>NC_079189.1:346294958-346894958 GCF_029499605.1 Hyla sarda | reverse complement strand
TGAATTGCCGGTATTGATTACCCTAACCAGCGCTATTGAACTGAACAAATACAGTATCCTACAATTGCTGTGTGTGCTACATAAGAAACTGTCACGATGCCGGCTGGCAGGTAGTGGATCCTCTGTGCCAGAGAGGGATGGCGAGGACCGCGCTAGTGGACCGGTTCTAAGCCACTACAGGTTTTCACCAGAGCCCGCCGCAAAGCGGGATGGTCTTGCTTCGGCGGTAGTGACCAGGTCGTATCCACTAGCAACGGCTCACCTCTCTGACTGCTGAAGATAGGCGAGGTACAAGGGAGTAGGCAGAAGCAAGGTCGGACGTAGCAGAAGGTCGGGGGCAGGCGGCAAGGATCGTAGTCAGGGGCAACGGCAGGAGGTCAGGAACACGGGCTAGGAACAAACAAGGGAACGCTTTCACTAGGCACAAGTGCAACAAGATCCGGCAAGGGAGTGCAGGGGAAGTGAGGTGATATAGGGAAGTGCACAGGTGGAAACTAATTAAGCTAATTGGAAGATTGGGCCAGGCACCATCATAGGTGCACTGGCCCTTTAAATCGCAGAGACCCGGCGCGCGCGCGCCCTAGGGAGCGGGGCCGCGCGCGCCGGGACAGGACCGACGGAGAGCGAGTCAGGTACGGGGACCGGGGTGCGCATCGCGAGCGGGCGCCACCCGCATCGCGAATCGCATCCCGGCTGGAGGCGGGACCGCAGCGCACCCGGTCAGTGGATCTGACCGGGGCGCTGCAGCAACGAGGATGAGGCGAGCGCTCCGGGGAGGAACGGGGACCCGGAGCGCTCGGCGTAACAGAAACATTGTTGCTTTGGCAAGTTCTGAGGTTATGGATACCTGATTATTACATAATTGCTACCTAACTGTTAGAATCAAAAGGTTATTCAACAAGCGTGAGAGACTGTGATTTTTTCTAGGACTGCAATGGCACTTTAATGGACTTTTATTAACAACTTTATAGCATACTAGTTGCAATCTAGAGTGCCGATTTGAAATAGCTGCTATTATTTTCAGTGGTCTTACATATATTTTTATATTTTATGAATTTTTTATGATTTTTATGATCTTATATGACATATTTATATTTAAATCTCTCTGACTCCGTGGATTTACAAGGGCCTTGTGATCCTGGATTATTGTCACGATTCGGCAGGCTGGAGGTGGATCCTCTGTGCCAGAGAGGGATTGGCGTGGACCGTGTCAGTGGACCGGTTCTAAGTTGCTACTGGTATTCACCAGAGCCCGCCGCAAAGCGGGATGGTCTTGCAGCGGCGGTAGCAACCAGGTCGTATCCACTGGCAACGGCTCAACCTCTCTGACTGCTGAGATAAGCGCGGTGCAAGGGAGTAGACAAGAGCAAGGTCAGACGTAGCAGAAGGTCCGGACAGGCGGCAAGGTTCGTAGTCAATGGTGAAATAGCAGGAGGTCTGGAACACAGTATGGGTAACACAGTAAAGCTTTCTCAAGGCACAAGGCAACAAGATCCGGCAAGGGAGTGCAGGGGAAGTGAGGTATAAGTAGGGCAAGGAACAGGTGCAAGCTAATCAGGGTGATTGGACCAGGCACCATCATTGGTGCACTGGCCCTTTAAATCTCAGAGCGCTGGCGTGCGCGCCCTGGAGAGCGGAGCCACGCGCGCCAGAGCATGACAGCCGGGGACCGGGACAGGTAAGTGACCTGGGATGCGATTCGCGAGCGGGCGCGTCCCGCTATGCGAATCGCATCTCCGCCGGCAATGTCAGAGCAGCGCTCCCGGTCAGAGGGTCTGACCGGGGCACTGCAAGGAGAGAAACGCCGCGAGCGCTTCGGGGAGGAGCAGGGACCCGGAGCGCTCGGCGTAACAGTACCCCCCCTTTAGGTCTCCCCCTCTTTTTGTGGGGATATCGCTCCACCTGGGACGAGGACATTGGGAGCGATTGTAGAGTCTCCTTCTGGGGGACAGTGAAGTCCTGGGTATACTCATGAATGGCAGACCGGTCAGAAGGAGTGGGAATGGGGAGGGGGGGGCAGAGGGTGAGGCTTGGCACGGAGCAGAGTGTCACCAGGACGGGGACTATGAGGAGGCACGGTACAGTCCTGACAGGCCTTGGGGAGACCAGGCACAGGAGGAGACACAGAGGACCGACAGACGGGGCTGGGAGCAGACGTGAGGCACTCCTTGCGGCAAGCAGGACCCCAATTCTTGATCTCCCCGGTGGTCCAGTCAAGGGTGGGAGAATGGTGCTGGAGCCATGGCAGACCGAGGAGGATTTCAGAGGTACAGCCGGGCAAAACCAAAAATTCAATTACCTCGAGATGCGGTCCAATGTTCATAAGCAGGGGCACTGTGCGATAACGCACAGTGCAGTGCAGCTTGACCCCGTTGACCGAAGAAATATAGAGCGGCTTGAAGAGACGGGTCACCGGGATGCAGTACCTATCAAGCAAAGAGGCCAGAATAAAATTTCCAGAAGAACCAGAGTCCAAGACGGCCACAGCAGAGAAGGAGGAGTTGGCAGAAGGAGAAATCCGTACGGGCACAGAGAGAGATGGAGAAGCAGACTCCGTACCCAGAGACGCCAGACCCACATGAGCAGGTTGCGTGCGTGCATTTTCCAGACGTGGAGGACGAATAGGGCAATCAACCAAGAAATGTTCGGTACTAGCGCAGTACAGACATAGATTTTTATCCCTACGGCGAGACCTCTCTTCAATAGTCAGGCGAGACCGATCTACTTGCATAGGCTCCTCGGCGGGAGGCACAGGGGTAGATTGCAAGGGATACCGTGAGAGAGGTGCCCAGGGATTAAGGTCTTTTTCCTGGCGGAGTTCCTGGTGTCTTTCCGAAAAACGCATGTCAATGCGGGTGGCCAAATGGATAAGTTCATGCAGGTTGGCAGGAATCTCTCGTGCGGCCAGCACATCTTTGATGTTACTGGATAGGCCTTTTTTAAAGGTCGCGCAGAGAGCCTCGTTGTTCCAAGATAATTCGGAAGCTAGAGTACGAAATCGGATGGCGTACTCGCCTACTGAAGAATTACCCTGGACCAGGTTCAGCAGGGCAGTCTCGGTAGAAGAAGCTCGGGCTGGTTCCTCGAAGACACTGCGAACCTCAGAGAAGAAGGAGTGTACAGTGGTGGTGACAGGGTCATCGCAGTCCCAGAGCGGTGTGGCCCAAGACAAAGCCTTCCCAGACAGGAGACTGACCACGAAAGCCACCTTCGACCGTTCTGTAGGAAATTGGTCCGACAACATCTCCAAATGAAGGGAACATTGTGACAGAAAACCACGGCAGAGTCTAGAGTCCCCATCAAATTTGTCCGGCAGGGACAAGCGGAGGTTAGGAGCGGCCACTCGCTGCGGAGGAGGTGCAGGAGCTGGTGGAGGAGATGGTAGCTGCTGTTGCAGATGCTGTAGCTGCGACTGAAGTTGCTGTACCATGGTGGACACTTCCGACAGCTGGTGACTTAGATGGGCGATTTGTCGGGATTGCTGGGCGACCACCGCGGTGAGGTCAGAGACAACTGGCAGGGGAACCTCAGCGGGATCCATGGCCGGATCTACTGTCACGATTCGGCAGGCTGGAGGTGGATCCTCTGTGCCAGAGGGGGATTGGCGTGGACCGTGTCGGTGGACCGGTTCTAAGTTGCTACTGGTATTCACCAGAGCCCGCCGCAAAGCGGGATGGTCTTGCAGCGGCGGTAGCAACCAGGTCGTATCCACTGGCAACGGCTCAACCTCTCTGACTGCTGAGATAAGCGCGGTACAAGGGAGTAGACAAGAGCAAGGTCAGACGTAGCAGAAGGTCGGGACAGGCGGCAAGGTTCGTAGTCAATGGTGGAATAGCAGGAGGTCTGGAACACAGTATGGATAACACAGTAAAGCTTTCTCAAGGCACAAGGCAACAAGATCCGGCAAGGGAGTGCAGGGGAAGTGAGGTATAAGTAGGGCAAGGAACAGGTGCAAGCTAATCAGGGTGATTGGACCAGGCACCATCATTGGTGCACTGGCCCTTTAAATCTCAGAGCGCTGGTGCGCGCGCGCCCTAGAGAGCGGAGCCACGCGCGCCAGAGCATGACAGCCGGGGACCGGGACAGGTAAGTGACCTGGGATGCGCGTCCCGCTATGCGAATCGCATCTCCGCCGGCAATGTCAGTGCAGCGCTCCCGGTCAGCGGGTCTGACCGGGGCGCTGCAAGGAGAGAAACGCCGCGAGCGCTTCGGGGAGGAGCAGGGACCCGGAGCGCTCGGCGTAACAATTATCAGTTTGATATCAAAAAATATTTGATATATTCTTACCATTAATAAACAAGTGTATTCCTTATCCAGAGACCTTGAGCCTCAATTATCTTTACTATTTAGTAACCTTTTTTCAGACACCGTAGGTACAGGTGTCAGTTTGAGCTGCCCAGGTCATTCAGTGAAACCTTCCACAGGAATCTCTCCATTCTTTACAATGTTTGTAAAACACCCAGAAACACTGATTACATTTTGTACAATTATGAAATAATTGTACAAGGTATTTTGGCAGAAATGTCTTGTACCAGCAGTGTATACCACCAAATCACTCGGTAACCAGCAAACTTAATAACATTTAATAAAAACATTAATTAGCTAAACCAAAAAAGACATACATACAAGCATTAACCTCTTAAGGACTGAGCCCTTTTTCACCTCAAGGACCGGAGCATTTTTTGAACATCTGACCACTGTCACTTTAAACATTAATAACTCTGGAATGCATTTACTTATCATTCTGATTCCGAGAATGTTTTTTCGTGACATATTCTACTTTAACATAGTGGTAAAATTTTGTGGTAATTTGCATCCTTTCTTGGTGAAAAATCCCCAAATGTGATAAAAAAAAATGCAAATTTTGCATTTTTCTAACTTTGAAGCTCTCTGCTTGTAAGGAAAATGGATATTCAAAATAATTTTTGTTTGGTTCACATATACAATATGTCTACTTTATGTTGGCATCATAAAATTTATGAGTTTTTACTTTTGGAAGACACCAGAGGGTTTCAAAGTTCTGCAGCAATTTTGACATTTTTCACAAAATTTTCAAACTCTCAACTGAAACTATTTTTCAGTGACCATTTCAGTTTTGAAGCGGATTGGAAGGGTCTTCATATTAGAAATACCCCACAAATGACCCCATTATAAAAACTGCACCCCCCCAAAGTATTCAAAATGACATTCAGTAAGTGCTTTAACCCTTTAGGTGTTTCACAGGAATAGCAGCAAAGTGAAGGAGAAGATTCAAAATCTTCATTTTTTACACTCGCATGTTCTTGTAGACCCAATTTTTTTTATTTTTGCAAGGGGTAAAAAGGAGAACATTTTTAGTTGTATTTAAAACCCAATTTCTCTCGAGTAAGGACATACCTCATATGTCCATGTAAAGTGTTCGGCGGGCGCAGTAGAGGGCTCAGAAGGGAAGGAGCGACAAATGGTTTAGGAAACCCCTATGGTGCCAGACCAGCAAAACAAACCGACATGTCATACCATTTTGGAAACTAGACCCCTCGGGGAACATAACAAGGTGTAAAGTGAACCTTAATATCCCACAGGTGATTCACAACTTTTGCATATGTAAAAAAAAAAAATTACCTAAAATGCTTGGTCTCCCAAAAATTTTTTAAAAGGGTAATAGCAGAAAATACCCCCCATAATTTGAAGCCCAATTTTTACCGATTCAGAAAACACCCTAGATGGGGGTGAAAAGTGCTCTGCTGGCGCACTACAGGTCTCAGAAGAGAAGTAGTCACATTTGGCTTTTTGAAAGCAAATTTTGCTCTGGGGGTATGCCGCATTTAGGAAGCCCCTATGGTGCCAGAACAGCAAAAAAAGCACCACATGGCATACCATTTTGGAAACTAGACCCCTCGGGGAACGTAACAAGGGGTAATGTGAACCTTAATACCCCACAGGTGATTCACAACTTTTGCATATGTAAAAAAATGTTTCCCAAAAATTTTACATTTTTAAAAAGGGTGATAGCAGAAAATACCCCCAAAAATTACACTGCCACTAATCTGCTGAATCGAAAATAAACAGGTTTAGAGTCACTTTCCAGCAATACAATTATCAGAGATTCTCTTCTGCCTGTACTGATCAGTGGACCTTGGTAAAACCCAACACTAGACACAGTTGAACTCCACTCTGCATATCCATAATCACTTTCCCAGCATTATTCCAACCATTGCTAACTAATTTGAGTGTGAGTGTTACCTCTGTCACTCTAGGCATGTTGCCTTCTGGTGCAAGGAATAGCTTTTGCTAAACTTCCCCACACCTCTTAAAAAATCAAAGTGTTAGTTAGCTTATTACTAATTTGTTTTCCCCCTCTAATTTGAGGAGGCTCCTATAAATGTCAACCCAAACTAACAAGAGTATTGTCATTTTTACATGTAAGCCTATGGTATGGCCCTAGTGGCCAGAAAAGAAAATTTAGCTGCACACAGTCCTTATGTTATGTGTCTCCATTTTTTCCTAAAAGACAAAACAAGTGAAACATTATTTACATGCAAAAGGAAGGTTGACATTGTTTACTCTTTAGTCTCCCTTCCCCGTTTGACCAACAGGGGGCATGGAATCCTCCACCTGTATATATGGTTTCTGTAAGAATATTGCTACCTGTGCACACAACTCCTTGAACACATATTTTGTAATGTCATCTTTCATGGGATCAAATAGGTTTATATTGGAAGCTGAGAGATTTCTCTGGAAACTGTTGTTTGGAGGAAGAATGTATATTTCCTTTCCCAGTCAGTCGGGATTTACCTGGTTCCCTCTGCTTCATGTTTCCAGTAGAATAACAATTTGTGGAGATATGGCCATTATGACCACATGTAGTACATTTAGCTGAACAGAATTTAGTTTTGTTACCATGTGCCTTACAATATCTAGCGATATGGCCTGAAACACCACATGCAAAACAAGACTTTACCCTTTTAGCCGTATTTACTATCTGGGTCTAATTTTTCATAGCTGATCTATACCGCTTCACTGCTAGAGACACACTTCTAACAACTCTTAAACTTCTCCAATTTGCTTTGAACTTCCCCTTGTTGCTATATGATTTCTGTTTCTTACACAATTGAGAACCAACACTGGGAACTTCTACAATTTCACTCTCTAGCGCTCCCTTATTTGCACTTGAAACACAGACCTTATCAGAGGGTAAATCTGCTGTGGAAAGTGGCTGTGAATTATGGGAAGAAGCCAGACCAGACACCATTTTGGGGAACTCGCTTTTAGCAATCTCATTCCTCAACTCCTGGATCTCCGCATAAGACTGAGCCAATTTGTTATCAGTATCTATACATTGGTTTTCCCATTCCAGTAATTCTGATCCAACATGCAAATCTGCCTATATTTATCACGAATGATCTGTGTTTTTGTCTGCAACTCTTTCTCAAGTTCCTCCTTTCTCTGCACCTCACATTTTAGGGCATGTAAAAGAATCCAACCAACTTCAGCCGCAGCTCGGCTCTCATTTTTGGGATAAACCCCTAAATCCAGCTTCAGAGCCATACTTCCTATCTCATCCCCCATCTCTGGGTAAACTGGTGCACCATAGCGTACAAGCTCTTCTGCTATAACACTCCATTTTCCAATAGTGGTAGCCCAATGTGGTACAGCCCCAAATTTGGGCCTTCTATCCTGCTGCAATGCACTAAACTTCTTCCTAAGGAAACTCATTCTGAACAACAGCAGATGGCAGGACAATCACACGTGTTTACAATAAGCCTTACTAGTATGTATTGTACCACTAACACATACACAAACAGGCTACACTGGTGTATCTCGTACAAACACTTGTGTATATGCTCTCCCACACTAGTGAAACACGGAAAATATAGTGTAGAGTTACAGCTCTCACAACTAAGGGTACACTTACAATCTAGCAACACATGTACAGCAGGAGACTTTCAATAGGCTTTACAGTCTGTGTGTAATAACTATCCTGGATGCAGTACAACCAACTATTACCCAGAAAAGCAATGCTATTGATTACCAGTGACAAATCACTAATGCAATACAAGTTATCCTTAAATAAGGAACACAAAGCAACAGTCTATGAGAATCCTGTATAACTAGTACAGTGCTACACGTGATAACCACATCTAAACAGATTAAACCTATTGTATCATACAACAAAATCTGTAAGGGCTTCCTCCTGTCCAAGGCAATAATCCTTAGGTCACAGTTTAAGAATAAGTCTCTTGTAGACTCACTCAATTACACTGGGAACATATAATAATTTTATCAAAAAAATACACCAAATTAGAAAAGTAATTAAACTATTATTATCAACTTGGTTATTAACTGCCAATACTCAATTTCCGGCAAAATCCTGCCGACTATGCCATTTGTTGCGGTTCTAGGGTGATAATTCTGTCTGCAGCTCCACTTATTGTGGAAAATCCTGCATATTACACCAATTGTGATTTTAGAATTAGAGTAAGACAAACATTCCCCTCCCCCGACCATGTGCTCTCTTTGTCGGAGTCAAAATGGCACCAACTATATGAAAACGGTAGCAGGAAGTTCAGGCTAAATTTATAGGTCCTAAATATGTTTGTAAAACACCCAGAAACACTGATTAGCTTTTGTACAATTATGAAATAAGTTATGTATGTTACATAGGAAGTTGTATTTCTTTCTGGAGTTTTTTTCTGTCTGACCACAGTGCTCTCTGGTGACACCATTGTCCATATCAGGAACTGTCCAGAGCAGAGAGGTTTGCTATGGGGATTTGCTTGTACTCTGGACAGTTCCTGACATGGACAGTGGTGTCAGCAGAGAGCACTGTGGTCAGACAGAAAAGAAGTCCAGTAAGAAATACAACTTCCTGTGGAACATATAGCAGCTGATAAGTACTGGAAAATTGAGATTTTTTTTATAGAAGTAATTTACAAATCTAAAGAAAAAGAAAAAGTGTAAGTGCAGCTCACAATTAATAAATACCACTAACCGAGCTTTCTTTTTCTAATTTACAAATCTGTTTAACGTTCTGGCACCAGTTGATTTTTAGGAAATTTGTTTTCCACTGGAGCACCCCTTTAACCACTTAAGGACTCAGGGTTTTTCAGTTTTTGCACTTTCGTTTTTTCCTCCTTACCTTTCAAAAATCATAACCCTTTCAATTTTCCACTTAAAAATCCGTATTATGGCTTATTTTTTGCGACTCCAATTCTACTTTGCAGTGACATTCATCATTTTATCCAAAAAATCACGGCGAAATGGAAAAAAAAATAATTGTGCGACAAAATCGAAGAAAAAACGCAATTTTTTAACTTTTGGGGGCTTCCGTTTCTAGGCAGTGCATATTTCGGTAAAAAAGACACCTTATAATTATTCTCTAGGTCCATACGGTTAAAATGATACCCTACTTATATAGGTTTGATTTTGTCGTACTTCTGTAAAAAATCATAACTACATGCAGGAAAATTTACACGTTTAAAAATGTCATCTTCTGACCCCTATAACTTTGATTTTTCCACCTACAGGGCAGTATGAGAACTCATTTTTTGTACCGGGATCTGAAGTTTTTATTGGTATGATTTTTTTTGAACGGACTTTTTGATCACTTTTTATCCATTTTTTAATGGTATAAAAAGTGACCAAAATACGCTTTTTTGGACTTTGGAATTTTTTTGAGCATACGCCATTGACCGTGCGGTTTAATTAATGATATATTTTTATAGTTCGGACATTTACGCACGCGGAGATACCACATATGTTTTTTTTTATTTACACTGTTTTATTTTTTTATGGGAAAAGGGGGGTGATTCAAACTTTTATTAGGGAAGGGGTTAAATGACCTTTATTAACACTTTTTTTTTAAACTTTTTTTTTCCAATGTTATAGCTCCCATAGGGACCTATAACACTGCACACACTGATCTCTCATGCTGATCACTGGTGTGTATTAACACGCCTGTGATCAGTGTTATCAGCGCTTGACTGCTCTTGCCTGGATCTCAGGCACGGAGCAGTCCTTCATCGATCGGACACCGAGGAGGCAGGTAAGGGCCCTCCCGGTGTCCTGTAAGCGATTTCACCACGGCGGTCCCGAACAGCCCAACTGACTAGCCGGGATACTTTCCCTTTCACTTTAGAAGCGGCGGTCAGCTTTGACCGCCGCTTCTAAAGGGTTAATACTGCACATTGTCGCGATTGGCGATGTGTGGTATTAGCCGCGGGTCCCAGCCCTTGATGAGCGCCGGGACCGACGCGATGTGATGCGGGGTTGCAGCGCGACCCCGCTTCATATCGCGGGAGCCGGCGCAGGACGTCAATATACACCCTGCGTCGTTAAGGGGTTAAAGGGGTATTCCAGGCCAAAACTTTTTTTTGTATATCAACTGGCTCCGGAAGGTTAAACAGATTTGTAATTACTTCGATTAAAAAATCTTACTCCTTGCAATAGTTATTAGCTTCTGAAGTTGAGTTGTTTTTTTCTAACTGCTTTCTGATGACTCACGTCCCAGGAGCTGTGCAGTTCCTATGGGGATATTCTCCCATCATGCACAGCTCCCAGGACGTGACATCATCATTGAGCAGTTAGACAGAAAACTTCAGAAGCTAATAACTATTGAAAGGATTAAGATTTTTTAATAGAAGTAATTTACAAATCTGTTTAACTTTCCGGAGCCAGTTGATATATATAAAAAAGTTTTTGCCAGGAATACCCCTTTAATCCTTTCAGTACTTATGAGCTTCTGAAGTTAAGGTTGTTCTTTTCTATCTAAGTCCTCTCTGATGACACCTGTCTCGGGAAACGCCCAGATTAGAAGAAAATCCCCATAGCAAACCTCTTCTAAACTGAGCAAGTGGCATTGACATTGAAGTTACACAGGGGAGTCCCTCTATCCACTTGGATCATCAAGAAATCGGTGAAGTCTTTTCTCTGTTCGTATAGTCGGTCCAACATATGGAGAGTGGAATTTCAACTTGTGGAAGTGTTGCAAATCAGATTATGTTAGGGGTCGCCATTCTGATGCTGCAGCACAAGGAGGGTGTGCTTTGCGGTGTACGAGTGGCTGAAGTGCATGCAAAGTTTCCTTCCCATTGTTAGGATGTCTTGCAGATAGGGGGAAGACTTCGGTAATCACTTGACAACCAGATTGAACACGTGTGCCATGCAGGGCGCACGGCTCAGCCTTCCTTGTCACAGCGCAGACAAGATGTTCTTCCCACAGTCAGTCACCATGGTTCCCATTTCCTGTTTTCGTGGAGTAAGCCATGATTCAATTTCTTTACGAATGACTTTTAATAGTTCCTCCCCTGTGTGACTCTGTTCGCCAAGGCAAACCATGTGAAGAACAGTATTACACTGCTGTGCCCTGCACACATGGTATGCTGGAGGGGCTGGAGGATGAGGAGGCAGAGTCACACACTGTGACAGGACCAATGGCCTGAGAGCGTGGAGGCAGAAGCGGCATGACCTATCCAAGTTGCTGTTGTTGTGGCTGTGCAGGAACCACATTCATTAAGTCGGCTGTAAAGGACATGTATTTATTGTTGGAGTTACAGCTCCACACGTCGGCACTTCAGTGCACTTTGGTACACAATGACTGTTGTCTCTTGGACAAGGCTTTGCCGATGGATTGCTGGCGGGATGACTGACTCGAAGTAGGAGCTTCTGGAGCTACAGAAGATAGGTATGACAAACAGCTCCCTTCGGCTGAGGTGGTGGAGCCTTTGTTGGCTGAAACAGGGAGCGGCATGTCACTGGGTGATACAGCAGGCTGGACCACCACACTGGAGCCCCGGTTCTACCAGGCCGCTTTATGGTGATGCTGCATATGTTGTAGCAAGGCCGTGGTGACAACATTGGGCCCTGGCCACGCTTCACCTTCTGCCCACACATCTTGCATGTGGCCAGGCTAACCTCCTCTGGATCCTTGATTAAAACTGCCACACCGCTGAATAGATGATTTTCCCACAAACAATCTGCACTGATTGAATTCTACTGCCACTGACTCCAGGAACCCCTGTTTCACTACCTGCCACGAAGCAGGTGGTCTACCCCAGACACGTTTGGCTCCAGACTTTCCACTTCTGCCACCATGCTGACTGCCAACCATGCCACAACCTTGCTGGCTCAGATGCTGACTCAGCAACCTGTAACCCTCTTCTCCTGATGATGATGATGAAGCCCCTTCTGCACCCAGCTCCCAAGTGCGATCGGCTTCATCATAATCGATTTGTGTCTGCACATCATTGGTGTCCTCTTCAGGTTCCTCAATAGTGTTGAGTGGCATAGGCCATATTCGAATTTGCAATATTTCGCGAATATATGGACGAATATTCATCATATATTCGCTAAATTCGCATATTCGTAATAATCGCGTTTTATTTTCGCATATGTGCAAATTCGCGTATGCGAAAATTAGCATATGCGATAATTAGCATACACCAAAATTAACATAAGCAAAAATTCGCAAATGTGAAAATTAGCATATGCAAATTTTCGCATATGCGAAAATTTGCACGCCAGTCTCACAAAGTAGTATTAGAGCCTTCTTTACACCACACAAGCTGGAACCAGAGAGGGATGATCACTGTGAGAAAAAAAAAATACGAAAAAAAAAACGAATATTCGTAATTACGAATATATAGTGCTATATTCGCGAATATTAGATATTCGCAAATAAAATTCGCATTGCGAATATTCGCAAGCAACACTATTCCTCAACAGTGTCTGCTTCAGGAGCCTGAATGCTCACCACACCATCTCCCACACCACTCTCCTCATCAGTACTTGCCCGCCTAGCATAGGAAGCAGAGGATGTCTCCTCCAATTCCTGGATGGGAAGTAACTGCTGACTGTCCTCTAGATCGTCCTCACTAAATAGTGGAGCAGAACCCACAGCATAAGATACTTATGTGGAGGAGGGAACAGCATAGGGCAGAGGCAATGGAAAGACAGGGACTACTCGCTAGCCATGCCAACTGAGGGTTGTGTCTGAGGAACCCACCGACTGTTGACTGGGGGTGTCAGATGTCACTTGTGATGAAGTGGATGACTGTGTTAACAAATCAATGACAGCAGATGGGTTGCTGGTCGAGACATGACTGCTAGCAGATACGGGGAGCTCAGGCCTCTCACTGCGACTCCTTCTGCCCCCCCAGACCCCCCCCCCCCTAGTCTGTTGCAACCTCTTCCAGATGAATTTAGGCCTCTGCCACTCCTCTGTGCAGGTCCTGGCACTTCTCTGCCTGACATACTTAGTGCATATTTGAAAGAAGTACAATATAGTAATTCAGTAGTATAATATTTTTTTTTACTAATTTACGTATAAATAAAATAGTACTTTTTCACCAAGGAAGGTATCCTGTCAAGAATCTTTTTTCCATCAATAATAAATAAATAAATATTATATAATAAACTTGCTGAGTACCCGGCGTTGACCGGTTTTTCCTTCCTAGTCCTTGTTGGGGAGGAAAATCAACAATGGAGGAAGCTTTTGACTTCATATCACATCGTCATATATTGTCGTCATATCCTAACCCCATTTGCAGTCCTCATATCCCGTCCTCATATCTCGACCTCCTATCCTGACCTACTATCCCAACCTCATATCCCAACCTCATATCCCAACCTCATATGCTGTCCTCATATCCTATCCAGTCTATGTTCCTCATCAATATAGACCAAACTAAAGAGGGTTAGGCTGGTCTATTTTGCGCCTAATTTATCAAAAGTCGCACAGCTCTTGATATATTCTGTGCACGGACTTCGGGATCTATGCTTTAGACAGTTTTTAAACCTGCTCCAGCATGGTCTGACATTTCGGCGCACTTTTAGCCGATGCGACTTGTCGCTGAAAAGTCGTTTTTGATAAATTCAGCACAATGCATTTTGTCTAAAATAGACTAGAATTCATCATGTTCTAAAAATCCTCTAAAGCTAAAGTCACAAAAAAGTTGCACATATTTAGACTGCGATTTTCTGTGCGACAAATTTAGACATGAAAAACCAGTCTAAATCCTTTGATAAATCTCCCCCATTGAGTTTTACATATACTAGCTGAGAACCCGGCGTTGCCCGGTTTTTCCTTCCTAATCCTTTTTGGGGAGGAAAATAAACAAAGGAGGAAGCTTTTGACTTCATATGCTGTCCCGACCTCCTATACCGTCCTCCTATCCCGTCCTCCTATCCCGACCTCCTATCCCGTCCTCCTATCCCATCCTCCTATCCCGTCCTCAACCTCCTATCCCGTCCTCCTATCTCGACCTCCTATCCCGACCTCCTATACCGTCCTCCAATCTCGAGCTTCTATCCCGACCTCCTATCCTGACCTCCTATCCCGATCTCCTGTCCCGACCTCCTATCCTGTCCTCCTATCTCGACCTCCTATCTCAACCTCCTATCCCGTCCTCCTATCTCGACCTCCTATCCCGACCTCCTTTCCCGTCCTCATATCTCGACCTCCTATCTTGACCTCCTATCCCATCCTCCTATCTCGACCTCCTATCCTGACCTCCTATCCAGACCTCCTATCCCGTCCTCCTATCCCGACCTCCTTTCCCGTCCTCATATCTCAACCTCCTATCTTGACCTCCTATCCCGTCCTCCTATCTCAACCTCCTTTCCCGTCCTCATATCTCAACCTCCTATCTTGACCTCCTATCCCGTCCTCCTATCTCGACCTCTTATCCCAACTTCCTATCCAGACCTCCTATCCCGTCCTCATATCCCGTCCTCCTATTTTGTCCTCCTATCCCGACCTCCTTTCCTGACATCCTATCCCGTCCTCCTATCCCAACCTCCTTTCCGTCCTCATATCTCGACTTCCTATCTTGACCTCCTATCCCGTCCTCCTATCTCAACCTCCTATCCCAACCTCCTATCCAGACCTCCTATCCCAACCTCCTATCCATCCAGACCTCCTATCGTGACCTCCTTTCCCAACATCCTATCCTGTCCTCCTATCCCAACCTCCTTTCCGTCCTCATATCTCGACCTCCTATCTTGACCTCCTATCCTGTCCTCCTATCTCGACCTCCTATCCCAACCTCCTATCCATACCTCCTATCCCAACCTCCTATCCATCCAGACCTCCTATCCCGTCCTCCTATCCCAACCTCTTTTCCGTCCTCATATCTTGACCTCCTATCTTGACCTCCTATCCCGTCCTCCTATCTCGACTTCCTATCCCAACCTCCTATCCAGATCTCCTATCCCAACCTCCTATCCATTCAGACCTCCTATCCCGACCTCCTTTACCGACATCCTATCCCGACCTCCTACCCGACCTCCTATCCCGACCTCATATCTCGTCCTCATATCCCGTCCTCCTATCCCGACCTCCCATCCCGTCTTCATATCCTGACTTGTAATATGTTTACCAGATAATGAAATAGCTCCAGCCTAACGGAAATTATATGGGAACATACATTTCCCATTGATTTGCATGGGACTTAAGGGTTAAATTAACTATCCTATATTTTAAGTGGACATATAAGTAACATGTGACCAAGTATTATCGAAATATCTCCAGCCGTTTGGAAGTTATGCAGTAACATATATTTCCCATTGACTTGCATGGGACTTTAAATATAAGCTCCGCCCCTGGCAAATGGGGGTTAAAGTAAGAGTAAGGGTTAAATTACCTATCCTATGTTTGTTGTTGACATATAAGTAACATATGGAGAAGAAAAGGTTTAGTCTAAAGGGGCGACACGCCTGCTTTACCGTGAGGACTGTGAATTTATGGAACAGTCTACCTCAGGAACTGGTCACAGCAGGAACAATTAACAGCTTTAAAACAGGGTTAGATACATTCCTGGAACAAAATAACATTAATGCTTATGAAGAATTAAAAAACTACATCCCTTTCCCTTATCCTCTTACACTCTTCACTTCAATTCCCTGGTTGGACTTGATGGACGTATGTCTTTTTTCAACCATACTAACTATGTAACTATGTAACTATGTGCCATGTTTCATGTTAATATCTTTAGCTGTTTCAAAGTTTTGGTGGAACATACATACATACATACATAAATAGATACATATCCAAAGAGAAACAGCACTCCCTTGAGCTCAATATCTGTGGGTGCACGCAGAACCAGACCTTGGTCAGTTGTCCCAATTCACAGAAAGTTCATATAGATCCGCAGCACACAGGTCCAATATGGTGAAAAAGAAAAAACTTTATTCCATCATGTGAATGTCATACAGCGACGTTTCTGCTGGCTCTCCCAGCCTTTCTCAAGCTCCTGAGAAAGGCTGGGAGAGCCAACAGAAACGTCGCTGTATGACATTCACATGATGGAATAAAGTTTTTTCTTTTTCACCATATTGGACCTGTGTGCTGCGGATTTATATGAACTTTCTACATATATACATACATACATTCACACACACACACACACACACACGTTGAGTTTTATGTATATATATATATATATATATATATATATATATATATATATATACCCTGAAACGGATGTACCTTGAGGAAAGCCACACTTTGTCCCCGGGAACAAGGACAGGAGGAGCTCGACAATTTTTATCCGCTTGAACCTTCATGCGGGACGAGGCTTGTTGTAGTAGGCTTTAAGTTGTCCACAAAGGGCCCTCCAGAATTTGGACACAAATTGTACCCCTCTGTCGTACACAATATGCGAGGGTAGCCCATGCAGACGGAAGATGTGCTGTAAGAAATGTTTAGCCAACAGTGGCGCAGATGGTAAGGCTGGCAATGGGATAAAGTGCGCCATCTTAGAAAAGCGGTCCACGACGACCCAAATTACCGTTTTGCAATGTGATGGTGGCAGGTCCGTAACAAAGTCCATAGCGATATGGGACCATGGGGACTCCGGTATTGGAAGAGGCTGGAGCAGACCGGCGGGTCTCAGGCGAGCGGTCTTGTCTCAGCACATAAAGAACAGGCCTGCACAAATTCAGAGATGTCCTTTTCTAAGGATGGCCACCAATATCTTCTGGAGATTAGTTGCACAGTCTTGCGGACACTGGGATGCCCTGCGAGTAAAGAAGAATGCCCCCACTTAAGAACTTTCAGTCGTAGACGGGGAGAAACGTAGGTCTTCCCTGGAGGGAGATTACGCAAGTCAACAGGAGCTATGGTGACCAAACGTTCCGACGGTACAATGTGCTGTGGCTTGACCTCATCTCCAGAGACATCAAAAGAGCAGGAAAGAGCGTCGGCTCTGATGTTCTTACTCGCAGGACGAAAGTGGATCAGGAAATTAAACCTGGCAAAAAATAGAGACCAGCGAGTTTGGCGGGGATTTAGTCTCTGAGCAGACTGCAGGTAGGAAAGGTTGTTATGATCTGTATAAATGTTAACAGGGTGCACAGATCCTTCAAGTAAGTGTCTTCACTCCTCCAGAGCCAACGTGATGGCGAGTAGTTCTCTGTCTGCTATGGAATAATTTCTCTCAGCGGGAGAGAAGATTTTAGAGAAAAAACCACAGGAAACCGACTTGCCTTTCAAAGTCTTTTGCATGAGCATGGCCCCAGCACCCACGGAGGAGGAGTCTACTTCCAGGTAGAAAGGTTTTGATGGATCAGGCCTGGACAAGACTGAAGTGGAGGCAAAGGCAGACTTGAGAGCACAGAAGGCCTCCTCGGCCTGTGGAGGGCAAGACTTAGGATTAGCTCCCTTTTTGGCTAAGGCCACGATAGGTGCCACCAGGGTAGAGTAATGAGGAATTAACTGTCTGTAGTAATTAGCAAATCCGAGAAATCGCTGTATGGCCCTTAGGCCAGAGGGACGAGGCCAGTCCAAGACTGCAGAAAGCTTGTCAGGATCCATCTGTAGTCCCTTGGCGGAAATGATGTAGCCCAGGAAGGGAAGACTGGTGCGGTCAAACAGGCACTTTTCAAATTTAGCATAAAGACGATTCTTTCTGAGATGGGAAAGTACCAGGTGAACATGAGTACGGTGTTGATCCAGATTAGAAGAGAATATGAGGATATCATCCAGGTAAACTACCACACAGGTATAGAGCAGGTCTCTGAAGATGTCGTTAACAAACTCTTGGAAGACGGCTGGAGCATTGCAAAGTCCGAAGGGCATGACTAAATACTCAAAATGACCATCTCGGGTATTAAAAGCTTTCTTCCACTCATCACCCTCTCGAATCCGAATGAGATTGTAGGCCCCTCTGAGATCCAGCTTGGTAAAGTACTTGGCGCCTTGTAAATGGTCAAAGAGTTCTACAATCAGGGGAAGAGGGTAACGGTTCTTGATAGTGATGCTGTTGAGTCCCCGATAGTCAATGCACGGCGGAAGAGTACCATCCTTCTTAGTAATGAAAAAGAAACCTGCTTTGGCAGGGGATGAGGATTTCCTGATAAACCCTCTCTGCAAATTCTCTTGGATGTACTTCGACATGGCGAGAGTCTCTGGAGGAGAAAGAGGGTAGATCCTTCCTCTAGGTGGTGTGGTACCAGGCTGCAAGTCAATGGGGCAGTCATAAGGCCTGTGTGGAGGCAACACCTCCGCTTGATTCTTGCAAAAAACTTCCGCAAAGTCAACATATGGTTCAGGCAGACCAGGGGGAGAAGAGACAACGGGTGCAGACTTGGCTTGAACCGGCTTGAGGCATCTGCCGAAAACAAGAAGAACCCCAACTTTGGACCTCTCTGGAGGTCCAATCCAGAACGGGACAGTGGCGCTGAAGCCAGGGCAGTCCTAGAAGAAGTTCATAGGTGCAGTGAGGTAACACAAAGAACTTCAACTTCTCAGAATGCAGGACTCCGATATCCATCTGAAGGGGTTCTGTGCGGTACTGCACTGTGCCGTCGAGTCTCTCACCGTTGACTGTGGAGATGAAGAAGGACTTCTGAAGACGAACCACAGGGATGCTGAACTTGTTTACCAGCGAGGCATCTATGAAGTGAAAAGCGGTGGCAGCAAAGGATGTCTTGGCGGGTACCGAAATCCCCACGGGAACAGTAAGACGTGGAGAGGAGATATTCACACCTAGCAACGCCTCTCCAACGTTAACTAGGTGTGGGCGTTTTCCCTGGCGCGGTGGACGGAGAGGACAGTCTTTTAGGAAGTGCTCAGTACTAGCACAGTACAAACAGAGGTTCTCGTCTCTGCGGTGGTTCCTTTCTTGATTGGTCAGGTGAGACCGATCCACCGGCATGGCTTCCTCAGCGGGAGGCCCAGTTGAAGGTTGCGGTGGATGCTGGGAGATAGGAGCCAAACGAGGATAACGTCTGGAGCGAGCACTTCTGTTACGCCGAGCGCTCCGGGTCCCCGCTCCTCCCCGGAGCGCTCGCTACACTCTCTCCGCTGCAGCGCTCCGGTCAGATCCACTGACCCGGGGCGCTGCGATTCTGCTGCCAGCCGGGATGCGATTCGCGATGCGGGTAGCGCCCGCTCGCGATGCGCACCCCGGCTCCCGTACCTGACTCGCTCTCCCTCGGTCCTGTCCCGGCGCGCGCGGCCCCGCTCCCTAGGGCGCGCGCGCGCCGGGTCTTTGCGATTTAAAGGGCCACTGCGCCGCTGATTGGCGCAGTGATTCCAATTAGTGTCTTCACCTGTGCACTTCCCTATATCACCTCACTTCCCCTGCACTTTCCTGCCGGATCTTGTTGCCATTGTGCCAGTGAAAGCGTTCCTTGTATGTTCCTAGCCTGTGTTCCAGACCTCCTGCCGTTGCCCCTGACTACGATCCTTGCTGCCTGCCCGACCTTCTGCTGCGTCCGACCTTGCTTCTGTCTACTCCCTTGTACCGCGCCTATCTTCAGCAGCCAGAGAGGTTGAGCCGTTGCTAGTGGATACGACCTGGTCACTACCGCCGCAGCAAGACCATCCCGCTTTGCGGCGGGCTCTGGTGAAAACCAGTAGTGACTTAGAACCGATCCACTAGCACGGTCCACGCCAATCCCTCTCTGGCACAGAGGATCCACTACCTGCCAGCCGGCATCGTGACAGTAGATCCGGCCATGGATCCCGCTGAAGTTCCTCTGCCAGTTGTCGCTGACCTCACCACGGTGGTCGCCCAGCAGTCACAACAGATAGCGCAACAAGGCCAACAGCTGTCTCAACTGACCGTTATGCTACAACAGTTACTACCACAGCTTCAGCAGTCATCTCCTCCGCCAGCTCCTGCACCTCCTCCGCAGAGAGTGGCCGCTCCTGGGCTACGCCTATCCTTGCCGGATAAATTTGATGGGGACTCTAAGTTTTGCCGTGGCTTTCTTTCCCAATGTTCCCTGCATCTGGAGATGATGTCGGACCTGTTTCCCACTGAAAGGTCTAAGGTGGCTTTCGTAGTCAGCCTTCTGTCCGGAAAAGCCCTGTCATGGGCCACACCGCTCTGGGACCGCAATGACCCTGTCACTGCCTCTGTACACTCCTTCTTCTCGGAAGTCCGAAGTGTCTTTGAGGAACCTGCCCGAGCCTCTTCTGCTGAGACTGCCCTGTTGAACCTGGTCCAGGGTAATTCTTCCGTTGGCGAGTATGCCGTACAATTCCGTACTCTTGCTTCAGAATTGTCCTGGAATAATGAGGCCCTCTGCGCGACCTTTAAAAAAGGCCTATCCAGCAACATTAAAGATGTTCTGGCCGCACGAGAAATTCCTGCTAATCTACATGAACTTATTCACCTAGCCACTCGCATTGACATGCGTTTTTCCGAAAGGCGTCAGGAGCTCCGCCAAGATATGGACTCTGTTCGCACGAGGCGTTTCTTCTCCTCGGCTCCTCTCTCCTCTGGTCCCCTGCAATCTGTTCCTGTGCCTCCCGCCGTGGAGGCTATGCAGGTCGACCGGTCTCGCCTGACACCTCAAGAGAGGACACGACGCCGCATGGAGAACCTCTGCCTGTACTGTGCTAGTACCGAACACTTCCTGAGGGATTGTCCTATCCGTCCTCCCCGCCTGGAAAGACGTCCGCTGACTCCGCACAAAGGAGAGACAGTCCTTGATGTCTACTCTGCTTCTCCACGTCTTACTGTGCCTGTGCGGATGTCTGCCTCTGCCTTCTCCTTCTCTACCGTGGCCTTCTTGGACTCTGGATCTGCAGGAAATTTTATTTTGGCCTCTCTCGTCAACAGGTTCAACATCCCAGTGACCAGTCTCGCCAGACCCCTTTACATCAATTGTGTAAACAATGAAAGATTGGACTGTACCATACGCTTCCGCACGGAGCCCCTTCTAATGAGCATCGGATCTCATCACGAGAGGATTGAACTTTTGGTCCTCCCCAATTGCACCTCGGAAATTCTCCTTGGACTTCCCTGGCTTCAACTTCATTCCCCAACCCTGGATTGGTCCACTGGGGAGATCAAGAGTTGGGGGCCCTCTTGTTCCAAGGACTGTCTAAGACCGGTTCCCAGTAACCCTTGCCGTGACTCTGTGGTTCCCTCAGTAACCGGTCTCCCTAAGGCCTATATGGACTTCGCGGATGTTTTCTGCAAAAAACAAGCTGAGACTCTACCTCCTCACAGGCCTTATGATTGCCCTATCGACCTCCTCCCGGGTACTACTCCACCCCGGGGCAGAATTTATCCTCTCTCTGCCCCAGAGACTCTTGCCATGTCTGAGTATGTCCAGGAAAATTTAAAAAAGGGCTTTATCCGTAAATCCTCCTCTCCTGCCGGAGCTGGATTTTTCTTTGTGTCCAAAAAAGATGGCTCCCTACGTCCTTGCATTGACTACCGCGGTCTTAATAAAATCACGGTTAAGAACCGCTACCCCCTACCCCTCATCTCTGAACTCTTTGATCGCCTCCAAGGTGCCCACATCTTTACTAAATTGGACTTAAGAGGCGCCTATAACCTCATCCGCATCAGAGAGGGGGATGAGTGGAAAACGGCGTTTAACACCAGAGATGGACACTTTGAGTATCTGGTCATGCCCTTTGGCCTGTGCAACGCCCCTGCTGTCTTCCAAGACTTTGTCAATGAAATTTTTCGTGATCTGTTATACTCCTGTGTTGTTGTATATCTGGACGATATCCTAATTTTTTCTGCCAATCTAGAAGAACACCGCCAGCATGTCCGTATGGTTCTTCAGAGACTTCGTGACAATCAACTCTATGCCAAAATTGAGAAATGTCTGTTTGAATGCCAATCTCTTCCTTTTCTAGGATATTTGGTCTCTGGCCAGGGACTACAAATGGATCCAGACAAACTCTCTGCCGTCTTAGATTGGCCACGCCCCTCCGGACTCCGTGCTATCCAACGCTTTTTGGGGTTCGCCAATTATTACAGGCAATTTATTCCACATTTTTCTACCGTTGTGGCTCCTATCGTGGCTTTAACCAAAAAAAATGCCGATCCCAAGTCGTGGCCTCCTCAAGCGGAAGACGCCTTTAAACGACTCAAGTCTGCCTTTTCTTCGGCTCCCGTGCTCTCCAGACCTGACCCTTCCAAACCCTTCCTATTGGAGGTTGATGCCTCCTCAGTGGGAGCTGGAGCTGTTCTTTTACAAAAAAATTCTTCCGGGCATGCTGTCACTTGTGGTTTTTTTTCTAGGACCTTCTCTCCGGCGGAGAGGAACTACTCCATCGGGGATCGAGAGCTTCTAGCCATTAAATTAGCACTTGAGGAATGGAGGCATCTACTGGAGGGATCAAGATTTCCAGTTATTATTTACACCGACCACAAGAACCTCTCCTACCTCCAGTCTGCCCAACGGCTGAATCCTCGCCAGGCCCGGTGGTCTCTGTTCTTTGCCCGATTTAATTTTGAGATTCACTTTCGTCCTGCCGATAAGAACATTAGGGCCGATGCTCTCTCTCGTTCCTCGGATGCCTCAGAAGTTGAACTCTCTCCGCAACACATCATTCCACCTGACTGCCTGATCTCCACTTCTCCAGCCTCCATCAGGCAAACTCCTCCAGGAAAGACCTTTGTTTCTCCACGCCAACGCCTCGGAATCCTCAAATGGGGTCACTCCTCCCATCTCGCTGGTCATGGGGGCATCAAGAAATCTGTGCAACTCATCTCCCGCTTCTATTGGTGGCCGACTCTGGAGACGGATGTTGTGGACTTTGTGCGAGCCTGCACTATCTGTGCCCGGGATAAGACTCCTCGCCAGAAGCCCGCTGGTTTTCTTCATCCCCTGCCTGTCCCCGAACAGCCTTGGTCTCTGATTGGTATGGATTTTATTACTGATTTACCCCCTTCCCGTGGCAACACTGTTATTTGGGTGGTCGTTGATCGATTCTCCAAAATGGCACATTTCATCCCTCTTCCTGGTCTTCCTTCAGCGCCTCAGTTGGCTAAACAATTTTTTGTACACATTTTTCGTCTTCACGGGTTGCCTACGCAGATCGTCTCGGATAGAGGCGTCCAATTCGTGTCTAAATTCTGGAGGGCTCTCTGTAAACAACTCAAGATTAAATTAAATTTTTCTTCTGCATATCATCCCCAGTCCAATGGACAAGTAGAAAGAATTAACCAAGTCTTGGGTGATTATTTGCGACATTTTGTTTCCTCCCGCCAGGATGACTGGGCAGATCTCCTTCCATGGGCCGAATTCTCGTATAACTTCAGAGTCTCTGAATCTTCCTCCAAATCCCCATTTTTCGTGGTGTACGGCCGTCACCCTCTTCCCCCCCTCCCTACCCCCTTGCCCTCTGGTCTGCCCGCTGTGGATGAAATTTCTCGTGACCTTTCCATTATATGGAGAGAGACCCAAAATTCTCTCTTACAGGCTTCTTCACGCATGAAGAGGTTCGCGGATAAGAAAAGAAGAGCTCCTCCCGTTTTTTCCCCTGGAGACAAGGTATGGCTCTCCGCTAAATATGTCCGCTTCCGTGTCCCTAGCTACAAGTTGGGACCACGCTATCTTGGTCCTTTCAAAATTTTGTGTCAAATTAATCCTGTCTCTTACAAACTTCTTCTTCCTCCTTCTCTTCGTATCCCTAATGCCTTTCACGTCTCTCTTCTTAAACCACTCATCCTCAACCGTTTTTCTCCCAAATCTGTTCCTCCCACTCCTGTTTCCGGCTCCTCGGACATCTTCTCTGTCAAAGAGATCTTAGCCTCTAAAAAGGTCAGAGGGAAAACTTTTTTTTTAGTGGACTGGGAGGGTTGTGGTCCTGAAGAGAGATCCTGGGAACCTGAGGACAACATCCTAGATAAAAGTCTGCTCCTCAGGTTCTCAGGCCCTAAAAAGAGGGGGAGACCCAAGGGGGGGGGTACTGTTACGCCGAGCGCTCCGGGTCCCCGCTCCTCCCCGGAGCGCTCGCTACACTCTCTCCGCTGCAGCGCTCCGGTCAGATCCACTTACCCGGGGCGCTGCGATTCTGCTGCCAGCCGGGATGCGATTCGCGATGCGGGTAGCGCCCGCTCGCGATGCGCACCCCAGCTCCCGTACCTGACTCGCTCTCCCTCGGTCCTGTCCCGGCGCGCGCGGCCCCGCTCCCTAGGGCGCGCGCGCGCCGGGTCTTTGCGATTTAAAGGGCCACTGCGCCGCTGATTGGCGCAGTGATTCCAATTAGTGTCTTCACCTGTGCACTTCCCTATATCACCTCACTTCCCCTGCACTTCCCTGCCGGATCTTGTTGCCATTGTGCCAGTGAAAGCGTTCCTTGTATGTTCCTAGCCTGTGTTCCAGACCTCCTGCCGTTGCCCCTGACTACGATCCTTGCTTCCTGCCCGACCTTCTGCTGCGTCCGACCTTGCTTCTGTCTACTCCCTTGTACCGCGCCTATCTTCAGCAGCCAGAGAGGTTGAGCCGTTGCTAGTGGATACGACCTGGTCACTACCGCCGCAGCAAGACCATCCCGCTTTGCGGCGGGCTCTGGTGAAAACCAGTAGTGACTTAGAACCGATCCACTAGCACGGTCCACGCCAATCCCTCTCTGGCACAGAGGATCCACTACCTGCCAGCCGGCATCGTGACAACTTCCCTTTTCCTGTAGAAGTTCCTCACGTCTCTCAGCGAAACGCAGATCAATCCTGGTGGCCAAGTGGATGAGGTCACTCAGGCTGGAAGGTATTTCTCGTGCGGCCAGGGCATCCTTAATAGCACTGGACAAGCCTTTCTTGAACGTAGCACAGAGCTCCTCATTATTCCAGGAGAGTTCTGAAGCGAGGGTACGGAAACGGATGGCGCAATCGCCCACAGAAGAACTCCCCTGGGACAAGTTCAGTAATGCAGTCCCTGCAGAGGAAGCCCGGGCTGGCTCCTCAAAGACACTCCAAATTCCTGGAAGAAACTCTGGACACTTGCAGTGGCAGGATCGTTGCGGTCCCAAAGCGGTGTAGCCCAGGTCAGGGCCTTCCCAGAAAGCAGGTTGACTACGAACGTCACCTTGGCTCGCTCAGAGGGGAACTGGTCGGCCAACATCTCAAGTTGGAGGGAGCATTGAGATAGAAATCCGCGGCACAGCTGGGGATCTCCGTCGTACTTGGCCGGCATGGACAAGCGGACTCTGGAACTGGAGGTGGCCACTGGCTGTGTTGGTGAAGCAGGTGCAGGCGGAGGTGGCGGCTGCTGCTGAGCTGGTAGAAGTTGCTGCAATATGGCGGTCAACTGCGCCATCTGTTGACCTTGCTGGGCGATCTGCTGCGACTGTTGGGCCACAATGGTCGTGAGGTCCGAGAGGCTAGGTAGAGGCAACTCAGCGGGATCCATGGCCGGATCTTACTGTCAGGATCCGGACTGGTAGCAGGTAGCGGGAACTGGTGGTGGATCCGCTGTACCAGAGAGGTGATGACGTGGGCCATACCGTGGGAACGGAGTCTAAGGGATTACTGGTTTTCACCAGAGCCCGCCGCAAAGCGGGATGGACTTGCTGCGGCGGTAACCCCCAGGTCGTTCCACCCGGTAGCGACTCAACCTCTCTGGTAGCTGAGATAGGCACGGTACCAAAGGGACAGGCAGAGGCGTAGTCAGACGTAGCAAAAGGTCAGGGCTGGCAGCCACGGTTCACAGGCGGTAGTCATTAGCAGCGGGCAGGGAATACACTAAAAACGCTTTCTCAAGGGCACTATGGCAACAAAGATCCGGCAAGGGCAGGAAGGGGTTGGACGGATTTATATTTGGCACTAAATTAACACTTTGGGCCAGGCACCAATCATTGGTGCGCTGGCCCTTTAAACTTGATGCAGCCGGCGCACGCGCGCCCTAGAGAGCAGGGACGCACGCGCCGGGACACATGGCCGGTGTACACCGGAGCGGGGAGAGGAAAGTGAGACTGGGATGCGGATCGCATCCCCCCCATGGGACCCAGGAACACTGCGCCCCCGGTCAGGGTGAAGGACTGGGGCGCACAAGGGAGCAGCAGAGGGCGAGCGCTCCGGTCCAGAGGCAGAGACCGGAGAGTTCGTCATGACACAAATTTTTGTGGGCTTTTTTCCTATTACCCCTTGTGAAAATGAAAAATTTGGGATAACACCAGCATTTTAGTGAAAAAATAAAATTTTTTCATTTTTAACGAAAATTCTTCAAACACATGTGGGTAGTTAAGGCTCACTATACCCCTTGTTACGTTTCTTAAAGGGTGTAGTTTCCAAAATGGGGTTACATGTGGGTATTTTATGTTATGTGTTTATGTCAGAACCGCTATAACGATCAGCAACCCCTGTGCAAATTACCTCAAATGTACATGGCTCTTACTCCTGAGCCTTGTTGTGCGCCCACAGAGCATTTTACGTCCACATATGGGGTATTTCCATACTTTGTATTACAAATTTTGGGGGTCTTTTTTTTCCTTTTACCTTTTGTGAAAATAAAAAGTATGGGGCAACACCAACAAGTTGCTATAAAATTATTATTTTTTTTTTTGCAATAAAATGCTGGAGTAGACCCCAACTTTACCTTTTCATAAGGGGTAAAAGGAGAAAAGCCCCCAACATTTTTTAGGTAATACTTTGGAAATACCCCATATGTGGCCCTAAACTGTTGCCTTGAAATATGACAGGGCTCCGCAGTGAGAGAGCGTCATGCGTATTTGAGGCCTAAATTAGGGATTTGCATGGGGATGGACATAGGGGTATTCTACACCAGTAATTCCCAAACAGGGTGCATCCAGCTGTTGCAAAACTCCCAGCATGCCTGGACAGTCAATGGCTGTCCGGCAATACTGGGAGTTATTGTTTTGCAACAGCTGGAGGCTCAGTTTTGGAAACAGTGCCGTACCTGATGTTTTTAATTTTTTGGGGGTGGGCGAGGGTGGGGGGGATGGATGGTTGGCAGGGGACTGTGTATATGTGTATATGTGTATATGTAGTGTTTTACTTTTTATTTTGTGTTAGTGTAGTGTAGTGTTCTTAGGGTACATGCACACGGGCGGTGTGACAGAGCTTTCAAGGGCCACTAAGCACTCCGCAGAATGCCTGTGGAGTGCTTAGTGGCCCTTGAAAGCTCCGTCACACCAGGAGTGGTGAACTCGCCCTGAGTTAAATACTCATCCCGTTTAGTTGGTCTAAGGCCCCTCATTTCAGCCAAGCCAGATCACCCTGCTCTGTACCGACGAGGGGCAAGAACACCAAAACAGCTGTCTGCAGATGGGTCCCTCTTTCCTTCTGGAGAGAGAGAGTTCTGGTTTGGCATTAATCCTTAATAGCTTTTTATATTCCGGAACTGGAGCTAAGCTGATACCAGGGAACATCGCCTGAAAAGGTGATGTAATGAGCTGATTTGCATATTCCCCTATATATATATATATATATATATATATATATATATATATATATATATTAGTTCAGCACTTTCCCAATTTTGGCAATGCTGCGTTAAGAGTTAAAAAAGAGCTTTTTAAGAACACAGTAGGGCTATAAAGGTTAAGAACCATTTAGATTTTAGAGCACAAAGTTTGCTAGAATGGTTGTTATACACTATGTCAGCCTCTTAGGTACCAGTACAGTGGAAACACCCAATAATTGACCCAATGTTTTTGCTTTTGCCTCTGTAAAATGTATTACACCACAAGTGGCTTTAGTTTTGTGCCCTGCCATACAAAGTTAAAACATGAAAGAAGCCCCAATGAAGTGACACCATTTTGAAAAATACACTGCTTAAAGAATTTTGTGTATTGAGCATTATGTATTGGCTTTGGCCTGTGGTTTAGAGTTTCTTCTGTTGTCTGGTTTAGATCTGAATCTGTTAGGAGGTTTGGTGTCTGAATTTATTTTGTGGTCTGGTCTGATGTTTGAATTTATTTTGCGGTCCGGTCTAAATTAATATGAGGGTTTGAATTTATTATAGGGTTTGACCTGGGGTCTCAATTTATTTAGGTCTGAATTGTGACTGTAATCCGTCATTTACATTTATTACTCTGATGATTTCAAGTACATCTGTGCTTCATTATATCTACAATGGCCCAAGTTTTTCAATCTGTCTAAAACTATCTGGTTTTGTCCATAACATTTTATCACAGTTCAGCTTTCATTTTTACCAGAGATTTTTAGTGCATGAAAACGGAGTTGTGATTGGTTGCTTTGGGCAGAAAACAAGTATTTTTAGTTTTAGGAAGATTGATAAATTTGGTCTAGTACGTGCTCCTTTAAAATAGAGACTGTTTTCTTAATTAGTATATGTGAATTTAGTGTCAGTCAAATGCAGATGACCATAGAACCCTATTCAACTAAAAATGTGTTTTTATGAACTGAAGAAGTTCAAAGCTTTTCTGCACAGTTTTATTCAGGCTTCTGTATATGACTTTTCAACAGGTTTCAAATCATACAACAAAATAGCTAAATTGTGCATTTGTATTGGCCACACTTGAATACATATAAACACTGTTATTAGAAAGAATGTGTAACTATGCATTTGCAGCATTTTTAGCTTCTTTACAATCTTTTTAATTTTTTTATAAATTTTTTTATTAATGCAGCACACCAAACAAGTATATCCTTACTATGGTGATTTATTGCATAGTGTATAGAAGAAATACAAAGTTTCAGTAGCCTCCCGATACCATTTTCAGAAGCAACGTTTCAGTAGCTTCTCACTAATTGAAAATGGTAGCAAGAGGCTACTGAAACGTTGTATTTCTTCTATACACTATGGAATAAATCAGCATTGCAAGTATACACTTGTTTGTTGCGCTGCATTTATCCAAGAAATATTGCTCTGGATTGATTTACCATGGTCCTATACCTATGTGCACCTGCTACTGATTGAATACTCTGGATGTGCTGCTTCTATCCTAAGTTTTTTTAATTATATACATATATATATATATATATATATATATATATATATATAAATATAAATATATATATATATATATATATATATATATATATATATATTATTTTTCTCTTATTAAATACATAGCATTCTAGTTTGTATACAGTTCTATAAAAATTTATGTCAACGTGTTCCGGAAAATGGCAACTGTGAAGCCATCTCAGTTTGTCATCGGCCAAACATCTCCATCTTTTCCATGTCCTTGCATGTAATTGGCTTTTAACTTCAGACTGCTGCTGTGACAGTGCAAAAGTCTATTGCAAATCAATTTCGGAATGAGCCATGATGGCCGGATGAAGCTCGTGTAACGAGTGAAACAGAGTCTGTTGCCTACTACTTACCCCCCCTGCACAGATCCCTCTCCCTGACTGCATTTCATGTTGTGAGTATGTACCAATAAAGAAGCTTTTAAAGAGAAGACTGGTGAGTGCCAATGTTTTTCTAACTCTCAACTGTATTGATAATTTACAAATCTGTTTAACTTTGCAGAGCCAGTTGATTTATATAAAAAAAGGTTTTGCCTGGAATACCCCTTTAACCCTTTAAGGATGCAGGGTTTTTCAGTTTTTGCATTTTCATTTTTTCCTCATCACCTTCTAAAAATAACACTTTCAATTTTGCACCTAAAAATCCATATGATGGATTATTTTTTGCACCACCAATTCTACTTTGTAATGACATCAGTCATTTTACCCCAAAATCTATGGCGAAACGGAAAAAAAAATCATTGTGCAACAAAATGGAAGAATGAACACAATTTTGAAACTTTTGGGGGCTTCCTTTTCTATGCAGTAAATTTTTCAGTAAAAAATGACATCTTATCTTTATTCTGTAGGTCCATATGGTTAAAATGATATCCTACTTATATAGGTTTGATTTTGTATTACTTCTGAAAAAAATCATAACTACATGCAGGAAAATGTATGCGTTTAAAATTGTCCTATTCTGACCCCTCTATGACTTTTTTTATTTTTCCAGGTACGGGACGGTATGAGGCCTCATTTTTTGCGCTGTGATTTTTGACGTTTTTATTGGTACCATATTTGTTTTAATTGGACTTTTTGATCGCTTTTTATTCATTTTTTTTATGGTTAAAAAGTTACCAAAAATATGCTATTTTGGATTTTGGAAATTTTGACCATGCGGTTTAATTAACAATATATTTTTATAGTTCAGACAGTTACACATGCAGCGATACCACATGCGGCGATTTTTTTATTTGGAAAAGGGGGGGAGTTATTCAAACTTTTATTAGGGAAAGTGTTAAATGATATTTATTTACTTTTTTTTTCCTTTTTTTTTTCTTTGCAATGTTATAGCCCCCTTAGAGGACTATAACAAGCAGTACATTGATTCAATACACTGATCACTGCCATTGCATTACAATGGCAGGGATCAGTGTTATAGGCAGTTGATTGCTCAAGCCTGGATTTCAGGCTTGGAGCAATCAATCGCCGATCAGACGCACAGGAGGCAGGTAATGAACCCTCCTGCTGTGTTCGAGCTGATCGGGACAACGAGATTTTACCATGATGGTCCAGATCAGCCCGAATGAGCTGCCCGGAAGCTCTCACTTTCACTTTAGATGCGGCAATCAACTTTGATCGCTGCATCTTAAGAGTTAATGTCGGACATCAGCCCGATCGGCAATGTTTGGCATTAGCTACGCGTCCTGGTTGCTTTTAGCAACCGGGACCCACCGGGTATGATGCACGCTCACCTGCTGAGCGCGCGTCATACCTCGGGAGCCGCATATGGACGTTTATAAACGTCCACATGCGGCAAGGGGTTAAAATGTTCCTTTAGGGCCCGTTCACATGAGCATATTTTCTTTCAAGCTCCCAGCGTGTTTCTTGCTGCAAGTCTGAAAGGGAGCAGACTCTCTGCCAGCTGTCAGTGTGAAATTTTTGGCAGCAGAATCTCCGCTGCTGAAAACCCACTTTCTGTCCAATTAAAGTTTATAGGGTCTGTGGTGGATTTTCAACAGTGTAAATCCACGGCTGACAATTTGCTGTGGACAGGCCATGGAGAGCCCATCCCCTTTTAAACTCACAGTGGGAAATCTGCTCTTGTGAATAAGGCCTAAAGCTGACTCATCTCTGGAGTAGTAAATATTTGGGCATAACCTTTGTTTACTTCTATATTACAAGTGAACTTTGTTCGTTTGAGAAACAAATTAAAGGGAATCTGTCAACAGTGTCACATGCTTATACAGCATAATTGTCTAGGTGACGCTGATTCCTATGCTCTTTACCATTTTTTCGATTGGTAGTGCCATTTCTGAGTTATGGATAAAATAAAAAAATGCGTAGTTCATTCTTAAAGGGGTACTCTGGCTGGATGACTGGCGATCACAGTTGCCACGCCTCCTCCATTCATGTCAATGGGAGAAGGCGGTATGGCTGTGCAAGGGGATCATGGGGGGGGGGGGGGCCACCGGCCAGGACCCCTGCAATAGGGGATAACATGTCTAGGGGTGGAGTACCCCTTTAATGCACTGGGGGCATTCCCAAACCCTTGGTGCACTGTTATACCTGCCAGCACCAGTCTGTGCTACACCGTCTTTATAAATATTCATTCCTCTGCCTACAACCCAGAATGGATTATAACCGTGTGTCTTTCTAAGAGATTTGATGGGACCATCCCCACCCCCAATTTTCTTTTCCTCAATCCCCCTCTACCTTTTTCTTTTTTTCCCTTTCCATGTGATTCTTGCACTTCTCCGATCTTCTCTTTACCAGCCTTCTTGGCTTATGTCTGCATTGGTGTACTAGGCTCTACTGTTGTTTTTCCTTTATTCACTTTAGCTTCTAATACTTATGGCATTAGAAAGGGGAACCAGTAATTAATCTGAACAAAGTATGAGACAGAGGAGTTTCTAAGAAGTATCTATAAATTAGCAAGATACGTGGCATGAACCTACATTTTAATTTCTTGAACCTACATTTAATTTCTTGTGCAATACTATTAAAAGAATTATTACTATAAAAACAAAATGTTTTATCACCTTAAAGCTCTATGGTCTTTGGTGCTTAAGGACCGAGGCGTACCTGTACACCCTGGTCCCGTTATCGGGGATTGAAGCGTGTTCTCGAGCTGAACATGCTTCAAACCCAGTGGGTCCCGGCTGCTATAAGCAGACAGGACCCACTGTTAATGCTGGGCATCGCCGAACGGCCAGATGCCTGGCATTTACCCTTTAGATGCCGCAATCAAAGTTGATTGTGGTCCAGGGCTCCACAGTACAACCCAGCTGGAAATCTACCCTCCCATTCTAACTTAACCCCTCCCCCTTACCCACCCCTTCCCTCCCGTCCACCCCTTCCCTTCCGTCCCCCCGTCCCCCCCAGCCTGCATCTTGATCCGCATCTAGTACGCAGATCTCTATTCTGCACTTAACTCCTATCCACTCCCCCGCCCATCCTGGCCTTGCTTAATAGACAAAGTTACATTATCCCCTTCTCCTCCAACCATTTATGCACTTCCCCCTCTGTGCCAAAAAAATACACTTGATCTTTAAAAACAATCCTAAGTTTGGTCGGAACGAGGAGTGAGAATCTAATTCCCGCTGCATGCAGTCTCTTCTTCACCGCATTAAATTACATTCTTTTGCGTTGCGTGTCCCTTGAAAAGTCCAGGAAAATGTACACTTTAGAGCTACCATACAGGATTTCGCCCCTTTCTCTAGATGCTTTTAAGATTACGTCTCTGTCTTGTGAACACAGCAGCTTCAACTATAGTGTTCTGGGTGGTGAACCTACTGGGGGACTTTTACTAGGGATTCTGTGAGCTCTTTCCACATGAAATAGTGTTGTCAAGGACTTAGGGTCAACCAATTCTTTCAGCATTTCTCAGCAAATACTGTGGGTTCATCCGACTCCTCTCCTCCTGGGAGGCCAATAACCCTCAGGTTACATCGCCTGGATCTGTCCTCAAGGTCTGAAACTTTATCTTTTAACCATTTATTATCCGATTTAATAGCCTCTCATTCTTTTCTTAAATCTCCTATTTCTTTCTCCATACGAGGGACCGCTTTTTCAATTTGTATGACTTTGTCCTTGGTTTTGTTTGTATCCTCCCTAATAATAGAAACATCACTACTGAGCGAGTCAACTTTAAAGTTAGATCTGTAAGAGATTGATTACATTTTTCCACTCCTTTTAGCATTGTTTCCAAGACCTGGGCATTTGCTTGACCACTTTCTCCCCCTTCCTCTGTTTCCTCACTCTGTAGTACAGAGAATCTGGACCCGTAGGCAGTAATCTCATGGGCTGTCTGTTTTTGAGTTTGAGTCTTTATTGTATCAATGGGAGATTTCAAATATTTCTCCATCCTAGAAGAGTTTGTATGCTCATTCACAGCACCACCAGAAATATGCAGTGACCTCCAGAGCATGTATATAGTTATACGCTGTGAAATATATAAAACAATATGGGGATATATTTTACTTGCAGTCATGTCTGGGGAGGGGCTTGTGGCTCAGCTTAATTCGGTATTTTAGTAAAGCAGAGAAAATCACTGACTTACATTTTAGGTGTGTCTTACAGGGATAAGAAGATTCAATGAATCAAGCCAGTGGTTTTTCAGATGCAGAGGCTGTGGAACAAAGTGTGTACAATATAAGCAAGTGCTCCCAAAAGCATGACTTCATGCAGACCTGTAGTACACCTTTTATCAATGTTTCATTTTAGCAACATCTGCAGGGGTTCCTAAGAAGTCCCACTTTCCTTAAAGGGGTACTCCGGTGAAAACCTTTTTTCTTTGAAATCAACTGGTGGCAGAAAGTTAAACATATTTGTGAATTACTTCTATTAAAAAATCGTAATCCTTCCTGTACTCATTAGCTGATGAATACTACAGAGGAAATTCTTTTCGGAATGCTCTCTGATGACATCACGAACACAGTTCTCTCTGCTGATGTTATTATAATATGCTGATGTTATTATAATAATAATGCTTTATTTATTGTTGTCCTTAGTGGGATTTGAACCCAAGTCCCCAGCACTGCAAGGCAGCAGTGCTAACCACTGAGCCACCATGCTGCCCTTAGCATACATCTGCTATGCATCTGCTATGCATCTGCTATGCATGGTCGCTAAAATGGACAGAGATGTCAGCAGAGAGCACTGTGCTCGTGATGTCATCAGTGTTCCAAAAATAAAGGAATTTCTTCTTTAGCATTAAGCAGCTAATAAGTACTGGAAGGATTAAGATATTTTAATAGAAGTAGTTTACAAATATGTTTAACTTTCTGCCACCAGTTGATTTAAAAGAAAAAGGTTTTCACTGGAGTACCCCTTTAAATACTCGCTTTTCTCCGTTCTCCCACCCCCTGGTCTCCCCAGCTTTACGAGTTTTATACAGCTCATTTTCAGCCAAGATTATAAACATTATTACTGAGGGGACTTACATTTCTGACGTCTCACACGGGGGACAGGAAAAGGGGGGGGGGCAGGTTGTAGGCAACCAGCAAAGTTGAGGAATTAGAAGTTCTGTGGAGTAAAATATAAAAAGCAACTTAAGCATTTCAGTTTCCCATTGACACCGAGTTAGTTTTCCTGTGGCCAAACACACAGCAGGCCTAATATGGCTCTTATTAGCAACTGCTGGAGGAGCTCCATATCCATCCTACTCCTTTTTATTTATAGAAATTCTATTTCTGCTGCAGTTCACTTTCTTCAATTACTCCCCCCCTTAACAGATCAGCTTCAGTAGATATGCGCTGATGTCAGCAGTTCATCAGAGGCACTTCACACATTCTTCACCAGAAGCACTCCCCATACACAGCACCATTAGTAGGCATAAGTCATAAGTCCTGCAAGGAGCCACAGTATCACCAACTTCTTGTGCAAAATTATCACCCAGGCTTTTTTCCAGGGGCCGCGTCCTCTGTAGGCCAGAACCTGTCACGCGCTGGCTCTCGGCGTCTTCCGTGTTCTCGGGGCCTCTCACGCATCCTGTCTCCTCCCATCCTCCTATCACACGGGAGGACCCTTTGTGACGAGGGGGAGCTGCCCCAGCTATGCCGGCCAGACATCAGTAGTCCCATTGTAATACCCGAGCACGTACCCGGCCGGGGGATAGTCTTTTGGCGGGCATCCATTTCCCTGGAGATTTTCTGTTATTCAGGCGGCAGGTCAGGGACGAGGAGGGGGGGGAGGGGGGTTCCATCAGCGTAGCATCAGGCAGCCAGGCGGGCGGGTGAGCGTCACATAGGAAAATTATAATATGAAATGTTAGTGGTGTGAAGAATAGACCTAACAGGGTGGCTGTCTTTGACAGGCAAAAAAATATTTACCTGCAATAGTATGTCTTCTGGAAATGCATGTGACCAGTGACTCTCTGGGGATACTTAAACGTGGCTGGGCAAATGAAACCTACCACTCAACATTCTCAGAGTATTCCTCGGGAGTAACTGTTTATATTTATAAAACAGTCGATATATATGTTATCCATTCACAGTCGGACCATAGGGGTAGGTCTGTATTTTTGTACGCTAACTGGGGTGATAGGTTAACTATTCTTGCATTTGTATACATCCCTCCCCCTTTTTCAGTGGAAACCCTCCAAGCGCTGGCTCTCTTTATAGCAGACAGGGAATACCAGGATCTTTTTCTCTTTGGAGATATGAACTGTGTACTGAATAATGTATTGGATTGGCAGGGAAAGGACAGGGGGAATGTAGAGACTCCCTTATATAGATGGTGCAAAGAAATGTTTTGGGAGGATGCATGGCGTACTATGTACCCAAATACTAAATGCTTTTCATGCTTTAATGCCACCCACAAAACAGCCTCACTTATCTATCATGTAATTACTAATAGCTCGGCACTGGGGTTGATTCAAAAAATCTCGTATGAACCTCGCTGTATTTCAGATCACGCTATGGTGATTTGTCAAATCAAAAAACAGGAGGTAAAGATGGGGATCAGGAGTATGTATATAAATCCACACTGGCTAAAAATTGATGATATAACTAAGGGGCTGGAGAAAGAAATTAGGGAATTCTGGGATATAAATGTTGGGTCCACTTGTACATTGATGGTATGGGACACCTTGAAAGCATTCCTCAGGGGACTCCTAATAAGGAATATTGCTAGGTTAAAAAAAAAAAAACTAAGGAAGAAGAGAGAGTGTTGGTGGAAGAAATTAAAAGCGCAGAAATGCGGTATATCAATGATTCAAGCATGGAAAATTGGAATACATTAAATGGGTGCCAGGAGAACTATAAAGAGGTGCTCCTAGAAAAAGCCTGACACTCTATCTTCTTCAGGAATCAAAGGAATTACACAGAAACTGGAAAACCCAACAGAATGTTTATGAACATCATTAATCAAAAGGAGGGGAAGAGGATTTCAATATTAAAAGATAAAGAAGGGAGGGAAGTTAGAGATCAAGAAGGCCTAACCCAGATAGCTATGCAGTTTTTCCAGGAGTTATATACTAAGGAAAGTGTTAGAACAGAGGAAGAAATAGAACTGTTTCTCGATCAGATTAAACTACCAAAAATTTGTCATATAGAAAGAGGTGAATTGGAAAAAAATATTACTCTAGAAGAAATAGAAAAAGCTTTGGACTATTTCCCCAACAACTCGGCCCCGGGTTCAGATGGGTTCGTTTTCGATATATATAAGAAATTCAGAGATACCCTTCTGCCTTGCCTAAAAATTGTATTTAATGAATCCTTGAGAAAAGGGGAGTTATCCCCGTCGATGGCAGAAGCCATTATAATTTTAATTCCGAAAAAGGGCAAGAGAAGTGAGGAGATGGATACACTGAGACCCATCTCTCTGTTAAACACTGACCAAAAGATTCTGGCAAAGATGTGGGAAATGCGCTTACAAGATGTTATTAAGCAACTGATCGGTCCAGAACAAAAGGGCTTTGTCCCAGGAAGAAATATTTACAATAATATTAGACGTTTATTTATAAACATGCAAGTAGCTGGAGATGTGGGTCCCCATTCCATCCTGTCACTGGATGCGCAGAAAGCGTTTGACAGGGTGGAGTGGGGATTCCTCTTTAGCGTAGTAAAACGTATGAATCTGGGGGATCTATTCTTAAAGGATCTCAAAACACTATATAACTCTCCTAGTGCAAGGATAAATATAAACAATGTAATCTCTCAAAACTCTGTTGCTCTACAAAGAGGGACGAGACAGGGGTGCCCCCTCTCCCCCCTTCTATTTGCCATATTCATAGAGCCTCTCGCTCAAATAATAAGAGTAACAGAAGAATTTGAGGGATTCGGGGAGATTTATGTTCTTCAAGAATCGGAAGCATTGGAATATCTTGGTGTAAAAATATCAAGGAATATTGGGGACTTTGCGGGCCTAAATGTTGTTCCATTGGCTTAAAAAATAAAATTCAAGTATGGGGGAGATTAAAGGGGTACTCTGCCCTAGACATCTTATCCCCTATCCAAAGGATAGGGGATAAGATGTCAGATCGCTGCGGTCCCGCCTGCATAATGACGAGCGATACAGGGGACGGAGCAATGCGACGTCATGGCTCCGCCCCTCGTGACATCACGGCCCATCCCCTTAATGCAAGTCTATGGCAGGGGCCGTGAGGACCACCACACCCCCTCCCATAGACTTGTATTGAAAGGGGCGGCCCGTGACGTCACGAGGGGTGGGGCTGTGATGTAACGATGCTCCGGCCCCTGTATTGCCCGTCATTACGTGCAGAGCGAACTCGCTGTGTGCTGTAATGATAGCGCAGTGCTGCAGCGGGAATCCCGTGGGTCCTCAGCAGCAGGACCGCAGCAATCTGACATCTTATCCCCTATCCTTTGGATAGGGGATAAGATGTCTAGGGGCGGAGTAACCCTTTAAGGATGAATTTAGCCGAAAGAATCCTATTGATTAAAATAATTATATTCCCAATGGCTCTACATATTCTAAGAGCAGCGCCAATATGGCTTAGTGAACACTAGTTTAAACAGATTCAGGGTGAGATTAGTAGGTTTTTGTGGAACAAGAAACAGGCTCGAATTAAGTATAAACACCTGAGCCCCTCAATAGGCGAAGGTGGGTTTGGTGTACCAAACCTACAACTTTATTATATTGCAGCACAAATTGAATTTTTAGGTAAGGAGGAAGAAATCTTAAAAATATATATATTTTTTTTAATTATGGGGGCACGGGTGGATCCCCAATAGAGGTATTGGAGGATAGTAGATATAAGTGTGGGGGAGGCACAGGGATGCACACCTTTAAAATGTTTATAAAAGTATGGAAATATGTTAGACGAGTAATAAGAATAAATGGAAGTTTAAAATATACACATATCTGCGAAAACTCTTTTTTTTCCAGAAATAATGAAACTGCAGGGGTATATAGATTCGGAAAAAAGGGGAATCACGAGAGTATATCAATTAGTAGAGGGGAAAAAAATTAAGAATGGGAGACACTTAGTGTAGAATTTAAGTTAGGTCATAATTGCAGATATATATATATGCCTAGGTAAGGATTGCATTTGCAAAGGATCAATCACATCCAAGATGGGAAATCTGTACCCATGAGTTGATGGATTATATTTTCGCCATGCATATCGCTTCTAATAAGATTGTGGGGAAAATGTACAAAGGCCTGGTGAAAGCTGATATGGCAAATAATGAACACAAAGCTAGACTATACTGGTCAAGAGAAGTAGGTACAATTAATATGCAAGAAAGGAGAGACGTGTTTCAGAACATACTACGGGCCTCCACGAATCTGAATCATAGATTGTCATTTAGTAAGCTGGCTCTCAGCGTCCCATACTCGCCAAAATTCTTACACCGAATAGGTAAAAGGTAAGACGCGAAATGCCCCAAATGCAGAGAAGAAGAGGCAGATTTAATGCATATGATTTGGGGATGTCTGCTGATTACTAGATTCTGGCAGGAGGTATACTGCATAACAGAAAAAAGGATGAAAAGAACGTTGAGCAAAGATAGCAAAGGAGCTATTTCGGGTATTGGCCTAATGGAAACCCCAAGGAATGATGCTATATTAAAAATATTTGGAATTGCAAAAATATTGTTATTAAGGAAATAGTTCTCACCAGACCTTCCATCAGTTAAGGAATGGGAAACAGAGGTAACGCAGACTAAGAAATATGAATTGCTATTTCACAAAGAGAAAAAGAGCTTTCCCAGGGTAATGATGGAATGGGATAGATGGAGGTAAACAACCCAGCTGGCAATCTGGGGTGGGGGAGGGGGGATGGGAGCGAGGGATGGGGGTAGGATGGTTGGGGATGGGGAGTATGCTAAGGGGGGAGGAATTATTAATGTGCTGTAGAATACTACTGTGTTTTTGTAATTTTGTACTGAATACATTTTAATAAAAAAAAAAGTTGATTGTGGTGTCTAAAATGCAGAGTAAATGATTCCCGCAGCTAAGCAGAGCTGATCGGGACCATCGCAGTAAAATCAATGTGCCGATCAGTGGAGTGGATGGTGGGAGGGCCCTTACCTGCCTCCTCGTCATCCTCTGCTGCTCCAGGTAGCTTCAGCAGGCTGGAGCAGCAGAGCACCGATAACACTCATCAATGCTATGCTATGGCATAGCATTGATAAGTATATGCAATCGAAAGATTGTATGGTATAGCCTCCTGAGGGGACTAAAAAAAACAAAAATAAAGGGGGAGATTTATCGAAACCTGTGCAAAGGAAAAGTTGTCCAGTTGCCCATAGCAACCAATCAAATCACTTCTTTCATTTTGCAGAGGCCTTGTGAAAAATGAAGGAAGCAATCTGTTTGGTTGCTATGGCCAACTGGACAACTTTTCCTTTGCACAGGTTTTGATAACTCTACCCCAAAGTGTAAAAAAAAAGTTAATAAAAGTGACTTACCCCTTCCTAATAAACATTTGACTCCCTCCCTTTCCCATTTTTTAAATGATATAATGAAATGAAAAAATAATCATGTGTGGTACCGCCGTATGCGTAAGTGTCCAAACTATGGAAATATACGGTTAATTAAACCGCATGGTCGATGTCGTATACCAAAGTACCAATGTCAAAAATTGCTACTTTTTGGTTACTGAATATGCTATAAAAAAAATGTATAAAAAGGCGATAAAAACGTCCCATCCAAAAAAAAAAAATGGAACTGATAAAAACTAAAGATCACAGAGCAAAGAATGAGCCCTCATATAGCCCCATTTGCAAAAAATTTAAAAGTTATAGGGGTCAGAAAATGAAAATTTTAAACATACTAATTTTGGTGCATGCAATTATAATTGTAATAAAATAAGAAAAATAAAACCTACATGAATTTGGTATCCTTTTTAAACATATAGACCTACAGAAAAAAGATAAGGTGTCATTTTTACCGAAAAGTGCACTGCGTGGAAACGGAAGCCCCCAAAATAATTTTTTTTCTGCAGATTTTGGTATAAAATAACTAATGTAATGGCAAAGTACAATTGATGACACAAAAAAAAAAAACGCTTATATGGTCTGTTGGTGCAAAATTTTAAGTGTCATGATTTTTGAAGAGGAGGAGAAAAAACTAACGTGTAAAAATTAAAATTGGCCTAGTCCTTAAACCCTTAAGGACCCAGCCATTTTACACCTTAGGACCCGGCCATTTTTTGTACATCTGACCACTGTCACTTTAAACATTAATAACTCTGGAATGCTTTTAGTTATCATTCTGATTCCGAGAATGTTTTTTCGTGACATATTCTACTTTAACATAGTGGTAAAATTTTGTGGTAACTTGCATCCTTTATTGGTGAAGCTCTCTGCTTGTAAGGAAAATGTACATTCCAAATATTTTTTTTTATTCGCATATACAATATGTCTACTTTATGATTGCATCGATTGCATCATAAAATTGACAAGTTTTGGAAGACACCAGAGGGCTTCAAAGTTCAGCAGCAATTTTCCAATTTTTCACAAAATTTCCAAACTCACAATTTTTCAGGGACCAGTTCAGGTTTTTAGTGGTTTTGAAGGGTCTTCATATTAGAAATACCCCACAAATGACTCCATTATAAAAACTGCACCCCCCAAAGTATTCAAAATGACATTCAGTCAGCATTTTAACCCTTTAGGTGTTTCACAGGAATAGCAGCAAAGTGAAGGAGATAATTCACAATCTTCATTTTTTACACTCGCATGTTCTTGTAAACCCAATTTTTGAATTTTTAAAAGGGATAAAAGGAGAAAATGTATACTTATATTTGTAGCCCAATTTCTCTCGAGTAAGCACATACCTCATATGTCTATGTAAAGTGTTCGGCGGGTGCAGTAGAGGGCTCAGAAGCAAAGGAGTGACAAGGGGATTTTGGAGAGTATGTTTTTCTGAAATGGTTTTTGGGGGGCATGTTGCATTTAGGAAGCCCCTATGGTGCCAGAACAGCAAAAAAAAAAAAAAACACATGGCATACCATTTTGGAAACTAGACCCCTTGAGGAATGTAACAAGGAATAAAGTGAGCCTTAATACCCCACAGGTGTTTCACGACTTTTGCATATGTAAAAAAAAATGTTTAAAAAAAATTCACTAAAATGTGTGTTTCCCCCCCAAATTTCAAATTTTTGCAAGGGTTAATGGCAGAAAATACCCACAAAATTTGTAACCCCATCTCTTCTGAGTATGGAGTTACCCCATAAGTTGACCTGAAGTGCACTACGGGCGAACTACAATGCTCTGAAAAGAAGGAGTCATATTTGGCTTTTTGAGAGCAAATTTTGCTTGGGGTCATATCACATTTAGGCCCTATGGTGCCAGCACAGCAAAAAATACCCACATGGCCTACCATTTTGGAAACTAGACCCCTTGAGGAACGTAACAAGGAATAAAGTGAGCCTTAATACCCCACAAGGGTTTCACGACTTTTACATACGTAAAAAAAAAATAATAATAATTTCACTAAAATGTGTGTTTCCCACCCAAATTTCACATTTTTGCAAGGGTTGATAGAAGAAAATACCCCCCAAAATGTGTAACCCCATCTCTTCTGAGTATGGAGGTACCCCATAATTTGACTTGAAGTGCACTAAGGGCGAACTACAATGCTCAGAAGAGAAGGAGTCATATTTGGCTTTTTGAGAGCAAATTTTGCTCGGGGGGCATGTCACATTTAGGAAGCCCCTATGGTGCCAGGACAGCAAAATAACCCCCACATGGCATACCATTTTGGAAACTAGACCCCTTGAGGAACGTAACAAGAGGTACAGTGAGCATTTACCCCCCACTGGTGTCTGTCAGATCTTTGGAACAGTGGGCTGTACAAAATTTTTAATTTGCACAGCCCACTGTTCCAAAGATCTGTCAGACACCAGTGGGGTGTAAATTCTCACTGCACCCCTCGTTACATTCCGTGAGGGGTGTAGTTTCCGAAATGGGGTCACATGTGTTTTTTTTTTTTTTTTGCGTTTGTCAAAACCGCTGTAACAATCAGCCACCCCAGTGCAAATCACCTCAAATGTACATGGTGCACTCTCCCTTCTGGGCTTTGTTGTGCGCCCCCAGAGCACTTTGCGCCCACATATGGGGTATCTCCATAGTCAGGAGAAATTAATTGCATTACAAATTTTGGGGGGCTTTTTTCCCTTTTACCTCTTGTCAAAATGAAAAGTATAGGGTAACACCAGCATGTTAGTGTAAAAAAATTATTTTTTTACACTAACATGCTGGTGTAGACCCCAACTTCACCTTTTCATAAGGGGTGAAAGGAGGAAAAGCCCACCAAAATTTGTTGGGCAATTTCTCCCAAGTGCGGCGATACCCCATATGTGGCCCTAAACTGTTGCCTTGAAATACGACAGGGCTCCAAAGTGAGAGTGCCATGCGCATTTGAGGCCTGAATTAGGGATTTGCATAGGGGTGGACATAGGGGTATTCTACGCCAGTGATTCCCAAACAGGGTGCCTCCAGCTGTTGTAAAACTCCCAGCATGCTTGGACAGTCAACGGCTGTCTGGCAATACTGGGAGTTGTTGTTTTGCAACAGCTGGAGGCTCTGTTTTGGAAACAGTGGTGTACCAGACATTTTTCATTTTTATTGGGGAGGGGAGGGGGGCTGTGTAGGGGTATGTGTATATGTAGTGTTTTTTACTTTTTATTTTATTTTGTGTTAGTGTAGTGTAGTGTTTTTAGGGTACAGTCACATGGGCAGGGGATTACAGCGAGTTTCCCGCTGCGAGTTTGAGCTGCCGCACAAAATTTGCTGCATCGCAAACTTGCAGCCTGATACTCACTGTAAGCCCCCTGCCCATGTGAATGTACCCTGTACATTCACAGGGGGGGGGGGGAACCTCCAGCTGTTGCAAAACTACAACTCCCAGTATGCACAGTCTATCAGTGCATGCTGGTAGTTATAGTTTTGCAACAGCTGGAGGCACACGGGTTGGGAAACACTGAGTTAGGAAACAGACAATGTTTCCCAACCAGTGTGCCTCCAGTTGTTGCAAAACCACTACTCCCAAACATTCTCAGGCATTCTGAAAGTAGTAGTTCGGCAACATCTTTAGAGCCAGATGTTACCGAACTACAACTTCCAGCATGCTTGGAGTTGTAGTTTTGCAACATCTGGAGGACTACAGTTTGCAGACCACTAATACAGTGGTTCCTAATCTGTGCCCTTCCAGATGTTGCAAAACTACAACTCCCAGTATGCCAAAAGTGTCCAGGCATGCTGGGAGTTGTAGTTCTGCAACATCTGAAGGGCCAGATGTTACAGAACTACAACTCCCAGCATGCCTGGACAGTAAGGGCATGCTGAGGATGTGTAGTTTTGCAACATCTGGAAGGGCACAGTGATCCCAAAACTGTGGACCTCCAGATGTTGCAAAACTGCAACCCCCAGTATGCCCGGACACCAAGGGCTGTCTGGGCAAGCTGGGAGTTGTAGTGTAAGGGGACCAGATGGAGCTGTCCAGATCGCTTTACGGCGGTCTGGACTGCTGCAAAGGTCCCGCGCCGCCGCCGAAGATCCACTCACCTGTCGCCACCGCCGCCGACTCCGTCGCCGGGATCTGGGTCTTCAGGGATGAGGTAAGTACCGGGGCCTGGCCCCAGCACTCCCCTGTCCCCCGCCGCATCCTCCGGTCTTCCTCCCGTTCTCTCCGGACTTCCAGGGGCCGGGCGGGAGGAAGTAACCGTGCCCCCCCCCCTGTGATTGGTCGGTTAGCTAATCGCTCCTATACTCCAGCATGGTCCTGGCTGTCTGTGACAATCGGGATCATGCAAAATTACCGGGAGGTCGGGTCCCAGAGACCCGATCAGCCCGGTATCGCCCTCGCGATTTGCGACGGTCACCGACATGGGGGGCCTACATGGCCCCCCTCCGCGTTTGCCCTGGATGCCTGCTGAAGGATTTCAGCAGGCATCCGCTTCCGATCTCTGCCCGGCGCGCAACAGTAAACGGAAAACGCCATGACGTACTCCGCCCCTCAATGCAAGCCTACGGGAGGGGGCGTGATAGCTATCACGCCCCCTCCTGTTTGCTTGCATTGAGGGGCGGATCGTGACGTCACACGGGGGCGGAGGCGTGACGTCACATGCCGCCGGCCCTGCGGTCGCTGATAATCAGTCCCGGATAAGATGATAAGTGGATAAGATGTTTAAGCACCGGAGAACCCCTTTAAAGCCCATGGTGCGGAGACGTATGCATACATCATGGGTCCTTAAGGGGTTAAATAAGCACTGTCAGATACAGTGATATGTTATTAAGCGTGCAAAAACAATATGTTTTGCAATTGCTTTCATCAAAAAATGTACAGTATTTCATACTGAACAAGACAGTCAAAAAACTGTGGCCACTATGGGTCCCCCTGCCTCCTGGGACACATACCAATCCTGCAGTGCCAAGTGGCCATCAACATGTCATGGACACCATGAGTGATTGATAGGGCTGCTGTGCTTGCTTCCAGCCCTCTGTGAGTCAGAGAAGAGTGACGGAGGGGGAGGAATCATCACAGTGATAAGAAGAGAGGGACACATAAAATATACTTAAAAGTTACATGCACATGATAAGGATGAGGTACGGAGCAACATATAACAGTTTTATTTTCTTATTTTTTTTATTGGGGGGTGGTGGGGATCTGACAGGTATGCTTTATGGCCAATATGGGCTTCTTTAAATGTGGTTAAAAGGGGTACCTCCCTGGAAAACATTTTTTTTATATCAACTGGTGCCAGAAAGTTAAAAAGATTTGTAAATTACTTTTATTTAAAAATATTAATCATTCCTGTGCTTATCAGCTGTTGTATGCTCCACAGGAAGTTCTTTTCTTTTTGAATTTCCTTTCTGTCTGACCACAGTGCTCTCTACTGATACATCTGTCTATTTTAGGAACTGTTCAGAGTAGGAGCAAATCCCCATAGAAAACCTATCCTGCTCTGGAGAGTTCCTAAAATTGACAGAAGTGTCAGCAGAGAGCACTGTGGTCAGACAGAAAGGAAATTTGAAAAGAAAAGAACTTCCTGTGGAGCATACAACAGCTGATAAGTACAGGAAGGATTAAGATTTTTAAACAGAAGTAATTTACAAATCTGTTTAACTTTCTGGCACCAGTTGATTAAAAAAAAAATTCCAGGAGAGAACCCCTTTAGAGATTAAATGAAGCACAATTGATACACTTAGTATGTATATGTTATTGCAAAATAAATAAGTATGCAGACATAATGAAGAAAGTGAATGGGACAATGTTACAAGATTAAGTATGATGCTTTGGCATTGCAACAGGTGAAATTCATGCCAAAATTGATTCTTCTAGTTTTAGGCAATAACCTATATGGATACCATGGATTATACCGTATTTATCTGCATATAACACGCACTTTTAAAACTTAAATTTAAGGCAAAAAGCCTGCCTGCATGATATACGCTGGTAAATCTTCTGGTCACTGATTTAAAGCGGCCGCAGCAGCAGCTGCTTGTTAAGTATTAGCAGCACGGCCTCGGCCACTTTAAATCAGTGACCAGCGGCGTCTCCTCCCCTCTCTGGAAAACTGTCACTTATTTTCTCCCGCACTATCCACAGGTACTGGAGGATAGTGCGGGAGACGCTGATGTAAATGAGCCCTACCTTGTCCGGATCTGCACAGCCGTTCTCCCGCAATTGTAGTTTTATTATGTGTTGAAATCTTCCTGTAACTGGCACGGGTGGGAATTCGGTGCTTAACTGGCACTGACGTTAGCGCCACTTATGAATATTCATCCCCCACCCCCTCCCTCCAGTTCTCCCTCTCTAGCCGCTCCTAATTGGGGGGAGGGGGGATGAATATTCATAAGCGGTGCTGACATCAGTGCCAGTTAAGCGACGAAGCCCCGTCGTGCCAGTTACAGGAAGATTTCAACAGATAATAAAACTACAATTGCGGGAGAACGGCGGCTCAGATCCGGAAAAGGTAGGGCTCATTTTAATCAGCGTCTCCCGCACAATCCACAAGTACATGTGGATAGTGCGGGAGAAAATATCTGACAGTTTAAATTTTTCTTATCTCCCCTCTCCCTCATCATTCCACTTTTCCCTGCTTTTTATATATTTTTTTTATTTTCCTTACCTGGCTGCGCTTCTGCAGGCCAGATTTGGCGGGGGGGTCTTGCGGGCTGCGGTCAGTGAAGCAGATGAATGACGTCCTCTCCCAGCTTCTCTGCGCGGCATCAATGACGTCACTTTTCATTTCCTGTCCGAACTCTGACTACCGGCAGTTACAGGAAATGAAAAGTGACATCCCTGATGCCGCGCAGAGAAGCCGGGAGAGGACGTCACTCATCTGCTTCACTGACCGCAGCCCACAAGACAGACTAAGCGCAGCCAGGTAAGGAAAAAAAAAAGCATGAAAAGCTGGGAAAAGGGGGAATGATGAGGGAGGGGTGGAATAGCATAGGACAGAGGTCTTCAACCTGCGGACCTCCAGATGTTGCAAAACTACAACTCCCAGCATGCCGTTTGCTGTCCGGGCATGCTGGGAGTTGTAGTTTTGCAACATCTGGAGGTCCGCAGGTTGAAGACCACTGGCATAGGAGGAATCTGATGGGGGGGATGATGAGACAGGGTGGGGGGATGATGAGACAGGGGGAAATGATGAGGGAGGGGGAAATGATGGGGGAATGATGAGACAGGTTGGGGGGATGATGAGACCGGGGGAAATGACGAGGGAGGGAATGACGGGGGGCATGATGAGATAGGTTGGGGGGATGATGAGACAGGGTGGGGGGATGATGAGACAGGGTGGGGGGATGATGAGGGGGAATGATGGGGGACATGATGAGACAGGGTGGGGGATGATGAGGGGGGAATGATGGGGGATATGATGAGACAGGGTGGGGGATGATGAGACAGGGGGAAATGATGAGGGGGAATGATGGGGAACATGATGAGACAGGGTGGGGGGACGATGAGGGGGAATGATGGATGGACATGATGAGACAAGGTGGGGGGATGATGAGGGGGGAATGATGGGGGACATGATGAGACAGAGTGGGGGGATGATGAGACAGGGGGAAATGATGGTGGGGGAGGCACTAAATGCTTAATGTCTGTATGGCTAGTGGTGGTTTATGACAGGGAGAAATGATGAGACATGGGGGGATGATGAGACATGGGGGGGATGATGAGACATGGGGGATGGCGATGAGAGGGGTAAATGTGGCACAGGGACTGATAAAAGGGAAGGAATGATGTGGCACTGGAGGGGACAGGACAAAACTGAGGTGCAGAAGAAAAATAGGTTGGGAGGATGGTGTGGCATTTAGTCCAAGTCATTTATTTAAAATTTTATTTTATTTTTTACTTAAATTTCCCTGTTAAAATGGGGGTGCGTGTTATAGTTTTGTTGTACGCCAATTAATACGGTACTTACCTTCAAGATGTGCATGCTCAAAAAAGCTGTTTGGGGACATGATGAGACAGGGTGGGGGATGATGAGAGAGGGGGAAATGTTAAGGGGGGAATGATGGGTGATATAATGAGACAGGGTGGGGGGATGATGAGGGGGAATGATGGGGGATATGATGAGACAGGGTGGGGGATGATGAGACAGGGGGAAATGATGAGGCGGGATGATGGGGGGACATGATGAGACAGGGTGGGAGGATGATGAGGGGGGAATGATGGGGGGACATGATGAGACAGGGTGGGGGATGATGAGAGAGGGGGAAATGATGAGGGGGGAATGATTGGGGACATGATGAGACAGTGTGGCAGGATGATGAGGGGGGAATTATGGGGGGACATGATGAGACAGGGTGGGGGGATGATGAGACAGGAGGAAATGATGAGGGGGGAATGATGGGGGGACATGATGAGACAGGATGGGGGATGATGAGACAAGGGGAAATGATGGTGGGGGGAGGAACTAAATGCTTAATGTCTGTATAGCTAGTGGTGGTCTATGACAGGGGGAAAGGATGAGACATGGGGGGATGATGACACATGGGGGTGGTGATGAGAGGGGTAAATGTGGCACAGGGACTGATAAAAGGGAAGGAATGATGTGGCACTGGAGGGTACAGAACCAAACTGAGGTGCAGAAGAAAACGAAGTTAGGGGGATGATGTGGCATTTAGTCCAAGTCATTTATTTAACATTTTATTTTTTTTTACTTAAATTTCCCTGTTAAAATGGGGGTGCGTGTTATACGCAAGTGCATGTTATACGCCGATAAATACGGTACTTACCTTGAAGATGTGCATGCTCAAAAAAGCTGTTTGTTTTATATAGTAAGTATTTAATGAAGTTTTTATAAACAAAATAAAATAAAATAAAAAAGAGCAGAAACATCCAATAAAATGGGTAGGTCTGAAAAATAGTTATCACTTTGACAATCTTATGAATGGCATCAGTCACGATTCATTATATCACATAAAACTGGAAAAATGGTAACAATAAATCATAATAATTCATCCAACTGATGATTGAAGGCAAAACATAAAGAAGAAAGGGGAAGGAAATTGAAGGGAAAAGAGAATTATCTCTAAATGGTCCTAGACTTTCAAAATGTTTTCACAGTTACCATATCATTAATTATATCGGCTAAATCCTTAATAACATGACCTAAGAAAATAAGTAGATTTTTAATAAATCGAAGCTCAAGGTAAATATTTGTGCTGCCAATAATAAGAAGATTAACTGCCCATTGAACTTTGGCACACTAAACTTAAAGGGGTATGCCAGGAATAAACTTTTTATATATATATATATATATATATATATATATATATATATATATATATATATATATATATATATATATATATATATATATGTCAACTGGCTCCAGAAAGTTAAACAGATTTGTAAATTACTTCTATTAAAAAATCTTAATCCTTACAATAATTATCAGCTGCTGAAGTTGAGTTGGTCTTTTCTGTCTGGCAACAGTGCACTCTGCTGACATCGCTGCTTGTCTATGTGGATTTGCTTCTACTGTCTAGTTCCCTAGACAGGTGTCATCAGAGAGTAATTAGACAGAAAAGAACAACTCAACTTCAGCAGCTCATAAGTACTGAAAGGATTAAGATTTTTTAATAGAAGTAATTTAAAAATCTGTTTAACTTTCTGGAGCCAGTTGATATATATGTATATATATATATATATATATATATATATATATATATATATATATATATATATATATATATCTATATAGATATGGTGGTTAGCTGAAACAGTTAACCTAATTTGTGGGAGGAGTCTGGTCCTTAAATACCCACCTCATCCACACAGGTGCTGTCGGCAGCATGCAAGGCATCATTCTGATCGGTTTCCTGTCTAGGTCAGTGGTCACTTCCTGTTCCTACATTCGACCTCCATCAGGTACAGGGGTCAGGTAAGAGCGCAGCTTGCCTGCGCCATGGTAACGTTTGTCACTACAGCAGGTACGGATGTTCTCTTTGGGGGCTCGGCAGTCCAGGCCGCCATGCAGCAGGCAGCTAGCTAGGTATTACATGTGCACGAGCCCGCTTTGTTTACTCAGCGCCATGGTTACTGGCATACACCCGGCATGTAAGTGTTGCAGAGCGGCATCTGTGCACAAGTCCTGCTTTGGGTACACTGCATACTAGTTACGAATGCACACGCTGTCATATGAACATTGCAGAGCGGTGTGTGAGGAGAAGTTGCTCAGCACCGCCTTGCAATTTACTGAGGGTATCCCCGGGGGCCGTGCAAGGTTGCCGGGGGTGACTATCTTCAGGAAGGTGATTGATAAACATTTCTTGTTGTGCAGTTCAGGTTATCCGGTTATGTAACTTGCATAAGCTGTCCCTGTATATGGGAATGTCTGCTGTGGTACGGTTACATGTGTGCATAAGTGTGTCTGATGTGGTACTGCTCCTGTATTCGTTGTTCATGTTGAAGGTCAGGTGTGATAGGATGTCCTTGCATATGATACCACATGGTATTCCACATTTTTATTTCACAATGTGCCACACATGTTTCCTTCCAGCGTTCTGTTACCATACACGCCTATGTTTCCCTGCATTTATCACGCATACGGCTCATACAGGATAATACGTATTCATTTCATCCAGGGTACTGACATCACTTAGCTTCCTGGGTCATGGCTACATTCTACACAACTGCACCATGATTGTGTTTCCACTCAGTTGCAATAGCAGTTAACGAGCAAAACTGTGTACTGCCATATGTTCCCACACAGTATACAATGCTTATCTTCCACATAGTGTTCCGTGCTTACATCCACACAGAATACCACGCTTATCTTCCACATAGTGTTCCGTGCTCAGGTCCACACAGTATACCATGCTTACCTTCCACATAGTGTTCCATGCTATGTCCCACAGTATACCACGCTCACCTTCCACATACTGTTCCGTGCTTATGTCCACACAGTATACCATGCTTACCTTCTACATAGTGTTCCGTGTTTATGTCTCACACAGTATACCACACTTACCTTCCACAGTGTTCCATGCTATGTCCCACAGTATACCACGCTTACCTTCTACATAGTGTTCCGTGCTTATGTCTCACACAGTATACCACGCTTACCTTCCACATAGTGTTCCATGCTATGTCCCACAGAATACTACGCTTACCTTCTACATAGTGTTCCATGCTATGTTCCATAGAGTATACCATGCTTACCTTCTGCATAGTGTTCCATGCTTATGTCCACAAAGTATACCATGCTTGTGTGCAACATAGCATTACTCCAGGTTCCTACTTGGTGTACGTGCATATGCTTCCCTAGCAGTTTAAGATGTACATCTTCCTTCAATATGACCCACATATGTTTCTTACAGTAGTTTTCATGGCTTGTGGTCAAGTTTTTCATGTTCAGCGCTGTCATTTTACTCTTATGTTTCTCATTGAACTTGAGTCATTTTACCCCCTAACGTTCACACTACGCAAATCTTTCTATAGCAGGCACATTACATAAAATTATATATACCTTCTGGAGCTGTCACATGGTGCATACGTGACTGACATTTATGCTACATTAGTTCCCATAGCATGCATTACCTGAGCTGATACCGTGATTCACATTATTATATCGATATTCAGTACCAGGCATTGATATCATATATACTGTGCTCGTTTTAGTATAATTGATATACTGGGCTTTGTGTTAATTTAACCGATACTATGTTACATTCCATAGCTGTGATGTGGTGCATTTTTGTCCCTCTAGTGGTCATATAGTGCTTATGTTACTCAAGCTGATAATTTGCATTACATAACTAGTAACTATATATGCTATGTGGTAGTGTTAATAACTGATATACGGTACATTAGTGTTACTTGGGGCTCATGTTACTGTAGCAGATGTACTGCTGGGCATTTAACATTATTTTAGCTGACATATGGGCCTATGTTTCTACTGCTGGTAATTTGTGTTTGTTACTCTGGATTATATATACGGTGTATTAGTGGTTAATTAGCTGTTATGTTGAACAATAATGTTGTTCAGGGCCTACGTCACTATAAGCTCATATACAGCGCCTTGATGTTTCCGGAGATGTTTTACGGTGCTTACGTTACTTGAAGTTATATACCATGCTTCAACGTTAACGGTTCCCTACAGTATCATATACATACTGGTCCCTACAGGGTACTATGCATAGGGTTCCCTACAGTGTGACATACATACCGTTCCCTGCAGGGTACTATGCATAGTTTCTCACAGTGTGGCATACGTACGGTTTCATACAGTGCGACATGCATACCGTTCCCTACAGGGTACTATGCATACAGTTTCTTACAGTGTGACATATGTACGGTTCCATACAGTGTGATATACATTAATTTCCCTACAGGGTAATACACATACAGTTCCTTACAGTGTATGTTTCATAGATCTTGTCCCTGTTTTTGGTTCAGCTCTGTCATGTTATGCTTACATCATGTACGCTAGGTTGTTTTACCTCTTAGCTTTTTATGTTCGGTGTGGTTGGAGGCTGATTGCTGCTGTTAATCCGTATAACCTCATCTTTATAGTTTCCTTTCTGGTCTTTACACAAGCCTTGTTACAGCTAGTTTGATCTCACCATTCCAGGTAAGCTTTAAGTCCTCACTTACATTCCTTTTGTACATCACACGCTCCCTTGAGAGAGAGGCTGCCCGACAATCCTCGAGCCTTCATATTGTTGTCATTCCTTTGTACATTACAAATGTTCCTGTCTGGGGCAGATTGTATCATCAATCTATGAGCCTCTTGTCTTTTGTTTTGTTTGTCACATACGCCCCTGTTAGAGGCAGATCGCTTATGTTATAAGGCATTTACGTTACTTTAAGTGATATACCATGCTTCAATGTTAACGGTTCCCTATAGTAGGACACAGTGTGACATACGTACGATTACCTAAAGTGTGACATACTTACATTTCCCTACAGGGTAATATGCATACAGTTCCTTACAGTGTATGTTCCAAAGTTTATTGTCCCATTCTTTGGTTTCAGCTCTGTCACTTTATGCTTACGTTATGTACGCTAATCAAGTATATTAGGCTGTGGTCATAGTATTACACTCACGTTTTCATGTGCTTAAGTCAGGCATATTAGGATGTTATAGCGTCACGTTGTTCTTGTAGGCAGGTCTGGCATGGTAAACATCACTATAGATGGCAACATTCCTAGGATACCCAAGCAGGTATGACCAGATTGTTTTGCCTCTTAGCCCTATACGTTCGGTGTGGTCGGAGGCTGATTGCTGTCATCAATCCGTACAGCCTCATCTTTATAGTTTACTTTTTTGTCATTGGTCATTTTATACACCTTGTTACAGTCAGTTTGACCTCGCCATTTCAGGTAAGCTTTAAGTTGTCACTTTACATGCTTTTGTATGTCACATGCTCCCGGGAGAGAGAGGCTGCCCGACAATCCTCAAGTCTTCATATTGTTGTCATTCCTTTGTAAATTACAAACTTTCTTGTTTCTTGTCTTTTGTTTTTGTACGTCACATACGCCCCTGTTAGAGGCAGATTGCTTGACAATCAACGAGCCTCATGTTGTTTCCGTTTCTGCGTTACATACGATTCTGTCTGAGGCAGATTGCACTGTCAGTCCGCGAGCCTCATGTTGTCGTCATCTCTATCTTCCTCTTATGTATGTTACTATGCCTCTGATTGTGGTCTTAGCTGTACACGTCTTAGTGTTAAGTTCTTTGGTATGGATGTAGCTTCTGGGCATTTTGTTGTATGTTTGTCTTGTCAAACGTGTACATGTTGGTATATTTGCCCATATTGGTCTTTTCAACCTGCTGGTCATGTATATTTTCTTTTGCGATAAGCCTCAGGGCATAGCAGTAACTATCTTCTTTACGCCTGCAAGTATGAGGATACTGCCTTACTGGTACACGAAACCTCAGGTTAAGTACGTTATATTCTTTTATGTTTTGTCTATGCGGGTCTTTCTTTTGTTGTCACTTATGTATAGCATGGTTGAATAGGAATACTTAAATGGGTAGCACGGGACACATGCAAATTTATTTTATTTTTATTTTTTTATCTCTCCACGCACTACCTATCTAAATACCTACTGATGTCTGTGTTTTGGCCACTTCTCAATCTAACTGACTCGTACCTTCTGTCTATCTAGCAATTCTCCAACATTTCCTATCTCTGTCACTTGGGTTACCTTTATCCATGTGCACCCTGGTAGTACCATTCTGGCAGGCGCTATGCGTCCAGTAGTGCCAAGTGGTATATCCAGAATTCCTTCTTGGTTTCGGCTCCATAGCAGCTGAGCTAGCTTCTGGGTAGGGGCTGCTATTTGTCAGTTATCACTTAGATGTTAAGTAAGTTAGAGCACTTTTATTGCTCTGTTCCATTGACACGTTCCAACCCCTGGCTGTTAACTGGAGCATTTTGTCTATTTCGGGTTCATATGAAGTAGGTTATACTTAACCATTAATTCATGCATTACCTAACTGATGTATTTTTGCCTCCTTTCTATAGGATACCCTTCACAGCCGGCCAGGCACACCCCAGGCCGAATTATCCATTATCAACATTTTTCCTGGATAACCCCTTTAAATATAATATTTCCTCTCTGAAGGCTTGGAATTAATCAAAGTCAATAAATCCCACCAAATATGCATAATAGTCCCATCACAATCATATCCTAAAAAGCATATGGGAGAACATACTGGAAAATCCTATGCATCTGTAATTTCCATCTTACCAAAATATTATAACTACTATTAAAAAAATATTAGACTCAAAGAAGTTTTCAAAGTCTTTTTCCCAGACCACCACATATGAGAGATTTGTCCAAGAACTTGACAGTATACATAGGGACCTGGTAACTGTTTAAAGGTGCCCCCGATGAAACTCAAGGTGACCCTATAGAATGACAAATTTTGTTGTAACTTAAGAGTTCCTGTTCAAGCATTATGCACTAGTTTGAACCAAATAGTAGTGAATTCCAATTTGATTTAGGTAACCAATTCTTAAAATGTTTTATTTTATTTTTCTGCTAATTCATGACAAGAAAACTCTAGATTCCATTCTTAATAAGAATATCAACAGGAGGATCTCTAGGATTATGAGGAGCAGGGACATCACTAGGTTTAAATATTTGAGGCTGGTGCCCCAGATAAAATGATAATTGCTCTGAATAAGACTTCTCCCAACTGCTCTCTCATTTAATAAAACAGCAAGGAGAGAAAGAAAAATTATGGTACTTCTCAATCTCCCCATCTGCTCTTTTGCATTTATATACAGTACACTGCATCTCTGAGTACATTTACACTATCTATTTTTTACAGTGTACTTTATACCACCACTGACTGATCAAAGATCTGTTCTACACTGGGTTGATCATATCTGTTTCCCATCCATAATCAAGCCAGTTGGAATTGTATTTAAGAGAGATGTGTTCCACATTTATAATGGAACCTGCCTGATGAAGGGACCTGAGAGGTCTTGAAAGCTTGCAATTAATATCTTGTCAGTAAGGCAAAAAAGGTATTATCACTACTCCACCTATCTCCAATGTATACAGCAGCATAGCCATAGGCTATGACCAAATGTAGTCTACCAGTGACTACGTCTAGATCCTAGCATTTCCCCTGATGAGAAGGGATACAATTCACATACTTACAAATTCTATCCCACAAATACAGAGAGAAGGCTACTAAAGAACTTAGCACACATGATACTCCTTCCATTGTTTCCAAACTAAAGCATACAGAGGGCTGCTGTACAAGCTAGTTTTTCAAATCATGCCCACATGGGCTTGTGGAAGAGAGAATGATGGGTAACTACAAATGCCTACTAAGAAACCTGATAATATTTCAACAGAGGGAAGCTCCAATCCTCCTCACTGCCCAGGCTTGTAAACAAGATGAGTGCATCTCAGGCCTTACAGATCTCATGACATCTGTTTCTATTGAGTAATCTACATTAAACCAAAAGAGAAAACAATGCTTTATAGGGTAGGCCGTTCGGTAATATACTGTATGTCTGGTTATGTACTGGTTCTTGTAATGTACTCCCCTTATGGTGTTGTGATGAGGCACAACATCTATAAATGCTTTTCAGTCACACTCAGCTGTCTATATGGGGACTTCACCTTGGCCTGGTATTGGAATCAGCCTGCATAAAGAAAACAGATTTTTGCTGCCTTTCATTTCGTTCGAACTTTAGTCTCATAGCTGTGTATATTGTACATAGCGTTTACAGGTGTACTGTTATGGGGAGTGCTCCGGTTCAGCGCTCCTACCATGAGCGTTCACCGGCCCGCTCTCCCGGCCGGACCACGATTTGCATGGTGGGACGCGCCCGCATGCAAATTGCGACCCATTTCTACCCTGCTCCTGCTCTGCTCTCTGGTTTCCTGCGCGTGTGCACCCGCCTCCTAGGGCGCGCGCACGCCGGCTTCCTGAGATTTAAAGGGCCAGTGCACCGCTCATTGGTGCCTGGTCCTTCTGCCATGTTATTTTAGTCAGCTCCGCCCCCTCTTCCCTGCTGGATCTTCAGTGCCCCATAGCCTGAGATTAGGCATTCCTTTTTGGCTGTTTGCTTGCCCCTGTACCTGACCCTTCTGCTACGTTATTTGACTATGCATCCTTTTCGCCTGCCTTGACCTTTCTGCTAAGTCCGAATTTGCCTCTGCCTCATCCTTCTGTACCTCGCCTCTCCCAACTATCTGTGTGGTCATGTCATATTGGGGGTAGCAACCTGGGTGCTGCCTGCTGCAGCAAGTCCATCCTGCCTTGTGGCGGGCTCTGGTGAAGACCAGCGGCACCTTAGACTCTGCTCCCCGATACGGCCCTAGTCTTCAGCTACACAGGTAAGCGGATTCACATCCAGGACAATTACCGTAAGATCCAGCCATGGATCCCGCTGGGGTACCTTTGTCCGAGAACCCAGCTCTCGCCTCTATCGTGGCTCTCCAGTCGCAGCAGTCGGCTCAGCAGGCGCAACAGTTAAACCAAATGTCTGCCATGATGCAGCAGTTGCTTTCTGTCCAGCAACAACCGCAACAGCCACAGCCTCCTTCTGCTCCAGTGTTGCCTCTCGCTCCTTCAGTCGCCACAAGATCCAAGCTCCGTCTGTCTCTACCTGAGAAGTATGAGGGGGATCCCAAGTCTTGTTGTGGATTTGTGACACAGTGCTTCATGCACATTGATCTAATGGCAGAACAGTTCTCTACGGAATGAGCGAAGGTGGCCTTTGTCATCAGTCTGTTAACTGGAAGGGCCCTGGTCCTTGCAACCCTGTTATGGGATCGCAGTGATCCACTCCCAGCTAGTCTTCAGGCTTTCTTGACAGAAATCTGAGGTGTCTTTGAAGAACCTGCACGAGCTTCTTCCACTGAGACGGCCTTGCTGAGTCTTTCTCAGGGCAACTCCTCTGTGTGCAAGTATGCCATCCGTTTTCGTACCCTGGCATCAGAGTTATCCTGGAATAATGAAGCTCTTTGCACCACTTTCAAAAGAGGCTTTCTAGCCATATTAAGGATGTCCTTGCTGCCCGGGAATTGCCATCTACTCTGAGTGATCTAATACAGCTGGCCTCTTGGATTGATAACCGTTTCTCTGAACGATGTGAGGAACAACGTCAGAAAAGGGAGTCTGCACAACCTCTGCACTTTCCTCGTCTGGCACCAGTCTTCCAGCAACTACCGAAACCTTCTATGTTGCCTCCCGGGGTGGAGGCTATGCAGGTGGGTTGGTCTCACCTGACTCTGCGGGAAAGAACTTGCCGACGAGCTGAGAATCTTTGCCTCTACTCCGCCAGTGCAGATAATTTCCTCAGAGATTGTCCTGTGTGTCCAGAGTCACAGGGAAATGCTCGCACCTAGGCTTTGTGGGAGAGGATTCCCTAGGTGTGAATATCTCCTCTCCACGCTTGAATTTGATGGTCCAACTTTCTCTAACCTCCAAAGAGAATATTTCCGTTCTTGCCTTCCTGGACTCTGGTTCAGCAGGAAATTTTATTGATGCCTCCTTAATACATAGGTATTGTCTGCCGGTGTCTCGCCTATTCAAGCCTTTGTACATCTGGACTGTACTGTGCTATTTTGCACTGAACCGTTATCTATGCAGGTTGGAGTCTTGCATATGGAGAACTTGTCCTTCTATGTACTTCCTCATTGTACCTCCGCTCTTCTGCTTGGCCTCCTTGGTTGCAACTCCATACCTCACAGCTAGATTGGAAAACTGGAGTACTCATTTGGGGACCTTACTGCAACAACAACTGTATTCATACAGTTCCGTCTAAGTTGGTTTCTCCTTCTACTCCCTGTTTGCCCTGTTTGCCATTGTTTCTTCTTGATTTTGCTGGTCTTCAGTAAAAAACAAGCTGAAGTTTTACCACCTCATCGTCCCTACGATTGCCCTATAGACTTATTGCCCGGGACCACACCTTCTCGGGGCAGAATTTACCCTTTGTCTATTCCCGAAACTCAGGCCATGTCAGAATACAACCAAGAAAATGTTCAAAAAGGCTTTATCAGGAAGTCTTCTCCTGTCGGATTTTTCTTTGTGGGAAAAAAAGATGGTTCTCTGTGACCTTGCATTGACTATGGGGCTTGAATAAAATTACTGTCAAGAACTGCTACCCACGGAATTAGGAATTATTTGATCGTCTGCGTGGAGTGAGGATCTTCAAACTTGACCTTCGAGATGCTTATAACTTGATTCTCATACGTTAAGGTGACTAATGGAAGACTGCGTTTAACACTCATGATGGACATTTTGAGTATCTTGTGATGCTGTTCGGACTTTGTAATGCTCCTGCAGTCTTCCAGGAGTTCGTCAATTATATCTTTTGTGACCTCTTATACTCCTGTGTCGTGGTCTATTTGGACAATATTCTCATCTACTTGCCCAATGTTCAGACTCATCGTTCACACATCCGCCAGGTCTTACAATGTCTCCGAGACATTTATCTCTATGCTAAACTTGTGTATTTTCGGAAAAAATAACTTTTTCCTTTTCTGGGCTATATCATTGTTTGTCAAGGTCTTCAAATGGATCCTAACAAGTTGTCCACTGTACTGAACTGGCCTTGACCTTCCGGCTTAAGAGGTATTCAGCGCTTTCTTTGTTTTGCCAATTACTATTGGCAATGTATTCCTCATTACTCCACCTTGGTAGCGCCCATTGTTTCTCTCATCAAGAAGACTTCTAATACCAAGGTGTGGACTCCAGAGGCTGAAGAGGCTTTCAAACAGTTAAAGTCAGCCTTCGCTTCAGCTCCGGTTTTGTCAAGACCTGACCCAGGCAAGCCATTTCTTTTGGAGGTGGATGCTTCTTCAGTCGGAGCTGGTGCTGTCTTAATGCAAAAGTCTTTTAAGGGAAGAATTGTAACCTGCGTTTTTTCTCTGAAACCTTCTCTCCTGCGGAGAAAAACTATACTATTTGAGATAGCGAACTCTTGGCAATAAAGCTGGCTTTGGAAGAATGGTGACATCTCTTGGAGGGCTCTATACATCCGGTTACTATATATTCTGATCATAAAAACCTTCTCTATCTTCAGACAGCCCATCGGCAGGCCCGATGGTCTCTGTTCTTCTCCAGATTCGACTTGTACATTCACTTCCATCCAGCAGAGATCTTTCCAGGTCTTCAGATGTTCATGACTGGGAATCTCTTCCTCAGCATATTATTCCTCCTGAGCATTTCATCTCTGTAGCACCAGGAAGTCTTCAGCACCTTCCTCCTGGAAAGACTTATGTATCTCCCAGTTTAAGACTCTGAGTCTTGAAGGGGGGTCATTCCTCTCTCCTAGCCGCTGATCTCCAGACAGTATTGGTGGCCTAGTTTAAAACAGGATGTCGTTGATTTTGTCCATTCCTGTTCGGTCTGTGCCCGGTACAAGACCCCTCATTCTAAACCTGCAGGTCTTCTACAGCCTTTGCCAGTCCCAGAGCTTCCCTGGACTGATATTGCCATGGACTTCATTACTGAAATTCCATCTTCCGGCAGCTATACGGACATCTCTGTGGTTGTGGACTGATTTTCTAAAATGTCTCATTTTGTGCCTGGACTTCCATTTGCACAGCAGCTTGCTGAGCTTTTTCTTTGTCACATCCGCACATTCCGCTTACATGCATTGCCTTCTCATATTGTATCCGACCGTGGAGTTCAGTTCGTCTCAAAGTTCTGGTGGGCCCTCTGCTCAGTTAAGCTGGAGATTTCCTCTGCCTACCAACCTCAATCCAATGGACAGGTCGAGAGGCTGAATCAGGTCTTAGGAGACTATAGTCTTAATTTTATCTCTGCTCGTCAAGATGACTAGGTCAATTTAGTTTCTTGGGCAGAGTTCTCATACAATCATAGGGATTCTGAATCCACTGGGACTTTGCCTTTCTTTGTGGTTTATGGACTTACATAGTTAGTATGGTTGAAAAAAGACATACGTCCATCAAGTCCAACCAGGGACTCTTCCCTTGTCTTCTTCCTCCAGGGTTCCTGCGGTTGATGAGCAAGTGTGGAATTTTTCCACTATCTGGCAGACAACATGTCGCTCTGTATTGCATGCCACGTCTCGTATGAAGTCTCAAGCGGACAAGAAAAGGCGTCCTCCTCCCTACTTCTCCCCTGGTGACTCTGGTTGTCATCCAAGTATATCCACTTCAGGGTATCCAGTTATAAACTGGGCCTTCACTCTCTAGTTCCCTTATAAAATCAAGAAATGTCTAAATCCCGTGGCCTATTCTCTCCATCTGCCGTCCTCTCTCCAGATCCCAAATTCCTTCCATGTCTCCCTCTTGAAACCTGTCATCCACAACCGCTTTTCTAAAAGACATCTCCCCTACTCCCATCTTTGGCACCTCTGATGTTTATGTCATCAAAGAAATTTTGGAGTCCAAGTTTATCAGAGGAAAACACTTTTTCCTTGTGGATTTGGAAAGATTTCGGCCTGGATGAGAGGTCTTGGGAGCCGCAGAACAACATCTTGGACTGGGACCTCATTCAGAAATTCTTGTCCTCCAAAAAGAGGGCGAGACCAAAGGGGGGGGTACTGTTATGGTGAGCGATCCGGTCCGGAGCGTGATCTCTCACTGCCCTGCTCTCCCGGCCGGGCCGCGATTTGCATTGTGGGATGCACCCATATGCGAATCGCGACCCATTACTTACCTGCTCCTGCTCTGCTCTCTGGTTCCCTGCGTGCGTCCCCGCCTCCTAGGGCACTAGCGCGCCGGCTTCCTGAGATTTAAAGGGTCTGTGGTCCTTCTGCCATGTTATTTTAAGCAGCTCTGCCTCTTCTTCCCTGCCGGATCTTCAGTGCCCCATAGCCTGAGATTAAGCGTTCCTTTTTGTCTGTTTGCTTGCCCGTATACCTGACCCTTCCACTATGTTATTTGACTACGCATCCTTGCCACCTGCCTTGACCTTTCTGCTAAGTCCGACTTCAGTTGTGCCTCATCGTTCTGTACCTCATATCACCCAGCTATCTGTGTGGTCGAGTCATATCGGGGGTAGCGACCTGGGTGCCGCCTGCCGCCTGCCGCAGCAAGCCTGTCCTGCCTTGCGGCAGACTCTTGTGAAGACCAGCGGCACCTTAGACTCCGCTCTCCGATACAGCCCTAGTCATGAGCCACACAGGTTAGTGGATCCATATCCAGCACCATTACATGTACAATAAAGTATTACATGTTTTGGGGTTTGACATACACTAAATATTGGTAATCTGTGATTGCAAATATTTTTTTTCTATTCTGTGCTCTACTTAGATTAACTATGCCCCCATGTGGCCTTTTCTAAAACACTAGGACTATAAAAAGTAAGTTCTTAACTCTCCAACAATATATCTTCAGACCCAGCCATAGCCCCCACCATGATAACTAGTGATTGATAATTGAACCAAGGTCTCATATGTATCTCAGAACTGAATCTGGTTTAAAGTAACGGATAAGACAAGAAAAAACAAATTGATATAAGAATATGCCTTGTGATATATTTTGGGGTTTATGCCGTTTGCACACCTCCGGTTAAAGTCAATAACAGTTTCAGCTTCTCAACCACTTTGGTTGTCTGCAAACAAGCAAGAGGAGGCAGACAAAATTAGCAAATTGGATTACTCCTTTAATATTTTCCTTTATATATTATACATTTCATGCCTAGTAGTTAAAAATACAAAGGTATATATTTAAATGCATGAACCTTATTCAAACAACCCACACTGGTTAAATAAATATGTAAAAACAGAAATAAATGCCTATTCTTAAGCAATCTTAATTAATTTGCTGTCAAGAAAATTATTATGCAAGAAAATTCCAAGTGTAGCAATTGTTTTATTGAATACTCAGATGTGTTACTTCAATTATGTACTTGAAGCTATTTGTATTATTGTTTCAATTTATTCCAATCAAATAATGCTGTTTAATCAAGATATCTAATCAAAACATAAGGGTATAAATTACAATATGAGCTTGAATCAGTGATTATTGACTTGAAGGGTAATAATCCTTCTTATTAGTGAGCCATGCTTGACCTTTGTTGATATATCCGATGATAACAACTTCAACACAAAATTGGTTGACAATAACCCTTGAGGAAGAAAGACACATAATGACATTAACAACAGGGTTGACATTATATACGGAATATGGCCAATATAAAAATGTATTTATTTAACATGCATATTTCATGTACAAAACACTTCCTAAGTTGCCCACACATTGAAGCTTATCTATGCTTCCACATTAAGGTTATGTTCACACAGCAAAATGGGCATTCAAAATTTCTAAAATCAGGAAATATGTATGTACTAGTCTCAACAGTGATGAGCCGCTCAGTCACCGGCCACAGCAGTGTCCCACCCCAGATGGAAACTAGCTGAGTGGTACGTCACTGTCAAGACTAGTACATCTTGAAAGAGGCGAGCCAGAGCACTTGGTAGGAAGAGTTTGCCCTGAGGAAGTCACTTGGAGTGACGGAATGCGTGGGGACCTTTTTCGAGGGGAAACAAGCTCCTTGCATTATATTGTGATGTATTTTATTTCTCTTGACCCTGCACTTAACATTGAATTAGATAATATTTATGCAGCTGCTATTGATTGTGCAATATTGTAATTACTTATGTGTTATTATGCATAGGGGTTCATTGGTCTAAGAGGGATTGATCTAATACTGTATTACTGGGACAGGCGGGTGTCCTTGTAGGGAGCCCCCAGGAAACTGGGCTTCCCCTTTGTGGCTGAGGGAGGCTGTGAGTCATCTGCCCCCCCCCCCCTCCCCTTGTTTTTAGTGTTCTTAAATGTGTGGTCACATTTATGATATGTACCTTAATAAAGCATTGATGAGATAGCTTTGGTGTGCGTCTATATGTGCTTTTGCTTTTCTTTGTTATCTTTATGGATACTAGCACTGGTAGCACCCCTAAGGATATTATTGGTTGAGCCCACTACTTTTAGTTTTTGGTTATCCTATGCCTTAAAGGGGTATTTCAGCATTTTTTTTCTTTCAGCCTTTGAGCCCATGATGCTAAGTTATAATACTGTGTAATATTCTTCTTTTTTTAATTTTCATGCAAATGACCCACATCTGCAAGTGCTGTAGTGCAAGGCTTTTTATTTTACTGTTGTCTCTGACCTTTCCCAGAATTCCATGAAGCCAGAGAAAGAATGTCTTAAGTCACATGGTCTCAAGGGAACCATGGCTATGCTTCTGAAGATGGGTGGAGAACATTACTTATAGCATTACTATAGTCCCAATATGATTCTGGAAGTAGGCTATTACTTATATGCATGTTAACTCCCTTTAGCAAAAAATAACACACTGTCCTTTAGTGGCACTATACTAGCAGTGAACTATATATTATCTTTTATTCAAGGGAAAGTATGTACCACAGCAGCACCTAACAATTTATCCTATAATAACACTACAAAAAAAAAAAGACACAGGCTCAATGTTAAGATTAAGAACAGCTGTCAAAGTGGAGTTTTGGAACTTTGACCTCTGCTAGGCTTTTGGTAGCTTTTTCTCTGTTTAATATGTGACCTGTATATTGTACTTTCATGAACCTGATGAAGTGCAGGTCAGCAGGAAATGTTTTTTTTTTTTTCTTTAAATAAAAGTTCTGGACTTTTACTATTACCATAATGATATACAAAGGCTGCAAGACCATCACCAACCATAGAAAGCTAAATTGTGTAGAAAACTACCCAGCTTTATCACACTTCTGATCTCCTGTCTTTTACTAATATTTCCTATGCCAGAAGATCGGCAAAATCAATAAAAAAATGCAGCAAATATGAGTTGTTCGGTTTATCCTGTTTTCCTTAAAAAGATTACATTTTTTGAGTTAAAACGTAATTTTGTTGAAAAAAAAACTACTATTTTTTGTTTGACTTTCCAATTCAAATAAATTATATAAAACACTTGTGAGGTCCAAATGCTCAATCCACCCATGGATGATTTCCTTGAGGCATGTAGTTTAAAAAAAAAATTGGATCTTTTGAAAAACATCCTAATAAAAAAGAGGTCCTAAAAGTCAGAAGGTGTTTCCCTTTTTTTTTTTTTTTTTTGCAAGCTGTGTTTGAGTAAAGTAGCATACTAGGGCCACATCCAGAAAAAAATCTATAGACTGCAAAATAAGGGTAGTATACATTGAAGGGTAGCAAATAAAATGTATGAATTCTCATAATGAATTCATAAGTATTAAGCCTGTTAAGGCTGTATTTGTGCGAGGGATGAGGGGTTTAATGCCCCCTCTCCTCCAGGTGGGGCTATATAACTCACACTGTACCTGTAGGGGGGGGGGCGCACGTTTTTTGTGGAACAGGGGCATGGAGGGTGGTAGTGGTGGTGCACTGTGTCTCCTGCTACTATTTGGCGCTCTGGCAGACTGCTCATTTTAGCAAAGCCCAATGGCCCGGGAGCTTATATCAGGTGGTGCGGTCAGTGAGTGGCCCTGCTTGCTGCCTTATGGTTGCATGCTAAACCAGTTGCTGAGGTTAAGTGCGGCTGTCTCGCAGGCTGAGGACGTTGCCCCGACTGCCGCACACCCTTTTGGTGGTCGGGCAGGCACTACAGGGGAGAGCGTTCAAGTGTGTTGTGCTGGCCTATGGTTGCTACTGCTGTGGCTGGGGAAATCTGTAGGAGTATATTAGGTATGTATAGGCTGTATACTATGGTGTAATCTGTAGGAGTATATAGGCTGCATACTATGGTGTAATCTATAGAAGTATATAGATATAAAGACAATGCGAAAGGAAGTCAGCTTCTCCTAATCCAAGCGGATTATTCACAAACAGTATGCAGGAAAGAAGGCAGGAGCTGGCGCTATGAGTCTTCAGATGAATTTGAGGTAAAAACAAGGAACATGATAGTTACACATACCGGCACACCTGGAAGATAGTGACACGTTTCAGGTCACGTGACCCTTCATCAGACTGATACAAGGTGAGAAGGACACACCTATGTGTATGGTGATTCCCATGTGCGGCTTGAGTGTCAGCGGAGAAAACTCCCATTAACCCTCAATAGACCGAACATTGTGAATTACACCTAAAAATACATATAAAGGTATAGAAACAACATTAAATGCTGCATAGAAATAAAAAACATTTCATAAATGTTTAATTAATAGAAGTGAGAGAAAACAAACTCCAATTCCAGCAAAAAAAACTGTAGAAAAGGTATAGAAGCAAAGGTGTGGGAATACCCTTAATCGTAATATAAAATAATGTCTGATCTCAGGTTCAGAACATGTGGCTTTTAACTCTGTAAGTTGTATATCCAAAAAATGTCTCGATTACGAAGGGTTTTAACCCAATCTCCACCTCACTTCTGCTTGTATACCAATTATGTATGCCATGAAAAGAAAAGTGGGACACATCACCATTGTGTTGATCTCAAAAATGTTTTGATGCCCTGGAAATGTTCACCTGGTGGGGACTTAATATGCTGCTGACATGTTCTTGAATCCTAAGTTTAAGTGGACGTTTAGTGCTTCCTATATAAGAAAGCTGGCATGTTTTACAAATAATTCTGTATACCACAAATGATGTCTGGCAATTAATAAAGGACTTTATTGGCAATGTGTGTTGGTCAGACAGTATTGGTGTTAATGTACACTTATGGGCAAATTTGCAAACCACACATCTCGAATTGCCACAGGGGTAAAACCCCTTGACCTTAAGCCAGGTATCAGAACATGGGCACAGATTAGGTAACATGCTAGGAGATAACAAATTGCCTAATGTGGGCGCCCTCCGGGAAGAAAAATTACATCCATGCTTAAAAATTTTAGCTAAAGCTGGGTCCTGATGTAAAATAGGAAGATATTTTTTTATGATGTGGATGACTTGGTGGTATTCATTGCTGAAGGTAGTGACAAAAGAAACGTTGGATGTTCTGTCTAGTGTATTCACACGTTGCGATTTAGACACAAACAATGAATCCCTGCCTTTGTTGCTGACTATAGATAGAGCCCCATCTATAGTCCACCAAGGATACCTCCTGTCTCTCAGTCTAGAACTAACCGCTAAAGATTCAGAACTGAATAACTGAGTGGAAGAACAATTCCGTTTAGCTCTTGTAAACTCTCCTACAGAAACAGATTTTATAGTATGTTGAGGATGGCAGTATTCAGCTCTTAACAAAGTGTTACCAGCACTGGGTTTTCTAAATGTACAGGTATGTATTTTGTTATTATAGGTAGAGAGCAGATACAGTGTTGCGTAGTATAGCAGTCTGTCGGTAACTAGCTATGAACAGGCTTCAACCACTGTAAGTGCTGATCTATGCTGGGGGGTGCTATCTTATAGTGCACAAGTCGCATACAATATTCGAAAGTAGAATGAAGATGCACTCACCCCGACTTGTAACAAGCAGAATGTTCGTTTATTTTCATAGTGAAATACAAGCAAGACCTATGCAACTCGTGTGGGGAGTCGGTGCAGGACGCTGCAAAGTTCACGGTGTGACAGCTGTTTCACCCGTGTATGCGCGCTTCGTCAGACCACCAAAGTTGACAGAGGCATCTATAGAGACATTTAAACCATCCCTGGTGGTCCAGTGGGGTGGATCGCCTCCCCCTCCCAGCGCGATCGCAGGGGGCGATCCACTTCTGAGGTAGCCTGAGGGCTTACCTCTCCTTCAGTGCCGGCTCCTGCGCTCAGAATGATAAAGCCCTGCAGGACCAGGCTTTAACAATCAAGCGCAGAGCACACAGATCAATGTGGTTCTATGGAACCACATTGATCTGTATGAGGAATCTAATGATTCCTCCTAAAAGTTCCCTAATGGGACTAAAAGTGTGGAAAAAAAATTGAATAAAAAGTAAAAAAAAAAAAACACCCATTCACCTTTTCCTTATTACGATAAAATCACCCCCCTTTTCCCAAATTCCATGTAAAAAATATTTAACCATAATAAAAATTAACGTATGTAGCATCGCCATGTGCGTAAATGTCCCCATTAAAATAAAAATTATAGTTAATTAAACCTCACGATCAATGGCCAAAGTCCAAAATAGCGCATTTTTGGTCACTTTTAATATAAAGAAAAAATTGATAAAAAGCGATCAAAAAGTCAAATAAGAACAAATATGATACTGCTAAAAACTTCAGATCACAGCACAAAAAATGAGCCCTCGTACCACCCCGTATGCGGAAAAATAAAAAAGTAATTGGGGTCAGAAGATGACAATTTTTTAATGTATGCATTTTTGTGCATGTACCATATTTATCGGGGTATACCACGCACCGGCCTATAACACGCACCCTCATTTTGCCAAGGATATTTGGGTAAAAAAAAGGTTTTTACCCAAATATCCTTGGTAAAATGAGGGTGCGTGTGTGAATGCGTATACCCTGATACACCCCCAGGAAAGGCAGGGGGAGAGGGGCCGTCGTTGCCAGCTTCTCTCCCCCTGCCTTTCCTGGGATCTAGAGCCCTGCTGCCACCGCTTCTCTCCCGCAGGCTATCTGCACCGCTACCCGTTCTCTCCCCCTGACTTGCCGGCGCCGCTGCCCCGTTGCCTCCCCCATCCCCGGTTATATAATTACCTGTTGCCGGGGTCGGGTCCGCGCTGCTTCAGGCCTCCGGAGTGCGTCCCATGCGTCGTTGCTATGCACTGCACGGCGCGGAGCGCATAGCAACGACACAGGGGACGCACACCGAAGGCCTGAAGCAGCGCAGACCCGACCCCGGCAACAGGTAATTATACAACCGGGAATGGGGGAGGCAACGGGGCCGGCAATGGGTGCCGCTGCCCCTTCTCTCCCCCTGCTATTGGCGCCACTGCCCCTTCTCTCCCCCTGTCTGTCGGCACTGCTGCCCCATTGCTGATGCCGCTTCTCTCCCCCTGGCTATCGGCGCCGGCAATGGGGCGTCGGCACCGATAATCAGGGGGAGAGAACAGGCAGTGGCACCAATAACCAGGGGGAGAGAAGGGCCGCCAGCAGGGCTCTAGACCCCAGGACAGGCAGGGGCAGAGAAGTCGGCAGTGGTAGCGGTCTCTGCACCTGCAAAGCCGCTGCAGTTCATTGATTTAAAGTGCCCGCTTTAAATCATTGAACTGCAGTGGCTTATCGGCGTATAACACGCAGGTAGACTTTAGGCTAAAAATTTTAGCCTAAAAAGTGCGTGTTATTGTCACGATGCCGGCTGGCAGGAGGTGGATCCTCTGTGCCAGAGAGGGATTGGCGAGGACCGCGCTAGTGGACCGGTTCTAAGCCACTACAGGTTTTCACCAGAGCCCGCCGCAAAGCGGGATGGTCTTGCTGCGGCGGTAGTGACCAGGTCGTATCCACTAGCAACGGCTCACCTCTCTGACTGCTGAAGATACTGAAGATAGGCGAGGTACAAGGGAGTAGGCAGAAGCAAGGTCGGACGTAGCAGAAGGTCGAGGCAGGCAGCAAGGATCGTAGTCAGGGGCAACGGCAGGAGGTCAGGAACACGGGCTAGGAACAGACAAGGGAACGCTTTCACTAGGCACTAAGGCAACAAGATCCGGCAAGGGAGTGCAGGGGCAGTGAGCAGATATAGGGAAGTGCACAGGTGATCACACTAATTGGTAATTGGGAGATTGGGCCAGGCACCATCATAGGTGCACTGGCCCTTTAAATAGCAGAGACCCGGCGCGCGCGCGCCCTAGGGAGCGGGGCCGCGCGCGCCGGGACAGGACCAACGGAGAGCGAGTCAGGTACGGGGACCGGGGTGCGCATCGCGAGCGGGCGCCACCCGCATCGCGAATCGCATCCCGGCTGGAGGCGGAACCGCAGCGCACCCGGTCAGTGGATCTGACCGGGGCGCTGCAGCAACAAGGATGAGGCGAGCGCTCCGGGGAGGAACGGGGACCCGGAGCGCTCGGCGTAACAGTACCCCCCCCCTTGGGTCTCCCCCTCTTCTTGGGGCCAAAGAACCTGAGGAAAACAAACTCAATTTTTCCGTGATGAGGTCCGATGCAAATTAGGAGGGGTTCTGTGTGGAAACGTACGAGACAGTCCAATCTTTTATTGTAAAAACAATAGATGTAGAGAGGTCTGGCGAGACTGGTCACAGGAACGTAGAACCTGTTGATGAGAGAGGCCAAAAAAAATTTTCCTGCAGATCCGGAGTCCAAGAAGAGCATAGTAGAGAAGGAGAAGGTAGAGGCAGATATCCGCACAGGCACAGTAAGGCGTGGAGAAGCAGAGTTGACATCAAGAACTGTGTCACCTTTGTGCGGAGTCAGCGTACGTCTTTCCAGGCGGGGAGGACGGATAGGACAATCCTTCAGGAAGTGTTCGGTACCGGCATAGTACAGGCAAAGATTCTCCATGCGGCGTCGTGTCCTCTCTAGAGGTGTCAAGCGAGACCGGTCAACTTGCATAGCCTCCGCGGCGGGAAGCACAGGAACGGATTGCAGAGGACCAGAGGAGAGAGGAGCCGGAGAGAAAAAACGCTTCGTGCGAACAAAGTCCATATCCAGGCGGAGCTCCAGACGCCATCCGGAAGAACGCATGTCAATGCGAGTGGCTAGATGAATGAGTTCATGTAGGTCAGCAGGAGTCTCTCGTGCGGCCAGAACATCTTTAATGTTGCTGGATAGGCCTTTTTTAAAGGTCGCGCAGAGAATCTCACTATTCCAGGACAACTCGTAAGCAAGAGCCCGGAACTGAATGGCGTACTCGCCAACGGAAGAAACACCCTGGGCCAGGTTCAGCAGGGCAATCTCGGCTGAAGAAGCTCGGGCAGGTTCCTCAAAGACACTTCGAATTTCCGAGAAGAAGGAGTGTACAGAGGCAGTGACGGGGTCATTGCGGTCCCAGAGCGGTGCGGCCCATGACAGGGCTTTTCCAGACAGAAGGCAGAACACGAAAGCCACCTTAGACCTTTCAGTAGGAAACTGGTCCGACATCATCTCCAAGTGCTGGGAACATTGCGAAAGAAAGCCACGGCAATACTTAGAGTCCCCATTAAATTTGTCCGGCAAGGACAGGCGGAGGCTAGGAGTGGCCACTCGCTGCGGAGGAGGTGCAGGAGCTGGCGGAGGAGAAGATTGCTGGAGAAGTTGCGACTGAAGTTGGTGCGAAATGGTGGACATTTCCGACAGCTGACGGGTTAGAAGGGCGATCTGTCGGGCTTGCTGGGCGGCCACCGTGGTGAGGTCAGCGACAACTGGCAGAGGAACTTCAGCGGGATCCATGGCCGGATCTACTGTCACGATGCCGGCTGGCAGGAGGTGGATCCTCTGTGCCAGAGAGGGATTGGCGAGGACCGCGCTAGTGGACCGGTTCTAAGCCACTACAGGTTTTCACCAGAGCCCGCCGCAAAGCGGGATGGTCTTGCTGCGGCGGTAGTGACCAGGTCGTATCCACTAGCAACGGCTCACCTCTCTGACTGCTGAAGATACTGAAGATAGGCGAGGTACAAGGGAGTAGGCAGAAGCAAGGTCGGACGTAGCAGAAGGTCGAGGCAGGCAGCAAGGATCGTAGTCAGGGGCAACGGCAGGAGGTCAGGAACACGGGCTAGGAACAGACAAGGGAACGCTTTCACTAGGCACTAAGGCAACAAGATCCGGCAAGGGAGTGCAGGGGCAGTGAGCAGATATAGGGAAGTGCACAGGTGATCACACTAATTGGTAATTGGGAGATTGGGCCAGGCACCATCATAGGTGCACTGGCCCTTTAAATAGCAGAGACCCGGCGCGCGCGCGCCCTAGGGAGCGGGGCCGCGCGCGCCGGGACAGGACCGACGGAGAGCGAGTCAGGTACGGGGACCGGGGTGCGCATCGCGAGCGGGCGCCACCCGCATCGCGAATCGCATCCCGGCTGGAGGCGGAACCGCAGCGCACCCGGTCAGTGGATCTGACCGGGGCGCTGCAGCAACAAGGATGAGGCGAGCGCTCCGGGGAGGAACGGGGACCCGGAGCGCTCGGCGTAACAGTTATACACCGATAAATACGATAGTTATGATTTTTTTCCAGAAGTATGACAAAATCAAACATATAAGTAGGGTATCATTTTAATCGTATGGACCTACAGAATACAGATAAGGTGTCATTTTTATCAAAGAATGTTCTGCGTAGAAACGGAAGCCTCCAAAAATGATAAAATTGGGTTTTTTCTTAAATTTTTCGCACAATGATTTTTTTTTTGTTTTACCTTAGATTTTTGGATAAAATGACTAATGTCATTACAAAGTAGAATTATTGGCGCAAAAAATAAACCATGATATGGATTTTTAGGTGCAAAATTGAAAGGGTTATGATTTTTAAAAAGTAAAGAGGAAAAAACGAAAGTGCAAAATCGGAAAAACCCTGAATCCTTAAGGGGTTAACGTGTTTAGCTGTATATTTTTCTTTTTACTTATTGTTAATTAAGTCATTATCTCTAGCAGTATAGGGAAAAGTCATTCTTTCCATCAATACATTACTCAGTGTTTATAGCGTACACACATACATGCGTTTTCACTTGCACAGGATTTATAGTGTGTATACATGCACAGGGTTTATAGCGTGTACACAGGCACAAGGTTTATAGTGTGTGTATACATGCAAAGGGTTTATAGTGTGTATACATGCACTGGGTTTATAGTTTATATACATGCACAGGGTTTATAGTGTGTATACATGGGTTTATAGTGTGTATAGATGCACAGGGTTTATAGTGTGTATACCTGGGTTTATATTGTGTATACATGCACAGGGTTTATAGTGTGTATACATGGATTTATATTGTCTATACATGCACAAGGTTTATAGTGAGTGTGTGTATATATACATGCACAGGGTTAATAGTGTGTATACATGCACAGGGTTTAAAGGGAAAATTTGTACTTACCGTAATTTTACTTTCTATGAGTCTGAAGGCAGCACATAAGGATTAATAGCTCCATTCAGTTCATTCTAGGAAAGCCCACCTAGTAAACAATTAAGAGAATTAACCAGTCTCAGGTCAGGCCTGGCTATAACCATCCATCAAAACCTCATCCACTTGTGTTATTGAATAGACTCAGTTCTGATGCAAAAAAGATGACATATAGTAGGGAAGGTTTTTATGTGCTGCCTTCATGGAAAGTAAAATTATGGTAAGTACACATTTTCCCTTTCCATTTCGTCTTTAGGCAGCACATAAGGGAGCTGAATAGCAACATAAAGGGGACGATACTTAATTGAACACAGCATAAAGCACCGCCGTGCCAATGGCTGGTTCCCTGTTTTGGTTGTCTAAAGTGTAGAGTGAGCTCTGAAGGAATCTGGTGGCTCAACTCCTGTGATCTTATAGGCATCCATAATCGTAGACTTAAGCCATTCCACCAAGGTAGCTTTAGACACTTTCCCTTTATCACACCGGCAATTGTACAAACAGATTCTCTTCCACCCTGAACGTCTTTGTTCTATTGTGGTAGCAGATCAGTGCTGTAGGCCCACCCAGATGGTGAAGAACTCGTCCTCCTCATCAGTGGATCCAGTAAGAACTTCAGCAAAAGAATTCTCTGATGATGTTGCCTCAGATGACACCTTCAGCAGGACTCCCTCTGGTACAAATCTTATAAAGGGATCTCATGAGGAGAGAGCTTGTATTTTATCCCAACCTTGTGCGAATGTTATCGCAATCAGGAAGACCTTGTAGGACAATCACTTAAGGTCAACTTACTGCAGAGGCTTAGACACCACCACCGAGGAAGACATATGACTGGTCTAAGGAAGACATATGACTGGTCTGAGTTACCTTAGTGCTGTGAAGAATCAAGTGATAACTGGATGATCGCTAATCTGCTATCCGTGAAGGAATTTGAGACATGGACCCTCAATGTATTCGCTCACAGGCTTTTCTTGAATCCAACCATGGTTGTGTGGTAGCCTTGGGGGATAAAGCCTTGTTGAGTGTAGGATGACACAAGGGTGGAGGTTAAATACGGTAATCTTGATAGGCCTATTGCCACCCTTCCCAAGAGCAATAGGTGATGCAGAAATAAAGGATTGTCCACAACCACTGTTAACTGAAAACTTGCAGGAACTTTTACTGAAGAATTTCTGTACATGCAGCAATAGTAACAGTCCAGATAACAGAGTCTCTATAGATATAGCTGAGCAGCGATTGACAGTTGGTTGGGATCAGATAAGCTCAATTTAGCTTCTTAGGGATTTTGTAGCATAGATCCGCTGGATTTAAGGGTGCGTTTAGGTCCAGTGATCTTACGGTGAGTAGCAGGGAATTGCTCAGTATATCCGCTATGTTAGAGGCTGAGGTCACAAGCCTTTGGCCTAGTAAATTGTCTTGTAAGCTGGGGAGGTCCTACCTCTTCCAGAATCAGCAACCCAAGAGAGCGATCAAGATGGTGCAGCTCCCTTATATGGGCAGGGGCTGGCCATTTTTGATTGGTCCTTAACAACTGTCACTCACTGTTATATTGCATTGTGGGTGAACACGTCATGGGAACCTCCAAAGGTCCTGTAGCAAAACCATAGAGTTCTAACCTAATACCGTGACCCGCAGGTCCTGCTACGCTGAACAGGTAGGTAATTAAATATATACACATTTATACTTATATTTATAAGAACTTCTATACAGTCATAGACTAACTGAGGGTGACAAGGGGATAACTATAGAAGAGGGACCCCCACGTTCCTAGGCACGCTGACTATGGGGACCTCTAAAAAGGTAATATATGAAATACGGTACCGGGATACCACAGTTGTCCTTCTGACATCAAACTGATTTGGTTTGGTAGTCTTCTCCCTGGTTCCTTAATCCTTTTGCAGAACACTGGCTCTTGGCGAAGAAGTTTCACCCTTCAGAGCAACCGGACTAAGATGGTTTCCATTTGGCAGCTTGTGGAAAGGCCGAGCTCTTCCTTTCCTTGGAGGAACTCTAGGATCTTCATATGCTGCCGACCCATCAGACAAGCAGGCTGATTCTTAGATTAGATACTAAGCACATCTAAGGGAAATCACATAGATGTCTGATACAGACATGAGTGATGACACTTGGGAGACAATTCTTCTCCAGGTACCTTGTCCTTAACATCTCTGCTCAGCCGGAGTACTCATGGTGGCAGAGTTGGATATCTAAGGACACCCATGACTTTACATAGTTAAGTAACATCAGAGTCTGTCTTACCTGGATTCTCCCAATGTTTGGACTCTGACTCGAACCTGGAGTCCATCTCATGTACCTGTCTGTCTTTGTCCACTCTTGTGTCTACTCAAAAGAAAAAATGTCAGCAAAGCATTGTACATGAAAAAAACATCAATATATAGTGAGCAGGCCTCACTACTGACAGGCCTATATAGAAATGTATAGAAAACCAGTATACAGTGAGCAGGGCCTCACTACTGACAGGCCTATATAGAAATGAATAGAAAACATAGAAATACAGTATAATGGGAACATATCAGTATACAGGGAGCAGGCCTCATTACTGACAGACCTATGTAAAAATGCATAGAGAACATATCAGTATATAGTGAGCAGGGCCTCACTACTGACAGGCATATATAGAAATGTATAGGGAACATATCAGTATATAGTGAGCAGGGCCTCACTACTGACAGGCCTATATAGAAATGAATAGAAAACATTGAAATACAGTATAATGTGTTCATACAGCATCACTTATTGACAGGATTACATATCAGTATACAGTATAGCGTGAGCATAAAGCATCAGGGGTGGACTGACCGGCCGGTCCGAAGGCCATGGTCCGAAGGCCCAGCCGGGTAAAGGGCCCGCTACAGCTGCTGGGGATCCAGGACACTTGTCCCAGAACCCAAGTCAGACAAGCAAGGTGATGTTTTCCTCTATATAAATATCCCTGCGCTGCTCCTGCTCTGCGTATCATTAGCGGAAACAGGCAGCAGCACAGGGATGAAAGGTACCTGATTGTTTGCTCTGCCCCCAGCACAGAAGAGGAAGGGGCCGAGAGCTGACAGGCCTCCCAGGAACACAGAGCTGCCTATTCATGTAAGGGTCAGTGATGTCCCTGTGTGCTGCCTCTCTCCCCCCTGATCAGCAGTATAACCTGGGGCTGGGTGATGTGTATAGTAGCTGCCCAGTGTGGTCACTCTCCCTCCTCCAGTTTCCACAGGTAACCAACAGGTCACATTATCAGAACAATTTCTGGGAAAAATCGCTGCAAAAATGGCATGACACAGATGGAGGCAGCACTGTAGGGTCCATTGTCGGCAGATCCGCACCGTAAAAAATGCTGCAGATCCGTCCGTGTAAATGAGCCCTAAGGACACAAGGCATACATGTACGCACAGTGCCTGCTCCCACGCCCTCGGCTAATGCCAGACATCACCAATCAGGCTGATGTCCAACATTAACCGTTTAGATGCCGTTATCAAAGTTGATGGCCGTGTCTAAAAGTGTTGAAACGCATGTGCTAGTCAGTTAGGGAAGCTGATCGGGACCACAGCGGCAAAATCGCAGAGTCCCAATCGGCTGAGAGGATGGCTGAAAGGGCCCTACCTGGCTCAGTGCTGTCAGATCGTCGCTCCAAGAATATAGGCAGCCTGTATAAATATACGCCAATAACAATGATGAATGCTGTGCTATAGTACAGCATTGTTCAGTGTTTGGAAACAAAAGGTGACATGTGACAGTTTACTAAGGGGACTATAAATAGTGAGAAAACTTTAATATAGGACTGAGGCCTTTTTCATTTTTGCACGTTGTTTTTTTTCCTCCACATCTTCTAAAAATATTAACACTTTCAATTTTCCACCTACAGACCTACATGAGTGCTTGTATTTTGTGCCACCAATTTTGCTTTGGAATGATATCAATCATTTGTCCAGAATTGCTGAGTTTTGGTCACTTCATATACCTTCATATATATATATATATATATATATATATATATATATATATATAAAAAAAAAAAGATCTAAAAGTCCAATCTGAACAAGAATGGTACCCAAAAAAACCATAGATTATGATCCCTCATACATCCCCATACACGGAAAAATAAGAGTTATAGGGGTAAGAGGATGATTTGAAACATACACATTTTTCTAAAAAAAAACTATAATTTTCTTTTTAAAAGTAGTAAAATAATACAAAACCTATATAATGTGGGTATCGTTGTAATAATATCAAATTATTATCATAAAGATAATGGCCCAGATTTATCAATCTCTGTGTGAGAGAAAAAATAGAGCGACTTTTCCACAGCAACCAATGACAGCTCAGCTAACGAGCTCTGGTAAAGTGAAAGCTGGGCTGTGATTGGTTGCTGTGGGGAAATCACTCCATTTTTTCTCTCACACATTTTGATAAATCTGTGTAATTTGTCATTTTTGTGTAGTAACAAACCTCTCCAAAATTTGCAAACTGCTGTTTTTAAAAAAAAAATTTGACCCACAAATATTATTTGCTTTCGCCATAGATTTTATGGTAAAATGAGTGATGTAATGACAAACTACCTAGCTAGTTACCTGGGTACTCAATTACACACTACCTACATACCTTGCTGGCTACCTACCTACCTGGCTAGTTACCTACCTACCTACATACCTGACTACCTAACTACCTTGTTAGCTACCTTCCTGGCTATCTACCTGCCCTTTTACTGTGCATTATAACAGTTTGGGGCCTATAGATGGGGAGATTGTGTAGAGGAGGTAGGGTACTGTAAAAATGCAGAGTGTAACATGTTTTTGTTACATTTGTTTTGGCTTGAAGAAGTCGACATGGCAGTCTGATGTGGACAGAGAAGAAAACAAAAAAGAACAACACTAATTAGAAAAATGTTTTGATTGTGAGTGCTCAAATGTAACTGTAATAATTTATATGGTATACACATCCTGTGTACAGGTGGTGTCTATCTATATATGGTCCTGTATATAATCACTTATATGGTATACAGATCCTGTGTACAGCTGGTATATAACGCTATATGGGAACTGTATGGGGGAATACTAGTGGGGGAATACTATAGTGGTTTAATTCAGTACAGTATGTTGGTATTATCCAGTTATTGTGTGGTGGTATACATTTCCTCCTTGTATACAGGTATTATTGGTGATGAAAAATTCTTACCTATGTTATATATATTTCATTTTCTTTTGTATGTAGAAGTGGTGCATGAGGAGGGATTTGTGTAGAATAGGGGTGGGGCAGAGGTGTGGCCAGGGGCCGACTGGGGGCCCTTGCTTTATTTGGTCTGGGGGGCCCTGAGTGTTGTCAGTCTGCCCCTGTACAGCATCACTTACTGACAGAATTATGTCTCAGTATACAGTATAACGTGATCCTACAGTATTACTAGCTGACAGGATTGTATATCAGTATACAGTATAATGTGATCATACAGCATCACTTACTGACAGGGTTCTATATCAGTATACAGTATAATGTAAGCATACAGCATCACTTACTGACAGGGTTATATATAAGTATACAGTATAATGTGAGCATACAGCATCACTTATTGACAGGGTTATATATCAGTATACAGTATAATGTGAGCATAAAGCATCACTTACTGACAGGGTTATATATCAGTATACAGTATCACTACTGACAGGATTATATATCAGTATACAGTATAAGGTGAGTATACAGCATCACTTACTGACAGGCTCCTCCGGGGCCCCACTCATACCCGGGAGCAGCTCATTTATATATATAGCCGACTCAACCAGGGAGCAGCTGGTCATCTGTGATCTGTAGTACAGACAGCAAATAGTATAAATTGAAAGACATAACCTGCATAGTCACCAATATGCATAATCTAATGCAAGCTAACCACATAAAAAAAAAACTGCAAAATAGTGTTTTAGTAAGCGCAGCATTACACACTATAACCACAATAAACATAGGCAGGAATTTTAAAATATGAGTGATATCGGGAGTAAGGCATATCAACACCACGTACGCTGTATAAATAGTGAGAACCATATCACAATATACACAGTATACTAAGTGTTAAAGTGAGCATACAGTATCACACACTTAACCTTCCATAGAGTATTACAGTAAGACTTTCGCACACTAACTCTGCACACTGCTGCTGGGGGAGGCTGACTGAGCCTAATTACACAGCCCGCACAGCTGACGATTCCTTTGTCTGCCAGCGCCTAATACATGAAGAGATACAGCTTAAGAAAAGACAGACTAGCAATCTGCAACACAGCAATAGCCTAGTATATGCAAAACACCAAACAAACTAACACTGACTATAATTTTTATGCCCTCCATGTAGATAATTACAGATACTAGCTGGCAGACAGTCCTCCAGAAGTAACCCCAGCAAAAGCAATGTACCCCCACATACCTTATAGAACGCGCAATCTGGCTGCCCAGCACTGCAGGTGTGGGTGCCATAATCAGCGCTCTGATGCAGGGCTTCCCCCGGAACTCCCGTCATCCTGCGCCAGCGGCCGAATGACGTACCTCCACACCAGAATCTAATGGCCGCCTCCACCGGATCTCCCCGCCGCAGCACCATGCTGCCACATAGCGCATGGACACGCTAGCAAGTTAAATTAATCACCAGGGTCCCTAGGACCGCAGGGAATCCTATGCTGCACTGTAAACAGGTCAGCTCTCCAGGGGGCACGGCCTCGCCAGGCTAACCCAGCACCAGCAAACAGGGGGGGGGAGGTGGAAGAATGGATGGTAACCCTGCAATGGCCGAACAGTCATGGCCATGCAGAGGGGTCCCAGGAGCCAGTACCCCTAAGTCTGGCGAACCCGCAGGTTTACTGAGACTGCACTCAGGGGGCCAGGGTTTCCCAATGGCCCCATCTAACAGAAATAGGAAGGATAAAAACAAATATTAGTTGGTGGGATTGGAAGTTATACAGCTTACACCTGTCCAGAACTGAAGGACAGAAAAAACCACAAGTGGATGAGGTTCTGATGGATTTTTTATAGCCAGGCCTGGCCTTAGCCTGGTTAATTCTCTTAATTGCTTGCTAGGTGGGCGGTTCTAGAATGAACTGAAAGGAGCTATTAACCCTTATGTGCTGCCTGAAGATGAAATGGAAGGTGTGTATACATGCACAGGGTTTATAGTGTGTATACATGCACAGGGTTTATAGTGTATATACGTGCACAGGGTTTACAGTGTGTATACATGCATATGGTTTATAGTGTGTATACATGACTGTTGAGACCAAATTATTTCCTACTGGCTATATCCCTCCTCTATAAACCATACTTAATTTAAAATAAATAAGTGAAACAACACGATTCTTTAACTTTGTGTGGGTGGGAATCGGCCACAGCTCTTTTTATTTGTAAAAAATACAAATATAATTAATAACCAAAACTAATTAACAAAAGGCACCGTTGGCTTCTTGCCAACCCGAGAGGTGCTGGCACACCGTCCTGTGTGCAGACCTATCCCGGGTTGGCCCCACTTTCTCTGTCTTTATTCTGCCTATTTGTGACTTACACAAAATTACAACAAAAAGAGAGGGAGGGCAAAAACTCCAGGTCCAGGGCAGCAAAGAGGGGGAAGAGAAGGACAGCACTCTATAAATACCCAAGGGAGGAGCCCCTCTAGCCCAGGAAGACCTGCCACCCTGATTGTACACTCCTCTACCCCCCCCCCCCCTTGGGACCTACCACCCTAGCTGCTAGGCAGATTAGAGGTAGGGGAGAGGTGCTAACTCACTCAATTAACCCCTGAACGGCTCTCCAGTCAGGGGGCAAGCTAGTTAGGCACAGCTTGCCCCACCAGACTGTTGAGACCCACTTATCTCCTACTGGCTATATCCCTCCCCTATAAACCATACTTAATTTAAAATAAATAAGTGAAACAAGACGATTATTTAACTTTGTGTGGGTGGGAATCGGCCACAGCTCTTTTTATTAAAAAAAATATAAATATAATAAATAACCAAAATAACATTAACAAAAGGCACCGTTGGCTTCTTGCCACCCCGAGAGGGGCTGCCACACCGTCCTGTGTGCAGGTCTATCCCAGGTTGGCCCCACTTTCTCCGTCTTTATTCTGCCACAGAGGAGATACACCTACAATGTTACACCTACAATGGGCTCCGACCCCCACCCAAGAGGTACAGGCCATGCTCAATGCCGTCTTGTAATCCTGACAGAAAGATATCGAGCCCGATATCCGTCAAATGGACCCCATCAGACCAGAGCAAAACCCGGTTGTCCCCTTCCAACTGGACATGCAGGAATGGAGCTGCACGAAGCGAGACATGCGCGCGTTCACCGTCCAGTGTGCCCTTTCAACCGCCGCAGGATCCCGTGCCCCATGCCACACAGCCCGGGGAACGATCTCCGACCAAAGCAGAAGGAGCTCCGAGAAACACCCAGGGAACCTGATGCAAACCGCCCTTATCATGGTCAGGAGCTCCGCCAGTGGGGTGGAACATACATCATTACCCCCGACATTCATCGCAAGCAACACTGGGCCCCGGGACACCCTGCTAATGCTCACAACTAGAGATGAGCGAACTTTTCAAAAATTCAATGCGGCTGATTGGCCGAATTTTCTGAAAAAGTTTGTTTGGATCCAAATTTTTCGCGCCAAATCTATATTAAAAAAAAGGCTATTTCTAGCCTTCAGACAGTCTCAATAGGGGTATGAAACACTTTGCTGTGTTCTAAAACGCATATGGAGTGTGCTGGGATAGTGAAATTATACTGTTATTCAGAATAACATGCAGATTACCAGCATCACTTTTAGAATCACTGCCACACAGCAGTACAATGACAGAGCCTGGTGGTGGCATCAGTGTGAGGAGACCATATAGTGACTGAATGACACAGCGTGGAGGTGTTGGCAGCATGAGGAGACCATATAGGCGCTGAATGGCACAGCGTAGAGGTGTTGGCAGCATGAGGACACCATATAGTGGCTGAATGACACAGCGTGGAGGTGTTGGCAGCATGAGGACACCATATAGTGGCTGCATGACACAGCTTGGATGAGGCTGAAGCATGAGGACACCATATAGTGGTTGAATGACACAGCGTGAAGGTGTTGGCAGCATGAGGACACCATATAGTGGCTGAATGACACAGCGTTGAGGTGTTGGCAGCATGAGGAGACCATATAGGGGCTGAATGACACAGCGTGGAGGTGTTGGCAGCATGAGTAGGCATTAGGCCTTCACAATCCCTAAGATTAAAAGATGAATTTAGAAATTTAAACAAAAGATTTTGCATAGCGGGTGCTACCTATGATAAAATAAGAATTTCCCAGACCCAGGCCCAGCAGCGGCATCAGTAAACCATATATTGCCTGAATGACACAGCCTGGAGTTGGCTGATGCATGAGTACACGCCAGGGCTTCACAATCCCCCCCCCCCCCCCCCGAAAAACACAATAATTTTAGAAATTTTTGAAAAAGATTTTGCAAAGTGGGTGCTACCTATGAGAAAATTTGAAATTCCCAGACCCAGGCCCAGCAGCGGCATCAGTAAACCATATATTGCCTGAATGACACAGCCTGGAGTTGGCTGATGCATGAGTACACACCAGGGCTTCACAATGCCTAAGAAAAAGCACAACAACTTTTGAAATTTTTAAGAAGATTTTGAATAGCGGATGCTACTTATGAGAAAATTTGAAATTCCCAGACCCAGGCTCAGCAGCGGCATCAGTAAACCATATATTGCTTGAATGACACAGCCTGGAGTTGGCTGATGCATGAGTACACACCAGTAGTGTTGCTCGCGAATATCGAATATTCGCGAATTCGTGAATATTCGCGAATATAGCACTATATATTCGTAATTACGAATATTCTTTTTTTTTTTTTTTTTCACAGTACACATCACAGTGATCATCCCTCTCTGCTTTCCGTTTGTGTGGTGTAAAGAAGGCTCTAATACTACTGTGTGAGACTGGTGTGCGAATTTTCGCATATGCGAAAATTTGCATATGCTAATTTTAGCATGTGCAAATTTTTGCTTATGCAAATTGTTGTATATGCTAATTTTCACATATGTTAATTTTCGCATACACAAATTTTCGCATATGCAAAAATAAAAAGAGGGCTTCACACCAGGGCTTCACAATCCAGGGCTTCACATTCCCCCCAACCCCCCCCCCCCCCCCCTGCCCAAAAAAAAAACACAACAATTTTTGAAATTTTTGTAGAAGATTTTGGATAGCGGGTGATACCTATGAGAAAATTTGAAATTCCCAGACCCAGGCCCAGCAGCACCATCAGTAAACCATATATTGCCTGAATGACACAGCCTGGAGTTGGCTGATGCATGAGGAGACCATTGAAATGTCAGATTTTTTTATTTGAAATTTAAATCAAAGTTTGAGTGTCCCGAAGCCCAGTGTGTGGGTACAAAGGACCAAATCTAACAAGCCCCCACAGGGCTCATGTGGCCGTGAGATGTAGGCGCAACATCTCCATTGCCCTGACCGACCATTGTTTCCAAGACTTTTCGCCTAAGCAAACCATGTGAAGAACAGCGTGAAACCGCCGTGCCCTGCACACATGGTATGCTGAAGGGCCACTGAAACTTGTTCAGGCAGTGGAGGCTTAGGACACAGTGGATGATGTGGAGGCGGAGTCTCACACTGTCACAGGACCAACGGGCTGACAGAGTGGAGCAGGAAGCAGCATGAGTACACACCAGGGCTTCACAATCCCTAAGAAAAAACAACCATTTTTAAAATGTTTTAAGAAGATTTAGGACAGCTACCTATATATTGCCTGAATGACACAGCCTGGAGTTGGCTGATGCATGAGTACACACCAGAGCTTCACAATCCCTAAGAAAAAATGCAAGCATTTTAAAAATTTTTAAAGAAGATTTCGACAGCGGGTGCTACCTATATTTTGCCTGAATGACACAGGCTGGAGTTGGCTGATGCATGAAGAAGAGGGCTACAAAACCCTAGAAAAAAACACAACAATTTCTGAAGAAGATTTAGGACAGCGGGTGCTACCTATATATTACCTGAACGACGCAGCCTGGAGTTGGCTGCAGCAGGAGGAGACCATTGAAATGTCTGATTTTTTTGCCACTCAACAAAAGAAAAACAGAGAAAAATCCAGCACTGTTATAATTCCTTGCATAAATGTGTAATATTAAACCAATGTGTGCTGTTAGCTGTACACTTAATACAGGTGGTGCTTCACGCTGAGAAAAAACAAGAAAATATCTACACACATAAGAAAAAAGAAATTGCGGAGCAGCTCACCAGTTCCAAGGGATCAGGTCTGTGACATCGCGGTCAGGCGGCAGAAGAACGGGGAGGCTGAGATGTTACGAGGGGAATCAGACGTCAGGGCCACAGCCGTATCGCACCCTTTGGTGCTTCGTCAGGGGCCTGACGAAGCACCAAAGGGTGCGATAGACCTGATCCCTTGGAAATGGGGAGCTGCTCCGCAATTTCTTTTTTCTTATGTGTGTAGATGTCTGATTTTTTATTTGAAATTTAAATCAAACTTTTTGTGTCCCGGACCCGGCGTGTGGGTACAAAGGACCTAATCTAACAAGCCCCCACAGGGCTCATGTGGCCATGAGATATAGGCGCAACGTCTCCATTGCCCTGATCGGCCATTGTTTTTTTTTTTGTACCTTTGTTTAAGAACAAGCACATATCCAAGAGTCCAGAAGACTCTATAATGCAGGACGGTAGACCACAAAAATACATTCTTCTCTAAAGTAATGTTTTCTGAAATAAAGAAGCAGAGTTCATCCCTCTCCATATTATTTTTGAAAATATTAATAAAAAAATCACACATAACAAGCGTTCAGTGGTGTAATGGTGATTATTCTGGAAAATTCAAGTTTATTACTGAGAAATCATTATCAGAAAATTTGAAAAAACTGTACCCAAGAGGGTTTAATAAACCCATACATTGCACCATTGTAATCCTAAAATTAAAGGCCCAAGCCCAGAAGCATCATGAAGGCAAGTAGTTCCTGAAAGACACAGGAACAGTCAGGAGTAGGCATCAGCAGTACCCAAGAGGCTTTCATAACCCTTTACATGGCACGATCAATCGCGAGATCGAGCAATAACAGGTGTGTGATGCCCTCAGATGTCCGGGGCTGCACGCGCGCTACACTGAACGGACCAGCGTGTGTCTATCCTTCACTGACAGGTGTGGGTAACCCGCTGAACCCCGTTCGTGATAGGGATCGGGGATTGCAATTATTTGCCAGGAAAGAAAAATTCCAACTAAATGCAGGTCATAAGTTCGGGTTCATTGACTCCCTGCCCTTTGTACACACCGCCTGTCTCTACTACCGATTGGATGGTTTAGTGAGGTCCTCGGATAGGCCCCGGCGGGGTAGGCGATGGCCCTGGCAGAGCGCCGAGAATTTAAAGATCATTGTTGTAATTTGCATTAAGCATGTATTAGCTACTGCTAAACTTCCAAAAATTAAAGGCCCAAGGCCAGAAGCATCAGTGAGGCAAGAAGTTCCTGAAAGACACAGGATGAGTCAGGAGCAAGCATTTGCAGTACCCAGGAGGGTTTCATGACCCCTTCACTAAAGATCAATGTTGAAATTTGCATTAAGCATGAATTTAGCTTCTGCTAAACTTCCAAAAATTAAAGGCCCAAGGCCAGAAACATCAGTGAGGCAAGAAGTTCCTGAAAGACTCAGGATGAGTCAGTAGCAAGCATTCACAGTACCCAAGAGGGTTTCATAACCCCTTACATTTAAAGATCAATGTTGAAATTTGCATTAAGCATGTATTTAGCTATTGCTAAACATCCAAAAATGAAAGGCCCAAGAAGCATCAGTGAGGCAAGAAGTTCCTGAAAGACACAGGATGAGTCAGGAGCAGGCATTCACAGTACCCAAGAGGGTTTTATAACCCCTTCAATAAAGATCAATGTTGAAATTTGCATTAAGCATGTATTTGGCTACTGCTAAACATCCAGAAATGAAAGGCCTAAGGCCAGAAGCATCAGTGAGGCAAGAAGTTCCTGAAAGACACAGGATGAGTCAGGAGCAAGTATTCGCAGTACCCAAGAGGGTTTCATAACCCCTTCAATAAAGATCAATGTTGAAATTTGCATTAAGCTTGCATTTAGCTACTGCTAAACATCCAAAAATTAAAGGCCCAAGGCCAGAAGCATCAGTGAGGCAAGTAGTTCCTGAAAGACACAGGATGAGTCAGTAGCAGGCATTCGCAGTACCCAAGAGGGTTTTATAACCCCTTACATTTAAAGATCAATGTTAAAATTTGCATGAAGCATGTGTTTAGCTACTGCTAAACATCCAAAAATTAAAGGCCCAAGGCCCGAAGCATCAGTGTGGCAAGTAGTTTCTGAAAGAGACACAGGATGAGTCAGGAGCAGGTATTCAAAGTACCCAAGAGGGTTTGATAACCCTAATTGATAACCCAAGAGGGTTTCATAACCATAATTGTGAAGTGTTGGTGTAGCAGCATGGTCAATTTACTCTGAGGCATCTGGCATTGGTGGCTGGAAATCCTGGCTGATCCATCCCTGATTCATCTTGACAAAGATCAGTCTCTCCACATTTTTCGTGGACAGACGAGTTCGCCTTGGGTTGACTATGGCCCCGGTCGCACTAAACACCTGCTCTGATGGCACACTACTGGCCGGGCAGGACAGCTTTTCCAGGGCAAACTCTGCTAGTTGCGGCCATAAATCAAGTTTGGCTGCCCAGAAGTCCAGCGGATCTTCAATGTTTGTTGGCATGGCCATGTCAAGGTATGCCACCACCTGCTGGTTCAGGTCTTGCTCCATGTCTACCTGCTGATGATGAGTTGCTTCACTATGCGGGTGAAGAAAGCTACTCATCATCTACTGTAGTCTCAGGCTGCTGCTGATGGAGCTGGTATTGCTCCTGCCAACCCTCCCCTCTCCAACAGCCATGGCAGTGGAAGGTGAGCGCAGAGGGCCCACCGAGTCAGACCTGCGAGTGGATGGACCATGTTGCCGATAGGCATCGGCCAACTGACTACGTAGGATCTCTCTGTAGTAGGTCAGTTTGTCCTCACTCTCAGTGGGTGTAAAAAAGGCCCCCATTCTGGGACGATAGCGAGGGTCCAATAAGATGGAGATCCAGAAGTCATCCCGCTGCCGAATAGTGACAATTCACTGTCACTATGCAAGAAGGTGAGCATGCATTGTGCCATTTGTGCAAGTGACTTGGAGGTACTCCCTGCCTCCATCTCCACTGCATACTGCCACGGTGTGTCTAGGTCTTCTGTCTCGCCTTCGTCATAACCCTTTAGCTCCTCTGGCTGCTCCTGTTCCTCCTCTCCTGTCAGATTACTAGGAAAAACGCCCATTTAGCGAAACCTAAACTGTGCTCCACTGTGACCCTCCCCCTCCTCCTCCTCCAGTTCAGCCTCCACAGGACTCATGTGGCCGGGAGATGTAGGCACCATGTCTCCAGTACCCTGACCAGCCATCATTTCCAACACGTGTTGTAAGAAATGAAACAGTGGAATGACATTGTTCATCCCGTAATCCTGGTGACAGGAGTACCCCTATCTGTAGAAAACAAGGTATAGACAAAAATGTAACCATTATTGGATTCAGAGTAAAAAAAAAACATCTAGAGTTTACAAAGCTAATCAGATACACCACATGTGAGTGCTCATAAAGTGACCAATACCACAAACTAAAGAATAAAAGTCAATCAGCAATGTATTAAAAAGTTATTAAATCGTATATATAAGTATCACACCTGGCTATCACTGGTCCTGTCCCCTTGGCTCAGGAGATGGCCCATTAGGGACAACAGGTAGGGCAGGGTGGGGAACCTGTAAAACCCTACGGTATCCCTATTCTAGATGCTGTCCTAGGCGGAGTGTGATGTCCTAAAAAGGACGGCCCTGCTCTGAAACCTAGCCTGGTCTTGCTAGATGTCCCTAGATAAACTCGGTCACTTGCTAATTGAATGTGCTAGCTCTCTCAAATTAGGCTTTACCCTATGCAACCTTCTGATAATGTGGTATAATCATGGGTAATCGGTCTCAATATATAGAGGACATTTGCACCCTAGGAATACCCATATTCTCTAGAGTAATATATACAGCACAAGGTATTATTTATGGCTGCTGATGAAGTGCCATAGCAATATTCGGTTACACAATTTTATTATAATGGTCTGTCCCATATAGGTCCATATAGATAAAGTATGATGGATCAATAGCACTTTATATCAATAGTTAGAAAGGTATTGCACTACTACAGGAATCTCTAATCAGATATTATATATACAAGATGACCTAGCAATCAAATCCTTCCTATATTACAATGACCTGGGTCCTAGATGTAAATCCCGAGCACCCATACACAATATCTTCCTAGTACAATGAATGGGTCTTAGATGTCAATCCAGACTACTCATAAACATTATATAAGATAGTTTTTTTTAGAAGATGGTAAGGAGATATGCTCAGGTCTACTCCAGTAATCTAAGTCACCAGTTTGCATATATGTGGCTACTCATGCAGTCATATCAAACATTGTGCTGAAAGGATCCGAGTCCTATATAACCGTGCAATTTGCAGATAGCAAAATATGAGGACATACTATACACAATAGTGATGCCAAGCAAACATTGGGGTGATACTTATGTGTCAGATGAATAGATGTATCTGTCTCAATGCGTTTCCTTGCTTATTTAGTCAGGAGACTGATAAAAGCATGATGCCATGAGCACGCCATGATCTTTGTTGATGATCCAGATAGTGGTGCCGCACCACTATCTTTTTGAGTACCCCTATCTGCTTGGATCAACAAGAAATCGGTGATGGCTGTCCAACATATGGAGGGTGGAATTACAACGTGTGGCAATGTCACAAATCAGACTATGTTGTGGGATACCGTTCTGACGCTGCAGCTCAAGGAGGGTGTGCTTGGCGGTGTACGAGTGGCTGAAGTGCATGCAAAATAGACATGTGCACAACCAAAAATTTCGTTTCATTTAGTTTTTTTCTGGATTAAAAATGTTTTGGTTCTGTTAAACCTTCGAGATACAGTAATTAGTTTTATTCTGTTTTCGGAGGCATTTGTATATATTTTTTTTCGGTTCTATTTGGAAACTGTTCGGCTTAAGGATTAATTCGTTATTTCGGATCTATTCGTTATACATGTCGTTAGTTTTACTTTAGTTTTTCGGCCAATTTTGTTATTCGTTTTTATGGTTATTGGAGATGGAGATACCTTTTTTAATAAAATTTCGTAGGGTAACATTAAAAAACTAAAATAAAAAAGATTCAGTAGTGAAGGAAAAGATTGCATCTAACGAAATGTACCTTTTTTTATAACAATTTTTTTTTTAGAAATTTTTAAACAGGGATCAATTTATGTGGGCGGGCAGGGCACTAAAAATGTAGCCAGCAATAATAAAAGTCTAGTGTGTGTGTGTGTGTTTTTCACTTTTTTTTTCTTAGTTTTTTTTAAATTTTTAGGTAGTACTACTACTCCCAGCATGGAACACACTGTTCCATGATGGTAGTAGTAGTAGTAGTACCTGTACTAATTGACAGATCGCCTGGGGTTCGTTGCGATCCTCCTGTATAATGTATAGATGCGGCCGGCGCTCTTCTATGGTCCCCTGCACTGACGTATATATACACCTATTCATATTTCCCACAGAGAGCTGTGATTGGCCAGATGGTTCCAGCCAATCACAACTCTCTGTGGGATATATATATATATATATATATATATATATATATATATATATATATATATATACGTCAGTGAAGGGGGCCATAGAAGAGCGCCGGCCGCATCTATACATTATACAGGAGGATCACAGTGGGTGTAAGGAGTGATATCCCCTGTGATCTTTCCTTAACTCCAGGTACTAATACTCCCAACATGGAGCACACTCTTCTCCATGCTGGGAGCTGTAGTGCCTGCATTAATAGACAGACTGCAGCGAGTGTAACTTCTGACACCTGTTGCGATCTGTCTATTAATGGAGGTACAACAGCTCCCAGTATGGAGCAGAGTGTGCTCCATGTTGGGAGTAGTAGTACCTGCAGGTAAGACCAGATCACAGCAGGTATCACTACTGACACCCGATGCGATCGTCCTATCTATTGCAGAGATGGAGCGGCTTTCTCCTGTGCTCGCATCTCTGCACTATACCCCGGCCGGCCAATTACTCATTCATATTTCCCTCAGAGAATGGTGATTGGCGGCAACCATCCAGCCAATCACCACTCTGAGCGGAAAATATGAATGAGTGATGTTCTATTTCATGCTGGGAGTAATAGTACTACCTACAAAAATGTAAAAAATTGAGAAAAAAAATGAAACACACACTTTATTAAATGGTCCCTTGCTTCTAAATGAAAACAAATTTTGTTTTAACAAAAATAAAATTAGTTTTTCACAATTTCGTAGGCATGTACAATTCATTTTGTTACAAATTCAGATTCATTCGGATGTAAATATTTTGCACATTCAGATCAATCCGAATGTACGAAATATGAACAATTCTAACCAAAACGAATTACGTCCGAAACATTGCACAAGCCTAATGCAAAGTTTCCTTCCCATTGTTAGGATGTCTTGCAAATGGGGGGAGCACTTCAGGATCTGCTTCACAAGATTGAACACGTGTGCCATGCAGGGCGCATGGCTCAGCCTTCCCAGTCGCAGCGCATGCAAGATGTTCTGCCCGTTGTCAGTCACCATGGTTCCCATTTCCAGTTTTCATGGAGTAAGCCATGCTCCAATTTCTTTATGAATGACTTATAGCAGTTCATCCCCTGCGTGACTCTTTTCACCAAGGAAAACGATGTGAAGAACAGCGTGACACCGCCGTGCCCTGCACACATGGTATGCTGAAGGGCCACTGAGACTTGTCTGGGCAGTGAAGGCTTAGGACGTGGTGGAGGATGAGGAGGCGGAGTCCCACAGTGTCACAGGACAAATAGATGATTTTTTGTGGAACAAAGACACTAAATTGCGCTGAAAAATTATTCCTGCCTCCTCTACTAACGTTTATGAAGTTGATGCAGCTTGTTGAAATGTATAAGGCAACACACAGCTATCTGCCCCTCTCTGTAATACTATGCCGAAGACAGTGACTGGGAGGTTAATTGCTGCAGCTGCAGCAAAAATCCTTGTCAGTGAAAAAAGCAATGCTCTCCCTCCACGAGAATGCTGATGTGACTGGGAGGATGTTAAACGCTGCTGGACTGTGCTTTTCTCTGCTGTAACACACACACACAGGCTCTGTATCCTATGATCCTTCTGCAGTGTATTGTAATAAAGTGACTTGCCGCAAGTGACTGCCGATTCGTAGACAAAAAGGAAATTCGAAAAGAACTCCCTGTGGAGCATACAGCAGCTTATAAGTACTGGAAGGATTAAGATTATTAAATAGAAGCAGTTTACAAATCTGTTTAACTTTCTGGCATCAGTTGATTAAAATAAATAAATAAATGTTTTCCAGGGGTGTAACCCTTTATTTTTTCTTTGAAGTAGTAATTAATAAATCCTACTTTACAAATGATAAAATAAAAATCTACATAGCTAGCTGAAAGACAAGAAGGAAAATAGAAGATAGAGGGAGAGAAAGAGATGGATAGATAGATAAACAAATAGATAGATAGAAGATAGTATTGTAGCAGGGTGTGGGAGGTGTCTTAACGTCTCTGGGGTCCTTACCATATTTACCTCACTAAGCCCGAAAGGCGGATCCTCAGCCTCCAATATCTGGGAGCTGGGATACATGTCTGCGGCAGTGCCTCCACCCAGCGGGACATATGGGGTAGGGATGTGGGGTCCCACTGGGAACATACTTGATGCAATAAGACTGGCATAGCCTAACTGGAACTAACTTTATATTTAAAATAGTAAATGGACAAGCAGACTTAAGGAAATACAATGACAACAGTATAGCATGAAAAGCAATGCAATGTGGATTTTCCTTACCCACTCACCTACACACCTGTGGCCCACCCTTTTGTCTGCGCCCTAATGGCCGTTAGTGCACATAGGAGAGATGGGGTCCATACAAGTCCTGTTCCGCAGCCTCACTGAAACAGGTTGAGATGTGTAATGTCCACCTCCAGACTTCAGAGTCTTAATTTTGAATGAGAAGACCGGGTGCCCTGTGGTAGCTTTTGGCTTACCCGACAGTGCCGATAACCAGGTCAGTCGAGCTGCATTCTCATCTCACTGCATTCACCAGACGTCTGGACTTAGTTATTGCCCCTCAATGCTGCCAGCAGGTCTCTCTCTCTCTAAATGGGTGCTGTCTCTGTGATGCAGCTAGTAGAACATCCTTTCTCTGGTTAGGCTTGTGGTCATCTCCAGAGATTCAAGACCTGTGTGATGTCACAATAATTTGATTGGAGTATCCACCAATGCTGAATCATCTCTCATAAAATGGCTGCTGATCATGTGATCACAATTCCAGTCTTCAGTAACAGCATATAAGTTAATTTGTGGTCTCTGTCTGCCATCTACTGGGCATTTTAGGTACTGCAGCCAAACTATTCATAGGGGTTACAGATAGCTAGAATGGACATAGGTAGATAGATAGATAGATAGATAGATACTTGATGGATAGATAGATAGATAGATAGATAGATATGAGATAGATAATAGATAATTGTTAGATAGACCTAACGATATATAGATATGAGATAAATAGATTGATAGACAGACCTAGAGATATGACTCATATCTATCTATTAATCTATCTATCTCATATGATATGATATAGATAGATTAATAGATAGATAGACCTACGGATATGCTCACACAAGGATAAAAATGCAGTTTGTGATGAGTAAAAATTTTGCCTTTTCCCCCTTCCATTATAAGCCATTATTTTATCTCACTATCACAGAGAACAGAGAGAAGTGTTTCTGGCTGTGATAATTTGATTGCTCTCTGCGTGAGCTACAGAGGATAAATGAACTGGCACATTGTGCCACTTTTAATCTTCCCTTCTCACACCTCCCAGTGCAAAATGCCAAATCAAAGACTGTCAGTTAACAATAATTCAGTGCAATTTTGTCTGCTGCACATGTGTATGGCATTCTAAGGATACAGTGATCAAATCTGACATGGTGTTTCAGGAAGTTAATCACTCAGGGGTTATTGATTTGAAAGCCAATAGAAAATTCTTCCTTTCCCATTCATTGTCAGGCAGAGAATGGAAGACTTATGGAAATCAATGAGCAAAAGTCAGGCTGATTCATGTTTAAAGTCAGTGCTTAGCAGGTACAGGACATCTAGAAAGCAGATTACAAAAGAGGCTTTTGGAGAACACAGGAATTCTGAGATGAAATGTCTCATAGTTCATGCCCTTCTTTAACTAGGATCAAAATCAAACAAGTAGATTTGCAAACCAAGAAAAAAAGTTTGCATGATGCACAAGGCAAAGTAAGTGCCGCAAAGAACACAAAGCCTTGATGGAAAGAATGTTTGCTGCAAAGCAAAGTCTAATACCTCTTTGGAACAGAGCAATTACAGAGGAGAAAGCTGATATTTCTTTTCAGGCTGACTACTTATCTCTACTCCAAATGCATTGTCTTTTTAAGTTCTGATGATAACCATACATCAAAGTTACAACATAATTGCACCATTTTACTGAAATTTCCTGGAAGTGCTTTTGTTCTCTACATAATGTTATAATAACTATGAAGTAAACTAAGTTAAATATTTTTTTTAATAACATGTTTTTCTTTCTTATTTTATCCTTGTAATTTTACATTTAGCTAACAATCAGCAGGTGGTTTTTAATGTATTATCTGGGGGGGGGGGGGGGGGAATGGAATATCCCACATTCAATACAGTATTTTGGAAGAAAAAGGTCATAACTAAACAGGTTCATATAAGGAGGCACATTTACTAAAATGGTTTAATTCCTAATGTAAGCTTTTATTTATTGAAGTGTCTTATACTATTTGGCATAGAAGTTTACAAGTTTACAGCTTTTTCACTTTGATTAGTAAAAATGCCTACCGTAGGGCTTCTCCTTATCTCCATGCTGTCAATCGCCTCAGGCAGACTGTACTAGGAGAGCACTGATATCACGATACAATGCTATGCTATGTGTAAATAGAAAAAATACCAAATGGAAGAATTTCAGATTTTTGGACACAACATATCTATATATATATATATATATATATATATATATATATATATATATATATATATATATATAAAACTCAACGTGTGTGTATGTATGAATGTATGTATGTATGTATGTGTGTATGTTCCACAAAAAACTACCAAACGGCTAAAGATATTAAAATGAAACTAGGCACACATGTTACTTATATGTCAACAACAAACATAGGATAGGTGATTTAACCCTTACTCACCCCCATTTGCCAGGGGCGGGGTTTATGTTTAAAGTCCCATAAAAGTCTATGGGAAATATATGCTACTGCATAACTTCCAAATGGCTGCAGATATTTCAATAACATTTGGTCACATGTTACTTATATGTCCTCTTAAAATATAGGATAGTTAATTTAACCCTTAACTACCCCCATTTGTGAGTGTCAGGGTTTTTGATTAAAGTCCCATGCAAATCAATGGGAAATGTATGTTTCCACATAGCTTCTGTACGGCTGGAGATATTTCAATACCTGGTACACATATTACAGGTCGGAATATGAGGACGGGATGGGAGGTCAAGATAGGAGGTCAAGATAGGAGGACAGGATGGTCGGCATAGGAGGTCGAGTTAGGAGGTCGGATATGAGGACCGGATATGAGGTGGAGATAGGAGGACGAGATAAGAGGTCGAGATAGGAGGTCGGGATAGGAGGTCGGGATAGAAGGACGGGATAGGAGGACGGGATAGGAGGTTGAGATAGGAGGACGGGATAGGGGGTTGATATAGGAGGTCGGGATAGGAGGATGGGAAAGGAGGTTAGGATAGGAGGACGGGATAGGAGGTCAGGATAGGAGGATGGGAAAGGAGGTCAGGATATGAGGACGGGATAGGATAGGAGGTTGGGATAAGCGTTCGGGATAGGATGTCGGGATATGAGGACTAGATGTGAGGATGGGATATGAGGTTGGGATATGATGACTGGATAGGAGGTCAGGATATGAGGACAGGATATGGGGTTGGGATATGACAACAATATATGAGGACGGGATATGGAGTCAAAAACTTCCTCCTTTGTTTATTTTCCTCCCCAACAAGGATTTGGAAGGAAAAACCGGGCAACCCCGGGTATTCAGCTAGTATCAGATAAATAATTAAAAAAATTACCACAAATTTCCATAAAAAACATTAACGGTACCACTACAAACTACAGATCATGGTGCAAAAAATAAACTATATATTTCTATATATACAAAAAAAAATAAAAATAAAAAACAAATACAGGCATCAGAGTGAGGCAATTTTTAACATACTTCTGTGGTGTCCTGGTACTGTACTAGTACTGTACCTTGTGTTATAAGTCCCCAAATTCAGAGTTCCTCCGTACTGATAGGATGCTCTTAGTGGGATAACCCCTATTCAACTCTTCCTACTTTAATTTTATGTGTTTGTAATAGATATAATGTATAGTGTAAATATTGCTTACAGGACCTTTGGTCACATGATTAATAATTATATTGTTTTGCTAAGGTTAAGGACCTTTCAGGTCATGTGCTCATGTCACATGTTGTACCACAATGCTTTGTATTAGGACTGACAGGTCTGGGGGACCAATAAGCTTGAATCCAGCCCCTTTAGATATAAGGGCATTGTTACGCAATCATCGCTCTGTTTCCTTTGGGATATGACAGCGACCGGAGCTCTGTGTTTACCTGCAAGACAAATCTAGGCCTGAAGCCTGCTAACTTCAGCCGAATACAAAACCGTGAGTTCAATCTAACTCAATCCTAATCCTACATGACTGCTGGACCTAAACAATTCCCCTACATCCAGTGGAACAGTGCAAAGCAATTACTTGTGAGGAAACCTAACCAAACCTGTGAGGAACCTAAAGTCCGGTCCTCTGTAAAGACTGTTAATACGTTTAACCTGCATAAAATCTTCAGTAAAGTTGTCTTAAGTTTACTAAAACTTCGGTTGTGGACGATCCTTTCTTCCACCCTATCTTTCCTGGAACGGGTGGCGGTAGGATATATATACAGAGAGGAACCTGCACCCTGGCGTCACAACAGTTAAGGGTTACTCTAACACCCTTTCATCACTGCACAGCTATACCCTACCTACCCTACACCCCCAAGCTACCACACTTTTTTGTTATACCCCTTTGATTTTGCAGCTTTCGTTTGGCATGATGAACACAGCCAATTGTCATTTTTGCGTTTTGTTTTCTCCTCACCTTTCAGATCCATAACTCTTTATATTTTTTACATACAGGACCATATGTGGGCATATTTAATGTAGATACCAATTCGTTTTTTGTAATATCATTAATTTTTACCACAAAATCTACAGCCAGGCAAAAAAAAAAAAAAAAAAAAAAAACATATTTATGGGGCAAAATGAAAATAAAAAAAGCAATTTGCAACTTTTGGATTTTTTTTTCTTTTTTTACGCAGTACAACTTTGAGGTACAGTGGGGGTAAAATACCGTATTTATCAGCGTATAACACACACTGGCGTATAACAAAATAAAATGTAAAATAAATGACTTGGACTAAATGCCACATCATCCCCCCAACTTTGTTTTCTTCTGCACCTCAGTTTGGTCCCGTCCCCTCCAGTGCCACATCATTCCTTTTATCAGTCCCTGTGCCACATTTACCCCTCTCATCGCCACCCCCCATGTCTCATCATCCCCCCCATGTCTCATTATTTCCCCCTGTCATAGACCACCACTAGCCATACAGACATTAAGCCTTTAGTGCCTCCCCCACCATCATTTCCCCCATCATTCCTCCCTCATCATCCCCCCCACCCTGTCTCATCATGTCCCCCATCATTCCCCCCTCATCATCCCCACACCCAGTCTCATCATCCCCCCACCCTGTCTCATCATGTCCCCATCATTCCCCCCTCATCATCCCCACACCCAGTCACATCATCCCGCCACCCTGTCTCATCATGTCCCCATCATTCCCCCTCATCATCCCCCCACCCTGTCTCATCATCCCCCATCATTTCCCCCTGTCTCATCCCCCCCATCATTCTCCCCCTCATCATTTCCCCCTGTCTCATCCCCTCATCATTCCCCCCCCCCCTCATCATTTCCCGTCTCATCATCCCCCCATCATGTTCCTCCTATGGCATCCAGTGGTCTTCAACCTGAAGACCTCCAGATGTTGCAAAACTACAACTCCCAGCATGCTCAGACAGTCAACTGCTGTTCTGGCATTCTGTGAGTTGTAATTTTGCAACATCTGGAGGTCGCAGGTTGAAGACCACTCTTCCCCTTTCCTTACTTGTCTGTCCTTCGGCTGTCTTGCGGGGTCAGTGAAGCAGATGAGTTACGCCCTCTCCCGGCTTCTCTGTGTGGCACGTCACTTTTCGGCAGAGACTACAGGAAATGAAAAGTGATGTGAGTGATGTCGGGAGAGGATGTAACTCATCTGCTTCACTGCCGCAAGACCCCCCACCTGACCTGACCTGCCAAAGCGCAGACAGGTAAGGAAAATAAACAAAACAAAAAAAAAAAAAGCAGGAAAGAGGGAATGATGAGCGAGGGGGAATGAAGTAAAAATAAAAGTGAAACTCACTTGTTTTCTCCTGCACTATCCACAGGTACTGGTGTATAGTGCGGGAGACGCTGATTAAAAGGTAGGGCAGATCCGGACAAGGTAGGACTCATTTTAATCAGCGTCTTCCGCACTATCCACCACACCAGTACCTGTGGATAGTGCGAAAGAAAACAAGTGACAGAGAGGGGAGGAGACGCTGCTGGTCACTGATTTAAAGTGGCCGCGGCCGTGCTGTTAATACTTAACAACCAGACGCTGCTGCGGCCGCTTTAAATCAGTGACCAGAAGATTAATCGGCCTTAAATTTACGTTTTAAAAGTGTGTGTTATACGCCGATAAACGCGGTAAGTGATGCCATTATAAAGTAAAATTGGTTCTGCATAATATTGCCCTTTAGGTAGAAAATTAAAATAATTCTGGCTATTTAAAGTGGGAAAAAAAATGGAAAAATTACAAGGTTAAGGAGTCCATGGGTTTAATATTTTCTACCTACCTACTCATTTGCTACCTACCTTCTTCAATTCCTTTTTTTAAATAATAGCCTGCCATGATCACATTATGCACAGTTTTTATCAACCAAATATCTTCATACATAAATATACAGTACAATACATTGGTTGATAACTTATACAAGACCTGCCCTTTGAAAATGATAATAATGCAAAATGATTGCCATAGTTCACTGCTGGGAAATAAAATGTGCAATACATTTTTGCACAGAAATGTGACAAAAGAGATGTAGAGCATTACATAGATAACACTTGTTGCTGTGATATATAGCATGCAATGCATAAACAATAGAGACCACAGGCTTAAAAATGTATAAAACATGGAATTATGATTTTTATATGTGATATTATGGCTGCATTTTTCCAAGACTTTCTAGGAATATTTACTCATAAAAATAAATAAGACAACAGTTCTCCTCCTTAGGACTTCACTCATTGCAAACATTATAAAAACTCAACATCTTGTGGGTGATGTTATCTAAAAAGCTAAATATGATAGACGAAAGAATAGATATTCATGTGAAATTCACGTAAGCAGAAGCCAAAGTTGCTCTTACAAGAAAAGATAATAGGGTAGATTTACTATTGCACCAGAATTCTGGTGCTAGTTGAACAAAAAAAACTAAAAAATCTGATATTGCTATGTTTCATGATACTTTTAGATATCATATTAATTATTTTTTAGATATTTTTGTGCCTATTATGACAAAAATACATGGATTTGAAGAATGGATCCATTACAAATTGTACCTGTAAGGGTTTAGGAGCAACCTGAGAAGCGCGCAAAAATGTCCTGGGTGTGGATATCATGTAGTCGTCTCCATGCTGAGGTAGAACTGCTTGTATTTGCTTGTTGTTGCCGGGGGATCGGAAGCTATACCGATGACGTCCTTCCGTCCGGCCACCATTTTGTCGAAGCCTCTTATAAAAGAGACCAGGCAGAGGGGCGCATGCGCGCGACTCGCTAGGAAGGACGTCTCCTCTGTGAGCTCCGCGCCACCGGCCGGGATAAAGCATCCTCAGCGCTGACTCAACAGCTCCAGTGACCCGAATCTACTCCACAGTGCTTCCTTATCCTCCAGAGATGGACAAGGGCAAGTCAGGAGGCTCCCAGAGATCGCTATCTCAAACCATCCCAGAGATCTTCAGAGCGGGGCCTAAATCTAACATGGCGCCGACACCATCTCGCGCTTCGAGCCCAACTCAGGCAGAGGATGACGACATCGCGGATTCTATACCGCTCATACCATACCCGATGAACCGCTGAACCCCACTGAACTGTTCCGCTCCATACAGGTACTTTTCAAGACGGAATTGGGGAAAGCGGTGGCTGACTTTCCCAGACAGGTGGGTGAGCTGGGTCAAAGGGTTTCTGATATGGAGCTGAGGGCGGATGATTTAGCAGACGCCATTGACAGTGATCGCACTGTGATTGCAGACCACACTGAACGCCTTGACTTGCTGGAGTTAAAAATTGAAGACTTGGAGAACAGGTCACGTAGAGCTAATATTCAAATACGTGGCCTGCGGGAGTCCTTCACGGACCTCACTGCTACTGCTCTGGACTTGTTCAAACGCCTCTTGCCTCAGGTAGAGGGGTTCTTGCTGAGGATGGACCGTATTCACAGAGGTCTGGGTCGGCCTAAGGGCCCCGACATTCCCAGAGATGTAGTACTACGCCTACACTATCCTGAGATGCGGGACAAAATACTGCAAGCAGCCCGTAACCTGTCCCCTCTCCCGGGCTTTCCGCCTTCGGTACACCTGTATGCAGATTTAGCCCCTTCTACACTAGAGAGGAGACGCAACATGAGACCCGTCACTCTGGCTCTACAAAAGGCGCAAATTCGATATAAATGGGGGTTCCCCTTTAACCTGCAGTTTCAGGTCCGATCTCAGCAGTATATCATCCGGTCCCCTTCAAAAGCTCTGGAAATCCTGCATAAAGAGAATATACCATTTGATGACCACGTCCCCCCCTCTTCTAAATCACCTGCCCTGAAAAGGATGTGGCAGAGGGCTGAGGTCCCTCACAAGCGACACCGCACCCACTCCCAGAAACCTACTTGACTCACCGTCTCCCTGTGAAGAAGCATATTTTCGATATGCATCGAATCTCTGAGCCTTACCTTCCACCCTTGTACATGGATCGGACAGTGCAGTGCCCCTGTTCCGGATGACGACTGGTCTCCGATATCTCCACAAATGCTCTCCCCAATTTTATTTTTTATTTTTTAAATATATATTTTATTTTTTATTTTATTTTATTTTATTTTTTTATTTTGTATTTTAAATTTTTTTTTTTTTTTTTTTACCTCCTGTTTCATGAAAGTGTGGACTGGGATTCTCCTCATAGGATGTCTACTACCTACCCAGCCCCCTGATACCTGCAGTCGACCCCCCCCCTTTTTTTTTTTCTCTTCTCTCCCCAGGTTATTCTCCCGACTGCACAGGATGACACTTCCTTGCCTACATACGGGCTGGACGGTTATACAAGTTACGTTTAAGTTTGCTCCTTGTGACTTTTTTTTTTTCTTCTTATCTACACCTAGATTTACTTGCCTAAGTCCTTACTGAGGGGATTCTGACAAGATTAGAGGGATTCTTTGTCCCCAGTCTTATAATATCCTGGCCGGATGGACCAACATGTTGCCTCTAGATGATGGGATGTGGTGGATCATGTCTATAGCTCTTGCTCTTATGGTTGTGAAGCCTGCTCCCATGCGATTACCTATACTCTTCTTTTACTCCCCGTTTGTCTACCCTGTCTGTGCTCCCTGTTGTCTGGTTTTATATGTCACCAATGCTGTAGGTTGCAATATTTTGTGCCATGCTGTGGGTGGAGATCGGTCCTTTCTATTGTTTCCCCCCCCCCTTTTTTTTTTCTTCTCCCCTATGCTCTTTCATGTGTAGACTTTACTATCCTCAGCTTATTGGGTTCTGAGTTAAGATGTGTAATATTATCTCACACAATGTAAGGGGTTTGAATTCCCCACTGAAAAGGAAAAAAGCATTTGTTGATTATGTTAAACACAAACCTGATATCATTAGTCTACAGGAAACCCACTTTACAGTTACCTCTTTCCCCAAACATATTCATAAACACTACACTAGATGCTACATGGCCTCATACACCTCTAAGTCCAGGGGAGTCATGACTCTTCTTCACAACGACTTCCCATTTCAACTGATTTCTGATTACTATGACCCTAACGGTCGCTTTCTTATTTTGGAGGGCCTCCTTTGGGATCGCAAAGTATGTATTGTTAATTCATATGCTCCGAATGCTGATTCTCTCTCCTTTTTCATAGGTTTATCTGCTAGATTGCAGTCCCTCACTTATGATGTATTACTCTGGTTGGGTGACTTCAACATGGTGGTCAATGGCATGCTGGACAGGTCGCACACTGCTGGTTTCCGGAGGTCAGGTTTGCAGCAACACACGCTTCAACAACAATTTACAGATTTAGAATTGGTGGATGTCTGGCGGGAGCATAACTTGACCCAGAAAGGTTATTCCTACTACTCACCCTCTCACTGCTTATATACACGTATAGACTGGATACTGACCAACACTACTTCACTTTCCTCTCTTCTGTATTCTAGACATATTCCTTGTGCGTGGTCTGACCACGACATGGTATACGCGCAATTTAAGTTTGGGGGACCTTGCTCTACTCCTTATACTTGGCGACTCAATGAATCCTTGTTGTGCCGTCCACACCTTAGAGATCAGATAGCTTCTGAACTGTTGCACTACTTCTCCTCAAACTCTACCTCTGAAGTGGACACCGGTTGGGTCTGGATGGCGCACAAGGCTTTTATTAGAGGGAAACTAATAGCACTCTCTTCTAAGCTGAAACGTGATCGGACTAGAGCACAGGCCACCTTGGAGAACAAACTGGCTAGAATAGCTATAGCACATCAACAATCTCCCTCTCCGTACCTGTTCCAGGCGCTCAGATCCACCAAGTTACAATTGGATGCAAGCTTATCGGAGCGCACGGAAAAGGCGCTCAGATGGACCCAAGCAACGTATTACAAATGGGCTAATAAGCCCGACAAGCTCTTGGCTGCCATGCTTAAACAAAAACAAAGACTTAACAGGGTACACAAAATTCAAATTCGTCCCGGGGTTCCCACCTCTGATCCCTCTAAGATCTACGAAGTTTTTCATTCCTTTTACTCTTCTCTATACAGAGCGCCTCACTCTCCTCCCTCTCCTGCCTTAGTCACTGACTACTTACGTTCTCTCTCCCTTCCTATGCTCTCTTCTGCTGCTAGAGAATCGCTAAACTCTCCTGTCACAGCCGAGGAGGTTACTGCTACCATCTCCGACCTAAAACTAGGTAAAGCACCAGGTCCAGATGGCCTTTCGGCCCTATATTATAAGAAATTTGATACTATTCTCACTCCCCACATTGTCTCTTATTGCAATAAACTTCTTTCTGGTTCCCCAATGCCCCCCGAATTCTTACACGCATCCATAATGGTCATCCCTAAACCACATAAAGATCCCCTAGTCCCGTCCAACTATAGACCTATCTCACTTATTAATCTAGATTCAAAGATATTCACATCCATACTTGCCAAACGCCTCAATGCCATATTGCCGAGTCTTGTCCATAATGACCAGGTGGGCTTTATCCCTGGCAGACAAGTGCCCGACAATATCCGCAAATTCCTCAATATTATCCATTGGGCCTCAGCTTCTAATACCCCCCTTACTCTACTCGGACTGGATATTGAAAAGGCGTTAGACACTGTCCTTTGGATGTATCTTTTTGAAGTTCTACGAGTGATGGGCTTCTCTTGAGCTTTTACAGATGCTATACGCTCTATTTATTCCACCCCAGTAGCTTACCTTAAATTACCTTCTTCCACAACTACTCCTATAACTATTGGCAGGGGTACGCGTCAGGGGTGTCCACTGTCTCCAGCACTATTTGCCTTAGCTATGGAGCCCTTGGCGTGTGCCCCACGAAATAGCCCGGATGTCAAGGGGGCACTTATCAGCTCCAATGAATATTTAGTCAACTTGTTCGCAGACGATCTCCTACTCACATTAACCAACCCGTTAGTGTCTCTCCCCAACTTGTTTCAAATTGTGGACGCTTTCTCCGCAGTATCTGGCCTGGTGATCAATAGATCTAAATCCAAAGTTCTTTTCTGTAACACTCCTCGGACTGTGCAGGATGTCATCTCTGACTGCTTTTCTTTGACCCCTTCTTCTTCCTATATCCCATATCTAGGCATTTCTCTTTTCTTCCTCTCTATCTGATTTGTACAGACTGAATTTCAGACCCCTCTATAAATTGATTAGAGAGGATTTTGCTAGATGGGATCTCCCACATATATCATGGCTAGGCAGAATACATACGATTAAAATGGTGGTACTTCCCAAGATTTTGTACTTATTCCGTACTCTCCCGATACCGGTTTCCATGTCAGATTTACATAGACTTCAGTCGGATGCTTTCCGATTCATTTGGCAACGAGAGAGAGATAGAGGTTGAAGATAGAGGTTGAAAACTCTCTCCTGTCACCTCACTCTCTATCTTCCCTTATGTGAATCTCCTCTCCGATCTCTCCATACATACCTTATGCTGCTACTATCTCTCTCTACTCCCTTCTCCTGTGGCGGTCTACCCGCTTCAAGCTATCCCTACAGTCTCCGGTCTCCCCAGTCCTTTCCTTTCTACGGAATCCCACCTTTTCACCTGGCCTCCGCCCATCGGACTTCTCATGGTGGACTTCTCAGAATCTTATCCTTCTACATCATTTCTTGATGGGAAAGAGGCTGATGTCCCCATCTGAATACATAACCAGATACCGCCCTCCCCCTGAGGATTTTTTTCATCTTTCCCAAATACTGTCCTTTTATCGCTCCCTAATACCCTCTAACATGCTCATTTCCCCCACCTCATACGAAGCCATGGCAATCTACTCTCCACTCCGATTAGGCACTCTGTCCCTCCTGTACTCTTCATTCAATCAACCTACGCCCGATACAAAACTTGCATTTATGTCGCGATGGGAGACGGATTTTAATATTGATCTTACCCTTTCTTCGTGGCATGAATGTTGTACGACTTTGAGCAAAGGTAGTTGGCAGGTGTCTCTGACAGAAACTGCTCTGAAGATTCTACACCGCACATACTATGTTCCCGCCAGACTCCACACTATCTATCCCTTGGTATCCCCCCGGTGCTTTAGGGGTTGCTCGGACATAGGAGATATGCTCCATATTTGGTGGACGTGCCCCAAAATCTCCACCTTTTGGAACCAAGTGTCTGACTTAATTTCTGCCACCCTGAACCGTGTGTTTAATTGTGAACCAGCAGTGTGCCTCCTAGGGCACAAGCCTAATGGAATGCCTAATGCTTTATTTCGCTTAACTCAGATAATACTATTGGCTGCCCGCATACATATTGCCTCTAAATGGAAATCCCCTGACCTCTCGCTACCTATGGTGATCTCCCGTATTAACAATATTATGGTCATGGAACGATTAAACGCCTTAAGATTTGATACCATGCAGGGGTTTGAGAAGATATGGGACCCTTGGCTTTCCTCTCCTCATGCCCCTGACATGTCCTACTATTTTACTCTATGATTCTGTGATTTTGTCTATAAACAGGACCCCCACCACCATAAGACCGGTCTCGCCCATTATTAATGTTACCCTTACTCCTTTTAGATGATCTGCAGCTCCGTCCAAACCCTAGTGTATCTTCCTATCACCCTTATCCGCCCCTCCTCATGTGTCATTCACCGGACTAGTTCTAATACGAGTTCTAGTTATGTTGCCTGGCACCCAGCCTGCTTCTGTTCATACTGCACCTTTGACGTGCCTTAGTTGATGATTTGTTGTTGATTATGTCTTTTCAACCAAGCGCCTGCGTGCGCAATGCAAGGTTTATGTACCTTATCTCTGTGTTTTTAATAAATTTTCTCTTTTTGACACTAAAAGAGGCCAGGCAGCCAGCGCTCTTCAGTCCGGAGATGGCAGAGAGGAGTATAGAGATGGCGGAGCACACCGGAGCACATGGAGAGAACACCAAAATGGAGCTAGCAGAGCGGAAAGTTGCCGCGGTCGAAGCGCAACTATTTCAAGATCTGGCTGATCGTTTGCAGTGGCTGTCCCTTGGGGCCAAGGAGGCCTGCAACCTGCCCCCACTTTCAGAGGATGACAAATGGCCACCTACCCAATAAGTGGAATCATCCAAGTCGGGAGAAGCATCGCAGGTGAGGCTGTCTCCTCACCATAGGATCTGGGGATCCTGAGCAGAAATTGCTACCGAGGAGTGGGAAATAAGTATCCCGGCCGAGACAACATTTTCTACATCTTCTTCCACTTCTAGCCCAGGGAGAGGGACCCAGGCCCCGAAAGCTGCTGAAGCTACTGCACGCCCGCAGTCACCTCCTCTACCCAGATGGTTGTTCAGCGATGAGCCTGCATTAATCCAGTATACGAGGGAGCACATTCTTCCCCTGCCAGGGAAGCCTCATCCCCCAGTTCCCACAGCTCAGGCTGAAAGAGCCTGCAGAGAAGCCAAAGTTGCTGCCATAGTAGAGGAACTGAGGGGGCAGAAGAAACACATGTATGGGCCCAACCTTCTGCCGTATGAGGTGCATCAAGAACAGGAGCAAGACACAAAACAACTGGAAGCCCTATATATCAGAAAGATGGAGCATCCCCAGGAAGGTGAGCCACCCCTGGAGCGTCACCACGCACTGTTGTAAAGTTGGACCGAGTCAGGGGATTTGGCACACTCATGGACTACAGGCATGGGGGCATCATCTTTGTTAACAGGAGAGCTGTCCAAAGAAACTATTTTCCCCCAACCCTGCATTCCCTGGAAAAATGTGAAATCGTTGTCATGTGGTCACCATTCATACCAAGTCTAATAGTCTAATATTCAGACAAATGTCAGTCTTAGTCAGATTTATCATAGTACTAATCAAATGTGGCAGTACTCATAAAGTGTGAAGTCATAGTCATAATAAAATGTCGGATATAGTCCAGTGTCATAAAATGTTTTAGTCAGTCAGAAATGTATAGTCAGCTATGTCTGTTATATGCATAGTCACTAATTGAGCATAGTCCATAGTCATACCAACTAAAATAAAAACTATGTCATAAGTATAAGTCATGTTGTTACAACTGAAAGGATTAAGATTTTTTAATAGAAGTAATTTATAAATCTGTTAAACTTTCTGGAGCCAGTTGATATATATAAATTTTTTGACTGGAATACCCCTTTAATATGTTCATCAGATTTGCAGAGCATTTATGGGCATTATATACAGAGACTCTTATTACCAGTTGATCTGTTTTCATATTCGTTTCATCAGCCTGGAATTGGACGTTGTATGTAATGCTTCAGGACTGCACATGGCCCAGTGGCCATTTCACTCCTCTCCCTAAGGGGACAGACGTCGAGGGCAACTTATATTAAGTAAGGGGGTTTGCTGTGTCCTGGTACAGAACATGGTTCTGTACAGTCCTAAAGTCCCCTCAGTTAGAGTTCCTCAAGTCCACAGGGCTCTCCTGCAGGGTCCCCCAAGGTCACTATTATGTGTAGAGGTTAATATAATGTTTACACTGTATAGGACCTTCCTAAGGTCATGTGATAGTCATGTGATATGTGATCACCTGATACCCAGAGTTCCAGAGGCACAGGTAACCCCAGGCAACCAGCTACCAATGGGCTTTAGTCCAGCCCCCTGATATATAAGGAGCTGTAGTCTCCACACTAGGTCTGTTTAGTTCCTGCTCTATTCCTGGACAATAAAGAAAGCACAAGTCCTGTACAAGTTAAGTCCAATACAGCTAGGCCAAATCCTACAAGTCTGCAGCCACATCTAATCTGTAAGTCTTCTATGTCTACAAGTCAAGTCTCTACTGTCCCTTCCAAAGTCATAACAGTAGTACAGTGGCCTGCATCGTTATTATTATCATTACAAGTCCAAGCAAGCCTGAGAGGTTCCCTGTGTCCTGGTCAGCTCTGTGGAAGTTGACTAACTGTATGAAACGTCATACTGCCTTCTTCAGTAAAGTTCCAGTTGCTTCAAAACCTGCTTTGGACTCTCATTTAATATATGCTGTTTTGGGTTGGTTGTCGGCGGTGCCTTACGCCATACAACCACACCCTGGCGTCACGAACACTAGGGGTTAACAACATCTTGCCCCAGGGGTTAATACCATCTGATCCCACCACTCAGTCCGCTACACCCGTGGTCCCGCCATACACCAGTAGTGCTTGTTTTTCTTTGGATAATCCCTCACATATGATGTTGATCGCAATAACTAGGAGAACACTTACTGCTCAGATAAAATACATTCCTCTCACAATATTTCGGATCAAGAGATCAAGGTTATCAAGAAGGCAGTTTAGCTAGAGAAGTAACATATGACTGAAAACAAACACTTACATTAATGTGATCTAAGGTGATACAAGGTGCTCAACTCCAAGTGCAGTTGTGCACCTACGTTGGAGTGGAGGACCTGCACCTATGGATCACAATGTGGCTTCACAACTGTGGTTAATGTAAACAATGACATTAGCTAACCTTCAAAACTGATGTAAAATTGAGACATTAGCCAGTATATCTTTATATGAAGGACACACTTGAGCCCGCACCACGCCAAGGTTTCTCAAATGGTGCGGGCATATAACATATGACTGAAGAATTAGACTACACACAAGGTTTGTTTGTAGTCTGTAGCCTTGGAGACATGGTAGAATATTTTAATCATAACTGTTTAGAAATTTTAATGTGCATCTGTCACATGAAAACACCATATATAAACTGTCCATACTGAGTATAAGCAGTATCGTGTATACTGCAACCATACCTGTTTCTTCTGTGGCTTTATCTCTTTAAAATAAAAAAAAATTCAACAGTCACCAATCGATGGAGAAAAGTGACTAGGGGTCTGAAATGCCCCAGGTCCGACACACTTCTCTCCTCCTACCTTGCTGTTTTGCCGCTGTGTGATTGACACACAGATCCATATGCTGTAGCTTAGTATTACAATTAGTCAATGTGCTGAGTCCATGAGCATCGGGAGCGCTCACAGACTCATCTTGCAAGTGCAATAATATTGAGCAATAGCGCATGCGTTATCACTTAGTATCATGGAACTTGTGAGATATGTCTGTGAGTCCTCCCGATGCTTATTGCAGGATACTCGATGCATGCACGTTGTAATACTGAGCCACAGCGGACTTGTTTGTCAATGACACAGTGGCGATGCAGTAACGTAGGAGGAGAGAGGTGTGGCAGCACTAGGGCATTGCAGACCTCTAGGCCATACCTCTCTGACTGTTTGTGACTGTTGAAAAAAGTTTTTTCCTTATGGACATAAAGTCACACAATAATGAAAGGTTTGGCTGCAGTATACGAAGATACAGCTTGTACTTAATGTGGACAGTTTTGTGCCAAATTAACTTTAAAGTGTACCTGTCGTCAACAAAAACTTTCTATATAATGTAGATAACACTATTATATGTATATTTGTAATATACATTGATTAAAAAATGTGTATATTTTTGTCCTCACAGCTATTGTCTGTGTGTCTCTGTGAGGAGACCAAAGACAGGAAGTGTGAGTGGACAAACAGGGCTCTGTACTCTGAGGACAAGCAGGGTTCTGTACACTGAGGACAAGCAGGGCTCTGTACACTGAGGACAAGCAGGGATCTGTGCACTGAGGACAAGCAGGGCTTTCTACACTGAGGACAAGCAGGGCTCTGTACACTGAGGACAAGCAGGGCTCTGTACACTGAGGACAAGCAGGGCTCTGTACACTGAGGACAAGCAGGGCTCTGTACTCTGAGGATAAGCAGGGCTCTGTACACTGAGGACAAGCAGGGCTCTGTACACTGAGGACAAGCAGGGCTATGTGACATGCTCCCAGCTCACACATCAGGATGATTGACAAGCCAGGAGTCTGCACAGAGCCCTGCTTGTCCTGCCCTCATAGAGACACACAGGCAATAGCTGCAGGGACAGCATTTTTCACCTAAAAATACACAAATTTTTTAATCAATGTATATTACAAATATACATATAATTATCTATATTATATAAAAAGTTTTTGTTGATAACAGGTACACTTTAAGCACACAAAGCCTTTAACCCCTTAAGGACGCAGGACGTAAATGTACGTCCTGGTGAGGTGGTACTTAACGCACCAGGACGTACATTTACGTCCTAAGCATAACCGCGGGCATCGGAGCGATGCCCGTGTCATGCGTGGCTGATCCCGGCTGCTGATCGCAGCCAGGGACCCGCCGGCAATGGCCGACGCCCGCGATCTCGCGGGCGTCCGCCATTAACCCCTCAGGTGCCGGGATCAATACAGATCCCGGCATCTGCGGCAGTTCGCATTCATAACGCCGCACGGAGGTCCCCTCTCCTTCCTCCGTGCTGCTCCCGGCGTCTCCTGCTCTGGTCTGTGATCGAGCAGACCAGAGCAGGAGATGACCGATAATACTGATCTGTTCTATGTCCTATACATAGAACAGATCAGTATTAGCAATCATGGTATTGCTATGAATAGTCCCCTATGGGGACTATTCAAGTGTAAAAAAAATGTAAAAAAATGTAAAAATAAAAAAAAAGTGAATAAAAAATAAAAAAGTAAAACGTCCGTTTTTTCCTATTTTACCCCCAAAAAGCGTAAAAACATTTTTTACAGACATATTTGGTATCGCCGCGTGCATAAATGTCCAAACTATTAAAATAAAATGTTAATGATGCCATACGGTGAACGGCGTGAACGAAAAAAATAAAAAAGTCCAAAATTCCTACTTTTTTAATACATTTTATTAAAAAAAAATTTATAAAAAATGTATTAAAAGTTTTTTATATGCAAATGTAGTATCAAAAAAAATTACAGATCATGGCGCAAAAAATTAGCCCCCATACCGCCACTTATACGGAAAAATAAAAAAGTTAGAGGTCATCAAAATAAAGGGATTATAAACGTACTAATTTGGTTAAAAAGTTTGTGATTTTTTTTAAGCGCAACAATAATTTAAAAGTATATAATAATGGGTATCATTTTAATCGTATTGACCCTCAGAATAAAGAACACATGTAATTTTTTCCATAAATTGTACGGCGTGAAAACAAAACCTTGCAAAATTAGCAAAATTGTGTTTTTCGTTTTAATTTCCCCACAAAAATAGTGTTTTTTGGTTGCGCCATACATTTTATGATATAATGAGTGATGTCATTACAAAGGACAACTGGTCGCGCAAAAAACAAGCCCTCATACTAGTCTGTGGATAAAAATATAAAAGAGTTATGATTTTTAGAAGGCGAGGAGGAAAAAATGAAAAAGTAAAAATTAAATTGTCTGAGTCCTTAAGGCCAAAATGGGCTGAGTCCTTAAGGGGTTAATCTGTGTTGCTTCAATAATTAAAAGGGTAGTCCGCCCCTAGCATCTAAAACCCTATCTAAAGGATAGGGGATAAGATGTCAAATCACCCATTTTCAAGATGGGTGATGACCATGGCGGCCATTTTGAAGTTGGCCATTTTGAATCCAACTTTTTTTTTTCAATAGGGAGAGGGGTTATGTGACACATAAAACTTATTGGGAATTTCACAAGAAAAACAATGATGTGCTTGGTTTTAACGTAACTTTATTCTTTCATGAGTTATTGACAAGTTTCTGACCACAAATAAAATGTGTTCAATGTGCTGCCCATTGTATTGTATTGTCAATGCAACCCTCTTCTCCCACTCTTCACACACTGATAGCAACACTGCAGGAGAAATGTTAGCACAGGCTTCCAGTATCCATAGTTTCAGGTGTTGCACATCTCATATCTTCACCCCAGATGACCCCAAAGATAAAAGTCTAAGGGGGTCAGATCGGGAGACCTTGGAGGCCAATCAACTGGCCTACGATGACCAATCCACTTCCCAGGAAGCTGATCATCTAGGAATGCTCGGACTTGACACCCATAATGTGGTGGTCCACCATCTTGCTGGAAAAAACTCAGGGAACGTGCCAGCTTCAGTGCATAAAGAGGGAAACATATCATGTAGCAATTTCACATATCCTGTGGCCTTGAGGTTTCCATTGACGAAGAATGGCCCCACTATCTTTGTACCCCATATACGAAACCATACCATCAATTTTTGTGTTCCAACAGTCATGGAGGGATCTATCCAATGGGGGTTATTGTCAGACCAATAGAGGGGGTTTTGTTTGTTAACTTCACCATTCACATAAAAGTTTGCCTCATCAATGAACAAAATCTTCTGCGTAAACAGAGGGTCCTGTTCCAATTTTAGTTTTGCCCATTCTGCAGCACCTGAAACTACGGATACTGGAAGCCTGTGCTAGCTTTTCTCCTGCCACAAACAGGAAGTTAATATCACCAACCATTCCCATTTTATTAAGGTGTATCCATATAAATGGCCCACACCCTATATATATTTATATATATATAAATATATATATATATATATTTTTATATATATATATATATATATATATATATATATATATATATATATATACACTGGGGCAAAATGTTAGGGAGGTCATAACTTGCAATGAAGCAGGTGTATGTTGTTAGTCTGCTTTCTGATGCTAAAGAAAAAGCATGCTTTTTTAAATAATGTCTTGTTACATATTCAATGAGGTCTGCATGCTTATTCAGTAGTATGTTTTTTAAAGTATTGAAGGTATTTTGAACACAGATTTTAATGAAGTTTATATATTATTTAGAATAGAAGACAAATCTGCAGCGAGGAAGAAAATGGAAGCTGGCAGACAGTAAAAAAAAAATAAAATAATTATGCTTTACCAGACCAATTTAGGAACCAAGTTAAAACCTACAATGTTATTTATTTGGTGTAAAATTCCCAGTGGTTTCATCCTATTGTCAAATGGGATGAAAGCAAAATTAATATAATAAATAAATATTATATATATATATATATATATATATATTTATATATATATATATATATATATATATATATATACAGTGACCCCCCGACCTACGATGTCCCCAACATACGATAATTTCAACATGCCATGGCTTCTCAGAGGCCTTTTGTATGTTGGGGCCATCGCATAAACGGCTATCCGGCAGTGCTGACTGCTTCAGCTGCCGCCGGATAGCCATTTACGGTGCCCTGTGTGCTCCGGTGATGGTCTCCTACCCGTCCTCGGAGCTCCGGAGCATCCTCTTCGGGATCCCCTCCATCGCCAGCTCTCTCCATCGTCGTCATCACGTCGCCACGCACGCCGTCCCGTCATACAATAGGAGCGGCGTGCGTAGTGACGTGATGGTGGCGACGTGAGAGCGAAGATCCCGGGCAGCAGAGAAGTTCCGGAGCGGCGGGGACATCACGGGGACGCGGCGACAGCGATGGAGTGCAACATCCAGGGCAGCGGTGACGAGCGGTGACTGTACGGAGCGGCGGGGACAGGTGAGTACAACTTCCTATTCTTTACATTGCACGGATCCCTCAACATACGATGGTTTCAACAAACGATGGTTCATTTGGAACGGATTACCATTGTATGTTGAGGGACCACTGTATATCAATAACAATAATGAAATATTATTTTAAGAATGTATTGTGATCATTATATAAAATAATTTAATGACATTATAAAAACACAATTTAAAACAAACCATACCACACTTGTTATCATTTACATATCTGCTAATATTTAACCAATGTAACCAATCACAACAGGGACTTCTCTGCTAAAAGAGCTATAATCCTAAAGTGCATGTTTACTCTTAATTTCTTCCTATTTTGGAATAACATTTTTAAGGCTTTAGAACTAATCTCAAGATACAATATTTCCAACTAACAATGGTCAACCCATAACCAAATAAAAATAATAACTTCAGGGACTGCTTTATAATAATACTGCAACTGACTTTCCTTTTTAGATTGGGACTAAATAAACTAGAACCACTGGATCGGTGTTGCTCATATTGTCATTGTGTTAACTATGGTTTATTTTATCTCCAAATACTAATTTATAGGAATTGTGTTTGTTTTTGATATGGTTCTTTTGTAATACATACATATTTTCTAATAAATATGATTTATTTTAACCATTTGCAGTCTAAGGACGAGTCAGCTTGTCCTGAGACGGCAAGCGATGTATGGGGCAGGCTCCTGAGTCACGTTCACGCCATACCGGCCGGCCCTCTGCTGATTCCTGTAGCTGGGGGCCGCTGTTAATAGCCGACATGCGGTGATCACCACGGCCGGCTATTAACCCTTTAGATCACCACTGTCAAAGTTGACAGAGGTGCCTAAAGGGACATTTAAACCATCCCTTGTGGTCCAGTGGGTGGGGGGGAGGGGCACGGTCCACTGTGGAGGTAGCCAGAGGGCTTACCTCACATCCTGTGCTGGCTTCCGCTCTGACAATGATAAAGCCTGGCAGGATCAGGCTTTATCAATCAAGCGCAGAGCACACAGATCAATGAGGTTCTATGCAATCACATTGATCTGTATGAGGAATCTAAGCATTCCTCCGAAAAGTCCTCTAAGGGGACTAAAAGTGTAAAAAAAAATGTTTAATAAAAGTTTTAAAAAAAACACATTAACCCCTTCCATATTAAAAGTTTAAATCATCCCCCTTTTCCCAAATTCCATATAAAAATATGTAAACATAATAAAAATAAACATATGTGGTATTGCCACGTGCGTAAATGTCCAAACTATAAAAATATAATGTTAATTAAACAGCTCGGTCAATGACGTACATGTAAAAAACTTTAAAGATTGCGTATTTTTTGTCACTTTGTATACCCTAAAAAAATTTATAAAAAGTGATCAATAAGTCCCATCAAAACAAAAAGGGTACTGATAAAAACTTCAGATCACGGTGCAAAAAATGAGCCCTCATACATCCCCATATGCAGAAAAATAAAAAAAGTTATCTGGGTCAGAAGACGATCATTTTACACATACTAATTTTGGTGCATGCAGTTACAATTTTTTTAAAGTAGTAAAATAAAATAAAACCTATATAAATTAGGTATCCTTGTAACCGTATGGACCTACAGAATAAAGATATGGTATCATTTTTACCGAAAAGATCCCTTCATAGAATCGAAAGCCCCAAAAAATTACAAAATGGCATTTTTTTTATTTTCCAATTTTGCCCCACAAATATTTTTTTCTGGTTTTGCCATAAATTTTGTGGTGAAAAGATTGATGTCATTATTAAGTAAAATTGGTGGCGCTGGAAGGTGGAAGGTGATGAGGAAAAAAAAATGGAAAAACCCTGCGTCCTTAAGGGGTTAAACATGTTCAAGAATGTATATTAATATAATGCATATTGAAGCTGTTTATTATCACAACTTTATCACTTGATTGATAATAAGAGATGGCCATGGGTGCACATACCAGAGAGAAAAACCTTGTGACTGTCATTAAAGGGGTACTCTGGCCCTAATACATTTATTAAGATGTCGGATCACAGGGGTCCCACTGCTGTGGACCCCCGAAATCTATCATTCAGCAGCCACCTTTGCGAGCTCTCCACAGAGCTGGCGACTCCAAGTGTGCAGCGTGATGACCACGGGGCCGGAGTATCGTGAAATCACTACTCCATCCCCATGGTTGTCACGCTGCACACTTGGAGCCTCCAGCGCTGAGGAGAGCTCTAAAAAGTGGGTGCTGAAGGACAGATTTTTATACATATATAGTGCTGGTATATATTTGCTAATAATAAACCTTAGGATTCAATTGGAGGCAGGTAGATTGCTAAGGATGCTTCTTACGTGTCCAAGATCGCCTCTAGTTTGAAGTTGTGCTGCATCAGATAGGCACAGTAGCCAGTAGCAGGAAGACAGAGGTAACAAACGTACATTGAAGAGCCATTTCGGAAATATACAGAGAGCTGAGGGGAGGAGCGAACACAAAATCGCCTTGAGCGCATGGAATTCCATCAAAGTGGCCCTAGAGTGAATGGGGGAGGGGGGTCGCAGTTTGGCCACTGTGCTACGATAGGTGCAGTACTAGGCCTTGGTTTTGTTAGCCTAGTGACAGATATGCCACTGCATATCACATACACAAAAAAACTATACATATGTACATGCACAATCATAAATACACACACATATATATATATATATATATATATATATATATATATATATATATCATACATGTGTATCTACATGCTGTACACACAACACACTGAACACAAATGCATGTAACAACAAAATATGTACATTACACATGCACACACATTACAGCTACACACCAGATGTATATATTTGTATTTGTATTGAAAGCTTGCTGGGTGCAGTGATCACAGCAGCTGCTAGATGTTCATCGTAGGAATCTTGGTGCCTGCAGACTATGTTACTGCAGACTATCTCTCCCCATCGGCAGCTAAACTGTGCAATGTCATACCTGGCAGCAGGAGGGCAGAGAAGGAGCTGGAAGAAGCCTCTACCTGCCAGCACTATGTGAATGACCTCTGCTGAGAGCCTTTAGGAAGCAGTGCGACTTAGTCTAGATGCTGCTGGCTACAGTCCTACACTCCTACCCCTGAACACAGACAATGTAGCAGCTGCAGGGGGCTCCCTGGAAGATGGGGGCCCAGGGCAGTTGCCCTGTTTGCAATCTTTAACGCTGGCCTTACATGCAGAGCTGCATCCCAAACCCAGTCTTGGTTGGTCTCATTCTCTTTGCAACTTGACAGTAAGAACCTTTATAGGGGTTCCCCTTTCAGAAGAACTGCATTACTAGAAAGCAGAGGCTTAAAAACAACTGAATGGAAAACAAATAGAAGGGCCATCTGTCCTTTGGGTCAAAATATACTAACTAAACTTTGCTGCTTCCTCCTACCTTCCTTTCTTTGTGTACCACTGGGGTGGTCCCCTCACTATCCTGAATTTAGAGCTTATTTTAAAAGCTGCCTTCACTCTAAAGGACTTTTATTGTTATGGATAGTTATTTATCTAGACAGGGTAATGATATGTACAGTGTTTAACCTTGCTCTGTTAAACTGAAACTTGTTTCAATCAGATTAGGATTGAATATAAAGAAACTTAATTTAAAAATATTGGTGTCTGTAAGAGTTCCGGAGTTCTATTTACATACTAAGCCACTCTGCTCAATGTATAACTAAGCAGCATGTCTGTATGAGTCAGATAATTCTCTCTAAAGATTGTATTTATTTATTTATTGGGATTTCGTTAAACAGCATGCAAGGTATAACTATAAAAATACAGGATAGAGAACAAATATAAAAATGCATGACACATTAAAATTCATACTATTCATAATTATTTGGAGCCTGGAAGCAAGTCATAAAGCAAATAAAGAAAAATGCTAATTTTGTACAAGTCTGTACAAATCAGAGAAACACTGTTCTATATATATTTCAAGTTTTACAGAAGCTAGAAGGCATGAAACCAAACAAGTTATCCTGCATTAAACTAATATATTCATAGACTAGGTGGATTTGATGTGATAATAATTTATTTTCTTACTGTTTCTTTACAGTGTAACATAATCAAGTTTTCTTTTTTACTTTAATTGTGTTGTGTAAGCGTGAGTGGCATGGTAAATATGCAGCAAACCATATACTTGTGTCCATTTCACGCGCTACAGACAGATATCTCTTTGGGCTATCATAGAACAGTTTCAGTTCCTGAAACAGACAGAGGTGTCAGCAGACAGCACTGTGATCAGACAGAAAATAAATTCAAAAAGAAAAGAACTTTCTCTGGAGCATATAGCGTCTGATAAGTACTGGAAGGATTAAGATTTTTAAATAGAAGTAATTTAGAATCTTTTTAACTTTCAAGCACTACTTGATTTAAATGAAAAATGTTTGCCACCAGATTACTCCTTTAAGGTCTTGTGTTTAGAATGTTTTAAATGTTAAGAATTTTTTATTGAATGAAATATTGAATGCTTTAACTCCTTAAGGACCGGGTTTTATTTTTTTTGTTTTTTGCTCCTTGCCTTTAAAAAAATCATAACTCTTTCAATTTTGCACCTAAAAATCCATATGATTGCTTATTTTTTGCGCCACCAATTCTACTTTGTAATGACATCAGTCATTTTGCCCAAAAATCTACGGTGAAACGTGAAAAAAAATCATTGTGCGACAAAATTGAAAAAAAAAACCGCTGTTTTGTAAATTTTGGGGGCTTCCGTTTCTACGTAGTAAATTTTTCGGTAAAAATTACACCTTATCTTTATTCTGTAGGTCCTTACGATCAAAATGATACCCTACTTATATAGGTTTGATTTTGTCGTACTTCTGGAAAAAATCATAACTACATGCAGGAAAATTAATACGTTTAAAATTGTCATCTTCTGACCCCTACAACTTTTTTATTTTTCTGTGTATGGGGCGGTATGAGGGCTCATTTTTTGCGCTGTGATCTGAAGTTTTTAAAGGTACCATGTTTGCATTGATAGGACTTATTGATCGCTTTTTATTAATTTTTAAATGATATAAAAAGTGACCAAAAATGCACTATTTTGGACTTTGGAATTTTTTTGCGCCTACGCCATTGACCGAGCGGTTTAATTAACAATATATTTTTATAATTCGGACATTTCCGCACGCGGTGATACCATAAATGTTTATTTTTATTTTTATTTACACTGTGTTTTTTTTTTATGGGAAAATGGGGGTGATTCAAACTTTTAATAGGAGAGGGGTTAAATGATATTCATTCACTTTTTTTTCCCACTATTTTTTGCAGTGTTATAGCTCCCATAGGGACCTATAACACTGCACACACTGATCTTTATCATTGATCACTGGTTTCTCATAGGAAACCAGTGATTGATGATTCTGCCACTTGACTGCTCATGCCTGGATCTCATGCACTGAGCAGTCATTCGGCGATCGGACAGCGAGGAGGCAGGTAGGGGCCCTCCCGCTGTCCTTAAAGCTGTTCGGGATGCCGCGATTTCGCCGCGGCTATCCCAAACAGCCCACTGAGTTAACCGTCAGCTTTTACTTTCACTTTTAGCCGCGTGGCTCAGCTCTGAGCGCGCGGCTAAAGGGTTAATAGCACGCGGCGCCACGGTCAGCTCTGAGCACTATTAGCGGCAGGTCCCGGCTTCACTATGATGCCGGGCCCGCCGTGATATGATGCGGGGTTACCGTGTAACCCGGCGTTATATCACGGGAGCAGGACCAAGGACGTACCTCTACGTCCTTGGTCCTTAAGGGGTTAATATATGGCGATGCAGTGATTTACATAAGACCTTATACAAAAAACTTGGCAGGGGATAAACATTCTGACTGTTTGAATGTGAAAAAAAAGTTGTCTCTCTTACTTTTGCCAGATAATTTATATTGGTGTATTTTTTTTTTTTTTATGGTTTGGTGCAAAAGGCATCAAGTTAAGAAAACTGATGAAACATTCACCAGTTTTATTATGTGTTTAATTATGTAGACATGTATTATTTTATTTCAGGCACAAGTCATATTCAAAATTGCACATTTTGAGGTAAAAGTGCCACAACAAGTAACTCATGAACCCTAGGTGTGCCCACTCTTTTCCCCTATCAGGAATATCATGCCACAACTCCCCCCTCCCCATTCATCACATATAATATTTTTTGTTCCTTTTGCACCTTCACTTTTTCCAAGACAATATTTCTTCTGATGTATTATATACTTACCTTGTTTGTTATGCTCTTAGCACTGTGGCTTTTGTTTCAGAGTAGTAGAAACTAGTGGATATACGAGCAACACTTTATGCATTTTCAATATAGTACACTGAATGCCCACTTTGTGAGCCTAAATTCACTTAAAGGGGTATTCCGGCGCTTAGACATCTTATCCCCTATACAAAGGATAGGGGATAAGATGCCTGATCACGGGGGTCCCGCCGCTGGGGACCCCTATGATGTTGCATGCCGCACCCCGTTAAAATCAGTCCCCAGAGCATGTTCGCTCCGGGTAGGATTACTGTCGATCACGGGGTCGGAGCATTGTGACGTCAGCGACCCCGTGTGATGTCACGCTCCGCCCCCTCAATGCAAGCCTATGAGAGGGGGCGTGACAGCTGCCATGCCCCCTCCCATAGGCTTACATTGAGGGGCGGAGCGTGACATCACAAAGGGACTGATTTTAACAGGGTGCGGCATGCAAGGTCCCCAGCGGTGGGATAAGATGTCTAAGTGCCGGAGTACCCCTTTAACCCCTTAAGGACCACAGGTTTTTCCGTTTTTGCACTTTCTGTTTTCCTCCTCACCTTTTAAAAATCATAACCCTTTCAATTTTGCACCTAAAAATCCATATGATGGCTTATTTTTTGAGCCACCATGTTTTTTTTAAAGGGAAAAGGGGGGTGATTCAAACTTTTATTAGGGAAAGGGTTAAATGACATTTATTAACTTTTTTTTACACTTTTTTTGCAGTGTTATAGCTCCCATAGGGCTATAACATTGCACACACTGATCTTATACCCTGTTCACTGCAAAGCCATAGCTTTGCATTGATCAGCGTTATTGGCGGTCGATTGCTCAAGCCTGCATCTCAGGCTTGGAGCAATCAATCGCCGAAGGGACACGCTTGAGGAAGGTAAGAGGACCTCCGCTCGTGTCCCAGCTGATCGGGACACCACATTTTCACTGCGGTGGTCCCGATCAGCCCCACTGAGCAGCCGGGCAGCTATTTCGCTATTCTCTATTAAAGGGTTAATAGTGTGCGGCACCGCGATCGCTGCTGCGCGCTAATAGCCCCGGGTCCCGGCTTCAGATACATGCCGGGACCGACCCGATATGACGTTTGACCCCGCGTTTTATCTCGGGAGCCTGCCAAGGACGTAAATATACGTCCTTGGTCGTTAAGGGGTTAAAGAAGTACTGTAAATGAGGAGTAAAGCTGGTACTGCTAATAATGAAAGTCCTAGCAGCCTATCCCATGCACTCTGGGGAAGATTTATCAAAACCAGTGCAGTGGAAAAGTTGCCCAGTTGCCCATAGTAACCAATCAGATCGCTTCTTTCATTTTGCAGAGGACTTGTTAAAAATGAAAGAAGAAATCTGAATGGTTGCCATGGGCAACTGGGTAACTTTTCCTCTGCACAGGTTTTGATAAATCTCCCCCTCTGTCTTTTCTTACCCCACTTTTACACCCACAGTATTTGAAATGAAAGAGCCTGAAGCATGGATGGTGAGCGTCCACAGGATAGGGGATGAGTGCCAGATTGTGGGGGTCTGACTGCTGGGACAGCTGTTTCCTTGTAGTTTCAGCACTGGGCATCTTTTTTTAACAGAAAGGTGGTGTTCAAAGCAAGCAACTTGTTTAAATTGCATTTTTATCCACGATTGTATTCCAAATATAAAGTACAAGGCACTGGAATTTATCATGGCAAACACTTTCACTTGGTGTTTTTTTTTAAATATGGCAGGTTAAATTGCCTTCTAACTCCGAAACTGGGCTAACTTCCCATAAAAATCTTATACACCTAAACACTAACTAATAAGAAAAATCGCCGAAAAATAAAGATTAGATTTATTTGTTGTCGAGCCATGTTTTGCTGCAATTGCTTCGCACATTAAGCTTTCATCTACTCTGTTCAGCTTTTCTTAAGAGCGTGTTTTTGTCCTACATTACTATTATTCATTTGGCTCTAGCGTGGCAATTATTTTCTTTCTTAACAGTGTCTTGTATAATTTCCGCGAGGCTGGCTTGTTATAGAAGCCGAGAGTTGCTGAATGCATTTTGTTAATTATGACAGTGAAATGAGTGCCATATTAATTCAGAAATTATTATTTACATGTTCTTATAAAACACAACATACATACATATAACACAAACCCGTAGACCTGCAGTGAAAGTAAAATGCCCTATTGTTTCAATAATTATGCTGTGAATGCTTCTTAGAAAAGTAGTTCAATTGTTGAGCTTAATATTTCGAGCATTGTGCATTTCTATAGTAGGTAAAAAGCCATTTTCTTTCCACCCACTCCTTGTACTTGAATTTGTGCTTTATAGCTCTGAACTCTTACATGTGCTCTTTGTATTTATAAACATTTCTGGAATTCATGATTTAGACTTTAATGCAATGCTCTTTTCTTAATAATCTCCAAAGAAAATTCTGATGTAATTTAAGGCAAAATGACATTTATTCCACCAGAGAATCTTTTCTCTCTGTAGAAAGTATCTTTTATTGCTTGCAAAATATATTAATACACTCAGAGGTGATGAAATTTATGTCATTCAAAGTTTGTACCCCTCTTGACCTATATTGCTATCTGAGTTTGTATGACAGTTAGGGACATAAATGTGAGACATTGGCAGGAAAACTGAGCAAGCAAAGCAATTATCCTATAAAGAGTAGTAGCACTCTATTGTACAGTATCATTGAGGTGCCTTGAACCTAAATAAGAAGTGAAGCATTGCTGGGGAGTACAGAGGACCTACCTGCTATAGTTCAACTGTGTGGGGCGTAACTACTATATGGGGCATATTATGCGTGTCTACCATGTGGAGGTGAAGGGGGGCCTAACTACTCTTTGGAGACACAGTGGGGGAGTTAACATGTGGGGCAGTGTGGGGCCATAACTACTAAATGGGGGCACAGAGGGGGGCCTTCCTAATATATAGGGGCATGTGATGGGCTTAACTACTATATCAGGGCACATAGGGGCCTAAACACCATATAGGTGCACAGAGAAGACCCACCTCGTGTCTGTGTATGTTTCAAAGTGGACACTACTACTATGTGGGACAATACAGAAGGGGAGTTTGTACAGAGGTGGAAAGGGTTCTGGGGTGAGGAGCTTAACATGTTTCTCTGGAAGCTTTTGCAGAGGCGAGTGATGGCCGGGTAAACTTACACTACATGGACAACAAAAGGAAAAGTAAATAATTATAATTTACTGGAAAAAGTTTAGTGTTTTGTGCCGTATTTTTCACAGATTCAATTGTGATTTTTGACAGTGGCAGACACATGTGGTTGGTAAAATAAAATAATTGAAAAAGTTTTTTGGGGGGGTTTCAGAAAACACATTGCCTTATGGGTGCAGTTTAATCTGCCAATTAATTTCTGGTAGCACACACATACAGTTAGTGAAAAAAGGTGTTGTTGAATTGGTAGCTATAAGGGATCAGAGTAGGTAAGTATGTTTTTTTTTTATTTAAGCACAAACAATGGCTCTCAAGGTACATAAGAAAAGTTCTATTATTTACAATACATCAATATGAATTGCAGCTATGTCTCTACACAGCCATAATAAGGGATCCAAGAAAAGCAATATTTGATACACAATAGCCTCTTCTAAAGAAATACAAAAACATTCTGTATATAAAAGAGCAGTCAGTATAAAAAATAAGAAATAAGAAATGAAAAAATAGAAAATAAAAAATAAGAAATAAGAAATGAAATTGTAGGGGAAACCCTGATCCAACAAGATAATGGCAAATCCGCTGATCCTTACCAGCTCATGAAGCAGGTTGCACGGTTATTCTTAGGACAACTGAGTTTGTTGATCAAAATATTACTAAAAAGCAAAAAAGAGTGAAAGGTGCGTACCTCGTGCGGATTACCAGGTAACAAGAGGGTGAATAGAAACAGGTCGGGCGATGTCCGTGAGGATGGCCCCTTACCTCGAGATGTTATGCTAAAAGCATAACATCTGAAAGCATGCATGAATAGGTTTTGAGAATGCTGCCACTGTGTCCCTCCGGGATTCCTAGATCTGGAAGCCGGTGTGTGGAAATTGGTAAAGCAAAGGAAGGAGATAACTTCCAAAAAGAAAAATGGGAACTAGAAACAGGGCGCAGGACTCATGCATAGAATGGGAAGATTTATTAGGAATGGATGCAATAATAAATATCCCCATTCTATGCATGAGTCCTGCTCCCTGTTTCTAGTTCCCATTTTTCTTTTTGGAAGTTATCTCCTTCCTTTGCATGACCACTTGATCAAAATATTGGGCCAGTTGAGTTATGTCCAGGAATTAGCACAATTCAATGTGGAGGATATATACAGTCATCGCAGTAAATGTTGGCACCCCTGAAATTTGTCAGGAAAATGAAGTATTTCTCACAGAAAAGGATTGCAGTAACACATATTTTGCTATACACATGTTTATTCCCTTTGTGTGTATTGTAACTAAACCAAAAAAGGGAAGATAAAAGCAAATTAGATATAATGTCATGCCAAACTCCAAATATGGGCTGGACAAAATTATTGGCACACTTTCAAAATTGTGGAAAAATAAGATTGTTTCAAGCATGTGATGCTCCTTTAAACTCACCTGGGGCAAGTAACAGGTGTGGGCAATATAAAAATCACACCTGAAAGCGGATAAAAAGGATGGTTGCACACCCTTTGGAAAAATTACTGAAATCAGTCTCTTCTTATAAACATCAATAAGCTTCTTACACCTCTCAGATGGAATTTTGGACCACTCTTCCTTTGCAAACTGCTCCAGTTCTCTCTTATTGGAAGGGTGCCTCTTCCCAACAGCAATTTTAAGATCTCTCCACAGATGTTCAATGGGATTTAGATCGGGACTCATTGCTGGCCACTTCAGAACTCTCCAGCGCTTTGTTGCCATCCATTTCTGGGTGCTTTTTGATGTATGTTTGGGGTCATTGTCCTGCTGGAAGACCTAAAATATTAGATGCAAACCCAGCTTTCTGACACTGGGCTGTACAGTGCGACCCAAAATCCGTTGGTAATCCTTAGATATCATGATGCCTTGTACACATTCAAGGCAGCCAGTGCCAGAGGCAGCAAAACAACCCCAAAACACCATTGAACCTCCACCATATTTCACTGTAGGTACTGTGTTCTTTTCTTTGTAGGCCTCATTCCATTTTCAGTAAACAGTAGAATGATGTGCTTTACCAAAAAGCTCTATCTACCAAAAAGCTCTAAGCTTCATCTGTCGACATTATGTTTTCCCAGAAGGATTTTGGCTTACTGAAGTTCATTTTGGCAAAATGTAGTCTTGCTTGTTAATTTCTTTGTGTCAGCATTGGAGTTCTCCTTGGTCTCCTGCCATAGCGTTTCATTTAATTTAAATGTCGACGGATAGTTTGCGCTGAAACTGATGCTCCCTGAGCCTGCAGGACAGCTTGAATATCTTTGAAACCTGTTTGGGGCTGCCTATCCACCATCTGGACTATCCTGCATTGACACCATAAATTTTTCTCTTCCATCCACGCCCAGGGAGATTAGCTACAGTGCCATGGGTTGCAAACTTCTTGATAATGTTGCGCACTGTGGACAAAGGCAAATCTATATCTCTGAAGATGGACTCGTAACCCTGAGATTTTTGATATGTTTCCACAATTTTCATTCTCAAATCCTCAGATAGTTCTCTTCTCCTCTTTCTGTTGTCCATGCTAAGTGTGGCACACACAGACACACAATGCAAAGACTAAGTGAACTTCTCTCCTTTTTATCTGCTTTAAGGTGTAATTTTTATATTGCTCACACCTGATACTTGCCCCAGGTGAGTTTAAAGGAGGATCACATGCTTGAAACAATCTTATTTTTCCAAAATTTTGAAAGGGGGACAATAATTTTGTCCAGACCATTTTTGGAGTTTGGTGTGACATTATGTCCAATTTGCTTTTTTCCTCCCTTTTTTGGTTTAGTTCCAATACACACAAAGGGAATAAACATGTGTATAGCAAAACATGTGTTACTGCAATCCTTTTCTGTGAGAAATACTTCATTTTCCTGAAAAATTTCAGGGGTGCCAACATTTACGGCCATGACTGTATATATCCTCCACATTGAATTGGGCTAATTCCTGGGCAAAAATCAATTGACACAATATATTGATCAATTAACTTAGTTGTCCTAAGGATAACAGCACAACCTACTTTGTGAGCTGGTAAGAATCAGCGCATTTGCCATCATGTTGTTGGATCAGGGTTTCCCCGGGGGGCAAGTAATTTTGCTATCTATATGGAGATTTTTCTAGTAGAAAACATTCTAGTAGATCGAAAAATTGCATTGTTTTTTTTTTTTTTTTGCAAACTGTGCCCACCAATTTATGATTTAAAGTTTATAAATTATTTTTTTTAGGAACTGTCCAGAGTAGGAACAAATCCCCCATAGCAAACCTCTCCTGCTACGGACAGTTCCCAAAATGGACAGAGGTGTTAGCAGACAGCACTGTGGTCAGACAGAAGGGAAATTCAAAAAGGAAAGAACTTGCTGTGCAAAATATTGTAGCTGATAAGTACTGGAAGGATTAAGATTTTTAAATAGAAGTAATTTACTAATCTGTTTAACTTTCTGGCACCAGTTGATTTAAAAAAACAATGTTTTCTGCCACACATCTGTTTTTTAGGTCAAAGCATTGTATAAAAATCATATTCATATCTATGAAACTTGAAAAGTTCACATTTCATTTTGTGCAAAATGTGACTCACCTTTCTAGGTTTCTTTTTTCAATAAAATAAAACTACACATATAACTGTAAAACTCGTTCATCAGACTGCATTCTAATAAGAGCTTAAAGGGTTTTTTAATTTATTTTTAATTTTTTTATCCTGTGTTCTCTATATGCCAAAACAATCAATTAGCAAAAAAATTGCCTTACTCCTGCCCTTCAATGAATCATATTAAATGAAATTTGTCATCACTTTCATGCTGACCGAACCATGAGCCATGGGGGTGGACCTGGTGGGGTCTCCCTACCACTCCAGCCTTTATTGATACATCTCTTCTTGAACCCAAATAGGAAGACATCTATTAATCAAGGCAGGTGGAGTAGGAAGAATCCACCAGTGACCACCCTGATGGCTTGTGTTTCAGGCAGCATGAAAGTAATTACAGGTTCCCTTTAAAAACCTATGCATAGGTAATTACAAAAAAAAAAGCTGTTAACTGTGTTTTTTAATTAATACAGCGTGTATATCGGCTGCCTCATCCATCAACATAAAGACATATAGACAAGTAGACAATTCCCACCTGAGCAGCAATACAGTCCTCATCCAAGTACATTAAGTAAAGATATATCTAGTAAAATATATCTACATATATAAAACTCAATAGCCCTCATTTACTAATGTCAACCCGACTTTTTTAGTCGGGTTGTGCGACCAAGCTTGTGTCGCATAGCCCATGTGACCCAAATTTTGGTCGCACAACCAGACAAAAGATATCATCACTCCGAGTGTTTTTTAAACCCGTCAAAATGGGCGTGGTTATCACAAAAAGGGGCGTGTTCCCGACAAAAAACACTCGGAGTATGATGAAAAACTCACAGGAAAACCTGTGAATTTTTCTTCACAAAAACCTGACAGCTCTGAGCTGTCGTGAAATTACTGAAAAACGAGTGAATGCTACCCCCATCATGGAACAGGGTCTGTTCCATGTTGAGGGTAGTGAGGGTAGTAGTACAGGGGCTAAGGGGTTGATCGCATTGGTTTTAACTTCTGAGACCCGATCCGATCAAAAGTTATTAAGCAGGGGAGCATGGTCCGCTCCTCAGCGATGTATTTTACTTTCATTTTCAAATTCCCTGCTGCGATCCCTGAATGGCCCCATACTGAAGAGCAATTCAGGAATCCCTGCGAGCTGAGGTGGGGAAAGATATATAGAATTTCTGGGGGTTTTGTATATGCCCCCTATGTGTGTGTACACATACATATATAGCCCCCTCATAGCGCTATTATATACCCCCCACAGCGCATGTAGATATATATTATATATGCCCCGCACAGCGCATCTATATACATATGCCTCTGAAGCGCTATTAATGACTAATGCAGTGGTCTCCAACTTGCAGACCTCCAGATGTTTCAAAACTACAACTCCCAGCATTCTGGGAGTTGTAGCTCTGCAACATCTGGAGGTCCGCAGGTTGGAGACCACTGCGCTTCAGAGGCATATGTATATAGAAGTGAAGTGGGAACCAGACATATAGCGTTATCTGGTCCCCACTTTGCTACAATACATAATGCACAGCAAACACCACAGCTGCCCCATCGCCTCCCCCATCCTCGGTGTTATAATTTCCTGTTGCCGGGGCCCGGGGTCCGCGATGATTCAGACTTCGGCGCTGTGGCACGACGTCACCGTCAGTGCGCACAGTGACAGCGCACAGCCACAGCGCCAAAGTCTGAATCATCGCGGACCCCGGCAACAGGTAATTATAACACCGGGGATGGGGGAGGGACGATGGGGCAGCTGTGGTGTTTGCTGTGCATTATGTATTGTAGCAAAGTGGGGACCAGATAACGCTATATGTCTGGTCCCCACTTCGCTTCTATATACATATGCCTCTGAAGCGCAGTGGTCTCCAACCTGTGGACTTCCAGATGTTGTAAAACTACAACTCCCAGAATGCCCAGACAGCCAACAGCTGTCTGGGCATGCTGGGAGTTGTAGTTTTGAAACATCTGGAGGTCCGCAAGTTGGAGACCACTGCATTAGTCATTGATAGCACTTCACAGGCATATGTATATAGATGCGCTGTGCGGGGCATATATTATATATATCTACATGCGCTGTGGGGGTATGTAATAGCACTTTGCGGGGAGATATATATATGTGTACTCATGCGCTGCGGGGGGTATATAATAGCGCTATGCTGGGGGATATATATATGTACACATGCGCTGCGGGGGGTATATAATAGTGCTATGCGGGGGGACACAATTATTTTTTTTCCCGTGTGACTCATTAGTAAATCAAGGAGAAAAATACACGGAGTTAAGTAAGAAACACTCAGAGATAAACCCAACACTCTTAGTAAATGAGGGCCAATGTGTGTATCTGTGCGTGTGCATGTGTATGTGTGTTACAGCATCACGTCAAAACGGCTAAAGATATTAATATGAAACTTGGGACACATTTTACTTATATGTCAACAACAAACATAGGATAGGTAATTTAACCCTTACTCCCCCCCATTTGCCAGGGTTGGGGCTTTTGTTTAACCCCTTAACGGCCACGGACGTAAATGTACGTCCTGGCTTGGTGGGACTTCCCGCACCAGGATGTACATGTACGTCCTGTGTATGACCGCGAGCATCGGAATGGTGCTCGCGTCACACACGGCAGGTTCCGGCTGCTAGCAGCAGCCGGGGACCCGCCCGTAATGGCCGACATCCGCGATCGAATTCAGTGTTATACCACACGTTATACACCTGCCGGTGTATGAAAGAAAAAAAAAAGAAATACGCATACCAGTGCGCTCATCATTGCAAAGGGCATACATACAACAAAGGAGTGTACTATTTGTAACTGTTATTCTGTCTAGGGCCTACATACTGTGAAAGGACAGCCGTAAGTAATCGCCTGCTGCTGTTCTAGACAAATACCGTTTAAAGAGTAGTGTGGCGTATTGTAATACCCTCTTAAACGCACTAAGTATGTCAGGCAGGGAAGTGCCAGGATGTGCACAGAGAAGGGGCAGAGGCCTACATACGTCAGGCAGAGTTGGCAGCAGACTTGGGGCGAGTGGCAGCAGGAGTCGCAGCAATAGGCCTGAGCTCCCGTAAACACCCAGCGGTCATGTCGTCGACTCATCTCTCCTCGTCAATTGGTTTGCACACTCATCCCCATCATCACAAGTGACATCTGACAACCCCAGTCAAGAGTCGGTGGGTTCCTCAGACACAACCCTCAGTTGGCATGGCCCGGGAGCAGTCCCCGTAATCCCATTGCCTTTGTCCTATGCTGTTCCCTCTCCCAAAGAAGTATCTCATGCTTTGGATTCAGCTCCACTATTTAGTGAGGACGATGTAATAGAGGACAGTCAGCAGCTACTGGGCAGCCAAGAATGTGAGGAGACATGCGTCGCTTGCTCCGCAAGGCGGCCACGTAGTGATGCGGAGAGTGACATGGGAGGTGGTGTTTCAATTGTTCAGGGTCCTGAAGCAGACACTGTTATGGAAAACAAGGAGTACATCAGTGACGTGCACACATCTTTTGATGATGATGAAGCCGATCGCAATTGGGTGCAGAAGCCGGGGCTTCATCATCATCAGGAGAAGAGATTTGCTCTTTGTCTATGAGGCAGCAAGGCAGTAGCATGGTTGGCAATCAGCGTGGTGGTGGCAGTAGTGGAAATTCAAGAGCCAAACTTGCCAGGGGGAAACCACCTGCTTCGCGGCAAGCTACCATTCAGGGAGGCAGTGGAACAGGGGTTCCTGGAGACAGCGCCAATAGCAGTCAAATAGTGCGAACTGCGGGTGGGAAAATCAGCTACTCTGTGGTGTGGTTGTTCTTCATAAAGAATCCGGAGGACCTTAGCGCAGTCACATGCAAAATCTGTAGGCAGAAAGTGAAGTGTGGCCAGGGTCCCAATCTCGGCACCACGGCCCTGCGTCAACACATGATTCGCCACCATAAAGCGGCCTGGGATAACCGTGGCTCCGATGTAGTGGTCCAGCCTGCCGCACCACCCAGTGGCCATCCGCTCCCTCCCTCATCCAGCCAAGGATCCACCAACTCAGCCGAAGGGAGCATTGTGTCAAACCCTCCTTCTGGCGCTCCTGCTTCTTCCGCTTTTTGTCAGCCATTCCGCCAACAATCGATCGGTGAAGCCATGTCCAAGAGACAACAGTATGCGCCCACTCATCTAATGGCGCAGAAGTTGAATGTGCTCCTGTCCAAGTTGCTGGTGTTGCAGTCCCTCCCTTTCCAACTGGTGGACTCTGCAGCTTTCAGGGAATTGATGGCTTGTGCCGAGCCGAGGTGGAGAGTCCCAAGCCGTTATTTCTTTGCGAAGAAGACAGTACCAGCCCTGCATACGTTTGTCCAAGAGAAGGTGAGCCAGTCCTTGAGCCTGTCGGTGTGTTCAAAAGTGCACGGCAGCGCCGACGCGTGGAGCTGTAACTACGGGCAGGGACAATACATGTCTTTTTTTACGGCCCACTGGGTAAATGTTGTTCCTGCACAGCCACAACAGCAACTTGGACAGGTCACACCGCTTCCTCCTCCACGCTCTCACTCCCAGGCAGTTGGTCCTTTTACAGTGTGTGCCTCCTCCTCCTCCTCGGTGTCCTAGGCCTCCACTGCTCGTCCAAATCTCGGTGGCCCTTCATCGTACCACGTGTGTAGGGCACAGCGGTGTTAAGCCGTCGTTCCCATGGTTTGCCTTGGTGAACGGAGTCACACAGGGGAGGAACTGCTAAAGTTCATTAGGGAAGAAATCTGAGTATGGCTTACTCCACGAAATCTGGAAATGGGAACCATGTTGACCGACAATGGGAAGAACATTGTGGCCGCACTGCAACAAGGAAGTGTGAACCATTCGCCCTGCATGGCACACGTGTTGAATCTGGTTATCAAGAAGTTCATCAAGTCTTCACCCCATTTGCAAGACGTCCTGACAATGGCAAGGAAACTGCATGCACTTCAGCCACTCGTTCACCGCTAAGCACACTTTGCTTGAGCTGCAGCGTCAGAACGGTATCCCACAACATAGTCTCATTTGTGACGTTGTCACACGTTGGAATTCCACCCTCCATATGTTGGACAGACTATACGAACAAAGAAAAGTCATCACGGATTTTTTGATGATCCAAGCAAATAGGAGTACTCCCCTGTGTAACTTCAATGTGAATGAGTGGCAGCTCATACCTAACACCTGCCGTTTGCTGAGGCCCTTTGAGGAAGCCACATTTTTTGTTAGTCGCTCGAATTATACCATGAACAACGTAATTCCACTCCTACATTTACTCCAAAAAATGATTGAAAACATGGCTTGTCATGGCAATGGAGACGTGGCGCCTACATCAGAAGGCTACATGAGTCCTGTGGGGGATGAACTGGAGGAGGATGATGAGGGGCAGAGCGGAGCACAGTTTACGGTGGATGAGATCGCCGGTGTTTCTGGTCATTGGACAGGAGAGGCAGAGCAGGAGCAGCCAGAGGAGCTGGAGGGTTATTACGAGGGAGGCGAGACAGAGGACCCAGACACACCGTGGTAGTATGCAGTGGAGATGGAGGCAGGTAGTCCCAGCGAGTCACTGTCACAAGTGGCACGATGCATGCTGAGTTGCTTGCGTAGTGACCCCCGAATTGTCAAAATTCGTCAGCGCGATGACTTCTGGATCTCCACCTTATTAGACCCTCGCTATCGGCCCAGAATGGGGGCCTTTTTTACCCCCACTGAGAGGGAGGACAAACTGACCTACTTCAGGGAGCTTCTACGTAGTCGGTTGGCTGATGCCTATCGGCCACATGGTCCATCCACTCGCAGGTCTGACTCGGGGGGCCCTCTGAGCTCACCTTCCACTGCCACAGCTGCTGGGGAGGGGAGGGGTGGCCGGAGCAGTACCGGCTCAATCAGCAGCAGCCTGAGTCTACAGTCGCTGATGAGTAGCTTCCTTCAGCCGCATAGTGAAGCTACTCATCAGCAGCAGGTGGACATGGAGCAGGACCTGAACCAGCAAGTGGTGGCATACCTCAACATGACCCTGCCAACAACCGTTGAAGATCCGCTGGACTTTTGGGCAGCCAAACTCGATTCATGGCCGCAACTAGCAGAGTTTGCCCTGGAAAAGCTGTCCTGCCCGGCCAGTAGTGTGCCATCAGAGCGGGTGTTTAGTGCGGCCGGGCCATAGTCACCCCAAGGCGAACTCGTCTGTCCAATAAAAATGTGGAGAGACTGACGTTTGTCAAGTTGAATCAGGGATGGATCATCTAGGATTTCAAGCCACCAATGACAGATGGGTCTGAGTAGATTGACCATGCTCCTACAACATCAACAATTTCTCTATTATGGTTGGTTATGAAACCCTTGCCACACACGGCCCTTTGATTGTCTCTGACCGGCCCACGCTCATTGGGGGACAACTATGCTGCCTAATCTGGGGGATAACTATGCTCCTAATCTGGGGGACAACTATGCTCCTTATCTGGGGGACAACTATGCTCCTAATCTGGGGGACATCTATGCTGCCTAATCGGGGTGACATCTATGCTGCCTAATCTGGGGGACAACTAAACTCCTAATCTGGGGGACATCTATGCTGCCTAATCTGGGGGACATCTATGCTGCCTAATCTGGGGGACAACTAAGCTCCTAATCTGGGGGACATCTATGCTGCCTAATCTGGGTGACATCTATGCTGCCTAATCTGGGGGACAACTAAACTCCTAATCTGGGGGACATCTATGCTGCCTAATCTGGGGGATATCTATGCTGCCTAATCTGGGGGACAACTAAGCTCCTAATCTGGGGGACATCTATGCTGCCTAATCTGGGGGACATCTATGCTGCCTAATCTGGGGGACATCTATGCTGCCTAATCTGGGTGACATCTATGCTGCCTAATCTGGGGGACATCTATGCTGCCTAATCTGGGGGACATCTATGCTGCCTAATCTGGGTGACATATATGCTGCCTAATCGGGGGGACATCTATGCTGCCTAATCTGGGGGACAACTATGCTCCTAATCTGGGGGACAACTATGCTCCTAATCTGGGGGACATCTATGCTGCCTAATCTGGGTGACATGTATGCTGCCTAATCTGGGGGACAACTATGCTCCTAATATAGGGAAAACTGATGCTTCTGGCCTTGGGCCTATAATTTTTTGAAGTTTAGCAGTAGCTAAATACATGCTTAATGCAAATGTCAACATTGATCTTTAAATGTAAGGGGTTATGAAACCCTCTTGGGTACTGCGAATGACTGCTCCTGACTCATTCAGGGTCTACTTGCCTCCCTGATGCCTCAGGCCTCGGGCCTTCATTTTTTGGATGTTTAGCAGTCGCTAAATACATGCCTATTGCAAATTTTAAAAGTCATTGTTAAATTCTCGGTGCTCTGCCAGGGCCTTCTCCTACCCCTCCGGTGCCGATGCGAGGACCTCACTAAACCGTCCAATCGGTAGTAGCGACAGGCGGTGTGAACGGTGTGACCCGCACTTACTGGGAATTAATCGTTGATGGCAAATAATTGCAATCCAAGATCCCTATCACTAATTGGTTTCAGTGAGTTACACGCTGTCCTTGAAAGATAGAGACACGCCAATGCGTTCAGTGGAGCGCTAGTGCGGCCAGGACATCTGAGGGCGTAACACTGCTTCAGCATAATTTTTGGTGAAAATTATGTTTTTCTGGGTATTTTATCAAACCCTTTAAAAAAAAAAAGTATATTAAAAAATAAATTTAACAATAAAAAAATCAAAGTACATTCAATAATACACAGAGTCATTACATATTAAAAAGACCAGGTTACAATATGATAACATAGATCCCGCTGTTACGAGGTAGTAAAGTCCAATTTATTACAGGTCGGCTTTGGGAGTATGCAGGGAAGACCTGCATTATAGAGTCTTGACAAATTTTCGATATGCGCTTGTTACACAAGGGTACAAATTCTTTTTTTTAACAATTTTAATAAAATTGTTGTTTTCTGGGGGTGATTGTGAAGCCCTGGTGTGTAATTGTGCATCAACCTACTCCAGGCTATGTCTTTCTGGCAATCTATGGGTTACTGATGCAGCAGAGGTGGGGCCTGGGTCTAGGAATTTCAATTTAAAAAAAAAAAAATTTCAAAAATTGTGTGGTTCATCATTTTTGAGAAGAAAGTCTTTGGGTGGTCCACCATCCTGCCTTATAGAGTCTTTTGAAATGGTGGATATGCGCTTGTGCTTACACAAAGGTATACATTTAAAAAAAAAAAAATTATACAATTTTGTTGATTTTGGGGTGGATAGTGAAGCCCTGTGTGTACTGGTGCATCAGCCAACTCCAGGCTGTGTCCTTCAGGCAATAAATGGGTTACTGATGCTGCTGTGGTGGGGCCTGGGTCTGTGAATTTCAATTTTTTTGTATAGTGGGTGCTACCTATGAGAAATCATTGTCAAAAACTTCTCATATTGTGTTGTTTTTTGGGGGGGGGGATTGAGAAGCCCTGGTGTGTAGTGTACTAGTGCATCAGCCAACTCCACGCTGTGCCATTCAGCCACTAAATGGTCTCCTCTTGCTGCCAACATGTCCATGCTGTGTCATTCAGCCACTATATGGTGTCCTCATGCTGCCAACACCTCCACGCTGTGACATTCAGCCACTATATGGTGTCCTCATGCTGCCAACACCTCCACGCTGTGCCATTCAGCCACTATATGGTGTCCTCATGCTGCCAATACCTCCACGCTTTGCCATTCAGCCACTATATGGTGTCCTCATGCTGCCAACACCTCCACGGTGTGCCATTCAGCCACTATATGGTGTCCTCATGCTGCCAACACCTCCACGCTGTGCCATTCATCCACTATATGGTGTCATCATGCTGCCAACACCTCCACGCTATGTCATTCAGTCACTAAATGGCCTCCTGACACTGATGTCACCACCAGGCTCTGTCATTGTGCTGCTGTGCGGCAGTGATTCTAAGAGCAATGCCGGTAATCTGCATGCTATTCAGAATAACAGTATTATTTCACTACCCCAGCACACTCCATATGCGTTTTAGGACACAGCAAAGTGTTCTATACCCCTATAGAGGCTGTATGTAGGCTAGAAATAGCCTTTTTTAATATCGATTTGCCGCGAACACATTCGAATCGAAACAAACTTTTCGGGAAAATTCGGCAAATCGGCCGAATCAAATTTTTGAAAAGTTCACTCATCTCTAATGGTAAGTGTCACATTAAAATATTGATAGGAAGACACTATATAAGGGAAAGTCTCACAAGAATGCTATTAAAGCAAAATCTATGGGCATAGTAATTGGTTATAGAGTTTCAGGTTTTGCAATACACAATACACTGTCACGATGCCGGCTGGCAGGAGGTGGATCCTCTGTGCCAGAAAGGGATGGCGAGGACCGTGCTAGTGGACCGGTTCTAAGACACTACTGGTTTTCACCAGAGCCCGCCGCAAAGCGGGATGGTCTTGCTGCGGCGGTAGTGACCAGGTCGTATCCACTAGCAACGGCACCTCTCTGGCTGCTGAAGATAGGCGAGGTACAAGGGAGTAGGCAGAAGCAAAGTCGGACGTAGCAGAAGGTCGGGGGCAGGCGGCAAGGTTCGTAGTCAGGGGAGATAGCAGTAGTTCTGGTACACAGGGTATGAACACACAAAGAACGCTTTCACTGGCACTAAGGCAACAAGATCCGGCAAGGGAGTGCAAGGGAGGAGACTAGATATAAGCAGGGAACAGGTGGGAACCAATTAAGCTAATTGGGCCAGGCACCAATCATTGGTGCACTGGCCCTTTAAGTCTCAGGGAGCTGGCGCGCGCGCGCCCTAGAGAGCGGAGCCGCGCGCGCCAGCACATGACCGCAGGAGACGGGAACGGGTAAGTGACCTGGGATGCGATTCGCGAGCGGGCGCGTCCCGCTGTGCGAATCGCATCCCCAACGGCCATGAGAGAGCAGCGCTCCCGGTCAGCGGGACTGACCGGGGAGCTGCAGGGAAAGAGACGCCATGAGCGCTCCGGGGAGGAGCGGGGACCCGGAGCGCTAGGCGTAACAGTACCCCCCCCCTTAGGTCTCCCCTTCTCTTTATCGGGTAACTGCCTCCCCTGGGATGAGGACACCGGGAAAGGATGGAGGGATTCCTCAACGGCAGGCAGAACCGCAGGAGTAGGAATGGGGAGAGAGGGCAGAGGGCGGGACCTGGCACGGGGCAGTGTGACACCAGGACGAGGGCCATGAGGGGACACAGAAGCTTGCCTGATGGAACTGGGAGGGGGGGAGGGGCATTTCCTGTGGCAGGCAGAGTCCTTAATGACCTTAGGGGGACCAGATACAGGAGGAACCACAGAGTTACGGCAAGGGTTACTGGGAACCGGTTTTAGACAGTTCTTGGAACAAGAGGACCCCCAACTCTTGATCTCCCCAGTGGACCAATCCAGGGTTGGGGAATGAAGTTGAAGCCAGGGAAGTCCAAGGAGAATTTCCGAGGTGCAATTGGGGAGGACCAAAAGTTCAATCCTCTCGTGGTGAGATCCGATGCTCATAAGAAGGGGCTCCGTGCGGAAACGTATGGTACAGTCCAACCTGGCTCCGTTGACCGCGGAAATGTGGAGTGGCTTGACAAGACGGGTCACCGGAATCCGGAATTTATTCACAAAGGAGTCCCGAATAAAATTCCCAGAAGCTCCAGAGTCCAGGCAGGCCACGGCTGAGAGGGGAGAGCTGGCTGAAGTGGAAATCCGAACAGGTACCGTGAGACGTGGAGAAGCCGACTTGGCATCAAGAGACGCCACACCCACGAGAGCTGAGTGCGAGCGTGCGTTTCCCAGACGTGGAGGACGGATTGGGCAATCCACCAGAAAATGTTCAGTACTGGCACAGTACAAACAAAGATTCTCTTCCTTACGGCGATTCCTCTCTTCCAGGGTCAGGCGAGACCGATCCACTTGCATGGCCTCCTCGGCGGGAGGCCTAGGCGCAGATTGCAGTGGAGACTGTGGGAGAGGTGTCCAGAGATCTAAGTCTTTTTCCTGGCGGAGCTCTTGATGTCTCTCAGAAAAACGCATGTCAATGCGAGTGGCTAGATGAATGAGTTCATGCAGGTTAGCAGGAGTCTCTCGTGCGGCCAGAACATCTTTAATGTTGCTGGATAGGCCTTTTTTAAAGGTCGCGCAGAGAGCCTCATTATTCCAGGATAGTTCAGAAGCAAGAGTACGGAATTGTATGGCGTACTCGCCAACGGAGGAATTACCCTGGACCAGGTTCAGCAGGGCAGTCTCAGCAGAAGAGGCTCGGGCAGGTTCCTCAAAGACGCTTCGAATTTCCGAGAAGAAGGAGTGTACAGAGGCAGTGACGGGGTCATCGCGGTCCCAGAGCGGTGTGGCCCATGACAGGGCCTTTCCAGACAGAAGGCTGACCACGAAAGCCACCCTAGACCTTTCAGTAGGAAACTGATCCGACATCATCTCCAAGTGCAAGGAACATTGCGAAAGAAAGCCACGGCAAAACTTAGAGTCCCCATTAAATTTGTCCGGCAAGGACAGGCGGAGGCTAGGAGCGGCCACTCGCTGCGGAAGGGGTGCAGGAGGTGGCGGAGGAGATGATTGCTGCTGCAGTTGCGACTGAAGTTGGTGCACAATGGTGGACATTTCCGACAGCCGGTGGGATAGATGGGCGATCTGTCGAGATTGCTGGGCGACCACCGTGGTGAGATCAGAGATGGACTGCTGGGGAACCTCAGCGGGATCCATGGCCGGATCTACTGTCACGATGCCGGCTGGCAGGAGGTGGATCCTCTGTGCCAGAAAGGGATGGCGAGGACCGTGCTAGTGGACCGGTTCTAAGACACTACTGGTTTTCACCAGAGCCCGCCGCAAAGCGGGATGGTCTTGCTGCGGCGGTAGTGACCAGGTCGTATCCACTAGCAACGGCACCTCTCTGGCTGCTGAAGATAGGCGAGGTACAAGGGAGTAGGCAGAAGCAAAGTCGGACGTAGCAGAAGGTCGGGGGCAGGCGGCAAGGTTCGTAGTCAGGGGAGATAGCAGTAGTTCTGGTACACAGGGTATGAACACACAAAGAACGCTTTCACTGGCACTAAGGCAACAAGATCCGGCAAGGGAGTGCAAGGGAGGAGACTAGATATAAGCAGGGAACAGGTGGGAACCAATTAAGCTAATTGGGCCAGGCACCAATCATTGGTGCACTGGCCCTTTAAGTCTCAGGGAGCTGGCGCGCGCGCGCCCTAGAGAGCGGAGCCGCGCGCGCCAGCACATGACCGCAGGAGACGGGAACGGGTAAGTGACTTGGGATGCGATTCGCGAGCGGGCGCGTCCCGCTGTGCGAATCGCATCCCCAACGGCCATGAGAGAGCAGCGCTCCCGGTCAGCGGGACTGACCGGGGAGCTGCAGGGAAAGAGACGCCGTGAGCGCTCCGGGGAGGAGCGGGGACCCGGAGCGCTAGGCGTAACATACACTGCTTCATTTACTTTCAAAAGTTTTTCTATCAATTGCATATTTTGGTCTTACAACCTAATCATGAATAGTAAATATAATTATTTCACCATGTTATCACTATCCACAAAAATTTTGGGAACTGGTAACCAATTAAGTTAATTTTACCCTAACTCTACACTCCCTGGTAGTTACACCGAGGTTGTGTACAATAAGGGGAACGGGTACTGGAGGACATAGTTAACAAAGTCTCAATTGCAGGTAAGATTATATCTTTTTAGAATGTCTACTGGTTGGATGTATGAAAATCTCACCTTTTAACATAAAATTACAATTATTACAATTAAATAAAGCAAGGGACAAATATATCACATTAGCCATTAGCTTTTATGTGATTTGGACCTAAGAGTTGAAGGTTTATAAACTGAACACAAAAACTAAGAAAGCAGGGTCAGCTCACTAATATAGGAGTAGTTGTTCAAGTAACATGGATAATATTTTCAGAAGCACGGATGCATAGCACCTGTGCCATATCCAGGACCAAATTCCCAAGCAGTAAAAGAAACAATGGTTTTGTAATATAGAAGAATATAAAGTGATGTAAAATCCAAGCGAAACCCAGATGCGTTAAGATCTTATTCATAGCGCTTACTTGAGGCCCATAGAAACCTAAAAATCCTTCCAGGAAACAATCCTGAATCCTTGACTAAGAATATTAGTGTTTCATCACAATTAAGTAGGGTGTTTCAGAATGGTCTGTTGGATTTTATGAAAAATCCAGATCATTGTCATTCAGAAAAAGAGTTAATTCACTAGCCTGTTCAGGAGTTTCATGCTACACTAAGAGGTGTTCGTCTATGTACCGACCATACTACCCAATAAGATAACTAAATAGGTTGGCCGTAGGGTGCAAAATGACCTTCTCCCAGGAAGTCATATACAGATTGGGCAGAGATAGAGAAAATTTGGTCCCCATGGGACATCCTGTAATTTATAAATACTAATTGTGATATATATATCGAGACGATAGGATACATATATGGCCTTTTCATGAGGTATACATGTGCATAGTAAAACAATATCACATGACATTCAAGTCACTGTGGAAGGCAATGTCATGTGTTCTACAGCTTGTAGAAGTGATTTAGTGTCCCTAATATCACCAACCATACAAGTCATGAGTGACTGAAGCAGATGATCTAGCCATGTTCCCATTTTTTTTAAAGTAAATAGTTTATTCTGACCACTGTAGGTTTGAGTGGTGGTGGCATTTTCAAACGTGCATGGAAAACTGTACATGTGGATTGAGATGGGGAAAAAAATCCTTCTGTTTACTGGACATAATATTCAAATTAACGCCATCCATAAGGTGTTGATCTATCGACTCAGTATGTTTTATTGGTACGTTTTAGTATCATTCAGCATTTCCAACACAAATTTAAAAACCTTTATCCAACACCACAACCAATCCTCCTTAATCTGATTGACGAATAATAGTTAAGGCCAGTTCTTGTAGAACCCTTTTTTGTTTCTAATTTAGATTAAGATGAATGGGTGAATATCTCAAATCATATTATCAGCTTGAGGAGACAAGTCCTGGAAACTGTTACACTCTGCACTCCGGCTGCAAGCTCTGGCCATGAGTGCAGAGTCCCTGTGTTCCCGTCTGCCGGCGGGGCTGGGATTCGCATTGCGGGATGCGCCCGCATGCAAATCCCAGCCTGTCACTCACCATGCTCTGCTGCCTCTGAGTCTCAGCTCCGGCGCACGCGACCCCGTCTCCTAGGGCGCACGCCTGAACTCTGAAATTTAACCCCTTAAGGACCCAGTCATTTTACACCTTAGGAAGTGGCCATTTTTGGAACATCTGACCACTGTCACTTTAAACATTAATAACTCTGGAATGCTTTTAGTTATCATTCTGATTCCGAGATTGTTTTTTCGTGACATATTCTACTTTAACATAGGGGTACAATTTTGTAGTAACTTGCATCCTTTCTTGGTGAAAAATCCCCAAATTTGATGAAAAATTTTAAAAAAATTCTAACTTTGAAGCTCTCTGCTTGTAAGGAAAATGGATATTCCAAATCATTTTTTTTATTCACATATACAATATGTCCACTTTATGTTTGCATCATAAAATTGAAGTGTTTTTACTTTTGGAAGACATCAGAGGACTTCAAAGTTCAGCAGCAATTTTCCAATTTTTCCACAAAATTTCCAAGCTCACTATTTTTCAGGGACCAGTTCAGGTTTGAAGTGGATTTGAAGAGTCTTCATCTTAGAAATACCCCAAAAATGACCCCATTATAAAAACTGCACCCCCCAAAGTATTCAAAATGACATTCAGTCAGCGTTTTAACCCTTTAGGTGTTTCACAGGAATAGCAGCAAAGTGAAGAAGAAAATTCACAATCTTCATTTTTTACACTCGCATGTTCTTGTAGACCCAATTTTTGAATTGAAAAGGAGAAAATGTATACTTATATTTGTAGCCCAATGTCTCTCGAGTAATTACATACCTCATATGTCTATGTAAAGTGTTTGGCAGGCGCAGTAGAGGGCTCAGAAGCGAAGGAGCGACAAGGGGATTTTGGAGAGTACGTTTTTTTTAAATGGTTTTTGGGGGGCATGTTGCATTTAGGAAGCCCCTATGGTACCAGAACAGCAAAAAAAAAACACAGGGCCTACCATTTTGGAAACTAGACCCCTTGAGGAACGTAACAAGGAATTAAGTGAGCCTTAATACCCCACGGGTGTTTCACGAATTTTGCATATGTAAAAAATTTTTTTTTTAAATTCACTAAAATGTGTGTTTCCCCCCCAAATTTCACATTTTTTCAAGAGTTAATAGCAGAAAATACCCCCCCATTTTGGAAACTAGACCCTTTGAGGAACGTAACAAGTGGTACAGTGAGCACTTACCCCCCACTGGTGTCTGGCAGATCTTTGGAACAGTGGGCTGTACAAAATGTTTAATTTGCACAGCCCACTGTTCCAAAGATCTGTCAGACACCAGTGGGGTGTAAATTCTCACTGCACCCCTCATTACATTCTGTGAGGGGTGTATTTTCCGAAATATTTTTTTTTTTTTTTAAACTTTTGTCAAAACCGCTGTAACAAACAGCCACCCCTTTGCAAATCACCTCAAATGTACATGGTGCACTCTCCCTTCTGGGCCTTGTTGTGCGCCCCCAGAGCACTTTGTGCCCACATATGGGGTATCTCCATAGTCGGGAGAAATTGCATTACAAATTTTGGGGGGCTTTTTTCCCTTTTACCTCTTGTCAAAATGAAAAGTATAGGGCAATATCAGCATTTATTTTTTTTACACTAACATGCTGGTGTAGACCCCAACTTCACCTTTTCATAATGGGTAAAAGGAGAAAAAGCCCCCAAAATTTGTTAGGATATTTCTCCCGAGTACGGCGATACCCCATATGTGACCCTAAACTGTTGCCTTGAAATACGACAGGGCTTCGAAGTGAGTGAGCGCCATGCACATTTGAGGCCTGAATTAGGGATTTGCATAGGGGTGGACATAGGGGTATTCTACGCCAGTGATTCCCAAACGGGGTGCCTCCAGCTGTTGCAAATTTCCCAGCATGCTTGGACAGTCAACGGCTTTCCGGCAATACTGGGAGTTGTTGTTTTGCAAAAGCTGGAGGCTCCATTTTGGAAACAGTGGCGTGCCAGACGTTTTTAATTTTTATTGGGGAGGGGAGGGGGGCTGAGTAGGGGTATGTGTATATGTAGTGTTTTTTACTTTTTATTTTATTTTGTGTTAGTGTAGTGTAGTGTAGTGTTTTTAGGGTACAGTCACACGGGCGGGGGATTACAGCGAGTTTCCCGCTGCGAGTTTGAGCTGCCGCGCAAAATTTGCTGCATCGCAAACTTGCAGCCTGACACTCACTGTAAGCCCCCTGCCCATGTGAATGCACCCTGTACATTCACAGGGGGGGGGGACCACCAGCTGTTGCAAAACTACAACTCCCAGCATGCACAGTTTATCAGTGCATGGTAGTTATAGTTTTGCAACAGCTGGAGGCACACGGGTTGGGAAACACTGAGTTAGGAAACAGACAATGTTTCCCAACCAGTGTTCCTCCAGTTGTTGCAAAACCACTACTCTCAAACATTCTCAGGCATGCTGAAAGTAGTAGTTCGGCAACATCTTTAGAGCCAGATATTGCCAAACTACAACTCCCAGCATGCTTGGAGTTGTAGTTTTGCAACATCTGGAGGACTACAGTTTGAAGACCACTAATACAGTAGTTCCTAATCTGTGCCCTTCCAGATGTTGCAAAACTACAACTCCCAGTATGCCAAAACTGTCCAGGCATGCTGGGAGTGGTACTTCTGCAACATCTGAAGGGCCAGATGATACAGAACTACAACTTCCAGCATGCCTGGACAGTAAGGGCATGCTTAGGATGTGTAGTTTTGCAACATCTGGAAGGGCACAGTGGTCCCAAAACTGCGGACCTCCAGATGTTGCAAAACTGCAACTCCCAGCATGCCCGGACGCCAAGGGCTGTCTGGACATGCTGGGAGTTGTAGTGTAAGGGGACCAGATGGAGCAGTCCAGATCGCTTTACGGCGGTCTGGATTGCTGCAAAAGGTCCCGCGCCGCCGCCGAAGATCCACTCACCTGTCGCCACCGCCGCCGTCTCTGCCGCCGGGATCCGGGTGTTCAGGGACGAGGTAAGTACGGGGGCCGGGCCCCAGCACTCCTCCGTCCCCCGCCGCGTCCTCCGGTCTTCCTCCCGTTCTCTATGGACTTCCAGGGGCCGGGCAGGGCAGGACCCGATCAGCCCGGTAACACCGCAGATCGCAGGTGCGATTTCCCTCGCGATTTGCGACGATCGCCGACATGGGGTGCCGACATGGCTCCCCTCGGCGTTTGCCCTGGATGCCTGCTGAAGCATTTCAGCAGGCCTCCGCTTCCGATCTCTGCCCGGCGGACGGCAGGGACCGGAAAATGCCATGACGTACTCATACCTCATGGGTCCTTAAAGCCCAGGGTGCGGAGACGTACGCATACGTCATGTGTCCTTAAGGGATTAAAGGGCCAGTATGCCCATAATTAGTGTTTGCACCTGACACCACATTATAAGTCCCTGCACCTCCCACACTTCCCTGCCGGATCTTCAGTGCCCTTAGCCTTAGATTAACCATTCAATTTTGCCTGTTGCCTTACCCTTGTATCCAGACCTTCCCGCTACGTTATTTGACTCCGCACCTTTGCCACCTGCCTTGACCTTCTGCTACGTTAACTATGCAACTGCCTTATGCTCTGGTACCTCGCCTTGCCCAGCTACCTGTGTGGTCGAGCCGTGTCAGGCGTAGCGACCTGGGTGTCACCTGCCACAGCAAGCCTACCCTGCCTTGCGGCGGGCTCTTGTGAAGACCAGTGGCAGCTTAGACTCCGCTCCCCGATATGGTCCGTGTCAGCAGCCACGCAGGATAGAGGATCCACATCCAGCTCCATTACAGAAATCCATGAGAGCTAAGGTTGTTACTTTTTCAGTGAAACTGCTAAACAAGATCATATTACTACAGCCACGTAAGTTTTAAATCAGGGACTTCATCTTGAACACTGTTTAAAATATCCTTCTTATGAAAGAAAAAAAAATGCCTTTAAATGTTTTGAATTCTGATAAACCTTTTTGTATCAGGAATAGTGTAATAAAGATTAAGATTCAAATGTTCTATTTGGAACAAAAGTTAGCTCTTTTTTCTAAACTTGTATTTGTGGCATAGAAATGATAGCTGAAGATAAAATGACCAGAGTTTGAAATACTATTTGAACTTGGGATAATGCTTCTTGTGTAAATGTTTCTTGAGTTTTTTATACCTGCTTTGTGCTGGCCATGCACTTAAAACTTGCATATGAGACACAAAAAACGTTTTAAGTCCATGTCGGGACTCTTTTTGGGAAAAACATTTAGGGTACTTATCCAGTCTGAGTCTCACAGGTATAGAACAAGTACGTGCTCCACGATGTTGTGGAGATTGGGGTAAGGCTGTATTTAGACGTGAGGCTTTCTGGATTCTGCACCTTGACACGTTGTTTCCATGTGGCCAAAATTTCTGAAATGATCTATCTTAAGTCTACTAGTGAACTTATCTTACTTTTTTGTATTGATACATTTTCTATTGGTATTATTACTAAATTTTTTTACCTGTCTCTGTATTTTTATATAGATTTTTAATGTGTTGCAGCGATGTGCTTAGGTGTTCCGTATTGTTTTTTCTTTGTTTACATATGTTCATGTGCTTCCTTGTTTACATAATGTGGGTATTAACCTTTTAGTCACTCAGTCCTTGTATGTAGCTTTAAAACATGTTGTGTTTAGCTATGTTTTATATGCTATGATTAAGATCTATTAATAGATAGAAACATGTTAGGGTTTCATTTGGATTTTACATGATTTTGTATTGTTCTGTTTTTGTATTCACTTTTTACATGGATTAATAAAACTTTTGGATTTTTAACTCAAGAGCTGGGGAACCATTTTTTTTTGTTACTGCTTATAATCCCCCCCCCCCCCCCCACAGTGCCCCACAGTGCCATTACTCTCAGGCTGTGTTTTGTGTTTGTATAATTATTAAGTGAAAATAATTATGTTAATTACTGGTGGGTTTAAATAACTTAATTTGACTCAATGAATTAAAATGAAACAGTTGAGGCAAAGTTACGCAAGCACTTTTCAGCATATAACACATGAAACAAAATAAAAATTAAATACCTGCCCTCCTGGACTATAAAGTAAACATTAAATGGTGTCCTTACCTGTATACAAACACAGTTGGGCAGCATCTAAATGGCTTGACTTCCTACACTGTATTACTTAGTTACTGTCTGCAGTTACTCTAGTCTGTTATGCCTCACATCACTAATACATTCTGATACATTTCTGTTCATTCATCTGCCAATATAGATTTGATCAACGTAACCATCACATATAGTCATTGTTTTCTCACTTATACTCCATGGCCCTGAATACCATTTATTTCACCAGGGAAAGGTCATCCAATTTTTCTACACTTTTATTTTGTGTGGTGGTAATATGTATGTGTGGCAAATTTATTAAATGGTCATATAGCATGTGATAAATATGGTGCTATTACACATTTCCTTGACTTTTTCTGTGACTTTAAACCTGTTTTGTGAGCCAGGTCAGGGCTAGTGGAGATTTTAAAAATATTGAAGGCTTTGAGACTTATTCTGCGACTTTTCACCAAAAGCCCTACATGATTATTTCACGACCACTGCAGGGAAACAATTTAATTTTAACATACCTACACAATCATAAGAAAGTTTTCTACTTGAAAAGTCGAACAAAAAGTCATGACCAAGTAACTGCAACACATTTAGAGCTAAAATATAATCTACATACAATGATAAATTCCCATATGTTTATGCTCAAACACAACTCTCTTTAAGAAGACACCATTGCTGATGTGTGGAGCTTTAACCCCTTAATGACGAAGGACGTAAATGTACGTCCTGGTGATGCGGTACTTAACTTAAGCATAACCGCGGGCATCGGAGCAATGCCCGGATCATGCACGGCAGGTCCCGGCTGTTGACCGCAGCCAGGGACCCGCCGGTAATGGCGGACATCTGCGATCCCACGGATGTCCGCCATTAACCCCTCAGATGCCGTGATCAATACCGATCACGGCATCTGCAGCATCGTGGTCACTTAATTGGATGATCGAATCGCCCGCAGCGCTGCCGCGGCGATCAGATCATCCAGCACGGCAGCCGGAGGTCCCCTCACCTGCCTCCGCTGTCTTCCGGTAGTCTTCTGCTCTGATCTGCCTTCCCGCAGACCAGAGCAGAAGATGACCGATAACACTGATCAGTGCTATGTCCTATACATAGCACTGAACAGGATTAGCAATCGAGTGATTGCTTTAAAGTGTAAAAATAAAAGGAAAAAAAGGAAAAAAAATAAAGGAAAAAAAAATTTGAAAAACACCCTCCCCCAATAAAAACGTAAATTGCCCCATTTTGCCTATTTCACCCCCAAAAAGTGTCAAAAATTTTTTATATACATATTTGGTATCTACGCGTGCGTAAATATCTGAACTATTAAAACAAAATGTTAATGATACTGTACGGTGAACAGCGTGAACATAAAAAAAAAAGTCCAAAATAGCTGCTTTTTTTATAACATTTTATTCCCAAAAAAGTTAATAAAAAATTTATTAAACGTTTTATATAAGCAAGTATGGTATCAATAAAAAGTACAGATCGTGGCGCAAAAAATTAGCCCTCATACCGCCGCTTATACGGAAAAAAATGAAAAAGTTATAGGTCTTCAAAATAAGGGGATCTTAAACGTACTAATTTGGTTAAAAAGTTTGTGATTTTTTTCAAGCAAACAGTAATAGCAAAGTATGTTATCATGGGTATCATTTAAATTTTATTGACCCAAAGAATGAAGAAAACATGTCACTTTTACCATAAATTGTACGGCGCGAAAACGAAACTTTCAAAAATTAGCAAAATTGCGGTTTTCTTTTTAATTTCCCCACACAAATAGTATTTTTTTGGTTGCGCCATACATTTTATGGTAAAGTGAGTGATGGCATTACAACGGACAACTGGTCATGCAAAAAACAAGCCCTCATACTAGTCTGTGGATGAAAATATAAAAGAGTTATGATTTTTTGAAGGTAAGGAGGAAAAAATAAAAAAGTAAAAATAAAATTTTCTGCGTCCTTAAAGGGGTATTCCAGGCAAAACCTTTTTTTTATATTTATCAACTGGCTCCGGAAAGGTAAACAGATTTGTAAATTACTTCTATTAAAAAATCTTAATTCTTCCAATAGTTATTAGCTTCTTAAGTTTTCTGTCTAACTGCTCAATGATGATGTCACGTCCCGGGAGCTGCGTCCTTAAGGGGTTAAAGGGGTTATCAAGGAAATATTCTCTAAATATATTTTATCAACTGACTCCAGAAAGTTAAACATATTTGTAAATTACTTCTATTTAAAAAAAATCTTAATCCTTTCAGTACTTATGAGCTGCTGAAGTTGAGTTGTTCTTTTCTGTCTAAGTGCTCTCTGATGACACCTGTCTCAGGAACTGTCTAGAGTAGAAGCAAATCCCCATGGCAAACCTCTTCTACTCTGTACTGTTAACGAGACAAGAAGAGATGTCAGCAGAGAGCACTTAGAAAAGAACAACTCAACTTCAGCAGCTGATAATAAGTTGATAAGCTTATAAGCTAATAAGTACTTAAAGGATTAAGATTTTTTAATAGAAGTAATTTACAAATCTGTTTAACTTTCTGGAGCCAGATGATATATACATTTTTTTTTTTCCTGGAATACCCCTTTAAAGGCCATAAGCACTCCACTGAGCACTCTGGGAATAAGGAATATGCAAAGCAGCTCACTTACACTACCTTTTAGGCAGCTTTTCCATAACATCAGTTTTTCACTACTAAACTGATGTTTAGGGAAAGCTACCTGAAAAGGTGATGTGAGTGAGCTGCTTTGCATAATCCCTTATGGGTTTTGAAAATCCACATACCAACAATGGTGTCTTTTTAAAGGGGCACTCCCCCGGAAAACATTTTCTTTTTAATCATCTTGTGCCAGGAAGTTAAACTGATTTGTAAATTACTTCTATTTAAAAATCTCAACCCTTCCAGTACTTGGTGTCAGAAGACAGCACTATGGTCAGACAGAAAGGAAATTCAAAAATAATTTCCTCTGGAAAATACAGCAGTACTGAAAGGGTTTAGATTTTTTAATAGAAGTAATTTACAAATCTTTTTAACTTTCTGGCACCAGTTGATAAAAAAAATGTTTTTTCAGGGGACTACCCCTTTAACCCCTTAACCCCTTAACAACGCAGGACGTAAATGTACGTCCTGGTGATGTGGTACTTAAGGCACCAGGACGTACATTTACATCCTGAGCATAACCGCGGGCATCGGAGCGATGCCGGCATCATGCGCGGCAGGTCCCGGCTGTGGATCGCAGCCAGGGACTCGCCGGTAATGGCGGACACCCGCGATCCCGCGGATGTCCGCCATTAACCCCTCCGATAATCAATACAGATCACGGCATCTGCAGCATCGCGGTCACTTAACAGGATAATCGGATCGCCCGCAGCGCTGCGATCCGATCATCCTGCATGGCAGACGGACACCTGCCTCCGCTTTCTTCCGGGAGTCTTCTGCTCTGATCTGCCTTCCCGCAGACCAGAGCAGAAGATGACCGCTAACCCTGATCACTGCTATGTCCTATACATAGCACTGAACAGGATTAGCAATCGAATGGTTGCTATAAATAGTCCCCTATGGGGACTATAAGAGTGTAAAAATAAAAGTAAAAAAAGTAAAAAAAATAACTTGTCCCATTTTCCCTATTTTACCCCCAAAAAGTGTAAAAAAATGATTTTACATGCATATTTGGTATCACCACGTGCGTAAATATCCAAACTATTAAAATAAAATGTAAATGATCCCGTACGTCCAAAATAGCTGCTTTTTTTTTATAAAATTTTATTTAAAAAATATGTATAAAAAATGTAATAAAAGTTTTGTATAAGCAAATATGGTATCAATAAAAAGGACAGATCACAGCGCAAAAAATGAGCCCTCATACCACCGCTTATACGGAAAAATGAAAAATTTATAGGTCTTCAAAATAGGGGGATTTTAAACGTACTAATTTGGTTAAAAAGTTTGCGATTTTTTTTAAGTGCAACAGTAATAGAAAAGTGTATAATCATGGGTATCATTTTAATTGTATTGACCCTGAGAATAAAAAACACGTCATTTTTACCATAAATTGTACGGCGTGAAAACAAAACCTTCCAAAATTTGCAAAATTGCAGTTTTCTTTTTAATTTCCCCACACAAATAGTATTTTTTTGGTTGTGCCATACATTTTATGGTAAAGTGAGTGATGGCATTACAACGGACAACTGGTCACGCAAAAAAAACAAGCCCCATACTAGTCTGTAGATGAAAATATAAAAGAGTTATGATTTTTTGAATGGGAGGAGGAAAAAAGAAAGCGTAAAAATAAAATTGTCTGTGTCCTTAAGGTCCAAATGGGCTAAGTCCTTAACCCCTTAAGGACGCAGCCCTTTTTCACCTTAAGGACTGAGTCCTTTTTCGCAATTATGACCACCGTCACTTTATGAATTAATAACGCGAAAACACTTTTACCGAATATTCTGATTCTGAGATTGTTTTTTCGTGACATATTCTACTTTATTTTGGTGGTAAATTTTCTGCGTTAATTGCATCCTTTTTTGGTGAAAAATCCCCAAATTTCATGAAAATTTTGTAACTTTGCATTTTTCTAACTTTGAAACTCTCTAAAAAATTTTTATTTTTCTTCACATATACAATATATCCACTTTATGTTGGCATCATAAAATGGACATACTTTTGCTTTTTGAAAAAATTGGAGGGCTTCAAAGTAGAGCAGCAATTTTCAAAAATTTAATGAAAATTGCTAAATCTGAAGGGACAGATGTTACAGAACTACAACTCCCAGCATGCCTGGACAGTCGAGGCATGCTGAGAGTTGTAATTTGGCAACATCTGGAGGGCTACTGTTTGGGCACCACTGTAACAGTAAAACTACAACTCCCAGCATGGTTGTCTGGGCATGCTGGGAGTTGCAGTTTGGCCCTCCTAGTGGTTGCCACAGTAAAGATCGTTTTACTTTCACTTTCAATTCCCCCCCCCCCCCCACTGTCGATTCCCTACCTGAGCAAAGATCCAGCAGGCTCCAGCGAAGATCCCAGGTCCCCAGGCATCTTCTCCTGCAGGTACGGCCTCCATCTTCTTCCCAGATCCCCTCGAAATCCAGGGGTGGGCAGAACGTTGTGTCCTGCACTGCCATTGGTCAGAACTCTGTTCTGACTAATGCCAGGGGATAGGAGGAGATCGCAGCTTTGCGACCTCACTCCTATCCTTTAGGCTGATCGAGGCTGTTGCTGACAGCTCCGATCAGCCCTATTTTCCGGGTGATCGGGTCACCAGAGACCCGATCAGCCCGGAATTGGAGAAAATCGCATGTCTGAATTGACATGCGATTTTCTCCGATCGCCGACATGGGGGGGGGGGGGGGTTCTCAGGATGTGCCAGGGTGCCTGCTGAATGATTTCAGCAGGCATCCGGCTCCGGTCCCCAACCGGCTAGCGGTGGGGACCGGATTTTCCATGGGCATATGGATACGCCCTCGGTCCTTAAGGACTCGGAATGCAGGGCGTATCCATACGCCCTGTGTCCTGAAGAGGTTAAGGGGTTAAAGGGGTACTCCGGTGAAAAACTTTTTTTTTTTTAAATCAGCTGGTGCCAGAATGTTAAACAGATTTGTAAATTACTTCTATTAAAAATTGTAATCCTTCCTGTACTTATTAGCTGCTGAATACTACAGCAGAAATTATTTTCTTTTTGAAACACAGAACTGTGTCTGCTGACATCATGAGCACAGTGCTCTCTGCTGACATCTCTGCCATTTTATGAACTGTCCAGAACAGCATATGTTTGCTATGGGGATTTCCTTTTACCCTGGACAGTTCCTTAAAATGGACAGAGATGTCAGCAGAGAGCACTGTGCTCGTGATTCAGCAGACAGCTCTGTGTTTCAAACGCAAAATAATTTCCACTGTAGTATTCAGCAGCTAATAAGTAAAGGAAGGATTAATATTTTTTAATAGAAGTAATTTACAAATCTGTTTAACTTTCTGTCAGTTGATTTTAAAAAAAAAGTTTTTCACCGGAGTACCCCTTTAAGGACCCGGGGTGGACCCGGGGTTTTTCCATTTTTGCATTTTCGTTTTTGCCTCCTTACCTTTAAAAAATCATAACTCTTTCAATTTTGCACCTAAAAATCCATATTAAGGCTTATTTTTTGCGCCACTAATTTTACTTTGTAATGACATCAGTGATTCTACCCAAAAATGTATCGCAAAATGGAAAAAAACATAATTGTAAGACAAAATAGAAACAAAAACACAATTTTGTAATTATGGGGGCTCCCGTTTCTACACAGTACATTTTTTGGTAAATATGACACGTTCTTTTTATTCTGTAGGTCCACATGATTAAAATTATACCCTAATTATGTAGGTTTGATTTTGTCGTACTTCTGGAAAAAAATCATAACTACATGCAGGAAAAAGTATTTGTTTAAAATTGTCATCTTCTAACACCTATAAATAACTTTTTTTTATTTTTCATTGTATGGGGCGGTATGAGGGCTCATTTTTTGCGTCATGATCTGAAGTTTTTAGCAGTTCCATTTTTGCATTGATAGGACTTAATGATCTTATTTTTATTCATTTATTCATGATATAAAAAGTGACCAAAAATGCACTATTTTGGACTTTTTGGATTTTTGGGAATTTTTTGTGCGTATGCCATTGACCATAAGGTTTAATTAATTATATATTATTATAATTCAGACATTTCCGCATGTGGCGATACCAAATATGTTTATTTTTATTTACACTGTTTTTTGTTATTTTTCAAATGGGAAAAGGGGGAGATCCAAACTTTGATTCACTTTTTTTTCACTTTTTTTTTTGCAGTGTTATAGCTCCCATAGGGGGCCATAACACTGCACACACTGATCTTTTACATGTTTAATGGTTTCTCATAGGAAACCATTGATCAATGATTATACCGCTTGACTGCTCATGCCTGGATCTCAGGCCCTGAGCAGTCATTCAGCAATCAGACAGCATGGAGGAAGGTAGGGACCCTCCAGCTGTCCTGTAAGCTGTTCGGGATGCCGCAATTTCATTGTGGCGATCCCAAACAGCCCCCTGAGCTAACCGGCATTAGTTTACTTTCACTTTAGATGCGCCATTCAACTTTGAATGCCACGTCTAAAGGGTTAATAGCGCGTAGCAACTGGGGTGGCGATCGAGGCCAGCGGGGGCTTACTATCTCTCCCTGTCCTGGTGGGGGTCCTTCAGGAGTGGCGGTGGCGGTCTTGGCAGCAGGAGCGGTGGCAGAAGCGGTGGCGTCCAGGTGGCAGGATACAGCAGGAGGTGAGGCCTGTTCACCTCCTGCTGTTGCTTAGCAACAACTCTCAGCATGCACAGCCAAAGGGCATGCTGTGAGTTGTAGTTTTGCAACAGCTGGAGTTCCAACTACAACTCCCAGCATGCCCTTTGGTAGTCTCTGCATGCTGGGGGTTGTAGTTATGCAACAGCTGGAGGCACATTTAGTTTTGCAACAGCTGGAGTTTTGCCCCCCCCCCCCCCCTGTGAATGTACAGGGTACATTCACACAGCGGGTTTACAGCGAGTTTTCTGCTGCAAGCTTGAGATGCGGCAAATTTTCCACTGCAGCTCAAACTCACTGTAAACCCCTGTCTGTGTGAATGTACCCTAGAAACACTACACTACACAAAATAAGAAGTAAAACACTACACATACACCTCTTTACAAAGTCCCCCCCCCCCCCCCCCCCGATAAAATAAAATAAAATGTCTTGTACGGCACTGTTTCCAAAATGGAGCCTCCAGCTGTTGAAAAACTACAATTCCCAGTATTGTGGGACCGCCACTGACTGTCAAGGCATGCGGGGAGTTTTGCAACAGCTGGAGGCACCCTTTTTGGGAAACACTGCCGTAGGGTATTTTAGTGGCAGATGCAAATCCCCAAAATAGGCCTCAAGTGCACATGACACTCTCTTGCTTTGGAGCCCTGTCTTATTTTAAGACAACAGTTTAGTGCCACATATGGGGTATTTCCGTACTCGGAAGAAATTGCTTAACACATTTTGGGGGGCTTTTTCTCCTTTTACCCCTTATGAAAAGGTAAAGTTGGAGTCTACACCAGCATGCTAGTGTAAAAAAATTACATTTTTTACACTAACATGATGGTGTTGCCCCATACTTGCCCCCAGCGGTAAAAGGAAAAAAAGACCCCCAAAATTTGTAACACAATTTCTGCTGAGTACGGAATTAACCCATATGTGGGTGTAACGTGATCTGCGGGCGCACAACATGGCTCAGAAGTGAGAGCGCACCATGTACATTTGAGGTCTAAATTGGTGATTTGCACAGGGGTGGCTGATTTTAAAGCGATTCTGACATGAAAGCAAAACAATTAATACTCACATGTTACCCCATTTTGGAAACTACACCCCTCACGGAATGAAACAAGGAGTATAGTGAGCCTTAACACCCCACAGGCGCTTGACGAATATTCATTAAAGTTGGATGTGAAAATGAAAAAAAAATTTCATTTTCACAAGGGAGAATAGGAAAAAAGACCCCTCCCCCCCCCAAATTTGTAGCCCTATTTCTTCTGGGTAAGAACATACCCCACATGTGGTTGTAAAGTGCTCTGTGGGCTAACTACAATGCTCAAAAGAGAAGGAGCGCCATTAGGCTTTTGGAGAGAGAATGGGCCTCATTTACTTAGATTGTCGGGTTTTTCTAGTGGGAAAAGTTGTTTCAGACTTGCAGGATTCCTCTATTTACTATTGGGAAAAGTCTGGAAAATTTTCTGACCAGCTTTTTCTCGGTGGATATTTCCAGCCATTTATCCACAGGATTTTCTGTGAATTCAATAGTAAATCTGTCGGGTTGTGAAACCACTCCCCTTTTCGGGCTGGCTACACCCCATTTGCAACAGACCACGCCCCTTTTTCGTCTTCTCACAGTGCAATGTCGGGTTTGTCGGATTTTACAGGCGCACACTGGCCACACTGGCGCAGTCTCAGACACTCTGCGCCAAAATAACCAGACAAAAACTGGTTGGTTTCTACTTAGTAAATGAGGCCCAATGTGTCCTAAATTGAAAGTTATGTGTGTTTACAAAGCCCCCATAGTGCCAGAACAATGGACACCATTACATTTTTCATTTGCACAGCCCACTGTTCCAAAGATCTGTCAAATGCCAGTGGGGTATAAATGCTCACTGCACCCCTTACATTCTATGAGGGGTGTAGTTTCCAAAATAGGGTCACATGTGGGGGAGGGTCCTCTGTTCAGGCACCACGGGGGGCTTTGTAAACACACATGGTCCCAGACTTCTATCCCAACCAAATTCTCTCTCAAAAGCTCAAAGGCACTCCTTTTCTTCTGAGCACTGTAGTTCGCCCGCAGAGCACTTTACATCCACATATGGGGTATTTCCATACTCAGAAGAAATGGAGTTACAAATTTTGTGAAGCTTTTTCTCCTATTACCCCTTGTGAAAATGAAAATTGGGGTAACTCCAGCATTTTAGTGAAAAATTTTTTTTCATTTTCACATCCAAATTTTGCAGAAATTTGTCAAACACCCGTGTGTTGTTAAGGCTCACTGTACCCCTTGTTACCTTCCTTGAGAGGTGTAGTTTCCAAAATAGTATGCCATGTGTTTTTAGTTTTTTTGGTTTTGCTGTTCTGGCACCATAGGGGCTTCCTAAATGTGACATGCCCCCCAAAACCATTTCAGCAAAATTTGCTTTCCAAAAGCCAAATGTGACTTCTTCTCTTCTTAGCATTGTAGTGCGCCCGCAGTGCACTTGACATCCACACATGGGGTTACAAATTTGGGGGGGGAGCATTTTCTCATATTACCCAATGTAAAAATGTAAAATTTTTGGGGACAACAGAATTTTAGTGAAAAAAAAATTTCATTTACACATCCGACTTTAATGAAAAGTCGTCAAACACCTGTGGGGTGTTAAGGCTGACTGTACCCCTTGTTATGTTCCTCAAGGGGTGTAGTTTCCAAAATAGTATGCCATGTGTTTTTTTTCCCACTTTTCTGGCACCATAGGGGCTTCCTAAATGTGACATGCCCCCAAATAATAATTTCAGAAAAACTCACTCTCCAAAATCCCATTGTTGGTCTTTCCCTTCTGAGCCCTCTACTGCGCTCGTCGAACACTTTACATACACATACATGAGGTATTTCCCTACTCGAGAGAAATTGGGTTACACATTTGGGGGCTTTTTCTCCTTTTAACTCTTGTAAAATTTCATAAACTGGGTCTACAAGAACATGCGAGTGTAAAAAACGGAATTTTGAATTTTGCATTTTATTCTTCACTTTACTGCTATTCCTGTGAAACACCTAAAGGGTTACACACTTTCTGAATGTCATTTTTAGAGATGATCGAACTTTTGAAAAATTTGATTTGGCAGATTCGCCAAATTTTGGGAAAATAATTGTTTTGGTCCGAATTTATTTGCGGCAAATCGCAATTAAAGGGGTACTCCGGTGAAAACCTTTTTTTCTTTTAAATCAACTGGTGCCAGAAAGTTAAACAGATTTGTAAATTACTTCTCTTAAAAAATCTTAATCCTTCCTGTACTTATTAGCTGCTGAATACTACAGAGGAAATTCGTTTCTTTTTGGAATTCTCTCTGATGACATCACAAGCACAGTGCTCTTTGCTGACGTCATTATAATAATAATAATAATATTAATAATAACTCTTTATTTATTGTTGTCCTTTGTGGGATTTGAACCCAAGGCCCCAGTCTTGCAAGGCAGCAGTGCTAACCACTGAGCCACCATGCTGCCCTTAGCATACATCTGCTATGCACGGTTGCTAAAATGGACAGAGATGTCAGCAGAGAGCACTGTGCTCGTGATGTCTTCAGTGTTCCAAAAAGAAAGGAATTTCCTCTGTAGCTATCAGCAGCTAATAAGTACTGCAAGGATTAAGATTTTTTAATAGAAGTAATTCACAAATATGTTTAACTTTCTGGCACCAGTTGATTTAAAATAAAAAAGGTTTTCACCAGAGTACCCCTTTAACCCCTTAAGGACGCAGGACGTAAATGTACGTCCTGTGAGGTGGTACTTAACGCACCAGGACGTACATTTACGTCCTGTGCATAACCGAGGGCATCGGAGCGATGCCCGTGTCATGCGCGGCTGATCCCGGCTGCTGATCGCAGTCAGGGACCCGCCAGCAATGACCGACGCCCGCGAACCCCTCAGGTGCCGGATCAATACAGATCCCGGCATCTGCGGCAGTTCGCGATTTAAATGAACGATCGGATCGCCCACAGCGCTGCTGCGGGGATCCGATCATTCAGGACGCCGCACGGAGGTCCCCTCTCCTTCCTCTGTCCGGCTCCCGGCGTCTCCTGCTCTGGTTTGTGATCGAGCAGACCAGAGCAGGAGATGACCGATAATACTGATCTGTTCTATGTCCTATACATAGAACAGATCAGTATTAGCAATCATGGTATTGCTATGAATAGTCCCCTATGGGGACTATTCAAGTGTAAAAAAATGTAAAAAAATGTAAAAGTAAAAGTAAAAAAAAAGTGAAAAATCCCCTCCCCCAATAAAAAAGTAAAACGTCCGTTTTTTCCTATTTTACCCCCAAAAAGCGTAAAAAACATTTTTTTATAGACATATTTGGTATCGCCGCGTGCGTAAATGTCCGAACTATTAAAATAAAATGTTAATGATCCCGTACGGTGATCGGCGTGAACGAAAAAAAAAAAGTCCAAAATTCCTACTTTTTTATACATTTTATTAAAAAAAAAATATGAAAAATGTATTAAAAGTTTTTTATATGCAAATGTGGTATCAAAAAAAAGTACAGATTATGGCGCAAAAAATGAGCCCCCATACCGCCACTTATACGGAAAAATAAAAAAGTTAGAGGTCATCAAAATAAAGGGATTATAAACATACTAATTTGGTTAAAAAGTTTGTGATTTTTTTTAAGCGCAACAATAATATAAAAGTACATAATAATGGGTATCATTTTAATTGTATTGACCCTCAGAATAAAGAACACATGTCATTTTTACCATAAATTGTACGGTGTGAAAACAAAACCTTCCAAAATTAGCTAAATTGCATTTTTTGTTTTAATTTCCCCACAAAAATAGTGTTTTTTGGTTGCGCCATACATTTTATGATATATTGAGTGATGTCATTACAAAGGACAACTGGTCGCGCAAAAAACAAGCCCTCATACTAGTCTGTGGATGAAAATATAAAAGAGTTATGATTTTTAGAAGGCGAGGAGGAAAAAATGAAAACGTAAAAATTAAATTGTCTGAGTCCTTAAGGTCAAAATGGGCTGAGTCCTTAAGGGGTTAAAAACTGCTATTTCTGGCCTACAGAGAGCCTCAATAGGGGTTTAGAACACTTTGCCCTACTGTAAAACGCACACGTGTGCTGGGGTAGTGAAATCATACTGTTATTCAGTATCACATGCAGATTACAGGCATCACTTTTAGAATCGCTGCCTCAGAGCAGCACAATGACAGAGCCTGGAGGTGGCATCTTTTTGAGGAGACCATATAGCGGCTGAATGACACAACGTGGAGGTGTTGGCAGCATGAGGAGACCATATAGTGGCTGAATGACACAGCTTGGATTAGGCTGAAGCATGAGGAGACCATATAGTGGCTGAATGACACAGCTTGGATTAGGCTGAAGCAAGAGGAGACCTTATAGTGGCTGAATGACACAATGTGGAGGTGTTGGCAGCATGAGGAGACCATATAGTGGCTGAATGACACAGCGTGGAGGTGTTGGCAGCATGAGGAGACCATATAGTGGCTGAATGACAGCTTGGATGTGGCTGAAGCATGAGGAGACCATATAGTGGCTGAATGACAAAACTTAGAGGTGTTGGCAGAATGTGGAGACCATATAGTGGCTGAATGACACAGCATGGAGGTGTTGTCAGCATGAGGAGACCATATAGTGGCTGAGTGACACAGCCTGGAGCTTGCAACAGCATGAGTAGACACTAGGGCTTCACAATCCCTAAGATTAAAAGATGAATTTTGAAACGTGCAAGGCAATACACAACAGAAAGGAACGCTTTCAAAATGGCACTAGGCACAAAGATCCGGCAAGGGCAGGAAGGGGAAGAACTCTTAAATAGGCAGGGATACAGTGGGGGAATCAGGAACCAGCGCATCAATTATTGGTGCGCTGGCCCTTTAAATTTACCATAGACGGTACGCGCGCCCTGGGGAGCGGGGCCGCGCGAGCCGTTATGCCGAGGACGGAGCAGCAGCGCGCCGGAGCGCAGGTAAGAAGGAGAGGGACGCAGCGCGTGAGCTGTGGCCACCCGCCACGCGAGCCGCGTCCCTGGGACAATAGGACCCGCGCTCCCGGTCAGTGTCTCTGACTGGAAGATGCCGGGGACCGGGGCAACAGAAGCAGGCGGAGGCGGGGACCGGAGCGCTCCCTGTAACAGTACCCCCCCCTTAGGTCTCCCCCTCTTCTTGGTACCAAGAAAGTTGAAAATGAGGCTGCGGTCCAAGATGTTACTCTCAGGCTCCCACGACCTTTCCTCAGGACCGCAGCCCTCCCAGTCAACAAACCAAAAAAAATCTTTTCCCCCGGGAGATCTTAGAAGCAAGAATTTCTTTGACTGTGAAGATGTCAGAGGTACCAACGACAGGGGTGGTAGAAAGAAGTTTGGGAGAGAAGCGGTTAAAGACAGCGGGTTTAAGGAGGGAGACATGGAAAGAGTTATAGATTCGAAGGGAGGGAGGAAGATGGAGCTGGTAGGAAACCTGATTAATGCAGCTTTTGACCTTGAAGGGACCCAAAAAACGAGGTCCCAGCTTGTAACTTGGTACCTTGAATCTGACGTACTTTGAAGAAAGCCACACCTTGTCCCCAGGACGAAATTCTGGAGGAGGTCTGCGACTCTTATCGGCCTGGATCTTCATATGGGTCGAAGCCTTGAGGAGAGCTGAGTGGGTCTCTTGCCAAATGGAAGAGAAGTCTTGAAGAAGATCCTCGACAGCAGGTACAGAAGAGGAGGCGGTGGTTAGAGGCAGAGGTGGCAGGGGATGACGACCATACACGACAAAAAACTGAGATTTGTTGGAGGCGGAGGATGGCTTGAAATTATAAGAGAACTCTGCCCACAGGAGTAGATTCGACCAATCGTCATGACGGGAAGACACAAAATGACGGAGATAGTCTCCAGGGTTTGGTTGATTCGCTCCACTTGACCACTGGACTGTGGATGGTACGAGGAGGAAAAGTCCAATTTGACTCGGAGTTGACCACAGAGAGCCCTCCAGAATTTGGAAACAAACTGCACTCCACGGTCCGAGACGATGTGTCTGGGAAGACCGTGGAGGCGGAAGATGTGAAGAAAAAACAGTTTGGCTAGTTCAGGCGCCGACGGAACACCAGGCAGGGGCACAAAGTCAGCCATCTTCGAGGACCGGTCCACCACAACCCAAATGAGGGAGGGAGGAGGGAAGATCAGTAATAAAGTCCATGGCTATGTGAGACCAGGGGGTCTTAGGCACAGGAAGGGGCAGAAGAAGGCCCGCTGGTCTCTGACGAGGAACCTTGTCACGAGCACAGACCACGCAGGATTGAACAAATTCGGTGACGTCTCTCTCCAGAGAGGGCCACCAGTACCTTTGAGAAATTAGATGAAGAGTCTTCTTGACCCCAGGATGACTGGCAAAAAAGGAAGCGTGGCCCCACTTGAGAATCTGTAACTGTTTACGAGGAGGTATGTAGATCTTGTCAGGAGGTAGTAGGCGCAAGTCCGTGGGAGCCACATAGATGAGACGTTCAGGTGGGATAATGTGTTGGGGAGAAGGTAAGTCACCCACAACGTCAGAAGAGCGAGAAAGGGCATCAGCCCTAATGTTCTTGGCAGCAGGATGGAAATTAATCTCAAAGTTGAAGCGGGCGAAGAACAGGGACCAACAGGCTTGACGGGGGTTCAGTCTCTGGGCAGACTGGAGGTAGGCTAAGTTCTTATGGTCCGTGAAAATGTTCACTTGGTGATGGGCACCCTCAAGAAGATGTCTCCATTCCTCTAGGGCCAATTTAATAGCCAACAGTTCTCTGTCCCCTATGGAGTAGTTCCTTTCAGTGGAGGAAAAAGTTTTAGAAAAGAAGCCACAGGTTATGGTCTTACCCCTGGATGACTTCTGGGTCAGCACAGCTCCGGCTCCCACCGAGGATGCGTCCAGCTCAAGAAAGAATGGTTTGGAGGGGTCAGGCCTAGACAGAACCGGAGCAGAAGCAAAGGCGGATTTCAGGGACTGGAAGGTGTCTTCAGCCTCAGGAGGCCAGGTCTTGGGATTAGCTCCTTTTCTGGTTAATGCCACTATGGGAGCCACCAGGGTAGAATAATGTGGAATATATTGCCTGTAGTAGTTGGCAAAACCTAAGAATCTTTGCATGGCCCGGATTCCAATGGGGCGTAGCCAATCCAGAACTGAGGAAAGCTTGGCAGGATCCATTTGCAGTCCCTGAGCAGAGATGATGTACCCGAGGAACGTTCAAAGAGACATTTTTCGATCTTGGCATACAGGCGGTTTCTTCTAAGATGAGTGAGGACTTGACGTACACGAGCCTGGTGCTGGTCCAGGTTTGAGGAGAATATAAGGATATCATACAAATATACTACCACATAGGTATAAAGCAAGTCCCGGAAGATATCCTTAACAAATTCCTGGAAGACAGCAGGGGCATTACAGAGGCCGAAGGGCATAACCAGATACTCGAAGTGTTCATCTCTAGTGTTAAAGGCGGTCTTCCATTCATCTCCTTCTCGGATGTGGATCAAGTTATAAGCCCCACGAAGATCCAATTTGGTAAAGATCTTAGCCCCTCTGAGACAATCAAACAGTTCTGAGATCAGGGGCAGAGGATAGCAGTTCTTGATGGTGATCTTGTTAAGTCCTCTGTAGTCTATGCAGGGGCGGAGAGAACCGTCTTTTTTAGAGACAAAGAAAAAACCGGCTTCGGCAGGGGAGGAAGACTTCCTAATAAACCCTCTTTGAAGGTTTTCTCGTACATAGTCAGACATGGCTTGAGTCTCAGGAGGAGAGAGAGGGTAGATTCTGCCCCGAGGTGGAGAAGAACCAGGTAGCAGGTCAATAGGACAATCATAAGGCCTTTGAGGTGGAAGAGTCTCTGCTTGCTTCTTACAGAAGACATCCGCAAAACCGTGGTAAGACTTGGGAAGACCTGGTGGCGGAAGTACAGGCGGGACCGGTTTAATAGGAGCAGGCTTGAGACATTGGTCAGAGCAGGAGGGACCCCAACGTAGAATCTCCCCGGTGGTCCAATTAAGGACTGGACAATGGCGTTGCAACCACAGAAGACCTAGCAGAAGCTCTGAGAAACAAAAAGGAAGGACAAAAAACTCCAAAGCCTCTGTATGAAATATCCCAATGTCCATCCGAAGAGGCTGGGTACGGTATTGAACCGTGGCAGAAAGTCTCTTACCATTTACCGTAGAGATGAGGAAGGGTTTAGGCAGACATAGTTACATAGTTACATAGTTAGTACGGTCGAAAAAAGACATATGTCCATCAAGTTCAACCAGGGAATTGAAGGGTAGGGGTGTGGCGTGATATTGGGGAAGGGATGGGATTCTATATTTCTTCATAAGCATTAATGTTATTTTGTTCCAGGAATGTATCTAATCCTGTTTTAAAGCTGTTAATTTTTCCTGCTGTGACCAGTTCCTGAGGTAGACTGTTCCATAAATTCACAGTTCTTATGGTAAAGAAGGCATGTCGCCCCTTGAGACTAAACTTTTTCTTCTCCAGACGGAGGGAGTGCCCCCTCGTCCTTTGGGGGGGGGTTTAACCTGGAACAGTTTTTCTCCATATTTTTTGTATGGGCCATTAATATACTTATATACGTTTATCATATCCCCCCTTAAACGTCTCTTCTCAAGACTAAACAATTGTAACTCCTTTAACCGCTCCTCATAGCTAAGATGTTCCATGCCCCATATTAGTTTAGTCGCGCGTCTCTGCACCCTTTCCAGCTACACAGTCTCTCAGGAAGTGCTCGGTACTGGCGCAGTACACACATAGATTCTCGTCTCTACGACTGCTTCGTTCTTGTGGGGTCAGGCGAGACTGGTCCACCTGCATGGCTTCCACGGCGGGAGGCCCAGGAACAGGTTGAAGTGGACGTGAAAAAAACGGGAGCAAGACGAGGAAAACGTCTTGGACGAGTCTTTTCTTTCTCCTGGAGAAGTTCCTCTTGTCTTTCGGAAAAACGTTTATCAATCCTGGTGGCCAACAAGATGAGGTCACAGAGGAAAGAGGGCAGCTCTCGAGCTGCAAGGACATCCTTAATATCACAATTAAGTATTTCTTGAAAGTAGCGCAGAGGGCTTCGTTGTTCCAATTTAGTTCTGGGGCGAGTGTGCGGAACTGTATAGCATAGTCCCCCACTGAGGAACCTCCTTGGGTCAAGTTCAGTATGGCAGTTTCTGTGGAGGTAACCCGGGCGGGTTCCTCAAAAATGTTACGGAATTCCCGGCAGAAGTTCTGTACAGAGGTGGTGGCAGGATCAGCGCGGTCCCAAAGCGGTGTAGCCCAGGCCAGGGCCCTCCCGGTAAGCAGACTAAGGATGAAGGCAACCTTGGCTCGCTCAGTTGGAAACTGATCTGAGAGTAGCTCGAGATGAAGGGAGCACTGAAACAGGAACCCTCGGCACTGCTTGGGGTCTCAGTTGTATTTGTCCGGCAAGGACAAACGGATTCTGCATCCGGAAGCAACTGCAGGAGGAGAAGAAGCGGCAGCTGCAGACGGAGGTGCTGGCTGTTGCTGAGACGGCAGGAGCTGCTGACTCATAGTGGTTAGCTGAGCCAGCTGTTGACCTTGCTGGGCGACAATGGTGGTGAGGTCCGCCAGGCTAGGCAATGGAATGTCAGCGGGATCCATGGCCGGATCTTACTGTCAGGATTCGGCAGGCTGGTGGTGGATCCTCTGTGTCAGTGAGGGATTGGCGTGGACCGTATCGGAGGATTGGTTCTAAGTTGCTACTGGTTTTCACCAGAGCCTGCCGCAAAGCGGGATGGTCTTGCTGCGGCGGTAGCAACCAGGTCGTGTCCTCCGGTAGCGGCACAACCTCACTGACTGAGACAGGCGAAGAACAAAGGAGAAGGCAGGAGCGTGGTCGGACGTAGCAGAGGTCAGGGCAAGCGGCAAGGGTTCACAGGCGAGAGGACAATAGCAATGGGTTCAGCAACGGGCAAGGCAATACACAACAGTAAGGAACGCTTTCAAAATGGCACTAGGCACAAAGATCCGGCAAGGGCAGGAAGGGGAAGAACTCTTAAATAGGCAGGGACACAGTGGGGGAATCAGGAACCAGCGCATCAATCATTGGTGAGCTGGCCCTTTAAATTTACCATAGACGGCACGCGCGCGCCCTGGGGAGCGGGGCAGTGCGAGCCAAGATGCAGAGGACGGAGCAGCAGCGCGCCGGAGCGCAGGTAAGGAGGGGGATGCGGTACGTGAGCGGTGGCCAGCCGCCACGCGAGCCGCGTCCCTGGGATAATAGGACCCGCGTCACGGTCAGTGTCTCTGACTGGGAGATGCCGGGGACTGGGGGCAACAGAAGCAGGCAGTGGGCGCTCCGATCCGGAGGCGGGGACCGGAGCGCTCGCTGTAACAATAGTACACTACTTAGATGTAGGTATGTGGTATGCACTTATGAGAGCAGAAAAATGCACTACAGTACACTTAAAAAAGTATCTGAGTACAACACCAGCTGGTGAGTACTTTTGCCTGGACTTTCACAGTATCTAGGCCCTTGACAGATTAACAGGTTTAAAAAAGTACACTAATCAGATGTATGTATGTGGTATGTACTTATGAGGGCAGAAAATGTGTATGCTTAACCCCTTAAGGACCAGGCCATTTTATACCTTAAGGACCGGAGCGTTTTTTGCAATTCTGACCACTGTCACTTTAAACATTAATAACTCTGGAATGCTTTTAGTTATCATTCTGATTCCGAGATTGTTTTTTCGTGACATATTCTACTTTAACTTAATGGTAAAATTTTATGGTAACTTGCATTCTTTCTTGGTGAAAAATCCCAAAATTTGATGAAAAAAATGAAAATTTTGCATTTTTCTAACTTTGAAGCTCTCTGCTTGTAAGGAAAATGGATATTCAAAATATATTTTTTTGGGGTTCACATATACAATATGTCTACTTTATGTTTGCATCATAAAATTTATGAGTTTTTACTTTTGGAAGACACCATAGGGCTTCAAAGTTCAGTAGCAATTTTGAAATTTTTCACAAAATTTTCAAACTCACTATTTTTCAGGGACCAGTTCAGTTTTGAAGTGGATTTGAAGGGTCTTCATATTAGAAATACCCCATAAAAGACCCCATTATAAAAACTACACCCCCTAAAGTATTCAAAAAAACATTCAGTAAGTGTATTAACCCTTTAGGTGTTTCACAGGAATAGCAGCAAAGTGAAGGAGAAAATTCAAAATCTTCATTTTTTACACTCGCATGTTCTTGTAGACTCAATTTTTGAATTTTTGCAAGGGATAAAAAGGAAAAAATTTTTACTTGTATTTGAAACCCAATTTCTCTCGAGTAAGCACATACCTCATATGTCTATGTTAATTGTTCGGCGGGCACAGTAGAGGGCTCAGAAGGGAAGGAGCGACAAATGGTTTTTGGGGGGCATGCTGCATTTAGGAAGCCCCTTTGGTGCCAGGACAGCAAAAAAAAAACACATGGCATACCATTTTGGAAACTAGACCCCTCAGGGAACGTAACAAGGGGTAAAGTGAACCTTAATACCCTACAGGTATTTCACGACTTTTGCATATGTAAAAAAAATATATATTTTTTTTACCTAAAATGCTTGGTTTCCCAAAAATTTTACATTTTTAAAAAGGGTAATAGCAGAAAATACCCCCCAAAATTTGAAGCCCAATTTCTCCCGATACAGAAAACACCTCGCATGGGGGTGAAAAGTGCTCTGCTGGTGCACTACAGGTCTCAGAAGAGAAGGAGTCACATTTGGCTTTTTGAAAGCAAATTTTGCTCTGGGGGCATGCCGCATTTAGGAAGCCCCTATGGTGCCAGAACAGAAAAAAAAACCACATGGCATACCATTTTGGAAACTAGACCCCTCGGGGAACGTAACAAGGGGTAATGTGAACCTTAATACGCTACAGGTGTTTCACGACTTTTGCATATGTAAAAAAATATATATTTTTTTTACCTAAAATGCTTGGTTTCCCAAAATTTTTACAATTTTAAAAAGGGTAATAGCAGAAAATACCCCCCAAAATTTGAAGCCCAATTTCTCCCGATTCAGAAAACACCCCATATGGGTGTGAAAAGTGCTCTGCTGGCGCACTACAGGTCTCAGAAGAGAAGGAGTCACATTTGGCTTTTTGAAAGTGAATTTTGCTCTGGGGGCATGCCGCATTTAGGAAGCCCCTATGGTGCCAGGACAGCAAAAAAAAAACACATGGCATACCATTTTGGAAACTAGACCCCTCGGGGAACGTAACAAGGGGTAATGTGAACCTTAATACCCTACAGGTGTTTCACGACTTTTGCATATGTAAAAAAATATATATTTTTTTTACCTAAAATGCTTGGTTTCCCAAAATTTTTACAATTTTAAAAAGGGTAATAGCAGAAAATACCCCCCAAAATTTGAAGCCCAATTTCTCCCGATTCAGAAAACACCCCATATGGGTGTGAAAAGTGCTCTGCTGGCGCACTACAGGTCTCAGAAGAGAAGGAGTCACATTTGGCTTTTTGAAAGCGAATTTTGCTCTGGGGGCATGCCGCATTTAGGAAGCCCCTATGGTGCCAGGACAGCAAAAAAAAAAACACATGGCATACTATTTTGGAAACTAGACCCCTCGGGGAACGTAACAAGGGGTAATTTGAACCTTAATACCCTACAGGTGTTTCACGACTTTTGCATATGTAAAAAAATATATATTTTTTTTACCTAAAATGCTTGTTTTCCCCAAAATTTTACATTTTTTAAAAGGGTAATAGCAGAAAATACCCCCCAAAATTTGAAGCCCAATTTCTCCCGAGTACGGCGATACCCCATATGTGGCCCTAAACTGTTGCCTTGAAATACGACAGGGCTCCAAAGTGAGAGCGCCATGCGCATTTGAGGCCTAAATTAGGGACTTGCATAGGGGTGGACATAGGGGTATTCTACGCCAGTGATTCCCAAACAGGGTGCCTCCAGCTGTTGTAAAACTCCCAGCATGCCTGGACAGTCAACGGCTATCTGGCAATACTGGGAGTAGTTGTTTTGCAACAGCTGGAGGCTCCGTTTTGGAAACAGTGGCGTACCAGACGTTTTTCATTTTTATTGGGGAGGGGGGTTGTATAGGGGTATGTGTATATGTAGTGTTTTTTACTTTTTATTTTATTTTGTGGTAGTGTAGTGTAGTGTTTTTAGGGTACAGTCGCACGGGCGGGGGGTTCACAGTAGTTTCTCGCTGGCAGTTTGAGCTACGGCAGAAAATTTGACGCAGCTCAAACTTGCAGCCGGATACTTACTGTAATCCTCCGCCCATGTGAGTGTACCCTGTACGTTCACATAGGGGGGGGGGAACATCCAGCTGTTGCAAAACTACAACTCCCAGCATGTACGGTCTATCAGTGCATGCTGGGAGTTGTAGTTTTGCAACCGCTGGAGGCTCCGTTCTGGAAACAGTGGCGTACCAGATGTTTTTCATTTTTATTGGGGAGGGGAGGGGGGCTGTGTAGGGGTATGTGTATATGTAGTGTTTTTTACTTTTTATTTTATTGTGTGTTAGTGTAGTGTTTTTAGGGTACAGTCGCACGGGCGGGGGGTTCACAGTAGTTTCTCGCTGGCAGTTTGAGCTGCGGCAGAAATTTTGCCGTACCTCAAACTTGCAGCCGGATACTAACTGTAATCCTCCGCCCATGTGAGTGTACCCTGTACATTCACATTGGGGGGGGGGGGGGGGAACATCCAGCTGTTGCAAAACTACAACTCCCAGCATGTACGGTCTATCAGTGCATGCTGGGAGTTGTAGTTTTGCAACAGCTGGAGGCACACTGGTTGTGAAACACCGAGTTTGGTAACAAACTCAGTGTTTTGCAACCAGTGTGCCTTCAGCTGTTGCAAAAGCTACAACCCCCAGCATGTACGGACAGCGGAAGGGCATGCTGGGTGTTGTAGTTATCCAACAGCTGGAGGCATACTACTTTGGCTGGGGATGCTGGGGATTGTAGTTATGCAACAGCTGGAGACACACTGGTTTACTACTTAACTCAGTGTGCCTTCAGCTGTTGCAAAACTACAACTCTCAGCAGTCACCGACAGCCAACGGGCATGCTGGGAGTTGTAGTTATGCAACCACCAGATGCACCACTACAACTCCCAGCATGCACTTTAGCTGATTGTGCAAGCTGGGAGTTGTAGTTACACAACAGCTGAAGGTACACTTTTCCATAGAAAGAATGTGCCTCCAGCTGTTGCAAAACTACAAGTCCCAGCATGCCCATAAGGGCATGCTGGGAGTTGTGGTGGTCTGCCTCCTGCTGTTGCATAACTACAGCTCCCAGCATGCCCTTTTTGCATGCTGGGAGCTGTTGCTAAGCAACAGCAGGAGGCTGTCACTCACCTCCAACGATCCAGCCGCACAGGTCAGTCCCTCGTCGTCTCCGCCGCCGCCGCTGCTCCTGGGGCCCCGATCCCAACAGGGACGCCGGGGATCGGGGTCCCCAGCACCGGGGGTCGTCTTCCCGCACCCGCTCACGTCCTCCGGAAGAGGGGCGGAGCGGGTTGCGGGAGTGACACCCGCAGCAGGCGCCCTGATTGGTCGGCCGGTAATCCGGCCGACGAATCAGGGCGATCGTGAGGTGGCACCAGTGCCACCTCACCCCTGCTGGCTCTGGCTGATCGGGGCCGTCTCTGACGGCCCCGATCAGCCAATAATTCCGGGTCACCGGGTCACTGGAGACCCGATTGACCCGGAATCCGCCGCAGATCGCTGGACTGAATTGTTCAGCGATCTGCGGCCATCGCCGACATGGGGGGTCATAATGACCCCCCTGGGCGATATGCCCCGATGCCTGCTGAACGATTTCAGCAGGCATCGGGGACCGGCTCCGCTCCAGATGGTTGCGGGGGGCCGGTAAAACACATGACGTTCTCATACGTCATGTGTCCTTAAGGACTCGGAAATGGAGACGTATGAGAACGTCATGTGTCCTTAAGGGGTTAATAAACATATTGGAGTAAAACACCAGCTGGTGATCACTTTTGGCTGTCCTTTAACAAAATGTAGGCCTTTGACAAATTAACAGGGACAAAATAGTACACCACTTAGATGTAGTGTACTTATGAGGGCAGAAAAATTAGGGCAGAGTGCATGTACTTATGCACTTATGAGGGCAGAGAAATGTAATACAATACACTTAAAAAAAAGTATTTTAGTAAGACACCAGCCAGTGATTACTTTTGCCTGGACTTTCCCAGTATCTAGGACCTTGACAGATTAACTGGTACACAATAGTAAACTACTTAGATGTACCTATGGGGTATGCACTTATGAGGGGAGAAAAAGGCAATACAGTACGCTTAAAAAAAACTATTTTAGTAAGACACCAGCCAGTAATTACTTATGCCTGGACTTTCAGAGTATCTAGGCCCTTGACAGATTAACCCCTTAAGGACTCAGGGTTTTTCAGTTTTTGCACTTTCGTTTTTTCCTCCTTACCTTTTAAAAATCATAACCCTTTCAATTTTCCACCTAAAAATCCATATTATGGCTTATTTTTTGCGTCGCCAATTCTACTTTGCAGTGACATTAGTCATTTTATCCAAAAATGCACGGCGAAACGGAAAAAAAATCATTGTGCGACAAAATCGAAGAAAAAACGCCATTTTGTAACTTTTGGGGGCTTCCGTTTCTACGCAGTGCATATTTCGGTAAAAATTACGCCTTAGCATTATTCTGTAGGTCCATACGGTTAAAATGATACCCTACTTATATAGGTTTGATTTTGTGGCACTTCTGGAAAAAATCATAACTACACGCAGGAAAATTTATACGTTTAAAAATGTCATCTTCTGACCCCTATAACTTTTTTAATTTTCCACGTACAGGGCAGTATGAGGACTCATTTTTTGCACCGTGATCTGAAGTTTTTATTGGTATGATTTTTGTTTTGATCGGACTTTTTGATCACTTTTTATTCATTTTTTAATGGTATAAAAAGTGACCAAAATATGCTTTTTTGGACTTTTGATTTTTTTTGCGCGTGCGGTTTAATTAATGATATATTTTTATAGTTAGGACATTTACGCACGCGGTGATACCACATATGTTTATTTAATTTTTTTTTTACACGGTTTTATTTTTTTTTATGGGAAAAGGGGGGTGATTCAAACTTTTATTAGGGAAGGGGTTAAATGACCTTTATTAACACTTTTTTTTTACATTTTTTGCAGTGTTATAGTTCCCATAGGGACCTATAACACTGCACACACTGATCTTCTATGCTGATCACTGGCGTGTATTAACACGCCTGTGATCAGTGTTATCGGTGCTTGACTGCTCCTGCCTGGATCTCAGGCGCGGAGCAGTCATCCGCCGATCGGACACCGAGGAGGCAGGTAAGGGCCCTCCTGGTGTCCGGTCAGCTGTTCGGGACGCCGCGATTTCACCGCGGCGGTCCCGAACAGCCCGACTGAGCAGCCGGGTCACTTTCAGTTTCGCTTTAGCAGCTTTGACCGCCGCTTCTAAAGGGTTAATACCACACATCGCCGCGATCGGCGATGTGTGGTATTAGCCGCGGGTCCCGGACGTTGATGAGCGCCGGGACCGACGCGATATGATGCGGGATCGCGGCGCGATCCCGCTTCATATCGCGGGGGCCGGCGCAGGACGTAAATATACGTCCTGCATCGTTAAGGGGTTAACTGGTACAAAATAGTACACAACTTAGATTTATATATGTGGTATGCACTTATAAGGGCAGAAAAATGCAGTACAGAACGCTTAAAAGAAACATATTTTTTCCACAACACCAGCAGTACACAACAGTGTTGCAGCACAAAACAGCTGTGTACTAAACACAAAATTTCACTCTGTCAAAGACTATTAGGGATGGACTGCTGGGTATTATACCATCTACAGAGTACAGACTAGTATAACCAGCAGATTTGTTGTGGAACAAAGACACAGAATTGCGCTGAAAAATTATTCCTGCCTCCTCTGCTAAGTTTTATGAAGTTGAGGCAGCTTATTGAAATGTATGAGGCAACACATAGCTCTCTGCCCCTCTCTGTAATGCAATGCTAAAGAACGTGACTGGGAGGTTACTGGCTGCAGTAAAAATAATTTTCAGTGAAAAAAACACTGCTCTCTGTCCACCAGAACGCTGATGTGATTAGGAGGTGAAACGCTGCTGGAATGAGCTTTTCTGTGTAACACACACCGCGATGTCCATCCTATCTCTTTGCAGTGTAAAGAATGATATGATGAGCCACAAATTGGCTGCCAAATATATAGGGCTGTGATATCACAGGGGTGACTGTCTGCTGATAGGCTATATCCTAGCATGTGATTCACGGTCATCCCTCCTACTTCCCTTCCCGCTTTGCCAGCGTTCCTTGCCCCATGTACTGACATGTGGATCCGCCATTTTAGATGCCCTGGAGCCTTGACCGCAGTAAATGGAATTTAATGAAAAGATACGCGTGATAGAATTGTGCCGATATTCGCATTTGTTGCGATTAGAATATTTCATGAAATTCGTAACGAATTCGGGTTTGTTAGCTTAGATTCGCTCATCTCTAGTAATTTTGAATACTTTGAGGGGTGGTATTTCTAATATTAAAGCCCTTCAAATCCACTTCAAAACTGAACTGGTCCCTGAAAAATTCTGATTTTGAAATTTTTTTGAAAAATTGGAAAATTGCTGCTGAACTTTGAAGCCCCCTGATGTCTTCCAAAAGTAAAAACATGTCAACTTTATGATGAAAATATAAAGAAGACATATTGTATATGTGAATCAATAGATCATGTATTTGTTATGCTATTTTCCTTATAAGCAGAGCGTTTCAAAGTAAAAAAAAAATGCAAAATGTTAAAAATTTTCATCAAATTTTGGAATTTTTCACCAAGAAATTATGTAAGTATCGACAAAAATTTACCACTGACATAAAGTAAAACATGTCACGAAAAAATCATCTCGGAATCAGAATGAAAAGTAAAATCAATCATCCCAGAGTTAAGAATTAATGCTTAAAGTGACAGTGGTCAGATGTGCAAAAAATGGCCGGGTCCTTAAGGTGAAAATGGGCTGGGTCCTTAAGGGGTTAAGGACAGTAATCATTCCTTTTTACCTATATATGTATATATAAAAATATTTTTTCACATACTGAACAGTTATGTTTTATAATATATGCCTATATATATATATATATATATATATATATATATATATATATATATATAAACAAACAACAAAAAACGTGGTCTCAAATGGCTGGAGGTGCTCAACCCCAAATGCGGTTGTGCATTTATACTGGGGGAGCAGATCCTGCCCTTGTAGTCCGTTGCTAAGGGCGATCCCCAGCATAAAAATGCATACAATGGAGGATGCCTGCAGCGGACTACAAGTGCCACAATAGAATCCTACACCAGATAAACGGTGTGGATGTGTGTGGATGTGTAACAATTAGAATATCTGGTGTAGGATTCTATTGTGGCACTTGTAGTCTGCTGCAGGCATCCTCCATTGTATGCATTTTTATGCTGGGGATCACCTTTAGCAACGGACTACAAGGGCAGGATCTGCTCCCCCAGTATAAATGCACAATCGCATTTGGGGTTGAGCACCTCCAGCCATTTAAGACCACGTTTTTTGTTGTTTGTTTAAGTTTTATATTTGGAGGTGTGTAAACTCCAAAATTAATGCGCCTTGAATATCTACAAGGCAGCATTAAGGTAGCACCTGTGAGGCCAGGCACCCATATTAGCCAACTCAGGTGGGGCTTGCAGCTTGCCTCCCATTGCATGTGTGCTCAGTCACACTGGAGGGTATCTGGGAGGAAGTTGTGAGTCAACCGAATGCTGCCGTAATTGCACACTGGCCCCTGTTTTGCTTATCAAGCACAGGTAGGATTAGCGTTAGGTCTCGCACCAATTTGAGAAACCTTGGCGTTGGTGTGCGGGCTCTGGTGTGTCCTTCATAAAAGGATACACTGGCGAATGTCTCAATTTTAACATCAGTGTTGAGGGATAGCCAATGTATTGTTTACATCTACCACAGTAGTGCACCCATATTCCTGTATTGTATATATATATATATATATATATATATATATATACACATTTATATATATATATATATATATATATTACAGTGATCCCCCGACCTACAATGGCCCCAACATACGATAATTTCAACAAATGATGGCCTCCCAGAGGCCATCGCATGTTGAAGGCAGCATCAACATACGATGCTTTTGTATGACGGGGTCATCGCATAAACGGCTATCCGGCAGCGCAGACTGCTTCAGCTGCCGCAGAATAGCCGTTTACAGAGCCCCGTGTGCTCTGGTGATGGTCTCTTACCTGTCCCCGGGGCTCTGGAGTGTCCTCTTCGGGATCCCCTCCATCACCAGCGCTCTCCTTCGTCATCATCATGTCGCCACGCACGCCCTCCCGTCATCCAATAGGAGTGGTGTGCGTAGTGACTTGATGGCGGCGACGGAGAGCGCGGATCCCGGGGAAGCAAAGACGTCCGGAGATTGAGGGACACCACGGGGACGCGGCGACAGCGATGGAGGGAGACATCAAGCGCAGCAGTGACGAGCAGTGACGGTCCGGAGCGGCGGGTACGGGTGAGTATAACTTCCTATTCTTTCCATTGCACGGATTCCTCAACATGCGATGGTTTGAACAAACAATGGTTCATTTGGAACGGATTGCCATCGTATGTTGAGGGACCACTGTATATATATATATATATATATATATATATATATATATATATATATATATATATATAGAGTGAGTTTTTATGGTCACGCAGGACCAATACAATCATTAAATAATTAAGTGCAAAAACATTATTATAAAACATCAGCTTAAATATTATGTGCAGAAAAGTGCCAAGTGCTATAAAGTAAGGAATATACATATATATCATGTGTACATATATATTAAAACATTTAGTTTATGCCTATAAAAACGTATATTCCTATTAATTATACATCAAGTGCAATTGTGACATCATTCATATGTATTCAGATGGGCGGGGGGATAGATACACTCACCATTGTCTCTATGTTCACTGTATTCCAATGCTGACGCCGGAGTTCGGCGTTTCCGGTACGGGGCATGACATCACTATGTGAAGTCATGTGAACTAGTTGCTAAGTTACACGTATACATTATCTTGTGCATGCGTGTTGTGCAAAACAGAAGCTCGGGCGCCATCTAGCAGAAGGGCAACTGCAACTAATAGCCATACAGCAATCTCCTACGTACTTGCAATATGCACAGGGGTATTAGGTGGTGCGGCAAATGAATGACACACACACTTAAGCCACTCCAAGCAAGTCCGGGGTGTTGCCATAGGTAACCACACCCGGATGCATACGGTGCCATGCAGTATAAATTGGAGAAGTATAGCTAATATATATGAGGCATCATATAATCTATTAAAGTACAAGCAACTAGAGTTTTAAATGACATGCAATAGATAGAACTGCAGGAAACAGTGTTATTGAGTAGGTGAGCGATCTTCCCTTCCGCGTATCCATCTGTAATAATAAACAAAGAGAAAAAAAGTGTTACAAATGATGGGAAAAATATAAAAAAAATATAATGAAAAAATCAAACATATACAGATACCCATGTCACAGAATTATTTATGCATTATAGATTTCATGAGTAATTTTTAAATCTACATTCAGACCATTAGGTTTAATCGTATTCAATTCATAAATCCACCACAGCTCTCGTTTTTTGAGACCTGCAGTGCGGTTGCCACCCCTCTTCAGTGGAGGAACATGGTCAATAATGCAAAAAGTTAAATCTTTTTCACAGTGTCCTGCCTCAATAAAGTGGCTGGGTACAGGTAAATCTATTCTCCTCTTTCTTATAGAGTACCGATGTTGGTTTAATCTAGTCTTTACACTTAGGGTCGTTTCGCCCACATATAACAGGTTACAGGGACATTTCAATATATAGATCACAAAATCAGTGTCACAAGTTAGATAGAAATTCATTTTATATTTTTTTGTAGTGTCAGGGTGTCTAAATTCCGTCATTTTAGTCATGTAAGAACAATTAACGCAAGCGAGACAAGGGAAAGATCCCCTTTTCACTGTTGTTAATGATCTCTGTGTAGATTTTTTTAAAGAGACATCGGCTTTTACAATTTTTTCTCGTAGATTAGGTGTCCTTCTAAAAGACATTAAGGGAGGGTTATTAAATTCAGGAATATTCTGATGACAATTACTAAGGACATGCCAGTGTTTTCTCATTATAGCTGTAATTTTATTAGAGGCATCTGAATATGTGGATACAAATGCTATACGTTGTTCCTGTTTAGCAGTCTGCTTTTTTTGTTGTCAACAGTGTTTTTCTGTCCATGGGTAATACCTTCTCTTTACTTTCCCTGACTACTTTTTCTGGGTAGCCTCGTTTTTTAAAATCATGTTTCATTTTTTCCAGAGCTGGTTCTACTTTATGTTCTTCACTAATTATTCTCCTCGCTCTAACCATTTGACTGGCTGGCAGAGAGTGTATCATACTTCGAGGATGGTGGCTATCATAGCGCAGAAGTGAATTGCAATCAATTTTCTTTGTATATATATCAGAGGTAAGTTTATTGCCATCTATAGATATGGTAGTATCCAAAAATTGGATCGATTGTGGAGATGCCGTCAACGTGAATTTTATGCCATCCACCATTTTATTTAAATCACAATGGAACTGATTTAATTGTTCCATTGTGCCCCCCAAAATCAGAAAGATGTCATCTATATACCTCCACCACTTCAGCACAAGGCCGAAGTGTGGAGATATATAGATGCATCTCTCTTCCATCTGTGTGACAAATAAATTTGCGTAGGTGGGCGCCACGTTTATGCCCATGGCTGTCCCCACCTGCTGTACATAATAGTTGTCATTAAAGATGAAATAATTGTTCGTCAATACCAATGTTAAGAGATCTATGAGAAACTGCTGTTTGATTGGCGTAAAGTCATGCTGTATAGTAGTCTTGACAGCCCGTACACCCCCATCATGTGGGATGGAGGTGTACAGGCTGACCACGTCAAAGGATGCTAGAATGGCTCCCTCAGGTACTATCAGGTGTTCCAACTTGTTCAAAAAGTCTCCTGTATCTCTTATATATGATTTCGCAGCATATACATATGGACGTAATATGGCATCTAGGAAGATTGAGACATGACTGGTCAAGGACTCCCGACCAGACACTATAGGCCTGCCCGGGGGGTCCTTGAGGGTCTTGTGAATTTTAGGCAATAAATAGAGTTGTGGTGTAACAGGATGTTTTACAATTAAGTATTCCATTAAATGTTTATCAATTATTTTTTGCTCAAATGCATTATTGACCAATGTCTCAATCTTCCGTCCAATTGTCCATTTAGGATCAGACGATAGCTTTTTATATGTATATCCATCATTTAATTGTCTATTCGCTTCCTGAATGTATTTAGATCGGTCCATGACCACAACTCCGCCCCCTTTGTCAGCGGGTTTTATTACGAGGTTGTGGTCATGGACTATAGCACTTAGAGCAGCAATTTCATCATGTGTCATATTTGGATGTGTCAGAGTGGTAACTATTTTTTTCAACTTATCTATATCATTTTTAACCAAGGTATGGAACGTATCTATGGCTGGTGAGGAGATATTAGGCATACAATCACTTGCGACTCTTATATTAGTATCGGATAAAGCAAACCCAGTAAATAAATCATCATTAGATACATCTAATGTATTAACATGACATTGTTTTTCTACAAACCATAATTTTAACTTTAAACGTCTAATTAACTGTTGTGTATCCAGCTCTAGTTGAAACCAATCTGGCTTAGTAGATGGACAAAAATTAGATAATAATAAGTTAGATAATAACTTTTCTTGTGCAGGGGAAAGTAAATAAGAAGAAATATTTACCACTAGTTTTTCTTTTTCAGCACAGTTTTCTGTTGAGGTGTGGTCTTGTGGTCTCTGGCTGTGGTACGAGCTGGATTTTCGATGTCGCCGGCCTCCTCGCCGGGTGCGTTTCTTGTATGGCCATCCTGTGCATCTAAAAAAATCAGCATTAACAACAATATTACCATCAAATTGTTTGGCATATGTATTAGTCCCATTAAAGCGTAAATCCTTAGGTTTTCTATTTCTCTTAAAGGAGTTAATCGCGCCCCACTGGTACACCTTTCCATTTAAATAGTCATTGTTGTCCCTTGCCCATTTTTGTCTCTTTGTTTCTTCTTGTTCATGGCGTTGTTTAGACAGAAAAGAATGTAGTTTTTCAAATTTTTTTTCCATATCATTAGATGATAAAGTGTCTTTAAGTGCAGTCTCCAGTTCCTGTATTTTCCCTCTACAAATGTCGATGTCCCTTGTAAGAAACTCTAGATGTAATAAAATCAGATCAAAGGAGTATGTGTTAGAGATTTGCTCATATTTCATTCTGTAGTCTTGGTCCTGAAAAAAAGAATTGTCATGTGGTTGAATACGCATTCCTCTGGGGATATGTTGACTTTTAAAATATTTCCTCAGGGTGGTAGAATGTAGTTCCATGGATAGTAGTCGTTTTGTCCCGGTTTCGTATCTCCTCTGGAGGTCAATATTAGATGGGGCATGGAGGAAAGATGGATCACCTCCCATGCCCCCCATGATCCTGTTAACATCAGTCTCTGTATATGAAAACACGTTGCTATTTAAAAAGGACATACCAGAAGCAGTGGCAGTAGCAGAGTCCATTATGAAAAAAGTTTTTTTGGGTGCAGGCTCATAAACCGGATACAAAAGCAAAAGGAGAGCACCAACTAGTTCACATGACTTCACATAGGGATGTCATTTCCGGTCTTGGCTGCCCCGTACCGGAAACGCCGAACTCCGGCGTCCGCATGGAATACAGTGAACATAGATACAATGGTGAGTGTATCTATCCCCCCGCCCATCTGAATACATGTGAATGATGTCACAATTGCACTTGATGTATAATTAATAGGAATATACATTTTTATAGGCATAAACTAAATGTTTTAATATATATGTACACATGATATATATGTATATTCCTTACTTTATAGCACTTGGCACTTTTCTGCACATAATATTTAAGCTGATGTTTTATAATAATGTTTTTGCACTTAATTATTTAATGATTGTATTGGTCCTGCGTGACCATAAAAACTCACTGGCTATGTCATTTGTTGCTTGAAAATTGTTTGGTGAGCAAACCGAAATGTCGCCTCACGTTGTGTGAATAAAATTCACTTTTTTGCACTTTATGGAGTTGCTGCTGCCTATTTGCTACTATTCTATGGATCCCTGAATCTGGGCTCTAAGCTGACGGCACCCGTGCACTTTATACTGGGGATGTGCTGCTCTCCTTTTGCTTATATATATATATATATATATATATATATATATATATATATATTTTTTTTAAATATATATATATATATATATATATATATATATAAATATATACATACATTCCCTTTCATATCTATCACTCCTATCTTTGTCTCATACTTTTTGCGCTTATTCCATGGTCCACTGTTTAACATCTCATTCATCTTATACATCCATTCTGACTATGTCCATATGTTTGAGAATAATAATCTTCTAATGTATCATATACAGTGGGGATCAAAAGTTTGGGCACCTCAGGTAAAAATTTGTATTAATGTGCATAAAGAAGCCAAGGAAAGATGGAAAAAATCTCCAAAAGGCATCAAATTACAGATTAGACATTCTTATAAGATGCCAACAACATTTAGATTTTATTTCCATCATTTACACTTTCAAAATAACAGAAAACAAAAAAAATGGCGTCTGCAAAAGTTTGGGCACCCTGCAGAGTTAATATCTTGTACTGCCCCCTTTGGCACGTATCACAGCTTGTAAACGCTTTTTGTAGCCAGCCAAGAGTCTTTTTCAATTCTTGTTTGAGGTATCTTTGCCCATTCTTCCTTACAAAAGTCTTCCAGTTCTTTGAGATTTCTGGGCTGTCTGTCACGCACTGCTCTTTTAAGGTCTATCCATGGATTTTTAATTATGTTGAGGTCAGGAGATTGTGAAGGCCATGGCAAAACCTTCAGTTTATGCCTCTTGATGTAATCCCCCATGGATTTCGAGGTGTGTTTAGGATCATTATCCATTTGTAGAAGCCATCCTCTCTTTAACTTCAGCTTTTTCACAGATGGCATCAAGTTAGAAATTTTTATTGAATCCATTTTTCCTTCTACTCGTGAGATGTTCCCTGTGCCACTGGCTGCAATACAACCCCAAAGCATGATTGATCCACCCACATGTTTAACAGTTGGACAGAGGTTCTTTTCATTAAATTCTGTTCCCCTTCTTCTCCAAACGTACCTTTGCTCATTCCGGCCAAAAAGTTCAATTTTAACTTCATCGGTCCACAGAACTTGTTTCCAAAATGAATCGGGCTTGTCTATATGTTCATTTGCAAAGTTCAAATGCTGATTTTTGTGGTGAGGACGTAGAAGAGGTTTTCTTCTGATGACTCTTCCATGAAGACCATATTTGTACAAGTATCTCTTTATAGTGGAATAGTGTACCACAACTCCATTGTCTGCCAGATCTTTCTGGTGGGATTGTGCAGTCAAACGAAGGTTTTGAATTGTTTTTATCACAATCCTGCGAGCTGTCCTGTCTGATATTTTTCTTGGTCTTCCATATCTTGCTTTAACTTCCACTGTTCCTGATGACTGACATTTTTTAATTACATTCTGAACAGAGGATATTGACATCTGAAAACATTTTGCTATTTTCTTATAGCCTTCTCCAGCTTTGTGAGCGTCAACTATTTTCAGTTTCAGATTTCTAGACAACTGCTGAGAAGAACCCATGGTGCTGATTGTTGGGGCAAGGTCAGATGAGTCTGGGCATTTAAAACCTTTGAGATTGACATCACCTGGTCTTCCCAGATGATGATTGAGAACAATCCATGACACTGGCAGGTCTCAGCTTTTCAAAGGAGTCAGTGCATGTTATAAATTCTGCAGGGTGGCCATTTTTTTGTTTTCTGTTATTTTGAAAGTGTAAATGATGGAAATAAAATCTAACTTTTGTTGACATATTATAAGAATGTCTAAACTGTAATTTGATGCCTTTTGGAGATGTTTCCATCTTTCCTTGTCTTCTTTTTGCACATTAATACAAATTTTTATCTGGGGTGCCCACACTTTTGATCCCCACTGTATGTGCATAGTACTGTGTGCCCTTCGTGCTCAAAAAATGGGTGACTGCCTTCGTGCCTAATTCTTGTCTGAAGCTGCTGTACAGGGCTTCCATGTCCAGACTCGCCAGACATATACCACCCTGCACAGCAACATCATGGAGTTTACACTCCGTGTCCTTCGCGTCTCGTAAGTACAAGGGTAAACTATGAACAAATGGAGAAAAGATTTAATCTACGTAGCGGCTGCATTCCTGCGTCAGGTTATCGTTTCCAGAAACGATTGGTCTCCCTGGAATCAGGGAGACCTTCTTGTGCACCTTTGGCACTGCATAAAATGTCGCCAAAACAGGGGCTGAATTGAATAGAACCATGAATTCTTCCTCGGTGAAAAGTTGGTAATTTTTTACTTTCATGAATAAATCCCTTAATTCTATCAAGTATTTGTGGGGTTCGAGGCTAGTACCTCGTACGTAGACCGATCTTCCAGAAGTCTCATCACCATGGGAACCTAGTCGTCATGTTCACATCTGAGTTTGGCTTTAACTCCATACATTTTTTGGATCTCACTATTGAGATTGACATTCAAACATCAATGTTTCGTAAAGACACAGCTGTAAATAGCCTCCTTGAATGGGGCAGCTGGCATCCAACACCTCTTAAGTGAGGAATACCAGTGGAGCAATTCCTAAGGGTCAGGTAGAATTGCTCACAAGAACATAGGCTTCATAGGAAAATAAAACTTACACCCTTGAATCCCATTAACCCCAATAACATAAAGGATGGAAATGGCTTCATGGGCTTCATAGGAAAATATAACTTACACCCTTGAATCCCATTAACCCCAATAACATGAAGGATGGAAATGTAAAGTGTATGTGCACAAATGCCAGAAGCCTAGCAAATAAAATTGGGGAGCTGGAGGCCTTGATACCGGAGGAACATATTGATATAGTTGGGGTCACTGAGACATGGCTGGACTCCTCGCATGACTGGGCTGTCAATCTCCAGGGGTTTACATTGTTTCGCAAAGATAGAATGAATAGGAAAGGTGGTGGAGTCTGTCTGTATGTAAGAAGTGGTATGAAAGTCAGTGTGAACGATGCCATAGTATGTGATGATTCTGTGGAATCACTGTGGGTAGAATTACAAAAGGAGGGAAATACTGAAAAAATAATATTTGGTGTAATCTGCAGACCCCCTAATATCACTGAAGAGATAGAAGGTCGCCCTGGCAGGTACAGTGTTAATAATGGGAGATTTTAACTATCCAGATATAGATTGGGGTCGGGGGCTGGCTAAAACTACAAAGGGGCGACAATTCCTAAATTTATTGCAGGATAATTTTATGGGCCAGTTTGTGGAGGACCGAACAAGAAGTGATGCCTTGTTGGATCTGATCATTTCCAACAACACAGAGCTGGTTGGTAATGTAACTGTGAGGGAAAACCTTGGTAATAGCGACTACAATATAGTTGCTTTTGACTTAAAATGTAGAAAACAAAGACAGGCGGGGAAGGCAAAAACATATAACTTTAAAAAGGCAAACTTCCCAGGGCTGAGAGCTGCACTACAGGACATAGACTGGGGGGAGGTGCTCTCAAATACTGATACAGAAGGTAAATGGGACATCTTTAAATCAACTCTAAATAACTATACAGCTAAATATATACCAAAGGGGACCAAATATAAACGATTAAAACTAAATCCTACATGGCTGACAAATGATGTTAAAAGAGCAATAAACAACAAAAAAATAGCCTTCAAAATATTCAAATCTGATGGGTCAGCTATAACATTTAAACAGTACAAAGAGCTTAATAAAATCTGTAAAAATGTAATAAAAAACAGCAAAAATTCAAAATGAGAGACAGGTGGCCAAAGAAAGCAAAACTAATCGTAATTATATTTTTAGATATATAAATGCTAAAAAACCAAGGACAGAGCATGTAGGACCCCTTAATAATGATAATGGGGAGGTTGTCACGGGCGATCAAGAGAAGGCAGAGCTACTGAATTGGTTCTTTAGTTCTGTATACACTATGGAAAAAGGAGCTGACATTGGCCAGGTCAGTGCTGGTAACACATCATGTAATGTACTGAACTGGCTTAATGTAGAAATTGTACAAGGTAAGTTAAGTAATTTAAATGTAAGCAAATCTCCAGGACCGGATGAACTACACCCAAGAGTTCTTAGAGAGGTAAGTTCAGTAATATCTGTACCCCTGTTCATGATATTTAGAGATTCACTGATGTCTGGTATTGTGCTAAGGGACTGGCGCAAGGCGAATGTGGTACCAATCTTCAAAAAGGGCTCTAGGTCTTCCCCAGGAAACTATAGACCGGTAAGTTTAACATGCATTGTGGTAAATTGTTTGAAGGACTTATAAGGGATTACATACAGGAGTACATAGGGGATAATTGTATTATAAGTGATAGCCAGCATGGGTTTACTAAGGATAGAAGTTGTCAAATCTAATTTGCTTTTATGAAGATGTGAGTAGAAGCCTTGACAGAGGAATGGCTGTGGATATAGTGTTTCTGGATTTTGCTAAAGCGTTTGATACTGTCCCTCATAGTCGTCTGACAGGTAAGTTAAGGTCTTTGGGTTTGGAAATTTTAGTTTGTAACTGGATTGAACACTGGCTCATGGATCGTACCCAGAGAGTGGTGGTCAATGATTCGTACTCTGATTGGTCCCCGGTTATTAGTGGTGTACCCCAAGGTTCTGTACTGGGACCGCTGTTGTTTAATTTATTTATCAATTATATAGAGGATGGCATTAACAGCTCTGTTTCTATCTTTGCAGATGACACTAAGCTTTGTAGCACAGTAGAGTCTATAAAGGATGTGTATAGGTTGCAAGATGACTTGGATAGACTAAGTGTCTGGGCATCCACTTGGCAAATGAGATTCAATGTGGATAAATGTAAAGTTATGCATCTGGGTACTAATAACCTGCATGCATCGTATGTCTTAGGGGGGATTAAACTGGCAGAGTCACTGGTAGAGAAGGATCTGGGTGTACTTGTAGATCACAGACTACAGAATAGCATGCAATGTCAGGCTGCTGCTTCCAAAGCCAGCAGGATATTGTCATGTATCAAAAGAGGCATGGACTCAAGGGACAGGGACATAATACTCCCCCTTTATAAAGCATTGGTACGGCCTCACCTGGAATATGGTGTTCAGTTTTGGGCACCAGTCCATAAAAGGAACACTGTGGAGCTGGAAAGGGTGCAGAGACGCGTGACTAAACTAATATGGGGCATGAGACATCTTAGCTATGAGGAGCGATTGAAGGAGTTACAATTGTTTAGTCTTGAGAAGAGATGTTTAAGGGGGGATATGATAAATGTATATAAGTATATTAATGGCCCATACAAAAAATATGGAGAAAAACTGTTCCAGGTTAAACCCCCCCCCCCAAAGGACGAGGGGGCACTCCCTCCGTCTGGAGAAGCAAAAGTTTAGTCTCAAGGGACGACACGCCTTCTTTACCATGAGAACTGTGAACTTATGGAACAGTCTACCTCAGGAACTGGACTTATATCCCCAAGGTTGTCATCTTCACTCTGGGGAGCATATTTTAGTAACCCCAGAATTTCCAACCTCAGGGTCGTACACATAAACTTGAGACCTGAGACCTATTGAGTTCAATTGCACTGGCCCGCCAGATTGTGATGTCCAATATATAACCTTTAGGCACACTCACAGATGTTCATGACTACAGTGGAGCTGTGTTTTTAAATACTGTTGTTCCTCAACTATATTAATTTGTTCACATTAAAAGTTCTGTTTTACTACTTGTCCTTACTGCACAGAGTCCTGCTTGTCCTCAGTGTACAGAGCCCTGCTTGTCCTCAGTGTACAGAGCCCTGCTTGTCCTCAGTGTACAGAGCCCTGCTTGTCCTCAGTGCACAGAGCCCTGCTTCCTCTTATTGCACAGAGCCCTGCTAGTCCTCACAGAACAGAGGCCTGCTTGTCCTCGGTGCACAGAGCCCTGCTTGTCCTCGGTGCACAGAGCCCTGCTTGTCCTCAATGCACAGAGGCTATATTGTCCACAGTGCACAGAGCCCTGCTTGTCCTCGGTGCACAGAGCCCTGCTTGTCCTCAATGCACAGAGGCTATATTGTCCACAGTGCACAGAGCCCTGCTTGTCCTCGGTGCACAGAGCCCTGCTTGTCCTCAATGCACAGAGGCTATATTGTCCACAGTGCACAGAGCCCTGCTTGTCCTCCGTGCACAGAGCCCTGCTTATCTTTACTGCACAGAGCCCTGCTTGTCCTCAGTACACAGAGCCCTGCTTGTCATCAGTACACATTTGTGGTGTCCCGGTACCATATTTCATACATTACCTTACAGAGGTCCCATAGTCAGAGTCCCTAGGAATGTCGGGGTCCCTCTCCTATAGTTATCCCCTTGTCACCCCTCAGTTAGTCTATGACTGTATAGAAGTTCTTATAAATATAAGTATAGATATATGTATATATTTAGTTGCCTACCTATTCAGCGTAGCAGGACCTGCGGGTCACGTGATTAGGTTAGAACTCTATGGTTTTGCTACAGGACCTTTGGAGGTTCCTATGATGTGTTCAAACACAATGCAATGTAACGGTGACTGACAGTTGTTATGGACCAATCCAAAACGGCAAGCCCCTGCCCATATAAGGGACCTGTGCCATCTTGATCGCTCTCTTGGGTTGCTGATTCTGGAAAAGGTAGGACCTCCACAGCTTGCAAGACGATTTACTAGGCCAAAGCCTTGCGGCCTCGGACTCTAACATAGCGGATATACTAAGCAATTCCCCGCTACTCACCGCAAGATCACCGGACCTAAACGCACCCTTAAATCCAGCGGATCTATGCTACAAAATCCCTAAGAAGCTAAATTGAGCTTATCTGATCCCAACCCACTGTCAATCGCTGCTCAGCTATATCTGTAGAGACTCTGTTATCTGGACTGTTACTATTGCTGCATGTTCAGAAATTCTTCAGTAAAAGTTCCTGCAAGTTTTCAGTTAACAGTGGTTGTGGACAATCCTTTATTTCTGCATCACCTATTGCTCTTGGGAAGGGTGGCAATAGGCCTTTCAAGATTACAGTATTTAACCCTCACCCTGGCGTCACAAGTGACAAGGGTTAAAAGCGCCCTTTATTATCCCAAACAGCAATTACCCTACACCCCACAAGGCTTGCCACACACAATCCACCACCACACATTGCTCAGCTTGTCCTTACTGCACAGAGCCCTGCTTGTCCTCACTGCACAGAGGCCTGCTTCTCATCAGTTCACAGAGCCCTGCTTGTCCTCAGTGCACAGAGCCCTTCTTGTCCTTACTGCACAGAGACCTGCTTGTCCTCAGTGCACAGAATCCTGCTTATCCTTACTGCACAGAGTTCTGCTTGTCCTCAGTCCTGCATATCATCAGTGCAGGGTGGGGGCTATTCTCTGTATGCTTGTCCTACCGCCACCCTTTCTAAGAGCGATAGGGCGATAGTAAATAATTGATTGTCCACAACCGGAGATTTGCAGAAACTTGTTGGAACTTTTACTGAAGATTTTAGGTAATAATAAACAGGAACAGTCCATACAACAGTGTTTATTAGAGCTTGACAAGTGGTTGGGACCTCGTGAGTCTATTGAGCTTAGGGAGGTAATTGTTGTGGTGATCCACTGGATTTAGGGGTTTAGATTCGGTCCAGTAATCACGCTAGTTTTAGCGGGGATTGAGATTTTAACTCACGGTTTAGTTTAGGCTGAGGCCGACAGGTTTCTGGCCTAGCTTGTCTTTGAAAGTTGGGCAGATCTGTCCTGTTATTCCGGCATCCATGAGAGCAGCAACCCAAGAGAGTGATCAATGGCTACAGCTCCCTTATATGGGCAGGGGCTGGACTAAAGCTCACTGGTCCATAACAACTGTCAATCTTCTGCACATAGAGTTATGGGTAAACATATGATCCAAGGACCTCCAAAGGTCCTCTAACATACCATAGAGGAATTAACATAGTCACAAGACCGAAGGTCCTGCGACGCTACCAAGGTAAGTACTAATATACATTATGTTAAATGTATACATTTAGACATTACAAAAGAGGTGACTAGGGGCTGTCCCACCTGGGGGACTTTACCTGAACGTAGTGACTCTGAATTTGCGGACCACCATACTAGGTACGGTATGCAATACGGTACCGGGACACCACATCATCAATGCACAAAGCCCTGCTTGTTCCCACTGAAAAGAGGCCTGCTTGTCCTCAATGCAAAGAGCCCTGCTTGTCCTCAGTGCACAGAGCCCTGCTTGTCCTTACTGCAAAGAGTCCTGCTTGTCCTCAATGCAAATAGCCCTGTTTGTCCTCACTACACAGAGCCCTGCTTGTCCTCAGTTCACAGAGTCCTGCTTATCCTCAGCGCACAGATCCCTGCTTGTCTTTTCTGCACAGAGTCCTGCTTGTTCTCACTACACAGAGCCCTGCTTGTCCTCAGCGCACAGAGTCCTGCTTGTCCTAACTGCAAAGAGCCCTGCTTGTCCTCAATGCACAGATCCCTGCTTGTCCTCACTACACAAAGCCCTGCTCGTCCTCAGTGCACAGAGCCCTGCTTGCCCTCAGTGCACAGAGTCCTGCTTGTCCTCAGTGCACAGAACCCTGCTTATTCTCACTGCACAGAGCCCTGCTTATCCGTACTGCACAGAGTCCTGCTTATCTGTACTGCACAGAGTCCTGCTTATCTGTACTGCACAGAGTGCTGCTTGTCCTCAGTACACAGACCCTTGCCTGTCATCAGTGCACGGAGCCCTGCTTGTCCTTACACACAATCCTGCTGGTCTTCACTGCATATAGCCCTGCTTGTCCTCAATGCACAGAGCCCTGCTTGTCCTCACTGCACAGAGGCTTGCTTGTCCTCAGTTAACAAAGGGCTGCTTTTCCTCACTGCACAGAGTCCTGCTTATCCTTACTGGACAGGGTTCTGCTTGTCCTCAGTGCACAGATGCCTGCTTGTCCTTACTGCAAAGAGTCCTCCTTGTCCTCAATGCACATAGCCCTGCTTGTCCTTACAGCACACAATCCTGCTTGTCTTCACTGTACATAGTCCTGCTTGTCCTCACTGCACAGAGCCCTGCTTATCCGTACTGCACAGAGTCCTGCTTATCCGTACTGCACAGAGCCCTGCTTGTCCTCAGTACACAGACCCTTGCCTGTCATCAGTGCACAGAGCCCTGCTTGTCCTTACTGCACACAATCCTGCTTGTCTTCACTGCACATAGTCCTGCTTGTCCTAAATGCACAGAGCCCTGCTTGTCCTCACTGCACAGAGGCTTGCTTGTCCTCAGTTAACAAAGGGCTGTTTTTCCTCACTGCACAGAGTCCTGCTTATCCTTACTGCACAGAGTTCTGCTTGTCCTCAGTGCACAAAGCCCTGCTTGTCCTCAGTGCACAGAGCCCTGCTTTTCCTCAATACACAGAAGCCTGCTTGTCCTCAGTACACAGTGCCCTGCTTGTCCTTATTGCACAGAGTCCTACTTGTCCTCAGTGCACAGAGCCCTGCTTGTCCTCACTGCACATAGTCCTACCTGTACTCACTGCACAGAGCCCTGCTTGTCCTCAGTGCACAAAGCCCTGCTTTTTCTCACTGCTCAGAGGCTTGCTTGTCCTCAGTACACAGAGCCCTGCTTGTCCTCACTGCACAGTATCCTGCTTATCCTTCCTGCACAGAGCCCTGCTTGTCCTCAGTACAAAGAGCCCTTCTTGTCATCAGTACACAGAGCCCTGCTTGTCCTTTCTGCACATAGTCCCACTTGTCCACAGTGCACAGAGCCCTGCTTGTCCTTACTGCACACAATCCTGCTTGTCTTCACTGCACATAGTCCTGCTTGTCATCAATGCACAGAGCCCTGCTTGTCCTCACTGCACAGAGGCTTGCTTGTCCTCAGTTAACAAATGGCTGCTTTTCCTCACTGCACAGAGTCCTGCTTATCCTTACTGCACAGAGTTCTGCTTGTCCTCAGTGCACAGAGCCCTTCTTGTTCTCAGTGCACAGAGCCCTGCTTGTCCTTACAGCACACAATCCTGCTTGTCTTCACTGCACATAGTCCTGCTTGTCCTCACTGCATAGAGCCCTGCTTATCCGTACTGCACAGAGTCCTGCTTATCCATACTGCACAGAGCTCTGCTTGTCCTCAGTACACAGACCCTTGCCTGTCATCAGTGCACAGAGCCCTGCTTGTCCTTACTGCACACAATCCTGCATGTCTTCACTGCACATAGTCCTGCTTGTCCTAAATGCACAGAGCCCTGCTTGTCCTCACTGCACAGAGGCTTGCTTGTCCTAAGTTAACAAAGGGCTGTTTTTCCTCACTGCACAGAGTCCTGCTTGTCCTTACTGCAAAGAGTCCTGCTTGTCCTGAATGCACATAGCACTGTTTGTCCTCACTACACAGAGCCCTGCTTGTGCTCAGTGCACAGAGTCCTGCTTGTCCTCAGCGCACAAAGCCCTGCTTGTCCTTTCTGCACAGAGTCCTGCTTGTTCTCAATGCACAGAGCCCTGCTTGTCCTCACTACACAGAGCCCTGCTTGTCCTCAGTGCACAGAGCCCTGCTTGTCCTCAGTGCACATAGCCCTGCTTGTCCTCAGTACACATAGCCCTGCTTGTCCTTTGTACACAGAGCCCTGCTTGTCCTTTCTGCACAGAGTCCTGCTTCTCCTTACTACACAGAGCCCTGCTTGTCCTTACTACACAGAGCCTGCTTGTCATCAGTGCACAGGGCCCTACTTGTCCTCAGTGCACAGAGCCCTGCTTTTCCTCAATACACAGAAGCTTGCTTGTCCTCAGTACACAGTGCCCTGCTTGTCCTTATTGCACAGAGTCCTACTTGTCCTCAGTGCACAGAGCCCTGCTTGTCCTCACTGCACAGAGTCCTACCTGTCCTCACTGCACAGAGCCCTGCTTGTCCTCAGTGCACTGCACAGAGCCCTGCTTGTTCTCACTGCTCAGAGCCCTGCTTGTCCTCACTGCACAGTATCCTGCTTATCCTTACTGCACAGAGTCCTGCTTATCCTTCCTGCACAGAGCCCTGCTTGTCCTCAGTACACAGAGCCCTGCTTTTCCTTTCTGCACAGAATCCTGATTGTCCACAGTGCACAGAGCCCTGCTTGTCCTCACTGCACAAAGTCCTACCTGTCCTCAGTGTACAGACCCCTGCTTGTACTCACTGCACAGAGTCCTACCAGTCCTCACTGCACAGAGCCATGCTTGTCCTAAGTGCACAGAGCCCTGCTTATCCTTCCTGCACAGAGCCCTGCTTGTCCTCAATACAAAGAGCCCTGCTTGTCATTAGTACACAGAGCCTTGCTTGTCGTTTCTACACAGAGTCCTACTTGTCCACAGTGCACAGAGCCCTGCTTGTCTTCACTGCACAGATCCTGCTTGTCCTCAGTGCACAGAGCCCTTCTTGTCCTTACTGCACAGAGCTCTGCTTGTCCTCCGTGCACAGATTTCTGTTTATCCTTACTGCACAGTGCCCTGCTTGTCCTCACTGCACAGAGCCCTGCCTCTTCTTACATAGTCCTGCCTAACCTTACTGCACAGAGCCCTGCTTGTCCTCACTGCACAGAGGCTTGCTTGTCCTCACTGCACAAAGTCCTGCTTGTCTTAACTGCACAGAGTCCTGCTTGTCCTAAGTGCACAGAGCCCTGCTTGTCTCCACTGCACAGATCCTGCTTGTCCTCAGTGCACAGAGCCCTTCTTGTCCTTACTGCACAGAGCTCTGCTTGTCCTCCGTGCACAGAGTTCTGTTTATCCTTACTGCACAGTGCCCTGCTTGTCCTCACTGCACAGAGCCGTGCTTCTTCTTACATATTCCTGCTTATCCTTACTGCACAGAGGCTTGCTTGTCCTCAGTGCACAGAGCCCTGCTTGTCTTAACTGCACAGAGTCCTGCTTGTCCTAAGTGCACAGAGCCCTGCTTGTCCTTACTGCACAGAGACTTGCTTGTCCTCAGTGCACTGAGCCTTGTTTGTCTTAACTGCACAGAGTCCTTCTTGTCCTCAGTTCACAGAGCCCTGCTTGTCCTTACTCCACAGAGGCCTGCTTGTAATCAGTGCACAGATTCCTGCTTGTCCTCACAGCACAGAGCCCTACTAGTCCTTACTGCTCAGAGTCCTGCCTGTTCTCACTGCAAAGAGCCCTGCTTGTCCTCAGTGCACAGAGTCCTGCTTGCCCTCAGTGCACAGAGCCCTGCTTGTCCTCAGTGCACAGAGCCCTGCTTATCCTTACTGCACAGGGCCCTGCTTGTCCTCACTGCACAGAGTCCTGCTTATCCTTACTGGACAGAGCCCTGCTTGTCCTCACTGCACAGAGCCCTGCTTGTCCTCAGTACACAGACCCCTGCCTGTCATCAGTGCACATAGTACTGCTTGTCTTAACGGCACAGAGTCCTGCTTTTCCTCAGTTCACTGAGCCATGCTTGTCCTTACTGCACAGAGGCCTGCTTGTCCTCAGTGCACAGAGTTCTGCTTGTGCTCACTACACAGAGGCCTGCTTGTCCTTACTGTACAGAGTCCTGCCTGTTCTCACTGCAAAGAGTCCTGCTTGTCCTTAATGCACATAGGCCTGCTTGTCCTCAGTGCACAGAGCCCAGCTTGTCCTAAATGCACAGAGTCCTTTTTGTCCTTACTGCACAGAGCTCTGCTTGTCCTCAGTGTACAGAGTCCTCCTTGTCCTCACTGCACAGAGCCCTGCTTGCCAATTCACACTTCTTGTATTTGGACTTTTCACATGGACACACAGACAGTAGCTGTAGGGAGAAAAATATACACATGTTTTTTAACCGATGTATATAACAAATATAATATTACAAAAATAATGGTGTTATCTACATTATAATAAACATTTTTGTTACCAACAGGTACACTTTAATGTAATCTATTATTCCTATATTATTCCTTACTGCAGCCTTATGAGTACTTTTTATTTACAACATTTTTATTTCTTTAGAAAAGAAAACATTTTTACTTCTTGGTTCCACTATGCTTGCTCTTAGATTGCATATAGTGTATATATTGTACATATTCACATTAACTATAACTATACATTTTACTTATTCTTTTTTATTAAAATGGTTACAGTACTGCTAGATACCCTATTACAGAATCAACTGCCTGGAGAATATGCTAACTGTAGAAAGGTGAATAATAATATAAAATATTTGGCCATATTATTTCAATATTATAAAAATACATGCCTAGGTTAAAGTGGTGGAGGATCAGCCTGTCAGTGCTCAGACCATATGCCACACACTGTATAAAATTGGTCTGCATTGCTGTTGTCCCAAAATGAAGCCTCTTCTAAATATAAAGAACAAGAAAGTCTGCAAACAGATTGCTGTAAAGATATTTGGGCAGAGAATAATGATGGGCACACAAAATATTGACATTTTGGAATAAGCATGTTAGGGTCCCATCTGAAGTGACACCACCTCCGTGTGGGGAATGGGGGACACATTTTGATCAAAAAGTATGCTAAGAGCCTCCATTCTTTAACCAAGAGTGCTGCTGCAACCTACTTTTTTGTATACTGTGTTTTTGCCACAGCAGCGTGCACCCATGTATTAGGTAGTTGTGCTGTCTATTTTTCCTTTTTTTTTTTGCTATGCAAGTTGAGTGGCACCTTCTTTAGCCGTGCAACCCTCCTTGTTCACAGGAGGTTTTTTAAATCGATAGTGGATCCTGCATGTTACCCAGTCAGAGGTCATATGCCCAGCAGAGGTGAGTGAAATGAGTTTTAGAGTCCCATTTGAAGTGAGGCCACCTTTGCGTGGTGGATGGGGGACACGTTTTGATCAAACAGTGTGCTAAGAGCCTCCATTTTTTGACCAAAAGTGCTGCTGCAACCTTCTTTTTTGTATATTTAATGCAGATGTTGTAATATTGTCAGATTTGAAACTAAGACTCCAGCTCTACAAGGTGTTATGACAGTGCTAACCACTGAGCCACTGTGCTGCAAGCAATTGGCAGTGGTGTGATCTATGTCATTTTTCCAGGAGTGTGTTGGTTGACATCAGTCAATACCTGCTGGATATAAGCCCTGAGTACACACCATATGCCCATAACCAATCCATATCATATCTATATGTGATTGGACAGCTCTCCAGCATTGAATGCAGAAAATTCTTCTGCACTATTGCATCAAGCAGCAGACCCTAATATATACTACCCAAATAAAGGCGATTGGGTGATTGGAGGTTTTGTAATTGGAAATTTCCAAATGTATGTAGCAAATTTACATGCAAATCTGATGTGAAAAGACCCTAAGAATGTCCTTTTTCTGTAGTTTTAAACCCGTTTGATATAATTTTCTGTGATTTTAAATGCATATAAAACCTTATGAGTGTACATAGAAAGTATATAGTGTTATCATCCTACTTTATCTAGAACTTAATAAATTACAAGTAAACCTATGCAATATGAAAACTACCCAGATTACAAAATGTGTACATAATTGAACGTGTTTGAAATAAAAAAGTATATTTTCCAAGAGAATAATATTTTACATAGTGTAGTAAAAATATCCCATATTGTCACATGTACACTATTGAAAAACATATTAGAATACTTATGTTAGATTTTGAGTGACTCATTTTCAAAAGCACGGCTGCAAGAACCAAAGAGATAGTAATATAGGTAATTTTACCATCATTTTACACATGAAAAAATAATGTGTTCACCCCTTTCTGGTTACCATGGACATAAATAGCTGGAAAATAAAACTAATGGCTGTAATTGGAATGGAAAATGTCTGAAAAGGCTATAATTTAAAAGTGGTAGAAAATTACTGCATTGTTATTAATATCTTACAAGGGAAATAGCACTAAAATATTTACCTGTAAAATATTCTTTTTGAATACACAGGTGTGCAATATGTGTCTGTGTTGGGTATGAGGATCAGATAAACTAAGGAGTATGCTTAAAACTAGCTTTAGAAAGCTAAGCACCCCTAACTAAAATGACTATTAGAAGTGTCATTATTGATAAGCTATGATCACACTTAGGTCAGTTTAACACTGGCAGAACTTGTCCAGAATGTCCGCACAGTATATTCCACACAGACATTCCGCAGCAGCAGAGTACTATTAATTCCAAAAGTATTCTGCTGCACTGTTCAAATGGCAGAAATTCCTCGCCAGATGTTTCTACAGGGTAATTTCCGTAAAGAAATGCATTGCCGTCTATAAGACAGCGGTATTCCAAACAGTCCTAGTGCCCACCTGATTTTTAAAAAGGCGGGCATTCCACACATATTCCAACCATTTGAACATAGCTTTAGACTGCTTAATGGGGGATGATACTATGTAAGGAACGATACCTTTCTTGTGTTATTCAGCTGCTTTTTTTTTTTTTTTTTTAACAAAAATCATTTTATTCAATATGTATATCGTGTGTTTGGTCCACTGGGAATGTTACTTTAATGCCGATGTACCACTATGCTCCCTCAGACCCTTGCCATTAAATATTGTAAACTAAAAATAAAATAAATATTGCCTAATAAAAAAAGTCTGAGCCTCCCTTCAGCAGTGGCTTAATGAATTTCTTGAAGCCAACTATTGTGCATTAACATGACTGCATAGCTGAGATGGCAAAGTTACTGCCCAAGCACTGCTAAGGGGTGACAGACTTATTTATTAGGTAAGTTTACAGAAGCAGATGGGACATGTCCAGGGGCATAGCTCTGCACCAAAGGCTAAAGTAATTCCCTCAAAATCATAAATTACACATTGATTAAAAGGGGTTTTAACAGATAAAGAAGCGGCTGATCAACATTAGAACGGTATTTTCCGAAAAAATTCGGTTCAGTCCAAATCTATCTGCGGCAAATGAAAATGGCTATTTCTGGGCTACAGAGAGCCTCAATAGGGGTGTAGAACACTTTGCCTTGTCGTAAAACAAATACGGAGTGTGCTGTGTTAGTGAAATAATACTGTTATTCAGTAAGACATGTAGATTACAGGCATTACTATTAGAATCACTGCCACAGAGCGTCTGGATGTGGCAGCAGGGTCGGGAGACCATATGGCGTCACAATTGAAGAGATTAAAGAGATTTTTTTAATGTCATTTTTTATTTAACTTGAATTTATTGTATTTTTTAGCCTTTTTTGAGGACCCATTCTGGTGAGCATCGAGTTGGTGGTCCGCCACGAGGCGAGCTACCACCTGTTCCAGCACCTCCCTATGCCACACTTATGAGAGCTGGACAATACACTCAGGTTAAAACTGTATAAGTCTACAGAAACAAGGGTGTAGTTTTGCCTGGCCTTTCACAGTAACTAGGCCCAAATTTGTTTTTCAGAAAAAAAAAAAACTACACCATAGGTGTACATACAGTTTACAACTATGAGAGCTGGACAATACGCTCAGCTTAAAACTGTATAAGGCTACAGAATCAAGGGTGTAGCTTTGGCTGGCCTTCCACAGTAACTAGGCCCAAATTATTTTTTCAGGAAAAAAATTGTACACCACATAGGTTTACCTACAGTTTACACTTATGAGAGCTGGACAATACGCTTAGCTTAAAACCGTATAAGGCTACATAAATAAGGGTGTAGCTTTGGCTGGCCTTTCACAGTAACTAGGCCAAAATTTGTTTTTTAGGAAAAAAAACGTACACCACCTATGTACTCATAGGTTACACTTATGAGAAGACAATGCACTCTGCTATGCAACCTGTATTAGGCACTGTAATCAGGTGACTATGGCTTTTCGTGCTTACCCTAATTAGCCCCTGTTAGCTTTAGAGTTGTTGTACACCCAATTACAGCACTACATAATCACTGTGTAATAGAGCCCAGTACAGTATTATTAGGCACTAAGAGCAGGTGACAATGGCTTTTAGTGCTCAGCCTAACTGGCCCCTATAAGCTTTAGAGTTGATGTACACCCCACTGCAGCAGTACGGAATTGCTGTGTAGTAGAGCCCAGTACAGTATTATTGTGCACTAATAGCAGGTGACAATGGCTTTTCCTGCCCAGCCTAACTGGCCCCTGTTAGCTATAGAGTTGTTGTACACTAGTGATGAGTGGCATATTTGAATTTGCGATATTTTGTGAATGTATGGGCAAATACTAGTCCTACATTCACAAATTTTGCATATTTGTAATATTTGCAGACTTTTTTTTTGGTGGGCAGCAACTTCACTAGAAAGAAGGAAAAACTCCTGATCAGTGTATGTATTTTCACATTACACCAGTATATTTAATTACACTTCACATGCATGTTAGGTGAATCTCTTTATAGTGTTAAAATATATTTGTGCATGCGAAAATCGCCATGCGAAAATCACTATGCGAAAAGGATTTTGCAATAGATACAACTTCACTATTTATCAGTTGTAAGTAGATAATACTTAGTGCACCAATCAGTAATAAGTCTTTGAAGGGGAAATATTAGATTTGCAGTGGCATAATTAATTCTGGAGGCACAGCGGCATAATTAATTCTGGGGGCACAGCAGCATAATTAATTCTGGAGGCACAGCAGCATAATTAATTCTGGGGGCACAGTGGCATAATTCTGGAGGCACAGCGGCATGATTAATTCTGGGGGCACAGCGGCATAATTAATTCTGGAGGCACAGCGGCATAATTAATTCTGGGGGCTTAGCGGCATAATTCATTCTGGGGGCACAGCGGCATAATTAATTCTGGAGGCACAGCGGCATACTTAATTCTGGGGCACAGCGGCATCATAAATTCTGGGGACACAGTGGCATCATTAATTCTGAGGACACAGTGGCTTCTTTAATTCTGGGGTCACAGCAGCACAATTAATTCTGGGGGCACAGTGGCATCATTAATTCTGGGGGCACAGCCGCATAATTAATTCTGGAGGCACAGCAGCATTATTAATTCTGGGGACACAGTGACATCATTCATTCTTAGGACACAGTGGCATCATTATTTCTGGGGGCACAGGAGCATAATTAATTCTGGGGACACAGCGGCATCATTCATTCTGGGGACACAGCGGCATCCTTAATTCTGGAGGTACAGTGGCATCATTAATTCTGAGGACACAGCGGCATCAATAATTCTGGGGGCACAGTGGCATCAATAATTCTGGGGGCACAGTGGCATCATTAATTCTGTGGACACAGTGGCATCATTAATTCTGGGGGCACAGTGGCATCATTAATTCTGGGGACACAGCAGCATCATTAAAACCCCTTAAAGCATATGGACGTTTCTAAACGTCCATAAGCGGCCCCCGAGGTATGACGCGTGCTCACAGTGGCGTTGCTAGGGTTGGTGTCACCCGGTGCGGTAGAAAATGGTGTCACCCCATACCTCCCTCCCCCTCAATAAGTTTTTAGCCTGTTGTGACAGACACCACTGTTGTAGCCCATTGTGAGAAATTCCAGTATAATAATCAGATATTCCAGTTGCCACAGAATAGGAAAGTGTTAAAGAAGTTTTCACCATTTAAATATACAGCTTCCAGAATTACTTAAAGGGGTACTCCACTGGAAAAGATTTACTTTTATATCAACTGGTGCCAGAAAGTTAAACAGATTTTTAAATTACTTCTATTTAAAATCTTAATCCTTACAGTACTTATCAGCTGCTGTATGCTCCACATGAAGTTGTGTAGTTCTTTCCAGTCTAACCACAGTGCTATTTGCTGACACCTCTGTCCATGTCAGGAACTGTCCAGAGCAGGATAGGTTTGCTATGGGGATTTGCTCCTACTATGGACAGTTCTTGACATGGACAAAGGTGTCAGCACAGAGCACTGTGGTCAGACAGAAAATAAATTAAAAAAGAAAAGAACTTCCTGTGAATCACTTATACAGCAGCTAATAAGTACTGGAAGGATTAAGATTTTTAAATAGAAGTAATTTACAAATCTGTTTAACTTTGTAGCACCAATTGATAAAAAAACAATGTTTTCCAGTATAGTACCCCTTTGAGCAGTGGTGAGGTTATGCTGGGAGTTGTAGTTTCACTCACCATAACTGTAGAACTTACAAGTGACTACAGCTCTGAAAGGACATAGAGAGGAGAATGTACAATGATATCAGTGACTACAGGTGACGTCTTCTCTATAGTCTTTCCTTATCTAATTCAGATGTTACGTACCGCCAGGACTTGTTCCTGCTAAAACTTCTGTCTGTAGAATGTGACGCCCAGACGTCTCCTCACTATGTCAGCACATTCTCATCCTCTATATGAAAACAATAATTATTATAAACCTGCCAGACACTGTATCCTCTAAATATAATACTACTATACACTATACTCTTTGATTATAAACCTTCCATACACCGTACCCACTGAATATAATACTACCACACATTGTACATTCTGAATATAATACCAACACATACTGTACCCTCTGAATATAAATCTGCCACATACTGTACCCCTGAATATAATACCAACACATACTGTACACTCTGAATATAAATCTGCCACATACTGTACCCCTGAATATAATACCGCCACACACTGTACCCTCTGAATATAATACTACCACACACTGTACATTCTGAATATAATACCATCACATACTGTACCCTCAGAATATAAATCTACCACATACTGTACCCCTGAATATAATACCACCACACACTGTACCCTCTGAATATACTACCACACACTGTACATTCTGAATATAATACCATCACATACTGTACCCTCTGAATATAAATCTACCACATACTGTACCCCTGAATATAATACCACCACACACTGTACCCCTGAATATAATACCACTACCCACTGTACCCTCTGAATATAATACTACCACAAACTGTGCCCTCTGAATTTAACGTTGCCATACAGTGCACCCTCTGAATATAATACCACAACCGCAGTAACACCCCTCAACATCCATTAGCTGATGCTATTACCACGGGAGGGGGGTTTTGGTGGTATTGTTAGTGGTATTGTTAGTGGATGATGGGGGTGTTGCTGGAGGATGATGATGGTGCAACTGGCCATCTCCCTTGGCAGTATCACCCCCATCATCCATCAGCAGGATCCTCCTCCTGGCAGGAGCACCGCCATCGTCCACCATCAGGATCTGCTGATGGAGGTGCTACTGCTGGGGGGGGGTGTTGCTGGTGGATGATGAGGGTGCTACTGCCAGGGGGGGGAGCATTAGGTAGGCAGCAGTTCCCCCACTTTAGGTAGGCAGCAGTTCCCCCACATTAGGTAGCATATTTTCCCCACATTAGGCAGCATAGATTCCCCACATTTGGTACGTGTTCCCCCACATTAGGTAGCACAGATTCCCCACATTAGGTAGCAGTTTCCCCACATTAGGTAGCATAGATTCCCCACATTCGGTAGCACAGATTCCCCACATTAGGTAGCATAGACTCCCCACATTTGGTAGCACAGATTCCCCACATTAGGTAGCAGTTTCCCCACATTAGGTAGCATAGACTCCCCACATTAGGTAGCATAGAATCCCCACATTAGGTAGCACAGACTCCGCACATTTGGTAGTAGTTACCCCACATTAGGCCACAGGTTCCCTTGCAGGTTCCCCACAATGGGTCAAAGTCTCCCAACATTATATCGCTGTTTAACCCCCCCCCCCCCACAAAAAAAACACATACAACACAGAGAGACACACAAACAAACACACACACACAGTCAGAGAGACACACACTCACAGACAGATACACACACAGAGTCACAGTCACACACACAGAGTCACACAGGGTCACACAGTCACACACACAGTCACACACACACACACAGAGTCACACACACACACAGAGTCACACACACACACAGAGTCACACACACAGAAAATAAGGCATACTTGGCATAATTCCAATACAAGAAATGATTGTGGGCAGGGGTGTAGCGCTCCTGGGTCCCCCTGCAACACACACACACAGTCACATACACACACACACAGAGTCACACACAGTCACATACATACACACACACACACACACACACAGAGTCACACACAGACAGAGATAGCGACAGACAGACACACACACTCACCCATCCAGCGCAGCGCTCCTTCTCTCCTGGCGCCCTGCGAGTGACGTCACTGATGTCCCATGCGGTGGTGCTGACGGACGGGCGCACAGCGGCGATGAAGGGCCGGGGGGGTGCTGACGGGCGCACAGCCACAGCGCAGGTGAATGCCGGGGGAGGGGTGCACAGCGCAGGTGAAGGCGGGTGGGGGAATGGGGTGCTGCCGGTCGGGTACAGACAGGGGGGTGTCGGTGTAGCGGGGGGGGGGGGGGTGCTGCGGACCGTCTTGGTGTCACCCCATTAGGTTGGTGTCACCCGATGCGGGCCGCACCCCCCGCACCCGGGTCGCAACGCCACTGCGTGCTCAGCAGGTGGGCACGCATCATACCCCGTGGGTCCCGGTTGCTATAAGCAACCAGGACCCGTGGCTAATGCCGGACAATCAATGAACTGCATGTTATAGTCCCCTATAGGGGCTAAAACATTGCAAAACAAAGTGAAAAAATGTTAATACATATAATTTAACCCCTTCCCTAATAAAAGTTTGAATCACCCCCCTTTTCCCAATAAAAAAACTGTGTAAATAACAATAAAAATAAACATATGTGGTATCGCCATGTGCGTAAATGTTCAAACTATAAAAATATATAATTAATTAAACCGCACGGTTAATGGTGTATACGTAAAAAAAAATTGAAAGTCCAAAGTAGAGTATTTTTGGTCACTTTTTATATCATGGAAACATGTCTAAAAAGCAATCAAAAAGTCCGATCAGAACAAATATGGTACCGATAAAAACTTCAGATCATTGCGCAAAAAATTAGCCCTCATACTGCCCCATACATGGAAAAATAAAAAAAGTTATAGGGGTCAAAATAGGGGCATGTAGTTATGATTTTTTCAGAAGTAATACAAAATCAAACCTCTATACCGTATTTATCGGGGTATACCACGCACCAGCCTATAACACGCACCCTCATTTTACCAAGGATATTTGGTTTAATTTTTTTTTTTACCCAAATACGCTTGGTAAAATGAGGGTGAGTGTGTGTGCATGTGTATACCCCTGATACACTGTTTCTGACCCACAGAAGCCCCCAGGAAAGGCAGGGGGAGAGAGGCCATCGCTGTCCGCTTCTCTCGCCCTGCCTTTCCTGGGGTCTAGAGCCCTGCTGCCACCTCTTCTCTCCCCCTGGCTATCGGCACCGCTGCCCCTTCTCTCCCCCTAGCTATCGGCGCTGCTGCCCCATTGCCAGCGCCGATAGCCAGGGGGAGAGAAGTGGCGCCGGCAATGGGGCAGCGGCGCTGATAGCCAGGGGGAGAGAAGGGGATAATTACCTGTTGCCGGGGTCGGGTCCATGCTGCTTCTGGCCTCCGGGTGGCGTCCCCTGCGTCGTTGCTATGCGCTGCGAGACGCAATGACGAGTGACGTCTCTGCACCTGCAAAAGCCGCTGCAGTTCATTGATTTAAAGCGCCAGCTTGAAATCATTGAACTGCAGCGGCTTATCGGCGTATAACACGCAGATAGACTTTAGGCTAAAAATTTATATGGTAAGTAGGGTATCATTTTAACCGTATGGACCTACAGAATAAACATAATGGCCCTTATTTACTAAGAGTGGAGTGGAGTTTTCTTTGTGGATTTTAATTCCCTACAATTTATTTTCCTCGGTATTTACTAAGGTTTCCCTACACTTTCCACTTTCCCTACACTTTGCTTTTTTTACACATGCTCTGATCTGTCTGGTTTTCCTCAGCTGAAATCCACCACATTTAATGTGGAAACCTTAATAAATATGTTGGGTTTTTGTGAAAATTTCGGGAACATGCCTCTTTTTGGAGACCACGCCCCATTTCCCTGACGACCACGCCCCCTTTTCAGGTTTTCTTAGCAAAATGGAGAGTTAGTCGAGTTTTTTTCAATTCTGGCACAAATTCTGGCACAAAATCTGGCGCAGACAGAATTTCTGGCACAATGCGACAGAATCTGGTGCACAACCCGACAAAACATGTCGGATTTGCAATAGTAAATGAGAGCCAGTGTGTCATTGTTACATAAAAATGTATTGCGTAGAAACAGAAGCCACCAAAAGTTAGAAAATTGCGTTTTTTCTTCCATTTTGTCGCACAATGATTTTTTTTTCATTTCGCTGTCGATTTTGGGGTAAGATGACTGATTTCATTTCAAAGTAGAATTGGTGGCACAAAAAATAAGCCATCATATGGATTTTTAGGTGCAGAATTGAAAGTGTTATTATTTTTAGAAGGTGATGAGGAAAAAACGAAAATGCAAATACGGAAAAACCCTGCATCGTTAAAGGGTTAATTCTGGGGGCACAGCAGCATCATTAATTCTGGGGGCACCGTGGCATCATTAACCTCTTAAGGACGCAGGGCGTACCTGTACACCCTGCGCCCTGTCCCGGTGTTTAAAATGGGACCCTGGGCTAATAGCGCGCCGCACAGATCAATGTGCCGCACGCTATTAACCCTTCAAGCGCGGTGATCAAAGTTGATTGCCGTGTCGAAAATTAAAGTAAAAACATTCCCGGCAGCTCAGTCAGGCTGATCGGGACTATCGCGATAAAATCATGATGTCCCGATCAGCTAGGACGAGAGCGGAGGCCCCCTTACCTTGCTCCGTCGTGTCCGATCGGCGTTTGATTGCTCCAAGCCTGCAATTCCTATGGAATGAGGCTTACATGAAATCTTTCCTGTGGAAAATGCAAAGTCTTTTATTTTTCCTTTACGCCTGGCACTATGTGCTGTTCCGCTGTGCTGGTATAGAGAAATCCCTGTAAGGAAAAAGTGTGTGTTGCCAGTCTTCTTTGCCAGGGGATATCACAAAGCTCTCACGCTTACCCTGTCAGCTAAGAACCAAGATTGTCTAGCCGCTGCTAAGTTAGCCGGTCATCAACATCATATGAGAGAAGGGATGGAGAGTTCGGCGTGATGTTGTGCCAGCGGTTTGTTTCTCGTGCGCGCAAGGCACGAAGTGAGATTCACAGCATTCATGTTCTTAGTAATGCAGATATGAATTGTGGTACAGATTAGTACAGGCTAAATGTGTTTCGTGGTTTAGTAGCTCTGACTTAGTGGGGGAAGGATGCCTTTATCAATGCTCAGTAGCTTAAAGGGGTACTCCACTGGAAAACATTATCTTTTAAATCAACTGGTGCCAGAAAATTAAACAGATGTGTAAATTGCTTCTATATAAAAATCGTAATCATTCCAGTACTTATCAGCTGCTATATACTACAGAGGAAGTTTTTTTTTTATTTTGAATTTCCTTTCAGCCTGACCACAGTGCTCTCTGCTGACACCTCTGTCCATTTTAGGAACTGTCCAGAGCAGGAGAAAATCCCCATAGCAAACCTCTTTTACTCTGGAGAGTTCCTAAAATGGACAGAGGTGTCAGCAGAGATCACTGTGGTAAGGCAGAAAGGAAATTCAAAAAGAAAAGAACTTCCTCTGCAGTATACATCAGCTGATGAGTACTGGAAAAAATAAGATATTTTAATAGAGGTAATTTACAAATCCGTTTAACTTTCTGGCACCAGTTGTTTAAAAATACAAAAAAAAAGGTTTCCAGTGGAGTACCCCTTTAATCAATTGAAAAACATGTCATGGATAGAAAGGGGAAAACCAGGATTGAATTCCCAAATCAAGAAAGAGAAAGAAAATATATTAAAAGATATGTGGTATGGATCTTATGATGGGATTGCTTTGTACAGTATATGGACCTATATGTAATCACGGCACTTAGAAATATATATTAAGAATCAGAATTATCATATATGAATAAAAGTAATACATTTATGTAACCAATTATAGATAAATATATACATGTTTAAGATAAATTCAGCATAAAGGACAAGTATATTGAAAAAATATATATGTGTATGAGATAAAATGGAATCAAATCAAATCAAAAGCCGAATAAAATAAAATGGAAGGCAATAACAGAAACTAGTTCAATGGAATACATCTAGATAATAATCTTGTACCTGAAGTGTAGGACCTAATACAAGAAAAGAAATGTAGGGGTTTTGTCTAGGTCCAGCTATGGGGAGGATGGGAGGGTTGGGGGATTGCTAGAGGTCTATTATGATGGGTGCTGGATCGATAATTGGATAGTCAATTGGATGAGGAATTGTAGGGTCATGGTGTGGGTGTCCTCCTGTGACCTTTCCGATACGTTTCATGTGTAAAGGAATCCACACCAAAAAACTTAAGAAAGCCAAAACGTTTGAGGTTGGAGTTGAGGCCTTTGGGTTCAAGGCTTTCAAACTTGTAGATTTTTTGTCTTACCACCCTTGACATTTGCAGTAGTTTACTCCCTCCTCTCCAGTTCCTCTTAATTGTCTGTAGTCCCACAAAAAATAAATTTAGTGGGGTCATTAATATGGTGGAGAGCAAAGTGTGTGGACAGGGGGTGTTTCATGTTCCCCTTGCAGATGTTGTAAATGTGCTCGCAGATTCTGACTTTCAGTTGTCTTTTTGTGTGACCAATGTATTGTTTCTTGCATTGGCATTGTAACAGGTAAAAAAAACACCCTTAGAGTTGCAGGTCACTAATTGTTTGATGTCCCATTTGAATTCATTTCAAATGGAATGCAACTTGGGTAATCTTCTTGGGGCATTGTGTGATTTTGTAGTTGAAACAGACACCACATCTGTAAAACCCTTTCATGTTAAGCCAAGTAACTGAAGTAGTTTCCATTTCTGGTTGCCTGATAGATGGTACTACTGTAATGCCCAAATTGGGTGCTTTGGTGTATATGATAGAAGGGCAGTGGGGTAGTGTTTGTTAAAGTAATTTATCATGTTTTGATAAGGTGTCAGTGTTTGTAAATTATATGTTAGATCTTTTTATACTCAGGATTGAATGGAAGAATCAATTTGGTGTTGTGATTGGTATGGTTATCTGCTTTAGTGGAAAAGAAGGATGATTTATCTAGTGCTTTTACTTTGTCAGGGGCCGAATCTAAAACTTCTGGTGGGTATAGTTTGTCTTTGAATTGATTAGTTAAGATTTCCGCCTTTTTTTTCCCGAACTGTTCATTTTTAGTACAGTTGCGTTTCAGTCTCTGATATTAGCCTGTAGGTACATTGGTAAGCCACCTTGGAAGGTAAAAACTATTAAATAGTACAAAGCTGTTCTTAGCCATTGGCTTATGGAAAGTATTGCACTTTAAGCCATTTGAAGTAGATTGGATCTCTAAGTCTAAAAATTTAATTTTATGGTAACTGATGTTAGGTGTGAATGTTAAATTGTATGTGTTTGTGTTGAAAGATTGTATTAAGGCTTCAAGATCTTATAGGGAGTCATTCCAGATAAATATGATATCGTCAATTTATCTTCACCATAGGACCTCCCATGCGGACATGAAGAGTTTTGCATAACTCAGCACGATACTAGTCCCCATGGCGGTACCTGGTCTTTGTAAATAATAGGATTCCTCCTAAAATAAATAATAATATGTCAGTATGTATTCTATTGCCTGTAGGACAAAGTCAATCTGTTATTGTTCTAATCCATGTTTATTCAGATGTTTTTGTACAGCTGAGATTTCTTGAGTGTTTTGGATGATGGTATAGAGGGAGCTAATGTCTAGGGTGGCCATAATGGAATCGGTGGTCCAAGGGAAACTTTTAATAATTTGGATTAATTGGATGGTATCTTTAAGATAATAATTAGTTTTTTTAACATTTGGTTGTAGAACTTTATCAATGTACTGTGGGAAATTTGAGGTAATAGATCCAATGATTAATATTTATTTTGACGTCCTGGAGGTTTTATTGGGTTTTTGTGTATTTTGGGGAGACAATAGAATATAGGGAGGTGTTCTTGTGTACTGATGATACAGTGGGGCTAAAAAGTATTTAGTCAGCCACCAATTGTGCAAGTTCTCCCACTTTAAAAGATCAGAGAGGCCTATAATTTTCATCATAGGTATACCTCAACTAGGAGAGACATAATGAGAAAAAAAATCACAATGAATTTATTTGCAGATTATGGTGAAAAAATAAGTGGGAGAACTTGCACAATTGGCGGCTGACTAAATACTTTTTAGCTCCACTGTACATTTGAGTTATTTCTGATTAAGATTGTCGTTGTCTGATGCTGCATGACATAATGTTTTCAAATCTGCACTGAGTTTACTGGTGGGATCATGGTCAATATTTGAGTAAGTAGTGGTGTCTGATAGTTGTCTTATACATTCCTGATTATAATCAGTAGTTTTCTGTATAATGATAGACCCTACTTTGTCTGCTGGATGAATGGTAATTGTTCTCTTTTGCTTCTTTTCCTTCTTTTCAGCCCTTATAAATCTGACCACTAGGGTCACCCTTCTGGTCCAGACTGCATTCAGTCTGCTCAAAAGCACAGACTTTGGTCTCCTGCTGGACTGGCAGGCACCAAACTCAGGAAGTGCAGACTGGCATAGGCAGTAAAAAGCACTTGCTCTCTGCCTGTGTATGAAACAAAGTGATTAGGGATGAGCCTGAGTCACTACAGCATTCTATTACATAGAGGGACAGAGAGCAGTGGGTTGCACAGTGTGTTGCACAGAACAGCAGTGATTCAGCTCAAGCACAAATCCTGCCAAGAAGCACTGATAGGGAAGGGAGTGAGATTGAGAGAGAAAGTGGATATTTGGGTCTAATACACAGCGACTGTGTGCTGCAGCACTGTTGTGTACTACTCTTGTACACAAATACTTTTTTAAGCATACTGTAGAGCATTTTCCTACCCTCATAAGTGCATACCACATACGTACATCTAAGTGGTGTATTATTTTGTTACTGTTAAAGTCTCAAGAAGTATCTTATGCTGTGGGTTCAGCTTCACTATTTAGTGAGGACGATCTAGAGTACTGTCAGCAGCTACTGCCCAGCCAAGAAGTGGAAGAGACATCCGCTGGAGACGTTGCGCCTACATCTCACGGCCACATAAGCCCTGTGGGGGCTAAACTGGAGGAGAAGGAGGGGCACAGTGGAGCAAAGTTTAGGTTTCACAAGATGGATGGTTTTTCGAGTCAACTGACTGGATAGGAGGAGCAGAGGACCGAGGATCCAGACACACATTGGAAGTATGCAGTGGAGATGGAGGCAGGGAGTCCCTCTGAATCACTTGAACAAATGGCATGAGGCATGCTCACTTGCTTGCGTAGTGACCGCCGAATTGTCACCATTCGGCAGCGGGATGACTTCTGGTTCTTAACCTTATTGGACCCTAGCTACCACCACAAAATGGGAGCCTTTTTCACACCCACTGAGAGGGAGGACAAACTGACCTACTACAGAGACATCCTACATAGTCAGTTGGCTGATGCCTATCTGCGCCAGCGTCCATCCTCTCACAGGTCTGACTCGGAGGGCCCTCTGCACTCACCTTCCACTGCCATGGCTGCGGGGGAGGTGTGGGGTGGTAGGAGAAGTACCAGCTCCATCAGCAGCAGCCTGAGTCTACAGTCGCTGATGAGTAGCTTTCGTCACTCGCATAGTGAAGCAAATCATCAGCAGCAAGTAGACCTGGAGCAGGACCTGAACCAGCAGGTGGTGACATACCTTGACATGACCACGCCAACACACCTTGAAGATCCGCTGGATTTCTGGGCAGCCAAAATTAATTAGTGGCCACAACTAGCAGAGTTTGCCTTGGAAAAGCTGGTCTGCCAGGCCAGTAGTGTGCCATCAGAGCAAGTGTTTAGTGTGGTGGGGTCCATAGTAACTCCAAGGAGAGACTGACCTTTGTGAAGATGAATCAGGCATAGATCAGTCGGGATTTCTACCCACAAATGCCTGATGCATCAGAGTAGATTGACCATGGTGCCACACCAACACTTTACAAATATGCATAGTGCAAAAGATATTTAAGGTGCTGCTCCCCAGTTACAGACATTGCTCGCCATCAAAGCACAAGTAAGCATTGAGGATGTGCCTCAGCTAAAACTTAACTTTTTTTTAGGATAAGATATATGTACTCAAAAATGTTTTAAAATCAAACAAAAGGAAAGGTTTGCAAAAAACACCATGTGCCACCTACACCACCAAAGACCTCTAAAAGGTGGAAGGGAACAACATATGGTCTATGTTAAATGGTGGGGGTAAAAACTTCCCCTGTAAGGCCCTACTCTCGCATTATTAATTCCCTTTTTGCAAGTGTTACTCTCTCTAAAAATGGCGGCCCCACACAGGAACATCTCCCTATTGTCCCCTACAAACGCTGCCATTTTCCAGGGTTTTTAGCTGGAAATAGAGAGTTTCCTGTGTGGGGCCGACCTTTTAAGGGTGAGTAACACTTGCCAAGAAGGTAAATAATAGGGAGAAAGTCGGGTCTTTCAGGGGAAGTTTTTACCCCCATCGGTTACAATGGTCCATACATTCTTCCCTTCCACCTTTTAGAGGTCTTTGCATCTCATCAATACTTGGTGGTGTAGATGGCGCATGGTGTTTTTCGCACACCTTTCCTTTTGTTTGATTTAAAAAAAAAAAAAATTGGGTCCATATATTTTATCCTAAGCATATTATTAAAAGTAAATTTCTACGTAATGCATATCCTCAATACTTACTTGGGCACACGACCACTTTTACTAAATAGACAGTTTTCTTCAGCCTACCTGCCTCAAGTTCTATTCTGATCCTACCACCCGCCTGATGCCACACATCTGGTGCCAAGTTCTTCTTTTTCACCCACCTTTGTCACCGGGTACTGGTATTGCCACCCACAGCACCACTCTGTCACCAGGTCACTTTCAGGACTCCTGATGCTGCTGCTGCCACCTCCAGGCTGTCTCATTCTGCCACCATATGTTCTCCTCATTCTGATGCCACCTCCAGGCTGTCTTATTCTGCCACAATATTTTCTCCTAATGCTGATGCCAGCTCCAGGCTGTCTCATTCTGCCACTATATGGTCTCCTCATGCTTCTGCCAACTCCATGCTGTGTCATTAAGCCACTATATGTTCTCATCATGCTGCTGCCAAATCCAGGCTGTGTCATTCAGCCACTATATGCTGCCACCTACTCCACACTGTGTCATTCAGGCACTATATAGTCTCCTCATGCTGCTGCCACCTCCACGCTGTGTCATTCAGCCACTATATGTTCTCCTCATGCTGCCGCCAACTCCAGGCTGTGTCATTCAGCCACTATATGCTGCCGACAACTCCATGCTGTGTCATTCAGGTACTATATGGTCTCCTCATGCTGCTGCCACCTCCATGTTGTGTCATTCAGCCACTATATGCTGCCGCTACCTCTACGCTGCTTCCACCTCCACGCTGTGTAATTCAGCCACTATATGTTCTCTTCATGTTGCCCTCAACTCCAGCCTGTGTCATTCAGTCACTATATGCTGCCACCAACTCCACGCTGTGTTGTTCAGGTACTATATGGTCTCCTCCTGCTGCCGCCACCTCCACACTATGTCATTCAGCCACTATATGGTCTCCTCTTGCTGCTGGGACATTACCTAAAAAAGTATATGGTAGCACTAGCTACCAAAAATTTTCAATTAAAATTTGAAAATGTATCTTTTAATTTTAGGGATTGTGAAGCCTTATGGTCTCATCATGCTGCTGGGACATTACCTAAAAAATTTTATGGTAGCACTAGCTACCAAAAAATCTTCAATCAAAATTTGAAAATGTATGTTTTAATCTTAGAGATTGAGAGGCCCTATGGTCTTCTCATGCTGCTGCCACCTCTAGGCTGTGTAATTGTGCCAACATATGGTCTCTTTATGCTGTTGGCACCTTAGATTAAATTAAACGTTAAAAAACAATTATGTATCTAAATTATGTATCTTCAATTTACATTTTACAAAATATATTTAATCTTTACTATTGTGAGGCTCTATGGTCTCATCGTGCTGCTGCCACCTCTATACTCTGACATTGTGCCCCATGTGACTCATTGTCAGATTGGGTTTTGTGGTAATACAGTATTAGTTCAGAGTAAACGCCAGGAGATTAAATTTGGTAATCTAATATAAATCTTAAATTTAAATATAAAAAATTTGATGTAATCTTCTCAAGACTGAGGCCCTATGGTCGTTGCCATTATATATTACCCATGGAATTACCACAAGAATCCAATGAAACAGCTTGGAGCGATGACAATGAACCATAACTGATTATATGAAACATTCGCACTTTCAAAGTCAGGGGGGCGCTGAGAGGCTGGGGCTGGAACAGGTGGTATCTTGGTTGGCGGAGGACCGCCAGCTCGATGCTCACCAGAATGGGTACTTAAAATATTTAAATAAAGCCAAATTATATGAAATAAAAATGACATAAAAATCTCTCTATTCTCTTCAATTTTGACGATATATGGTCTCTCTGCTGCCACATCCAGACGCTCTACGACAGTGATTCATATAGTGATGCCTGTAATCTGCATGTCATACTGAATAACAGTATTATTTCACTTAAAGACAAAAACACCAAGAGCGCTCCATAGTGCAATTAAAAGAGGGTAAATTACGCATGAACTATTGAAATGCGCATACCCGGGTGGTTGTGCTGACAAACAGGCACAACACTGGTAAAGATGTGATTCCAAAGTGCAGCCAATCCCTTCCACCAACTCGTGGTGTCCAATTGTCCAACAATAACCTCCAAACCACTTAGGGATTCTCCAGGCGCAAGCAAAGGATAGCAGCAATAAATAGGGCAACAGTGCTAAATATTAAGATAAGGTAGGTATACCCGATGTATTTAATAGGAAATAGAACAACGCTTTTCAACGCCAGGACAGGCGTCTTCCTCAGGTTCAAACAAGACAATGACACATATCAGATATATGTACAAAAAGGTACCGTATTGCAGGAGACCATTAGCTCACGTCACAACATGAGACCGGGTTCCAGGAGTTGGGTGGAAGTGAACCACAAGTCAGATAGACAGGACAGAAGCTGTCATCAATACAAAAAGGTAAGTTCCGTAAAATATATAACAATAATATATTTAAAAAGGGGGAAACTTGTAAAAACAAACAATAAGAACGGTGCATCAATGACACATGAAGAAAAATGCTCACATCATCCCTCTATGCTGTATTTTCAATAGTTTCATTTAACCCATCCGGGTACAGGCATTTAAGCTTATAAATCCAATAGGATTCTTTGATAATTAGTTTCTGAAAGCGATTACGAGCCTCTTTCGGTATTACCTCGATTATATAAAGCTTTAATAACTCAGGGTTATTTTCATGTATATGCGCGAAATGCCGCGATACACTATGTAAAGGGAACCCTTTTTGAATATTGAACTGGTGGGTATTCATGCGAGACCGCACCGTCTGAACGGTGCGGCCCACATATTGTAATTTACACGGACATTCTAATAGCTAGACCGCATAGTCAATTTCACAATTGCAATCAGTCTTCATAAAAAACAATTCGTTAGTGATGTTGGATCAAAAATTACTGCAATTGTCCTGGATAATATTACAGCATAGACAACGCGATTTATTGCACTTTTTGTTGCATTTTTTATTTTCAGATTTTTTTAAAAACATGTTAAATTATTTAAAAATTTTCGGTAATTCCGAAGGGACATAGATTTTCTAAAAGTAATACGTGGGTGAGCAGGCACTAGATCTTTTAAAATGGGGTCACATTTGACAATTGACCTATGTTTAGTTAGAATCCTCCTAACAGATCCTGAGGCACAGTTAAAGGTAGTCAAAAAATTATGTTTAATATCAATATTCTGGATATTATCAGTAGATTTATTTTTTGTCTGTGCAAGTTCTATTTGTTTGTTTTTTTGTTTTATTATAGGCTTGTGTCAGGATCTGTTTAGGATACCCCTTTTCCATGAATCTCTTACGTAAAATACATGATTGTATTTTAAAATCGGCATCATCCGAACAGTTTTTACGTATTCTTGGATATTGGCCATAGGGTAAATTTTTCAGCCATTTAGGGTAGTGGCAGCTTCGATAATCTAGGAAGCTGTTCACATCCACAGTTTTAAAGAACGTTTTTGTCTTTAACATGCCATAGTGATCTTTAAAAATCTCTAAATCAAGAAACTCTACGTATGATTCCGAAAAATGTGGTGTAAAGGTGAGCCCATATGTGTTATTATTGATAAAAGCAACAACATCTAGTGCTTGTTGGTACGTACCAGTCCACAAAATAAATAAATCATCAATGTACCTGTTACGCCGAGCGCTCCGGGTCCCCGCTCCTCCCCGGAGCGCTCGCTTCACTCCCTCCGCTGCAGCGCTCCGGTCACGTCCTCTGACCCGGGGCGCTGCGATCCTGCTGCCAGCCGGGATGCGATTCGCGATGCGGGTAGCGCCCGCTCGCGATGCGCACCCCGGCTCCCCTACCTGACTCGCTCCCCGTCTGTTCTGTCCCGGCGCGCGCGGCCCCGCTCCCTAGGGCGCGCGCGCGCCGGGTCTCTGCGATTTAAAGGGCCACTGCGCCGCTGATTGGCGCAGTGGTTCCAATTAGGGTTTTCACCTGTGCACTTCCCTATATTACCTCACTTCCCTTGCACTCCCTTGCCGGATCTTGTTGCCTTAGTGCCAGTGAAAGCGTTCCTTGTGTGTTCCTTGCCTGTGTTTCCAGACCTTCTGCCGTTGCCCCTGACTACGATCCTTGCTGCCTGCCCCGACCTTCTGCTACGTCCGACCTTGCTTCTGCCTACTCCCTTGTACCGCGCCTATCTTCAGCAGCCAGAGAGGTGAGCCGTTGCTAGTGGATACGACCTGGTCACTACCGCCGCAGCAAGACCATCCCGCTTTGCGGCTGGCTCTGGTGAAAACCAGTAGTGGCTTAGAACCGGTCCACTAGCACGGTCCACGCCAATCCCTCTCTGGCACAGAGGGTCCACTACCTGCCAGCCGGCATCGTGACAGTAGATCCGGCCATGGATCCCGCTGAAGTTCCTCTGCCAGTTGTCGCTGACCTCACCACGGTGGTCGCCCAGCAGTCACAACAGATAGCGCAACAAGGCCAACAGCTGTCTCAACTGACCGTTATGCTACAACAGTTGCTACCACAGCTTCAGCAGTCATCTCCTCCGCCAGCTCCTGCACCTCCTCCGCAGCGAGTGGCCGCTCCTGGGATACGCTTATCCTTGCCGGATAAATTTGATGGGGACTCTAAGTTTTGCCGTGGCTTTCTTTCCCAATGTTCCCTGCATCTGGAGATGATGTCGGACCTGTTTCCCACTGAAAGGTCTAAGGTGGCTTTCGTAGTCAGTCTTCTGTCCGGAAAAGCCCTGTCATGGGCCACACCGCTCTGGGACCGCAATGACCCCGTCACTGCCTCTGTACACTCCTTCTTCTCGGAAATCCGAAGTGTCTTTGAGGAACCTGCCCGAGCCTCTTCTGCTGAGACTGCCCTGTTGAACCTGGTCCAGGGTAATTCTTCCGTTGGCGAGTATGCCGTACAATTCCGTACACTTGCTTCAGAATTGTCCTGGAATAATGAGGCCCTCTGCGCGACCTTCAAAAAAGGCCTATCCAGCAACATTAAAGATGTTCTGGCCGCACGAGAAATTCCTGCTAATCTACATGAACTTATTCACCTAGCCACTCGCATTGACATGCGTTTTTCTGAAAGGCGTCAGGAACTCCGCCAAGATATGGACTCTGTTCGCACGAGGCGTTTCGTCTCCTCGGCTCCTCTCTCCTCTGGTCCCCTGCAATCTGTTCCTGTGCCTCCCGCCGTGGAGGCTATGCAGGTCGACCGGTCTCGCCTGACACCTCAAGAGAGGACACGACGCCGTATGGAGAACCTCTGCCTGTACTGTGCTAGTACCGAACACTTCCTGAGGGATTGTCCTATCCGTCCTCCCCGCCTGGAAAGACGTACGCTGACTCCGCACAAAGGTGAGACAGTCCTTGATGTCTACTCTGCTTCTCCACGTCTTACTGTGCCTGTGCGGATGTCTGCCTCTGCCTTCTCCTTCTCTACAGTGGCCTTCTTGGACTCTGGATCTGCAGGAAATTTTATTTTGGCCTCTCTCGTCAACAGGTTCAACATCCCAGTGACCAGTCTCGCCAGACCCCTCTACATCAATTGTGTAAATAATGAAAGATTGGACTGTACCATACGTTTCCGCACGGAGCCCCTTCTTATGAGCATCGGATCTCATCATGAGAGGATTGAACTTTTGGTCCTCCCCAATTGCACCTCGGAGATTCTCCTTGGACTTCCCTGGCTTCAACTTCATTCCCCAACCCTGGATTGGTCCACTGGGGAGATCAAGAGTTGGGGGTCCTCTTGTTCCAAGAACTGTCTAAAACCGGTTCCCAGTAACCCTTGCCGTAACTCTGTGGTTCCTCCAGTAACCGGTCTCCCTAAGGCCTATATGGACTTCGCGGATGTTTTCTGCAAAAAACAAGCTGAGACTCTACCTCCTCACAGGCCTTATGATTGCCCTATCGACCTCCTCCCGGGTACTACTCCACCCCGGGGCAGAATTTATCCTCTCTCTGCCCCAGAGACTCTTGCCATGTCCGAATACGTCCAGGAGAATCTAAAAAAGGGCTTTATCCGTAAATCCTCCTCTCCTGCCGGAGCCGGATTTTTCTTTGTGTCCAAAAAAGATGGCTCCCTACGTCCTTGCATTGACTACCGCGGTCTTAATAAAATCACGGTTAAGAACCGCTACCCCTTACCCCTCATCTCTGAACTCTTTGATCGCCTCCAAGGTGCCCACATCTTCACTAAATTGGACTTAAGAGGCGCCTATAACCTCATCCGCATCAGAGAGGGGGACGAGTGGAAAACGGCATTTAACACCAGAGATGGACACTTTGAGTATCTGGTCATGCCCTTTGGACTGTGCAATGCCCCTGCCGTCTTCCAAGACTTTGTCAATGAAATTTTTCGTGATCTGTTATACTCCTGTGTTGTGGTATATCTGGACGATATCCTAATTTTTTCTGCCAATCTAGAAGAACACCGCCAGCATGTCCGTATGGTTCTTCAGAGACTTCGTGACAACCAACTCTATGCCAAAATTGAGAAATGTCTGTTTGAATGCCAATCTCTTCCTTTTCTAGGATATTTGGTCTCTGGCCAGGGACTACAGATGGATCCAGACAAACTCTCTGCCGTCTTAAATTGGCCACGCCCCTCCGGACTCCGTGCTATCCAACGCTTTTTGGGGTTCGCCAATTATTACAGGCAATTTATTCCACATTTTTCTACCATTGTGGCTCCTATCGTGGCTTTAACCAAGAAAAATGCTGATCCCAAGTCCTGGCCTCCTCAAGCAGAAGACTCCTTTAAACGACTCAAGTCTGCCTTTTCTTCGGCTCCCGTGCTCTCCAGACCTAACCCTTCCAAACCCTTCCTATTGGAGGTTGATGCCTCCTCAGTAGGAGCTGGAGCTGTTCTTCTACAAAAAAATCCTTCCGGGCATGCTGTCACTTGTGGTTTTTTCTCTAGGACCTTCTCTCCAGCGGAGAGGAACTACTCCATCGGGGATCGAGAGCTTCTAGCCATTAAATTAGCACTTGAGGAATGGAGGCATCTGCTGGAGGGATCAAGATTTCCTGTTATTATCTACACCGACCACAAGAACCTCTCCTACCTCCAGTCGGCCCAACGGCTGAATCCTCGCCAGGCCCGGTGGTCTCTGTTCTTTGCCCGATTTAATTTTGAGATTCACTTTCGTCCTGCCGATAAGAACATTAGGGCCGATGCTCTCTCTCGTTCCTCGGATGCCTCAGAAGTTGATCTCCCTCCGCAACACATCATTCCACCTGACTGCCTGATCTCCACTTCTCCTGCCTCCATCAGGCAGACTCCTCCAGGAAAGACCTTTGTTTCTCCACGCCAACGCCTCGGAATCCTCAAATGGGGTCACTCCTCCCATCTCGCAGGTCATGCGGGCATCAAGAAATCTGTGCAACTCATCTCCCGCTTCTATTGGTGGCCGACTCTGGAGACGGATGTTGGGGACTTTGTGCGAGCCTGCACTATCTGTGCCCGGGATAAGACTCCTCGCCAGAAGCCCGCTGGTTTTCTTCATCCTCTGCCTGTCCCCGAACAGCCTTGGTCTCTGATTGGTATGGATTTTATTACTGATTTACCCCCTTCCCGTGGCAACACCGTTATTTGGGTGGTCGTTGATCGATTCTCCAAAATGGCACATTTCATCCCTCTTCCTGGTCTTCCTTCTGCGCCTCAGTTGGCTAAACAATTTTTTGTACACATTTTTCGTCTTCACGGGTTGCCTACGCAGATTGTCTCGGATAGAGGGGTCCAATTCGTGTCTAAATTCTGGAGGGCTCTCTGTAAACAACTCAAGATTAAATTAAATTTTTCCTCTGCATATCATCCCCAGTCCAATGGACAAGTAGAAAGAATTAACCAGATCCTGGGTGATTATTTGCGACATTTTGTTTCCTCCCGCCAGGATGACTGGGCAGATCTCCTTCCATGGGCCGAATTTTCGTATAACTTCAGGGTCTCTGAATCTTCCTCCAAATCCCCATTTTTCGTGGTGTACGGCCGTCACCCTCTTCCCCCCCTCCCTACCCCCTTGCCCTCTGGTCTGCCCGCTGTGGATGAAATTTCTCGTGACCTTTCCATTATATGGAGAGAGACCCAAAATTCTCTCTTACAGGCTTCTTCACGCATGAAGAGGTTCGCGGATAAGAAAAGAAGAGCTCCCCCCGTTTTTTCCCCTGGAGACAAGGTATGGCTCTCCGCTAAATATGTCCGCTTCCGTGTCCCTAGCTACAAGTTGGGACCACGCTATCTTGGTCCTTTCAAAATTTTGTGTCAAATTAATCCTGTCTCTTATAAACTTCTTCTTCCTCCTTCTCTTCGTATCCCTAATGCCTTTCACGTCTCTCTTCTCAAACCACTCATCCTCAACCGTTTTTCTCCCAAATCTGTTCCTCCCACTCCTGTTTCCGGCTCCTCGGACGTCTTCTCGGTCAAGGAAATTTTGGCTGCCAAAAAGGTCAGAGGGAAAAATTTTTTTTTAGTAGACTGGGAGGGTTGTGGTCCTGAAGAGAGATCCTGGGAACCTGAGGACAACATCCTTGACAAAAGTCTGCTCCTCAGGTTCTCAGGCTCCAAGAAGAGGGGGAGACCCAAGGGGGGGGGTACTGTTACGCCGAGCGCTCCGGGTCCCCGCTCCTCCCCGGAGCGCTCGCTTCACTCCCTCCGCTGCAGCGCTCCGGTCACGTCCTCTGACCCGGGGCGCTGCGATCCTGCTGCCAGCCGGGATGCGATTCGCGATGCGGGTAGCGCCCGCTCGCGATGCGCACCCCGGCTCCCCTACCTGACTCGCTCCCCGTCTGTTCTGTCCCGGCGCGCGCGGCCCCGCTCCCTAGGGCGCGCGCGCGCCGGGTCTCTGCGATTTAAAGGGCCACTGCGCCGCTGATTGGCGCAGTGGTTCCAATTAGGGTTTTCACCTGTGCACTTCCCTATATTACCTCACTTCCCTTGCACTCCCTTGCCGGATCTTGTTGCCTTAGTGCCAGTGAAAGCGTTCCTTGTGTGTTCCTTGCCTGTGTTTCCAGACCTTCTGCCGTTGCCCCTGACTACGATCCTTGCTGCCTGCCCCGACCTTCTGCTACGTCCGACCTTGCTTCTGCCTACTCCCTTGTACCGCGCCTATCTTCAGCAGCCAGAGAGGTGAGCCGTTGCTAGTGGATACGACCTGGTCACTACCGCCGCAGCAAGACCATCCCGCTTTGCGGCGGGCTCTGGTGAAAACCAGTAGTGGCTTAGAACCGGTCCACTAGCACGGTCCACGCCAATCCCTCTCTGGCACAGAGGGTCCACTACCTGCCAGCCGGCATCGTGACAGTACCGTCTAAAAAAATGTATATAGTTAAAAAAAAGGGGAATCAGGCTGTGTGATAAAAAGGGACAAAAAGAGATAAAAACGCGTTGTTCTATTTTCTATTAAGTACCTCGGTTATACTTACCTTATCTTAATATTTAGCACTTTTGCCTATTTATTGCCGCTATCCTTTGCTTGCGCCTGGAGAATCCCTAAGTGGTTTGGAGGTTATTTTTGGAGTATTATTTCACTAACACAGCACATTCCCTATGCATGTTAGGACAAGGCAAAGTGTTCTACACCCCTATTGAGGCTATATGGTCTCCTTATGCTTCCGCTGCCTCCAGGCTGTGTCATTCAGCCACTATATGGTCTCCTCATCCTGCCACAAACTCCAGGCTGTGTCATTCAGGCACTATGTGCTGCCGCCACTTCCGCCACACTGTGTCATTCAGCTACTATATGGTCTCCTCATGCTGCTTCCACCTCCAAGCTGAGTCACTTAGCCACAATATGTTTTCCTCATGCGACCGCCACCTCCACGCTGTGCCATTCAGCCACTATATGTTCTCCTCATGCTGCCGCCACCTCTACGCTGTGTCATTCAGCCACTATATGTTCTCCTCATGCTGCTGCCACTTCCACGTTGTGTAATTCAGCCACTATATGTTCTCCTCATGCTTCAGCAAACTCCACACTGTGTCATTCAGCCACTATATGCTGCCGCCAACTCCAGGCTGTGTCATTCAGGAACTATGTGGTCTCCTCATGCTGCTGCTACCTCCACGCTGTGTCATTCAGCCACTATATAGTCTCCTGATACTGCCGCCACCTCCAGATCCAATCTCCAATCCCAGAAAACTTAAATAAAAAGTGATCAAAAAGTACACGCAGGAGTGGTAGCATTAAAAACTACAGATCATGTCACAAAGAATGAGCCTTGATACAGCCCCACATACGGAAAAATTCAAAAGTTATAGGGGTCAGAATAGAGTCATTTTAACCTCTGAAAGACCCATGACATACGCGTACGTCATGAGTCCGCTCCCGATCTATAACGCCGGGCCACGCGTCTGAAGTGAAAGGGAAAGCATGCCGGTTAGCTCAGGGAGCTGTTCGGGATAGCCACAGCGAAATCGCTGCATCCCGAACAGCTTACTAGACAGCCGGAGGATCCCTACCTGCCTCCTCTCTGTCCGATTGCCGAATGACTGCTCAATGCCTGAGATCCAGGCATGAGCAGTCAAGCGGCAGAATCATCGATCAGTGGTTTCTTATGAGAAACCACTGATCAATGTAAAAGATCAGTGTATGCAGTGTTATAGGTCCCTATGGGAGCTATAACACTGCAAAAAAGGTGGAAAAAGTGAATAAAGATCATTTAACACCTCCCCTATGAAAAGTTTGGATCACCCCCCTTTTACCATAAAAAAAAAACCTGTGTAAATAAAAATAAACATATATATGGTATTGCCGCGTGCGGAAATGTCCAAATTATAAAAATATATCGTTAATTAAACCGCACGGTCAATGGCGTACGCGCACAAAAAAAGTCCAAAATAGTGCATTCTTGGTCACTTTTTATATCATGAAAAAATGAATAAAAAGCGATCAATAAGTCCTATCAATGCAAAAATGGTACCGCTAAAAACTTCGGCGCAAAAAATGAGCCCTCATACCACCCCATACTTTGAAATATATAAAAGTTATAGGGGTCAGAAAATGACAATTTTAAACGTATTAATTTTCCTGCATGTAGTTATGATTTTTTCCAGAAGTACGACAAAATCAAACCTATATAAGTAGGGTATCATTTTAATCGTATGGGCCTACAGAATAAAGATAAAGTGTAATTTTTACCGAAAAATGTACTACGTAGAAACTGAAGCCCCCCAAAGTATACAAAACAGCGTTATTTTTCAATTTTGTCTCACAATTGTTTTTTTTTCCGTTTCGCCGTAGATTTTGGGGTAAAATGACTGATGTCATTACAAAGTAGAATTGGTGGCGCAAAAAATAAGCCATCATATAGATTTTTAGGTGCAAAATTGAAAGCGTTATGATTTTTTAAAGGCAAGGGGGGAAAAACGAAAATGCAAAAATGGAAAAACCCCAAGTCCTCAAAGGGGTATTCCAGGCAAAAACTTTTTTTTTATATATCAACTGGCTTCGGAAAGTTAACCAGATTTGTAAATTACTTCTATTAAAAAATCTTAATCCTTCCAATAGTTATTAGCTTCTGAAGTTTTCTGTCTAACTGCTCAATGATGATGTCACGTCACGGGAGCTGTGAATGATGGGAGAATATCCCTTGCATGATGGGAGAATATCCCCATAGGAGCTGGACAGCTCCCGGGACGTGAGTCATCAGAAAGCAGTTAGACAGAAAACTGCAACTCAACTTCAGAAGCTAATAACTATTGGAAGGGTTAAGATTTTTTTTATAGAAGTAATTTACAAATCAGTTTAACTTTCCGGAGCCAGTTCATATATATAAAAAAAGTTTTTGCCTGGAATACCCCTTTAAGTGGTTAAACATACAAATTTTGTTTAAAAGAGAGGGTGTTTTAAAAATAGCACATTCCTTGTGCAAAATGCTAACTGTGGTGCGGAGCCATCAAATCCCCTACAGCTGGAACTTTCCATTTGCCCTCCATGTCCGCAAAGATGGATGCTCTACTGTACTACGGTCCTTTTCGGAATTTCCGGCCTTTTGTTCCACGCTGAATCTCCCGACTCCTCATTTTATAGATTGGGTCTGACTCCCCCAACTCCTCCTCCTTCTCTGTTGTGGCAGCTTGTTCGCCAGAAGCGCTCCTCTCATGGTCGTGGATCTGCTTTCCGGGGTCGGTAAAGCTCTCCTTCTGCACCCACTTGAGGAGATTCATTCCCCATAGCTGGACGTTATCCTGCCTGGTTACCTTCTGTGGACCCTGATTTTTGTCGATTTCTCTCATTAGTTTCATACCTTGCCTGTTTTTTTATTTTTTGAGATTTAATCGCTGACTGTTTTATGATGGCCTGTAGTCATGTGTTCATGGTCACCCATTGATTTTTGCTAGATGTTCTCCTTGCCCTGGCCTGCGGGGGGGGGGGGGGGGGGGGGAGCCTCCACAGTTCTGTGCCTTCCTTTCGGATGTTGTTCTTCCATTTCCCCTCTGAGGCTCTGGCAAAGAGAGAATTTCCTATGGGGTGCTTGTTCACCCCTCTCCCCTTTCCATAGTCTTGTTTAGCCTCTTCTTTGGCCGTATGGTCATTGGTTCATACGTGGATGTGTTATTTTGTTGCTTTGTTTTCTGAATTATTGTCCTTTTGTGTCCTGTTGTGTCTGTCCTTCCCCTCCTTTTGTGTTTACTCATTTTCCCTTGCTTCTGTTCTTTTTCAGATTCTCTGGCAATGGCTCTTTGGTTCCGTTCCCTGTTGGCTATCTACTTCGCCTGTGACTGTCTGTACTCCCTCGGGAGGATGGGTGAGTATTCTCCTTTATTGTCTTTTCCTCTCCTTTCTCTTCCACCATGGTCAAGTGTGTATCCTTGAATCTTAAGGGCCTTAACTCCCCCCCCCCCCCCCCAAGAGGCGTCTTTTGCAACGGGAGTTGGTTATGCTGCTCGCTAATGTAGTGTTTCTTCAGGAGACAAACTTTGACCCTTCTGGCTCCTTTAAATTTCTCCATCACCTGTATCTCCAGGCATTCTTGGCCTCCTCTGGTGGAAAAGTGGTGGGTGGAGAGGAGATCCTCATCTCCCATTCCTGTCCTTTCCAGGTATCCTCCTGTTTTGCTGTTCCTGCTGGCGTTTTGTGGTTGTTGAGGGTACTATGGGTGGTAAACCTCTTTTTCTTTGTAATGTTTATTCCCCTAACACTTCTCAAATTGCTTTTTTGCGTCAGGTTGTGGCTAGGCTGCGTAAATACCCTCCAGCAGCCTGGCTTCATAGGGGTGACTTCAACCTTGTCTTTTCACCCTCTATGGATCGACACTTATTGGCTTCTCACCCTCCCACTCCGGCCCAGCTGCATCTTGCTCCTATTTTCCGTCGTATTGTCCGCACTTCCTCTCTTCATGATCTCTGGCACATTACCCACCCTACTGACTGGTCCTTTACTGTTTACTCTCACCCCCACAAATTGCATACGCGCATAGATGACTTTTTTGGTTACCTCTCTATCTAACCTATCTCTTGGTCCGACCATAGTCCCATTCTGCTTCACTTCACTGCTTAGCTCAGCTTCCTGTCCTAGGCGCTGGCATCTTAATGACTCCTTGCTGAAGTCTCTGCCCTCTCGGGATTCGATCCAGGGCTGTATTGCTGACTACTTTGCCACTAATGAAGGGTCAGTTTAATCCCAGGCTATTCTCTGGGAAGCTCATAAGTCTGTGATTCAGAGCCATTGCATTGCTTTGGGTACCTGTTTGAAGAGAGATGCTATGGCTCGCTCCCGGAAGCTTAGGGTGAAGATTGCTTAGTTGGAATCCTTGTTATTGTCTTCCTACTCCCTTTCAGTGCTGAGACATCAGGTGGCAGACTAAATTTAGCAATCTGGCGATTCACGAGGTTGAACATCAGCTACTGTATGCTAAACAAAGGTTTCATGAGAAAGGCAACAAGGGACATACTATGTTGGCCAAGTGATTGAGAGACCGTGCGGCCGCTCAGGCTCCCTCTGCTCTGAAGGATCCTTCTAGTAGCCTTCACCCTGAGGATATTTCTCGTCTTTTCTCAACTTACTATTCTAAGCTTTACTCTCTCCCTTCTTGATTGATGTGGTCTTGGATGCCTTTCTTTCCCAGTGCCATCTGCCCGCCCTTATGGTAGCTGATCGTGCTACTCGTAATGCTCCCATCACTTTGGAGGAGCTGATCGAGGTCCTTAAGTCCTTGCCCACTTGTCGCTCCCCTTGCCCATACGGCTTCCCTTATCTATATTACAAAACGTACTCCTCTCTCCTTCTTCCTCTGCTTCTTCCTCTTTTTAATGCTTAATGGGGTGGGTGGGGGAGGAGGTCCTGCAGTCCATTTCACACTCATTGTTTACTTTGATACCGAAACCGGGTAAGGATCCTCATGATTGCTCCATTTACAGGCCATTTGCTCTTCTTAAATCTCATTTCAAATTTTTTTCTAAAGTCTTGTCTTCTTGCCTCTCATGTTTTCTCCCCACTCTAGGGCACAAGGACCAGGTTAGTTTTACGCCTTGACACCAAGGAGGTAACAATACTAGAAGAGTGGTGGGCCTTATTGACTGTCCGAGCAGGCCCTGATTCATAGCCTAGATGCCGAAAAGGCTTTTGATAGACTAAGTTGGCCTTTTCTGTTTGCTACACTACAAAAATTTGGTATCACAGGTGACTTTCTTACTGCTCTGCGGGGCCTTTACTCCTTTCCTACTGCTTATCCTAAACTTCCTCATGCTTCTTCCCTGACTTTCCCTCTGTTTAATGGCATGCAATAGGGTTCTCCATTATCCACTCTGATCTTTGCATTGTGTATCGAACCCTTAGCTACTATGATATGGGGGGGATCTGGATGTCTCTGAGGTTGCTCTCTATGATAGGGAATTAAAAAATGTGCCTATTTGCGGATTATGTTCTTCTTACCCTGACCAGCCTTATAATGTCCCTTCCTAATCTCTATAGGATACTCCATTCCTATGGTGAAGTATCTGGTTACAAGGTTAACCTTTCTAAGTCTGAGGCTATGCCTTTGAACCTCCCTCTGTCCTTGTCTGGTCTCCCTTGTGCCAACTATTTCTTCAAGTGGTCACCCCTGGCTTTGAAATATTTAGGGGTTCTACTAACTCCCTGCTATACCTCGCTTTATTCTACTAATTTCCTCCCCCTCTTCCGAGAGCTGCGGGCCCTTATGGATGAATGGAGGTCTCAATATATCTCTTTTTCTGTCTGTATTGCGGCAGTCAAGATGACTATTCTCCCTAAATTGCTGTATTTTTTCAAGAACCTTCCTGTCCATGTTCCCCTTTCAACCATCTGCTCTTTTCAGTCAGCAATATTCCGATTCATCTGAGATGCTAAACGCCATTGCCACCCGATGTCAGTAATGATGGCTATTCACTCTATGGGAGGGATAGCTGTCCCTGACATTTCTAAGTTCTATTGGGCTTCTCACTTGCGTCATCTACCTACCTGGTCTTCCTATCATGCTTATAGCAGGTGGGTGGAGCTGTAGAAGCTGTGGCTGGTGCCAGTTCATTTGATTGCTTTTCTTTGGCATGTCTCCCCTCCCTCCACCTCTTAGGCCCCCTTCTAGCTACCATGTCTTTTACTCGCTATGCACTCAAACGGATCCCTCCAAGGAACAGCCCAGGATAAAGGCAGCACACAAGACTTCAAAGGTAAAATGGTTTATTTACCCTGCATGCAACGCGTTTCGCTGGATAACCAGCTTCATCAGGCATGTTAAGGGTAGAGACACATGCAGTATTTATACACAACAGTTAACCTGCACATTGCTGGAATAAAAGCAATGGGCAGGAACACATAAAACACACACATAAAAACTAGTAGATTAGTTATAAAAAATACCACATACCTAACTAAAAGAAATATATAAAAAAACATATAATATATCAATACATTTATAATGTATTTATAATATGATAATAGAAGGCTAGTCAAGCTTTGTCCATCTTCCTTTTACATTACGTTATCACACTAAGAGCTCTCTCCTTGTTTGTATTTTACTCGCTATGTCTGGGGATATTGTTCAAGGAAGTTCAAGCTCTTCCTCTCCTTTGCAATCTTTTCTCTACCACCTGACTTTCCCTCTGGACTGTCTTCGGGTATGGTGCGGGAGTGGAGCTCTAGGGGGCTTTTCTGCTGTGCTGATGTTGTGGACTTTCTGTCTCATACTCTTCTGCCTTTTGACCAGCTTGTCTCTCTCAATGGCCTTCCCTCCTCCGAGTGGCTTCATTATCTGTAACTCAGCCATTATATGTCCTCTAAATTTGGATGGGCTGTTGTCTCTCTGCCCATGGGTTTTGAGTGATTATGTCGCCATGGTCCGCAGGTGAAGGGGTTGCTTTCTAATGTGTGTTCCTTGCTTAATGTCCCTCCTGACGGTGCAGCCCCTTCCCATCGCTATATGAGTCGCTGGGCAGAAGTTCTGAATGCTAGCCTGTCCCTCCCTCAGTGGAGGATTATCTGGGAGAGAGCCTCTCTTGAGTCTCTTACTGCCTCCTTAAACAACTCCATTCCTTTTTTTCTTTCTGTCTGGGAGCCATGGGATTGCTTTTCTGACCATCAACTTCCATGAACTATCTCTTGTCTCTCTCTTTCTTCCTTTCCACTCTTCTTGCTTTCTCTTTTGTTCTGCACTACCTAAAATAATATTTTTTTGGTTGCATCATACATTTTAAGGTAAAATGGAAAATGTCATAACAAAGTACAATTGGTCATGCAAAAAACAGGCCCTCATATGGGTCTGCGTATGGAAAAAAGTTATGGATTTTAGTAGGCAAGGAGGAAAAAACAAATACGCAAAAATGAAACTTGCTTTGTATCATTGTATCCTCTATCCACAAGGTAGGGGATATGTTTTGGATCGCGCGTGGGGGGAGGGATCTTGTTGGGTGGTCCAAGTGCTGCAGATAAGGAAGATAAGGAATAAGTTTTTTCTTGACTAGACTACTCCTTTAAAGGGGTACTCTGGTGGAAACCAATTTTTTTTTTTAAATCAACTGGTGCCAAAAAGTTAAACAGATTTGTAAATTACTCAGGGCCCAGTAGCTCAGTGCTTAATCCACAATGTTTGTCAGGAGACAGCCGTTTCCCGCAATTATTGCACTTCTAAAGACCAGCAAGAAGTTCAGTAATTGTGAGAAACAGATGTCATCTGACAAACATTGTGGATTAAGCACTGAGTTACCTGGCCCCAGGTGTCCGCACAAAGGAAGTATCCTGTTGGAGTTGTTTTAATCTTTGCATGGAATAAATAATTTTTAAGGACTTGGTGAGTTACTGCCCTCCTATTCCTTTAAAGTCTTCTGATGTATGTAGATAATACTTACTGTTAGCCTGTATAGTTTTTTTTGCAGTTAGCTTCTGCCCTCTAAACTCATCCTCTCCCATCTCCTTCTTTCTCCATAGACTTGTAGGCACAAGATGTAAACTGATCTCTCAGTAAGCTGCTAGTCCTTGTAAAGAACGTTTATTTAGAGTGGTTGAAAGTTTTGAAGAGATGTTGAGGGGAAAGAACTTTATTCTGTTAAGACATTTTACAAAGTTTCTTAGGGCCCTATTACATGAAATATTACACAGGCTGATAATCTCTCTGTACAATAGGTCCAGGGACAGGTCAAAACCGTGCAATGAACTAATGAATGAATGTTTCATTGCTCATCAGCTTATCACATGGTTTTGACCTGTCATGATAACCGAGTCATGTAAGAGACTCATAAAACAGACATCAATCTACCTGGTCAACGATTATGACATTTAGCACCACCTTTCGATTGTTCTATGTTTGTTCAAACGACTGGCAATCATTTAAAAAACTATACTGTTATGTAAAACGGTTAATTTTATATATATATATATATATATATATATATATATATATATATATATATATACATATATTGTAAGGAACCGTCCTTGGGAATAGCTCTGGGATCATCCTGGTCACTGCCACGGGACACGTTTCCTTGCAATAATTTGGCAGACAACAGTTCAGGTTACAAGTCTGGCACCTCGCCAGCTTTATTTAAACAGGTTGCAGGCAAAAGCAAAACATAACAAAGGAACAAAATAAAGTCCTAGACCGTCTGGTCACTGACTACAACTCTCAGCATGCCCTGTCTTGTAACTTGTGAGCTACCCTCATCCAGTAAAACATATGACACCTGCAACCTGATTACTCATAGTTCACACTTCACTTGGGCCACTCACAGCTCCAGCTGTGTGCTTCCCCCAGCAGGGCCCATGTCTCCCCCTTACAGCATCTTACTGTTTCCAAGTGAGAGCTCAGATTACACTGAATCTCATCCTTATAAACACCTCCCCTCTCTGCTGCCTCATTAACTAGGCCTCAGGTGGAGGTTTCTTCAGGGTGAGCCAAGGAAATACACCCTTTCCTTGCCACATTATCACAATATATATATATATATATATATATATATATATATATATATATATATATATAATATAAACTTTTATTGTATTGTGGATTACTGAATGTGTAGGAACAAATGATTTGGAGACTCAGATTCAAACATCTTGTTGCAAAGTTTATTCTGAAAAGAATCATGGCAGAAATGACAATGAAGAAAATCATATGTGTAATTAAGCACATCTTCAGAGACTCAGCCTAATTGCTTGTCTTGGGGAGAATCCTATAAAATGGATAGGCAAACATAACTTTGGATGAATTTGTTTTTTAAGTTGGATTATAAGATGTACTATAGTAATTGCAGCAACAGAATCATTAGTTTCTTCAGTTGGAATGTCTGAGCTACAGTATAATACTAGGTTTTATGACTGAATCTGTCACAACAATGCATTATTGTTCCAACAGAACAGAGTGAAGCATTTCCTGCACAATTAAAGTTAAGTTACAATAAAGGAAAATGTTCATTCAATTTGGCTCAATATGAAATAATATTTGAAGCAAATGAGAATGAGTGTACGCAACAATTCTTACTTTTTGTGCTTCCGTTAAAATAGTATAATTACATATATAGGCTTTTTCTTACAATATTATGCCTTATATTTTTTGACATACCTAACTTGCAAATCAAATAACATTTTAAAATAAAGAATAGAATGGAGCTAAATGGTGACCAATGTTCACTAGACATATGAATATGGAAATAAAATTAATTTATAAGTGTATTGTGCCCTGGCACTTTTAAAATCATTTGTTGGCTCAGCTATTTTAGTTAAAGGGGTTATTCCAATATTAAAAGTTATCTCCTATCCACTCCTATAACTAGTTGATTGGTGGGTGGTCAGACATCTGGGATTCTTACTAGAACAAAGGTTACAAATCCAGAATAGAAGGGCAGTATACATGCTCAGCCACTGCTCCATTCACTGTCTATGGTACTTTGAATCATACCCAAATCATCACTTTGCAATGTTTAAAAGTCTAATAGAAAAAAATAGAGTGGTGGTTGACCATGAGTGCTACTACTTCATTCACTCTAGAAAAATGTACTTCCATTCTTGTTATCAGTTTTCCTCTATCCTATCCTTGCATAGGGATAACCCTGTTAATTTGGGATAACACCTTTAACCTGTTGGGGACGAAGGGCGTATGCATACGCCCTTGCGTCCTGGTACTTAAGGACAAAGGGCGTATCCATGCGCCCGTGGGAAAATTGCACCCCGCCGCTTGCCGGAACGGGATCGCCGCATTGCCCCGGAACAGCTAGATGATCTGGTGACGTAACAGAGTCACCAGATCAGCCAGTAGCATAGGCTGTGAGATGGAGCAGTAATGCTCCTCCCACAGCGATTTGATTGGACAGGTCTTTTTGGACCATCAAATCGAATCTTTTGGCTGGAGTAGAGCCCTCCCTTGGTCTCCTCAAACCTCTGCTCTGCCCAGTAACGTGTATTTGGTGAGCAGAGCAGAGCTTGTGAGGAGACTAAAAGTAAGATCCCCCCATACTGTGCCCCAGCGCCCCCCAGAGACCCCCAGATCCCCCCTGTAGCCCCCTGCCCCCTTGCCCAGTCCAGCAAAGTTTGTGCTAGGCAGGGGCAGAGTTGTATTCTATAAAAATAAAAATATATATATTTTTTTATTTCTGTGCAGCGCCCGCTGTCTCGGGTCTGAGGCAATTTTTTGTGCCAAAACCCTTACAGGGACACTGGGCTTACCTCCATAATTTTTTTGGGGGTGTAAGTTTTTTTTTTTTTTTTACCTTATTCGCTAACTTTGGCCGGACCCTCTTCCCTGTAAAAAGAGTGTCCGGCCACTGTTAGCGAATTTCCCACCCCACCAGGCTTTTTTTGGGGGGAGTTTTTTTTTCCATTTTTTTTAGCACCTTTTTTGGGGATTAGCGGTCCGTGCCCCCAGCAGCAGGTCCGTGCTGTGTGCGCCTACCCTGACCGCTGACAGTAATATATAACTGATCAGTGTTTTTTTTAGGGTTCAGGCAGGTACTTTTTTATTCCCCCCCTTTTAGTGTCTTCTGCGCCCCCTGCCGCCACTGAGCCCTAATCAGTGGCGCACACAACTGATTAGGTACTCTCTCTTTGGCGCAGGTTTTTTTGCCTTAGAAGTACACCCTTAGTTTTTTTTTTCTGGTTAGTTGGTTAGGAATAAAGTAGAACCCCCCCCCCCCCCCTACACATATACACAAAGTAAAAAACACAAACACACACACTACCCCCCCCCCCTCCCATAAGTGTTAGGCAATGGCTCGCAGGGCGTTTTCAGCGGAGGAGGCATATGCCATAATTGCCTCTGGCTCTGAAAGCACCAGTGAGGGCGATGAAGACCCCACTTTCCTGGTCTCTTCATCGCTCTCCTCATCATCAAGTTCTGATGATGAGCCCCCAAGGCGGCGGAGCCACTGCCGTGCGAGGCCAGATACACCCCATGCAACTGACCCTGTGCCCCATACTAGCACTAGCGACCATGTCGCCTGTACTAGAATGCCGGCCCACCAGGCAAGTCCACCGGTACCCTCTACCGGTGAACCTGTCTGGACTACCCCAGATAACTTTGAGCCCGTGATTCCTGGGTTTGTTGGTAACCCAGGAATCCAAATTGACATTGCCGGGTTCACTGAAATAGACTTTTTTAGTCAATATTTCAGTGACGACTTTGTCAACATGATGGTGACACAGACAAATCTGTATGCCCAACAGTTTGTTGCTGCTCACCCGGGCTCGATTTTGGCCAGGCCCAACGGATGATACGCTGTCAATGCAGCCGGAATGAGGACGTTGGGGCCTCGTGCTGCATATGGGCCTGTACAAAAAGCCTAGTGTCAGGCAATACTGGAGCGGGGACATCCTATACAAGACCCCACTTTACAGTATGGCCATGACACGGGAATGTTTTGAGGCCATAAGGAAATGTCTGCATTACAATGATAATGCAGCATGTCCTCCCCAAGGTGATCCTGCCTATGACCGGCTGTACAAGATACGGCCGATCATAGATCACTTTGGGGCCAAATTTATGGAGGCCTACGTTCCCCAAAGGGAGCTCTCTGTAGATGAGTCTCTCATCAGTTTTAAGGAGAGACTCATTTTCCGCCAATACATCCCATCCAAGTGGTCGAGATATGGTGTGAAGCTTTATAAACTCTGTGAGAGTAACTCGGGGTACACTTACAAGTTTAGAATATACGAGGGTCGAGGTTCCCGAATTGAACCCCCAGAATGTCCCCCCATTCTGGGTGTCAGCGGGAAGATCGTGTGGGACCTTTTGCACCTCTGTATCCCTCTGTTCAAATCCCTCACCGCCAGATCTACGTCCGCTTGTGGGACCGTGCAGAAAAATCAGAGAGGCCTCCCGACCTATCCCCTCCAGGTGCCAATCCCCAGGGGTGAGTCCCGTGCCCTTACCCATGATAACCTGTTGCTGGTCAGGTATAAGGACAAGAGGGATGTCCTTATGCTCACCACAATTCATGGGAATGGCACCACCCCTGTCAGTGTCCGAGGTACCGTGGCACGGGTCCTCAAGCCCGATTGTATTGTGGACTACAATCGGTATATGGGGGGAGTTGATCTCTCTAATCAAGTCCTCAAGCCATATAATGCCATGCGCAAAACCCGGGCATGGTACAAAAAAATTGCGATCTACATGGTCCAGGTTGCAATGTACAACACATATGTACTATACCGGAGCGCTGGCAACACTGGGAGATTTATAAAGTTCCAGGTGGTGCTCATAAAGGCCCTGATCTTTGGCGGTCAGGGGGGAGCGGCCCCGAGCACTTCCAGAACTGTATGCACCAGGATCGTCCCTGGCCAACACTTTCCAGGTGAGGTCCCCCACACTGGAAAGAAGGGACGATCCCAGAAAAAATGCAGAGTGTGTCGCAAGAGGGGGATACGGAAGGACACCACCACTCAATGCGACACTTGCCCCGATCATCCGGGCCTCTGCATGGAAGGGGTTGCCCTGCAGTTCGGAGCTCCGCTCACAGCGTCCGGAAGTTCATTACTCCGAATGCTGTGTGCGGGCTTCCGTGTTCGCGGCCGCCGGGCGTGACGTCACACCTGGCCCCTTCGTGATGTCTCGCCCGCCCCCTCGTGACGTCACGCGCGCCCCCTCTACCAAAGTCTATGGGAAGGGGGCGTGACAGTGGTCGCGCCCCCTTCCCATAGACTTTCGTTGAAGGGGCGGGCTAGACGTCACGACGGGGCGGGCAAGACGTCACGAAGGGGACGTCATGCCCGGCAGCCGCGAACACGGAAGCCTGCACACAGCGTTCGGAGTAATGAACTTCCGGACGCTGTGAGCGGAGCTCCGAACTGCAGGGCAGCGCACAACCCCTTTAAGGATTGCTTCAGGGAGTATCACACTTCCATGGAGCACTAAATTCTCCTTTCCAAATTTTAATTCCCCTTGATTTGACACCAATGTACACCTGTCAACAGTACGTTCCTTGAAGGTAGTATTTTCAAAATCTTGCCTTTTTTTATTTTAGATTTTGGGTCTAAAACTCTGCCACTGCAGGGCAAATCACCACCTTAGGTATCAAAAGTGCCCAATGCTCTTTTCCTCCTTAGCCCTGTTTTGCACCTGCACAGCACTTTACATCTACATATGGGGTATTTCCTTACTCTAACGAAATTGGGCTACAAATTTTGGGGGACATTTGTTCCTATAATCCAGCAATTCAGTGTTAAAAATCAGATTTAAAATTATTACGGCCCACTGTTCAAACAAAACTGTGAGTTGTAAATACTCACTGTACCCCTTGTTATGTTCCTTGAGGGGTGCATTTTCCAAAAAGATGGCACAGTTGGGGGGATCCTCTGTTCTGCCACCATGGGTGCTTTGAAAATGCACATTGCCCCCAACTACAATTCAAGCCAAAACAGTGCTCCTTCTCTTCTGAGACCTGTAGTGCGCTCACCGAGCAATTTACGTCAACATATAAAGATATTTACTTATTCATGAGAAATTGGGCTACACATTTTGCTTGAATTTTTGTTCAATCACATCTTTGGAAAGTGAAAAATTTGAGGTAACATCAGAATTTTAGTGTTAAAAAAACTATTTTTCACTTTTACAACCCACTGTGCAATAAACCTGGGAGGTTTAATTTCTAACTGAAATGCTTATTACCGTATTTATCGGGGTATACCACGCACCGGCCTATAACACGCACCCTCATTTTACCACGGATATTTGGGTAAAAAAACTTTTTTACCCAAATATCCATGAAAAAATGAGGGTGCGTGTGTGCGCGTGTATACCCCGATATACCCCCAGGAAAGGCAGGGGGAGAGAGGCCGTCGCTGCCCGCTTCTCTCCCCCTGCCTTTCCTGGGGTCTAGAGCGCTGCTGTCGGCCCTTTTCACCCCCTGGTTATCGGCGCCGCTGCCCGTTCTGTCCCCCTGACTATCGGTGCCGGCGCCGATAGCCAGGGAGAGAGAAGCGGCGCCGACAGCCAGGGGGAGAGAAGGGGCAGCGGCACCCATTGCCGGCGCCGCTGCCCCGTTGCCTCCCCCCATCCCCGGTGGCATAATTAGCTGAGTCCGGTCCGCGCTGCTCCGCTGCTCCAGGCCTCCGTCGTGCGTCCCCGGCGTCATTGCTATGCACGGCGCGGCGCATGACGTCAGAGCGCCGCGCCGTTCAGCGCATAGCAATGACGCCGGGGACGCACGACAGAGGCCTGGAGCAGCGGAGCAGCGCGGACCGGACTCAGGTAATTATGCCACCGGGGATGGGGGGAGGCAACGGGGCAGCGGCGCCGGCAATGGGTGCCGCTGCCCCTTCTCTCCCCCTGGCTGTCGGCGCCGCTTCTCTCTCCCTGGCTATCGGCGCCGGCACCGATAGTCAGGGGGACAGAACGGGCAGCGGCGCCGATAACCAGGGGGTGAAAAGGGCCGACAGCAGCGCTCTAGACCCCAGGAAAGGCAGGGGGAGAGAAGCGGGCAGCGACGGCCTCTCTCCCCCTGCCTTTCCTGGGGGTGTATCGGCGTATAACACGCACACAGACTTTAGGCTAAAAATTTTTAGCCTAAAAAGTGCGTGTTATACGCCGATAAATACGGTATGTTCCTTGAGGGTGTTGTTTCCAAAATGGTGTCACATGTGGGGGGTTTCCGCTGTTCTGGCACCATGGGGGCTTTGGAAATGCACATTGCCCCCAACTTCAATTACAGCAAAATTCTCTCTCCCACAGCCAAACAGCGCTCCTTCTCTATTGAGACCTGTAGTGCGCTCGCCAAGCAATTTACCTACACATATGAGGTATTTACTTATTCATGAGAAATTGGGCTACACATTTTGGGGGGATTTTTGTTCAATTTCACCTTGCTAAAATGAAAAATTTGGGGTAACACAAACATTTTTGTGTTAAAAATCTAATTTTTCATTTTTACAACCCACTGTTCCAAAAATCTGTGAGGTATAAGTTCTTACTGTAATGCTTATTACATTCTTTGAGGGGTCTGGGCTCTGCAGCTTAATATGGGTAAGCTTACTATATGTACTTTATCTTACTAGTCTTTGTGTCTCTTTGCAGTCTGCATGGATCCATAGATAAGCGCTTGTGTTACTACTGTATCATCACACTATCATTGCGCAATATTATATCTTTGTATATATATGCACATGCGAGTTGAAATTTATTTTAGCATTTGTTTGCACTAATTTATATTCTATTATACCCACAATTGTGGTTAGTGTATATTTTAAATACCGTATATAGAGCATTTTAGTAGCAATAATTGACATGCAGTGCAGCTCTCTAAGAGACTGAGATATTATATTAATTACTTGTTACATCATATTATATGTTAGCCCATTGCAGCTGGCAGTAGCCCACTTTTTTTGTACTGGAATCTAACCTTAATCCCAATTTCAATTATTGGCGTCTGTTCACATTGACAGGCATTTACTAAGGGGTTTAGTCATTTTTTTCTGACTATTTTTGGCGCAAAATTGTCGCAATTGCGCCTACCCTATAAATTGTGCGACTTTCCCTAGCAAGAGCTAGAAAGTAAAAAAAAAATTTCCCGCTTAATTTACGCAAGTTTTCAGTTTTTACTTGCAGTGGTCAGGAATTTATTAACTGAGACAGTCGCAGTTGCGTAATAAACTGTCGCAACGGCCATAAAAATTGACTAAATTTACTCCAGCTCCAACATGGAGCAGGAAAAGCTACTGCCGCCCGGGCTCCGACATACTTTCTCCCCGCTACCCTCACTGCACTACCGGGTCACTACAGTGATTTACACCCCCCCCCCCCCTCACCTGCCAGCACCACACAACTCCCATCTGTCTGCTGTTGCAAGACTACAAGTCCCAGCATGCCCTTACAGTGAGGACATGCTGGGAGTTGTAGTCTTGTAGCAGCGGGAGCTGAGCGGCGCGGGCGGGAGACAAGGGGAGGGGGGGTAGGCCGTATGAGGAGCCCGGGCGGGAGACAAGGGGGGTAGCGGGGAGACCGTATGAGGAGCCCGGGCGGCTGCACTGTAATGTCAGCCCCGGCTCCTGCCCTGAGAGCCATAGGCTTTGGCTGTCAGGGCATGCTGGGTGTTGTAGTTTTGCAACAGCTGGAGGGCCACAGTTTGCAGACCACTGGTGTGTGGTCTGTAAACTGTAGTCCTCCAGCTGTTGCAAAACTAAACAGCTGAAGGGGACCGGCGAAGAAGTTCACTTACCCTTCCGAGGCTCCAGCGACGATCGGTGACGGAGATCGTCGCGCGGCACTGTCGCGCGGCAGTGTCGCGCGGCAGTGTCGTGCAGCGCTGGATCCTACGGAAGCCGGTAAGTTGCGCAAGCTTCCCAACCAGGGTGCCTCCAAATGTTGCAAGACTACAACTCCCAGCATGCCTGGATACCCTTTGGCTGTCCGGGCATGCTGGGAGTTGTAGTTTTGCAACAGCTGGAGGCACCCTTGTTGGGAAACACTGGCCTAAAACAGTGTTTCCCAACCAAGGTGCCTCCAGATGTTGCAAGACTACAACTCCCAGCATGCCTGGACACCCTTTGGCTGTCCGGGCATGCTGGGAGTTGTAGTTTTGCAACAGCTGGAGGCACCCTTGTTGGGAAACACTGGCCTAAAACAGTGTTTCCCAACCAGGGTGCCTCCAGATGTTGCAAGACTACAACTCCCAGCATGCCTGGACAGCCATTGGCTGTCCAGGCATGCTGGGAGTTGTAGTTTTGCAACAGCTGGAGGCACCCTTGTTGGGAAACACTGGCCTAAAACAGTGTTTCCCAACCAGGGTGCCTCCAGATGTTGCCAGACTACAACTCCCAGCATGCCTGGACACCCTTTGGCTGTCCGGGCATGCTGGGAGTTGTAGTTTTGCAACAGCTGGAGGCACCCTTGTTGGGAAACACTGGCCTAAAACAGTGTTTCCCAACCAGGGTGCCTCCAGATGTTGCAAGACTACAACTCCCAGCATGCCTGGACAGCCATTGGCTGTCCAGGCATGCTGGGAGTTGTAGTTTTGCAACAGCTGGAGGGCCACAGTTTGCAGACCACTGGTTTGTGGTCTGTAAACTGTAGTCCTCCAGCTGTTGCAAAACTAAACAGCTGAAGGGGACCGGCGAAGAAGTTCACTTACCCTTCCGAGGCTCCAGCGACGATCGCTGTCGGAGATCGTCGCGCGGCAGTGTCGCGCGGCAGTGTCGCGCGGCAGTGTCGCACGGCAGTGTCGTGCAGCGCTGGATCCTACGGAAGCCGGTAAGTTGCGCAGGCTTCCCAACCAGGGTGCCTCCAGTTGTTGCAAGACTACAACTCCCAGCATGCCTGGACAGCCTTTGGCTGTCCAGGCATGCTGGGAGTTGTAGTTTAGCAACAGCTGGAGGCACCCTGGTTGGGAAACACTGGCCTAAAACAGTTGGGAAACACTGGCCTAAAACAGTCACCCTGGTTGGGAAACACTGTTTTAGGCCAGTGTTTCCCAACCAGGGTGCCTCCAGATGTTGCAAGACTACAACTCCCAGCATGCCTGGACAGCCTTTGACTGTCCAGGCATGCTGGGGCTTGTAGTTTTGCAACATCTGGAGGCACCCTGGTTGGGAAACACTGTTTTAGGCCAGTGTTTCCCATCCAGGTTGCCTCCAGATGTTGCAAAACTACAACTCCCAGCATGCCTAGACAGCCTTTGACTGTCCAGGCATGCTGGGACTTGTAGTTTTGCAACATCTGGAGGCACCCTGGTTGGGAAACACTGTTTTAGGCCAGTCTTTCCCAGCCAGGTTGCCTCCAGATGTTGCAAAACTACAACTCCCAGCATGCCTAGACAGCCTTTGACTGTCCAGGCATGCTGGGACTTGTAGTTTTGCAACATCTGGAGGCACCTTGGTTGGGAAACACTGTTTTAGGCCAGTGTTTCCCAGCCAGGTTGCCTCCAGATGTTGCAAAACTACAACTCCCAGCATGCCTAGACAGCCTTTGACTGTCCAGGCATGCTGGGGCTTGTAGTTTTGCAACATCTGGAGGCACCCTGGTTTGGAAACACTGGCCTAAAACAGTGTTTCCCAACCAGGGTGCCTCCAGATGTTGCAAAACTACAAGTCCCAGGTTGGGAAATACTGTGCCCGGCCTCCGCCCCACCTTACTGTAAGGGCATGCTGGGAGTTGTAGTCCTGCAGCTGGGGGCAGGGGACAAGCTTGTCACTTGCCCACACATCTCCTGCACCACACAACTACAACTCCCAGCATGTCCTTACTGTAAGGGCATGCTGGCAGTTGTAGTCGTGCGGGGCGGGAGATGTGTGAGCAGGTGATAATAAATGTACTAACCCATTTTTTTTGTTTTCTTCTCATTTCAGATCCGTGTATCCTGTGGACTCCTTCAGATTCGGTGGACTACTTCGATGACCAGCGTTTTTCTTTATTTGATTTTAATAAAATGGTTAACGAGGGCTTGTGGGGGAGTGTTTTTTGTAATAAAAATTTTTTAAAACCTGTTGTGTTTTTTTCTTACTTTACTAGACAGGCTTAGTAGTGGAAGCTGTCTTATAGACAGAGTCCATTACTAACCTGGGCTTAGCGCTAGCCACAAAAACAGCTAGCGCTAACCCCCTATTATTACCCCGGTACCCAACGCCACAGGGGTGCCGGGAAGAGCCGGTACCAACAGGCCTGGAGCGTCAAAAATGGCGCTCCTGGGCCTAAGCGGTAACAGGCTGGCGTTATTTAGGCTGGGGAGGGCCAGTAACAATGGTCCTCGCCCACCCTGGGAACGTCAGGCTGTTACTGTTTGGTTGGTATTTGGCTGAGAATGAAAATAGGGGGGACCCTATGCGTTTTTTTTTTTTAAATAAATAATTAAATATATTTAAAAAACGCATAGGGTCCCCCTATTTTTATTCTCAACCAAATACCAACCAAACAGTAACAGCCTGACGTTACCAGGGTGGGCGAGGACCATTGTTACTGGCCCTCCCCAACCTAAATAACGCCAGCCTGTTACCGCCTAGGCCCAGGAGCGCCATTTTTGACGCTCCGGGCCTGTTGGTACCGGCTCTTCCCGGCACCCCTGTGGTGTTGGGTACCGGGGTAATAATTGGGGGTTAGCGCTAGCTGTTTTTGTGGCTAACGCTAAGCCCGGCTTAGTAATGGACTCAGTCTATAAGACAGCTTCCACTGCTAAGCCTGTCTAGTAAAGTAAAATAAAAATAAAACACAACAGGTTTAAAAAAAAATTTATTACAAAAAACACTCCCCCACAAGCCCTCGTTAACCATTTTATTAACATCAAGCAAAGAAAAACGCTGGTCATCGAAGTAGTCCACCGAATTCGAAGGAGTCCACAGGATACACAGATCTGTAGAAGAAGTAACCAAAAAAAAAAAAAAAGTGTAAGTACATTTAGGGAGAAAAAAACTGTGTTAAAAAAATGTAATAAACACACACACACACACACACACACACACTAAACGCCGTTTACCACTTCTGAGCCATGACTACAATTTACAGTGATCCCTCAACTTACAATGGCCTCAACATACAATAGTTTCAACATACAATGGTCTTTTCTGGACCATCGTAAGTTGAAACCAGACTCAACATACAATGCTACAGACAGTCCAGATCTGTAAAACGTGTCAATGGCTGGAAGAACCAACCAATCAAAATGGGCATTCACTGGTAAAACCCCTGTATTACTGAAGTGTATGCACTGACTGGTGTCTGGTATTACATGTTCTGTACTCTTTACCTGTATCAGGGTTAGCTGCTCTTTTGGACACCAGGTGAGGGCGACTCCATTACTTGTTTGGGACATTGCCTGTACTGTACAGGACCCCTGAAGAAGCTCCTGTCCTCTACATAGACCAGTGTTTGCCAAGCAGGGTGGCCCCATCTTTTGCAAAACTACAACTCCCAGCATGCCCGGACAGCCTTTGGCTGTCCAGGCATGCTGGGAGTTATAGTTTTGCAACAGCTGGAGGCTCCCTGCTTGGGAAACACTGACATAGACAGTGATTTACAGCTCCCAGCAGATCTTTCTTACTTTTATATGTAAGGATTTGCTTTATCTATATTAGTTATCTACTTATTTTTCTTTGTCACTTTTTCCTATTTTGGATGACATTTTGGTGCCTTTAGAACCAATTACCACGTTTCCATAGAGTTATGGTCTCAACATACAATGGTTTCAACTTACAATGGTTTTCCTGGAACCAATTAATATTGTAACTTGAGGGACCACTGTAGTTATTGAATTATTTAGATGTGGTGAAAAAGCTAAAAAAAAACTCAAAAACAAAAGATCCAGAAGGAAACCAGCAGCCAAACCTATTCAGACAGCAGGAAAAAGGAACAGACTATTTTTTTCTACTACATGAAGTAAATTTCCCACTTTTGCCTATGTGTGCCAAATTTATTAATGCTGTGCAACAATTTAGTAAATTTGTCGCACATAGTCAAAAATGAAGTAGAAAAAAACAGGGTAAAAACCAGACTACATAGTAAAAGATTAGTAAATGCCCCTCATTGTCTTTTTAAATTGTACCAATAAAATCATGATTTTAATTAAGGAGTTGTTTGAACTCGATTTTCTTTTTGTGTATATATTCTTTGAGGGGTGTAGTTTCCAAAATAGTATGCCATGTGGGAGTTTTTTGCTGTTAGGACACCATGGGGCTTCCTATATGCGACATGCCCACCAAAAACCATTCTACAAAATTCTCTCTCCAAAATCGCAAAGTTGCTCCTTCCCTTCTGAGCCATGTGGTGCGTCCGCAAATCACTTAACATCCATTTATGAGGTATTGCCATACTCGAGAGAAATTGGGCTACACATTTTGGGAGTCTTTTTCTACTTTAACCCCTTGTAAAAAGTCTAAAAATGGGGCTACAAGAACATGATAGTGTAAAAAAATGAGATTTTGATTTTTTGCCTGCACTTTGCTGCTATTCCTGTGAAACACCTAAAGGGTTAACAACGTTTCTGAATGTCATTTTAAATACTTTGAGGGGTGCACTTTTCATAATGGGTTCCATAATGGGGAGTTTCTCACAGAAAGGTCCCTCAAATCCACTTCAAACTTAACTGGTCCCTGAAAAAATTCTATTTTGAAATTTTACAGAAAATTTGGAAAATTGCTTCTTTACTTTGAAGCTCTGTAATGTCTTCAAAAAGTAAAAACATGTCAACTTTATGATGCAAACACAAAGTAGACATATTGTATATGTGAATCAACATATAATTTATTTTGAATGTCTATTTTCCTTACAGGCAGAGAGTTTCAACGTTAGAAAAATGCAACATTTTCAACATTTTCATTAAATTCTGGAATTTTTCACCAAGAAATGATGCAAGGAACGCCGAAAATTTACCACTAACATAAAGAAGAATATGTCACGGAAAAACAATCTCTGAATAAGAATAGAAAGTAAAAGCATCTCAGAGTTATTAATGCTTGAAGTGACAGTGGTCAGATGTGCAAAAAATGCTTCTGTCCTAAGGGTTATAATGGGCTCCGTCCCAAAGGGATTAAAGGCCATTACTCATCCTTTTGAAATGCAACCCTTGTGGCATTAAGATGATTCTCCAGATCCAGTTCCCAGCACATTCATTTAAACCTAATTCTGCTGAGGAAGGCTCTTGCCAGCCAGCTATTTTGGCTGCTGCAAGGAAAATACCATAATACATACTGTATAATAAAAGGATGGCTTGAATCCACCAGAACAGGAACTTTTATCCTGTTCTGGCTCATAGAGAGGGGCAACACAATGACTCATTAGGTAGTACTTTCGCCCTTCTGTACTGCGTTCATGAATGTAAATCTGACCATCATTTAATTTTTTTTTTCAGAAGGGGAATCATTTGCATGAGGTTAACGTGGCTATATAATAGTTGACATCGAAATAAATCCTTTGGACTGTAGTGGAGATAATAAGGGCATTAATAATCATGTACAGTATGAATATAGAATATTACAGCTGGTATGGAATTAGAAACCAAATTGTTGTTTGGAAATAAATAGGCAATCTTCATTCTGTCTGGTTTGGGAGAATATTCTTAGCACTACCAGAAGTGTTGATAAAACTCAACTCACTCTTAACCGATAAGCTAGACTCAAACATATGTCTTCAAAATACTTGGATAAGTATTGTCCACACATACTTAAAGAATGTGACATTTAGACAATATGTCAATATTAGCAATGACTCTTGCCAGTTTCCCAATAATAGATAGTTTTTCAAGTTTGATTGTTTATACCCGACTAGAACTAACCATTACTGTTCTGTGCACTGACACTCATGCATAAACATGGTATGCACAGATCAGTGACATTTCAGGTGCACCTGTCCAATTTTCATATTTAAGCATAACAGTGTTAAAAAGAAAAAACAAGTTGCATGAATGTTTTGTTAAATAGATGAGAATAGCACTAAATAGTAATATCCATAACTGGATGGGAATTCTCTTTGTAATGGATATATCCATTAACCTCTATCCTCTACCAGCAAAGTTTTGTAAATTTATTAAACTTTATGTTACGGAGCTGGATGTGGATCCACTGACCTGTGTGGCTGATGACACGGGCTGTATCGGGGAGCGGAACCTAAGGTGCCGCTGGATCAGAGCATTCACCGTAACACTTTAGAAAATGTCTGTGGACAAAAAGGGTTTTAACCCCTTAATGACAATGAGCACAGTGAGATCACTGTGCAAAAAATTAGCCCTTATACCGCCCTGTATACGGAAAAAATTGAAAAGTTATAGGTGGTCAAAATAGGGCAATTTCAAACATACTAATTTTGTTAAAATAGTTTGAGACTTTTTTTAAGTGGTACAATTATAGAAAAGCATATAACCTGGGTATGATTTTAATCGTATTGACCCACAGAATAAAGAAAACATGTAATTTTTACCATAAAGTGTTTTTACCACCGTGAAAACAAAATCTTCCAAAATTTGCTGAATTGTGGTTTTCTTTTCAATTTTCCCACATAAATAACCAAGAAATGATGCAAGGAACGCCGAAAATTTACCACTAACATGAAGAAGAATATGTTACGAAAAAACAATCTCTGAATAAGAATAGAAAGTAAAAGCATCTCAGAGTTATTAATGCTTGAAGTGACAGTGGTCAGAGGTGCAAAAAATGCTTCTGTCCTAAGGGTTATAATGGGCTCCGTCCCAAAGGGGTTAAAGGCCATTACTCATCCTTTTGAAATGCAACCCTTGTGGCATTAAGATGATTCTCCAGATCCAGTTCCCAGCACATTCATTTAAACCTAATTCTGCTGAGGAAGGCTCTTGCCAGCCAGCTATTTTGGCTGCTGCAAGGAAAATGTCATAATACATTCTGTATAATAAAAGGATGGCTTGAATCCACCAGAACAGGAACTTTTATCCTGTTCTGGCTCATAGAGAGGGGCAACACAAAGACTCATTAGGTAGTACTTTCGCCCTTCTGTACTGCGTTCATGAATGTAAATCTGACCATCATTTAATTTTTTTTTCAGAAGGGGAATCATTTGCATGAGGTTAACGTGGCTATATAATAGTTGACATCGAAATAAATCCTTTGGACTGTAGTGGAGATAATAAGGGCATTAATAATCATGTACAGTATGAACATAGAATATTACAGCTGGTATGGAATTAGAAACCAAATTGTTGTTTGGAAATAAATAGGCAATCTTCATTCTGTCTGGTTTGGGAGAATATTCTTAGCACTACCAGAAGTGTTGATAAAACTCAACTCACATGTCCACACATACTTAAAGAATGTGACATTTAGACAATATGTCAATATTAGCAATGACTCTTGCCAGTTTCCCAATAATAGATAGTTTTTCAAGTTTGATTGTTTATACCCGACTAGAACTAACCATTACTGTTCTGTGCACTGTCTGAACTATCCAAATATATTGTTAATTATCCCATACGGTGAACGACGTAAATGTAAAAAAATAAAAAATTACAAAATTGCTGCATTTTTGTCATATTTTATTCCAAAAAAAATAATAAAAAGTTAAACCTAAGCAAAAGTGGCACAGATAAAAACTACAGATCACTGTGCAAAAAATTAGCCCTTATACAAAAATTGAAAAGTTATAGGTGGTCAAAATAGGGCAATTTCAAACATACTAATTTTGTTAAAATAGTTTGAGACTTTTTTTAAGTGGTACAATTATAGAAAAGCATATAACCTGGGTATGATTTTAATCGTATTGACCCACAGAATAAAGAAAACATGTCATCTTTACCATAAAGTGTTTTTACCACCGTGAAAACAAAATCTTCCAAAATTTGCTGAATTGTGGTTTTCTTTTCAATTTTCCCACATAAATAATATTTTTTGGGTTGTGCTGACATTTTATGGTAAAATAAGTAATGTCATTACAAAGTATGATTGGTGACGCAAAAATCAAGCCCTCACATGGGTCTATGGATGGAAATATGAAAGAGTTATGATTTTTAGAAGGCAAGGAGGAGAAAACAAGCATGCAAAAATAAAATTGGCCTGGTCCTTAACCCCTTAAGGACCCAGCCAATTTTCACTGTAGGACCCGGACATTTTTTGCACATCTGACCACTGTCACTTTAAGCATTAATAACTCTGGGATGCTTTTACCTTTCATTCTGATTCCGAGATTGTTTTTTTTTTTTTTTACATGTTCTACTTTTTGTTAGTGGTAAAATTTTGTCGATGCATCATTTCTTGGTGAAAAATTCCCAAATTTTTTGAAAAAATTGAAAATGTTGACATACCAAATAAATGATATATTGATTCACATATAAAATATGTCTACTTTATGTTTGCATCATAAAGTTGACATGTTTTTACTTTTGGAGGACATCAGAGGGCTTCAAAGTATAGCAGCAATTTTCCAATTTTTCACAACATTTTCAAAATAAAAATTTTTTAGGGACCAGTTCAGTTATGAAGTGGATTTGAAGGGCCTTCATATTAGAAATACCCCATAAATGACCCCATTATAAAAACTGCACCCCTCAAAGTATTCAAAGTGCAATTCAAAAGCAAATTAAAGGAGAAAATTCAAAATCTTCATTTTTTACACTCGCATGTTCTTGTAGACCCAATTTTTGAATTTTTACAAGGGGTAAAAGGAGAAAAATCTTCCTAAAATGTGTAACCCAATTTCTCTCGAGTAAGGAAATACCTCATATGTGTATGTCAAGTGTTCGGCGGGAGCAGTAGAGGGCACAGAAGGGAAGCAGCGACAATCGGATTTTGGAGAGTGAGTTTTTCTCAAATGGTTTTTGGGGCATGTTACATTTTAGAAGCCCCCATGGTGCTAGAACAGCAAAAAAAAAAAAAAAAAACACATGGCATACCATTTTGGACACTAGACTCCTCAAGGAACGTAACAAGGGGTACAATGAGCCTTAACACCCCACAAGTGTTTGACAACCTTTCGTTTAATTTGGATGTGTAAATTATTTTTTTTTCACTAAAATGTTAATTTTCACCCAAATTTTATTTTTTTTTACAAGGGGTAATAGGAGAAACTGCCCCCCAAAATTTGTAACCCCAGCTCTTCTGAGTGCTCTGCTGGCGCACTACAATGCTCAGAAGAGGAGTCACATTTGGCTTTTGGAAAGCGAATTTTGAGGAAATGGTTTTTGGGGGGCATGTCCCATTTAGGAAGCCCCCTATGCTGCCTGAACAGCAAAAAACAAACAAACACATGGCATACTATTTTGGAGACTACACCCCTCAAGGAACGTAACAAGGGGTACAGTGAGCGTTCACACCTCACAATTGTTTGACAACTTTTCGTTAAAGTTGGATGTGTTAATGAATAAAAAAATGTTCACTAAAATGCAGGATTTTCCCAAAATTTTACATTTTTACAAGAGGTAATAGTAGAAAATGACCTGCAAAATCTGTAACCCCATTTCTTCTGAGTATGAAAATACCCCATATGTGGACGTCAAGTGCTCTGCTGGTGCTCTACAATGCTCAGAAGTGAAGGAGCACCATTGAGCTTTTGGAAAAAAAAATAGTTTGGAATGGAAGTCGGGGGCCATGTGCCTTTCAATATCCCCCATGCTGCCAGAACAGTGGACCCCCCCACATGTGACCCTATTTTGGAAACTACACCCCTCACAGAATTTAATAAGGGGTGCAGGGAGTATTTACACCCCACTGGCACTGTGTAAATAATTTTTTTTTCACTAAAATGTTAGTTTTCACCCAAATTTGATTTTTTTACAAGGGGTAATAGGAGAAAATGCCCCCCAAAATTTGTAACCCCAGCTCTTCTGAGTATGGAAATACCCCATGTGTGGACGTCAAGTGCTCTGCTGGCGCACTACAATGCTCAGAAGAGGAGTCACATTTGGCTTTTGGAAAGCAAATTTTGAGGAAATGGTTGTTGGGGGGCATGTCCCATTTAGGAAGCCCCTATGCTGCCAGAACAGCAAAAAACAAACACATGGCATACTATTTTGGAAACTACACCCCTCAAGGAACGTAACAAGGGGTACAGTGAGCGTTCACACCTCACAATTGTTTGACAACTTTTCGTTAAAGTTGGATGTGTTAATGAATAAAAAAAATGTTCACTAAAATGCTGGATTTTCCCAAAATGTTACATTTTTACAAGAGGTAATAGTAGAAAATGACCTGCAAAATCTGTAACCCCATATGTGGACGTCAAGTGCTCTGCTGGCGCACTACAATGCTCAGAAGTGAAGGAGCGCCATTGAGCTTTTGGAAAAAAAAATAGTTTGGAATGGAAGTCGGAGGCCATGGGCCTTTCAATATCCCCCATGCTGCCAGAACAGTGGACCCCCCCACATGTGACCCTATTTTGGAAACTACACCCCTCACAGAATTTAATAAGGGGTGCAGTGAGTATTTACACCCCACTGGTGGTTGACAGATCTTTGGAACAGTGGGCTGTGCAAATGAAAAATTAAATTTTTTATTTTCACGGACCACTGTTCCAAAAATCCGTCAGACACTTGTGGGGTATAAATGCTCACTGTAACCCTTATTAAATTACGTGAGGGGTGTAGTTTCCAAAATGGGGTGACATGTGGGGGGGTCCATTGTTCTGGCACTATGGGGGCTTTGTAAACACACGTGGCCTTCAATTCCAGACAAATTTTCTCTTCAAAAGCCCAATGGAGCTCCTTCTCTTCTAAGCATTGTAGTTCGCCTGCAGAGCACTTTACATCCACACATGGGGTATGTTCTTACTCAGAAGAAATGGGGCTAAAATTTTGGGGGACTTTTTTCCTCTTTTCCCTTGTGAAAATGAAAAATTTAGGGTAACACCAGCACTTTAGTGAATTTTTTTTCTTTTCATTTTTACATCCAACTTTGAAGAATTTTTCATTAAACACCTGTGGGGTGTTAAGGCGCACTATACCCCTTGCTACGTTCCATGAGGGGTGTAGTTTCCAAAATGGGGTCACATGTGGGTATTTTTTTTTTTTGCGTTTATGTCAGAACCACTGTAAAATCAGCCACACCTGTGCAAATCACCAATTTAGGCCTCAAATGTACATAGTGCACTCTCACTCCTGTGCCTTGTTGTGTGCCCGCAGAGCATTGTATGCCCACATATGGGGTATTTCTGTACTCAGGATAAATTGCGTTACAAATTTCGGGGGTCTTTTTTTCCTTTTAACACTTGTGAAAATAAAAAGTATGGGGCATGTTGCATGTTAGTGTTTTTTTTTTTTACACTAACAAACTGGTGTAGCCCCCAATTTTTCCTTTTCATAAGGAGTAAAAGGAGAAAATGCCCCCCAAAATTTGTAGTGATTACCAAACGGGGTGCCTCCAGCTGTTGCTAAACTCCCAGCATGCCTGGACAGTCAGTGGCTGTCTGGAAATTCTGGGAGTTGTTGTTTTGCAACAGCTGGAGGCTCCGTTTTGGAAACACTGCCATACAATTAGTTTTTCATTTTTATTTTTTAGTGTAAGGGGGTTTAGATGTAGTGCTTTACCCTTCATTATGTGTTAGTGTAGTGTTTTTAGGGTACATTTGCACTGGCGTGTTACGGTAAGTTTCCAGGTAGGAGTTTGTGCTGCGGCGAAAAATTTGCTGCAGCTCAAACTTGAAGCTGGAAACTTACTGTAAACCTGCCCGTGTGAATGTACACTGTACATTCACATGGGGGTGGGCGGGGGGGCAAACCTCCAGCTGTTTCAAAATTACAACTCCCAGCATGTACTGACAGATCGTGCATGCTGGGAGTTGTACTTTTGCAACAGCTGGAGGCACACAGGTTGGAAAACCTTCAGTTAGGTTCTGTTACCTAACTCAGTATTTTCCAACCAGTGTGTCTCCAGCTGTTGCAAAACTACAACTACCAGCATGCACTGATCGTCGAAGGGCATGCATGGAGATGTAGTTATGCAACAGCTGGAGGTATGCAACTACAATTCCCAGCTGTTTGCTGTTTGGGCATGCTGGGTTATTGTTACGCCTAGCGCTCCGGGTCCCCGCTCCTCCCTGGAGCGCTCACGGCGCCTCTCTCCCTGCAGCGCCCCGGTCAGTCCCGCTGACGGGGAGCGCTGCACTGACATGGCCGTCGGGGATGCGATTCGCACAGCGGGACGCGCCCGCTCGCGAATCGCATCCCAGGTCACTTACCCGTCCCGGGCCCCTCCTGTCATGTGCTGGCGCGCGCGGCTCCGCTCTCTAGGGCGCGCGCGCGCCAGCTCTCTGAGACTTAAAGGGCCAGTGCACCAATGATTGGTGCCTGGCCCAATTAGCTTAATTGGCTTCCACCTGCTCCCTGGCTATATCTGATCACTTCCCCTGCACTCCCTGGCCGGATCTTGTTGCCTTGTGCCAGTGAAAGCGTTTAGTGTTGTCCAAAGCCTGTGTTACCTGAACTCCTGCTATCCACCTTGACTACGAACCTTGCCGCCTGCCCCGACCTTCTGCTACGTCTGACCTTGCCTCTGCCTAGTCCTTCTGTCCCACGCCTTCTCAGCAGTCAGCGAGGTTGAGCCGTTGCTAGTGGATACGACCTGGTTGCTACTGCCGCAGCAAGACCGTCCCGCTTTGCGGCGGGCTCTGGTGAACATCAGTAGCCTCTTAGAACCGGTCCACCAGCACGGTCCACGCCTATCCCTCGCTGACACAGAGGATCCACTACCTGTAGCCGAATCGTGACAGTAGATCCGGCCATGGATCCCGCTGAGGTGCCGCTGCCAAGTCTCGCTGACCTTACCACGGTGGTCGCTCAGCAATCGCAGCAGATTGCCCAACAAGGACAGCAGCTGTCGCAGTTGACCACCATGTTACAGCAACTTCTGCCTCTGCTACAGCAGCAACCATCTCCTCCGCCAGCTCCTGCACCTCCTCCGCAGCGAGTGGCCGCTCCTAGCCTCCGCTTGTCCCTGCCGGACAAATTTGATGGGGACTCTAGACTCTGCCGTGGATTTTTGTCTCAATGTTCCCTGCATATGGAGATGTTGTCGGACTTGTTTCCTACAGAACGGTCTAAGGTGGCGTTCGTAGTGAGCCTTCTTTCAGGAAAGGCCTTGTCTTGGGCCACACCGCTCTGGGACCGCAATGATCCTGCCACAGCCACAGTCCAGTCCTTCTTCGCTGAAGTCCGGAGTGTCTTCGAGGAACCAGCCCGAGCTTCTTCTGCCGAGACTGCCCTGCTGAACCTGGTCCAGGGTAATTCTTCAGTGGGCGAGTACGCCATCCAGTTTCGTACTCTTGCTTCCGAATTATCATGGAATAATGAGGCTCTCTGCGCGACCTTTAAAAAAGGCCTATCCAGTAGCATCAAGGATGTGCTGGCCGCACGAGAGATTCCTGCCAACCTGCAAGAACTTATCCATTTGGCCACCCGCATTGACATGCGTTTTTCTGAGAGACATCAGGAGCTCCGCCAGGAAAAAGACTTAGATCTCTGGGCACCTCTCCCACAGCATCCTTTGCAGTCTACGCCTGGGCCTCCCGCCGAGGAGGCCATGCAAGTGGATCGGTCTCGCCTGACCCAGGAAGAGAGGAATCGCCGTAGGGAAGAAAATCTTTGTCTGTACTGTGCCAGTACCGAGCATTTCTTGGTGGATTGCCCTATTCGTCCTCCACGTCTGGGAAACGCACGCACGCACCCAGCTCACGTGGGTGTGGCGTCTCTTGGTTCAAAGTCTGCTTCTCCACGTCTCACGGTGCCCGTGCGGATTTCTCCTTCTGCCAACTCCTCCCTCTCAGCCGTGGCCTGCTTGGACTCTGGTGCCTTTGGGAATTTTATTTTGGAGTCTTTGGTGAATAAATTCTGCATCCCGGTGACCCGTCTCGTCAAGCCGCTCTACATTTCCGCGGTCAACGGAGTCAGATTGGATTGCACCGTGCGTTACCGCACAAAACCCCTCTTAATGTGCATTGGACCCCACCACGAAAGGATTGAGTTCTTCGTCCTTCCCAACTGTACCTCTGAGGTCCTCCTCGGTCTGCCATGGCTCCGGCTTCATTCTCCCACCCTTGACTGGACCACCGGGGAGATCAAGAACTGGGACTCTGCTTGCCACAAGAGATGCCTCTCCCCCCCTCCCAGTCCCGTCAGGCAAGCCTCAGTGCCTCCTCATGGCCCCCGTCCTTGTGTCACCCTGCCCCGTGCCAAGCTTCACCCTCTGCCCTCCCTCCCCATTCCCACTCCTGCTGTACTGCCTGCCTTTGAGGAAACCCTCCATTCACTCCCGGTGTCCTCGTCCCAGGTAAAGCAGTTGTCGGACAAAAAAAGGGGGAGACCTAAGGGGGGGGTACTGTTACGCCTAGCGCTCCGGGTCCCCGCTCCTCCCCGGAGCGCTCACGGCGCCTCTCTCCCTGCAGCGCCCCGGTCAGTCCCGCTGACCGGGAGCGCTGCACTGACATGGCCGTCGGGGATGCGATTCGCACAGCGGGACGCGCCTGCTCGCGAATCGCATCCCAGGTCACTTACCCGTCCCGGGCCCCTCCTGTCATGTGCTGGCGCGCGCATGTGCTGAAGCGAAGTGGGGAGCAGACATATTACGTTATCTGGTCCCCACTTCACTACAATACACAATCCTCAGCCATCATCGGAGCTTCCCCATCGCCTCCCCCATCGCCGGTGTTATAATTACCTGTTGCCAGCTCTCTGAGACTTAAAGGGCCAGTGCACCAATGATTGGTGCCTGGCCCAATTAGCTTAATTGGCTTCCACCTGCTCCCTGGCTATATCTGATCACTTCCCCTGCACTCCCTGGCCGGATCTTGTTGCCTTGTGCCAGTGAAAGCGTTTAGTGTTGTCCAAAGCCTGTGTTACCTGAACTCCTGCTATCCACCTTGACTACGAACCTTGCCGCCTGCCCCGACCTTCTGCTACGTCTGACCTTGCCTCTGCCTAGTCCTTCTGTCCCACGCCTTCTCAGCAGTCAGCGAGGTTGAGCCGTTGCTAGTGGATACGACCTGGTTGCTACTGCCGCAGCAAGACCGTCCCGCTTTGCGGCGGGCTCTGGTGAACATCAGTAGCCTCTTAGAACCGGTCCACCAGCACGGTCCACGCCTATCCCTCGCTGACACAGAGGATCCACTACCTGTAGCCGAATCGTGACAGTAGATCCGGCCATGGATCCCGCTGAGGTGCCGCTGCCAAGTCTCGCTGACCTTACCACGGTGGTCGCTCAGCAAGCGCAGCAGATTGCCCAACAAGGACAGCAGCTGTCGCAGTTGACCACCATGTTACAGCAACTTCTGCCTCTGCTACAGCAGCAACCATCTCCTCCGCCAGCTCCTGCACCTCCTCCGCAGCGAGTGGCCGCTCCTAGCCTCCGCTTGTCCCTGCCGGACAAATTTGATGGGGACTCTAGACTCTGCCGTGGATTTTTGTCTCAATGTTCCCTGCATATGGAGATGTTGTCGGACTTGTTTCCTACAGAACGGTCTAAGGTGGCGTTCGTAGCAAGACCATCCCGCTTTGCGGCGGGCTCTGGTGAACACCAGTAGCCTCTTAGAACCGGTCCACCAGCACGGTCCACGCCTATCCCTCGCTGACACAGAGGATCCACTACCTGTAGCCGAATCGTGACAGTTATGCAGTTTTGCAACATCTGAAGGGCTACAGTTTAGAGACCAGTGCGCAGTGATCTCCAAACTGTGGCCCTCCAGATGTTGCAAAACTACAAATGCCAGCATGCACAGACAGCAAACTGCTGTGTGGGCATGCTAGGAGTTGTAATTTTGCAGAATTTATAGCATGCACTGCCCCCTTTGCAAAGCTGAGACCTGCCAGTGTCACGGATTGCTCTCAATCATCTTCTGGGAAGACCAGGTGATGTCAATCTCAAAGGTTTTAAAAGCCCAGACTCATCTGACCTTGCCTCAACAATCAGTACCATGGGTTCTTCTAAGCAGTTGTCTAGAAATCTGAAACTGAAAATAGTTGACGCTCACAAAGCTGTAGAAGGCTATAAGAAGAAAGCAAAATGTTTTCTGATGTCAATATCCTCTGTTCGGAATGTAATTAAGAAATGGCAGTCATCAGGAACAGTGGAAGGTAAAGCAAGACCTGGAAGACCAAGAAAAATATCAGACAGAACAGCTCGCAGAATTGTGAGAAAAACAATTCAAAACCCACATTTGACTGAACAATCCCTCCAGAAAGATCTGGCAGAAACAGGAGTTGTGGTACACTATTCCACTATAAAGAGATCCTTTAAGAAGTTAAAGCGAGGATGGCTTCTACAAATGGATAATGATCCTAAACACACCTCAAAATCCATGGGGGATTACATCAAGAGGCGTAAACTGAAGGTTTTGTCATGGCCTTCACAATCTCCTGACCTCAACATAATTGAAAATCTATGGATAGACCTTAAAAGAGCAGTGCGTGACAGACAGCCCAGAAATCTCAAAGAACTGGAAGACTTTTGTAAGGAAGAATGGGCAAAGATACCTCAAACAAGTATTGAAAGACTCTTGGCTGGCTACAAAAAGCGTTTACAAGCTGTCATACTTGCCAAAGGGGGCAGTACAAGATATTAACTCTGCAGGGTGCCCAAACTTTTTCAGATGCCATTGTTTTGTTTTCTGTTATTTTGAAAGTGCAAATGATGGAAATAAAATCTAGCTTTTGTTGACATATTATTGTTACGCCTAGCGCTCCGGGTCCCCGCTCCTCCCCGGAGCGCTCACGGCGTCTTTCTCCCTGCAGCTCCCCGGTCAGTCCCGCTGACCGGGAGCGCTGCACTGTCATGGCCGTCGGGGATGCGATTCGCACAGCGGGACGCGCCCGCTCGCGAATCGCATCCCAGGTCACTTACCCGTCCCGGTCCCCTGCTGTCATGTGCTGGCGCGCGCGGCTCCGCTCTCTAGGGCGCACGCGCGCCAGCTCTCTGAGACTTAAAGGGCCAGTGCACCAATGATTGGTGCCTGGCCCAATTAGCTTAATTGGCTTCCTCCTGCTCCCTGGCTATATCTGATCTCCTCCCATGCACTCCCTTGCCGGATCTTGTTGCCTTGTGCCAGTGAAAGCGTTTAGTGTGTCCAAAGCCTGTGTACCTGAACTTCTGCTATCCATCCTGACTACGAATCTTGCCGCCTGCCCCCGACCTTCTGCTACGTCTGACCTTGCCTCTGCCTAGTCCTTCTGTCCCACGCCTTCTCAGCAGTCAGCGAGGTAGAGCCGTTGCTAGTGGATACGACCTGGTTGCTACTGCCGCAGCAAGACCATCCCGCTTTGCGGCGGGCTCTGGTGAACACCAGTAGCCTCTTAGAACCGGTCCACTAGCACGGTCCACGCCAATCCCTCGCTGACACAGAGGATCCACTACCTGGAAGCCGAATCGTGACAGTAGATCCGGCCATGGATCCCGCTGAGGTGCCGCTGCCAAGTCTCGCTGACCTTACCACGGTGGTCGCTCAGCAATCGCAGCAAATTGCCCAACAAGGACAGCAGCTGTCGCAGTTGACCGCCACGTTACAGCAACTTCTGCCTCTGCTACAGCAGCAACCATCTCCTCCGCCAGCTCCTGCACCTCCTCCGCAGCGAGTGGCCGCTCCTAGCCTCCGCTTGTCCCTGCCGGACAAATTTGATGGGGACTCTAAACTCTGCCGTGGATTTTTGTCTCAGTGTTCACTGCATATGGAGATGTTGTCGGACTTGTTTCCTTCAGAACGGTCTAAGGTGGCGTTCGTAGTAAGCCTTCTCTCAGGAAAGGCCTTGTCTTGGGCCACACCGCTCTGGGACCGCAATGATCCTGCCACAGCCACAGTCCAGGCCTTCTTCGCTGAACTCCGGAGTGTCTTCGAGGAGCCAGCCCGAGCTTCTTCTGCCGAGACTGCCCTGTTGAACCTGGTCCAGGGTGATTCTTCAGTGGGCGAGTACGCCATCCAATTTCGTACTCTTGCTTCCGAGTTATCATGGAATAACGAGGCTCTCTGCGCGACCTTTAAAAAAGGCCTATCCAGTCGCATCAAGGATGTGCTGGCCGCACGAGAGATTCCTGCCAACCTGCAAGAACTCATCCATTTGGCTACCCGCATTGACATGCGTTTTTCTGAGCGACACCAAGAGCTCCGCCAGGAAAAAGACTTAGATCTCTGGGCACCTCTCCCACAGTATCCGTTGCAATCTACGCCTGGGCCTCCCGCCGAGGAGGCCATGCAAGTGGATAGGTCTCGCCTGACCCAGGAAGAGAGGAATCGCCGTAGGGAAGAAAATCTCTGTCTTTACTGTGCCAGTGCCGAGCATTTCTTGGTGGATTGCCCTATCCGTCCTCCACGCACGCACCCAGCTCACGTCGGTGTGGCGTCTCTTGGTTCCAAGTCTGCTCCTCCACGTCTCACGGTGCCCGTGCGGATTTCTTCTTCAGCCAACTCCTCCTTCTCAGCCGTGGCCTGCTTGGACTCTGGTGCCTCTGGGAATTTTATTTTGGAGTCCTTTGTTAATAAATTCCGCATCCCGGTGACCCGTCTCGTCAAGCCGCTCTACATTTCCGCGGTCAACGGAGCCAGATTGGATTGCACCGTGCATTACCGCACAGAACCCCTCCTGATGTCTATCGGACCCCACCACGAAAGGATTGAGTTCTTCATTCTCCCCAACTGTACCTCTGAGGTCCTCCTCGGTCTGCCATGGTTCCGGCTTCATTCCCCCACCCTTGATTGGACCACCGGGGAGATCAAGAACTGGGACTCTGCCTGCCACAGGAAGTGCCTCTCCCCCCCTCCCAGTCCCATCAGGCAAGCCTCTGTGTCCCCTCATGGCTCCCGTCCTTGTGTCTCCCTGCCCCGTGCCAAGCTTCACCCTCTGCCCTCCCTCCCCATTCCTACTCCTGCTGTACTGCCTGCTATTGAGGAAACCATCCATTCCTTCCCGGTGTCCTCATCCCAGGGGAGGCAGTCACCGGACAAAAAAAAGGGGAGACCTAAGGGGGGGGGTACTGTTACGCCTAGCGCTCCGGGTCCCCGCTCCTCCCCGGAGCGCTCACGGCGTCTTTCTCCCTGCAGCTCCCCGGTCAGTCCCGCTGACCGGGAGCGCTGCACTGTCATGGCCGTCGGGGATGCGATTCGCACAGCGGGACGCGCCCGCTCGCGAATCGCATCCCAGGTCACTTACCCGTCCCGGTCCCCTGCTGTCATGTGCTGGCGCGCGCGGCTCCGCTCTCTAGGGCGCACGCGCGCCAGCTCTCTGAGACTTAAAGGGCCAGTGCACCAATGATTGGTGCCTGGCCCAATTAGCTTAATTGGCTTCCTCCTGCTCCCTGGCTATATCTGATCTCCTCCCATGCACTCCCTTGCCGGATCTTGTTGCCTTGTGCCAGTGAAAGCGTTTAGTGTGTCCAAAGCCTGTGTACCTGAACTTCTGCTATCCATCCTGACTACGAATCTTGCCGCCTGCCCCCGACCTTCTGCTACGTCTGACCTTGCCTCTGCCTAGTCCTTCTGTCCCACGCCTTCTCAGCAGTCAGCGAGGTAGAGCCGTTGCTAGTGGATACGACCTGGTTGCTACTGCCGCAGCAAGACCATCCCGCTTTGCGGCGGGCTCTGGTGAACACCAGTAGCCTCTTAGAACCGGTCCACTAGCACGGTCCACGCCAATCCCTCGCTGACACAGAGGATCCACTACCTGGAAGCCGAATCGTGACAATTATAAGAATGTCTAATCTGTAAATTGATGCCTTTTGGAGATTTTTCCATCTCTCCTTGGCTTCTTTATGCACATTAATACACATTTTTACCTGGGGTGCCCAAACTTTTGATCCCCACTGTATTGGTCAGTGGTAAATAGTGGTGGTAATGGTGTGTTGTATTATTTGTCCCTTGTAACACACACAACTAGCAGTGTGCATCTACTCACATATTTCATTTTCTTTGAAGATGCTGTCTTTTTTTTTTGTACTGATATTATTGGTAACATTGGTCTCAGTATTTGTTTTAGTCAATAACTTTATGGTGGTAATATGTATGGTGATGTTTGCTCCTAATGCACATTCTCGATCTTATATCTTTCACCTAAAAGAAGGAAGGGATCAGTGCCCTCTGGAAGTGCCAATATTTGCAAATATTTGCATATTCGCATATACAAAATATTCATCATCCACGCCGACTCACACAGTAAATAATATTGGAGCCTTCTTTAGAACACAAGCTGGAAGCAGGGAGGGATGATCACTTTTTTTTTTATACAGTACACATCATCGTTTTTGATGTGTAATGTGAAGAAAAAAAAATAATATTCGTCATTACGAATATATAGCTATATTCTAAATATTCGCAAAATCGTGAAGTGCCGATATTCGTGTTAAAATATAGCATTAGCAATATTTACGCTCAACACTAATGGTGATAATAGTGTGATTGCTGCCAACATACACCTATCACTCTCACGCAATCTTTAAATACTCAGGTAGCATGTGAATCTCAGGATGATAGGAGTGTGATTGCTGCAAACGCACTGTACAGTTGAATGCTGGCATTAGTGAGAATTTCAAAGGAGGAGGCTGGGTGTGATTGAGCATGGATGAGGGTGTGGTTAGGGGCTTGACTGAGGGCATGGTCAGGGGTGTGGCTGTGGCTATGGACGCTAGGCCCAGTGTTTTGGAGACCTAGCACTGCCTCTGCTCACAACAATGCCTAAGCATGCTCCTGTTGAGATGGTAGAAGGTGTCCCAGGACATCTTCTCCATAACCTGGATAAGCAGATTAGGGAGCTCCTTTAGTCTCTGTGATGCTATTTGGCAGCACCTGTTGCACTGAAACCTAATGTCTTAGAGATTCTTTATTGAATTCATGTCTAGTAAACATGAGGGTCTACAGTACATATACAGTCCCTATGTGGCTGTGCATTGAACTGCACCAGGAAGAACCTAGGGCCCACTGCAACAGCATACAGTCTGACAAAGTCTAGAAACTTCATCTTAGTACCTAGCAGTAGTCAGGGTACCATTAGTTGTCGCATGGAGGATGTGGGGCTCTCATGTCAACTTCATGGAGTATGTCTCCAACAGTTTGGTCAGAAACATGCACACTAGTAGGACTCTGGCAGCATCCCTTCTTCTGCTGTTTGATGTGCTACTACTTCCCTATTAAGCTCCTCCCATGAAACTGACCATGTCTTGGTATATAAGAGTTGCCAGCTTTTCATATTTTTTAATCAAATCTGTTTTTTTTGGGCAAAGGACATATAACAAACAGCACAATAGCACAATAGGAGCCTATGCGCAGATAAGTGGAGAAAGCAATATTATCATAAACCATTGGGAGGGGAATGGGGTTCAAATAGAGACATCTTTGTAATATTTCTACTCTGTAGATGGCTGATGGGGACCATCGCTCTGGGAGAAAAGATTGAACAAGTGTTTGACAGAATAAATCGATGGGTCCCAAGTGGCTGCAAAACTATCATGGGTCCTGTTGGCCCACCAAGTTAGCTCCTCTAATCTGCAAATTTGGTTAATGTTATTGATCCATTGATATATGGATGGGGAGGAAGTGTTGAGCCATAAGCTTTTTATATTTTGCTGGGAGGCACAGCAAACCAGTGTCCTCCCATTGAAAGGAGTCCATACTCCATATTGTACATTTTGTGGTGTGCTACACTGGTAGAATAATGCGTCATAGAAATAGAGTAGCCTGACACCCACAATATTGTTGGCTCCTAAATCTGTATACATAAAGTTCCATTCTTGGTTATGATGGCACATTGCCCCTCTTTTATCAAAATGATCTAACTAGCCACTCCTTTCATTTTTCCTGACGATTTTTAAAATGATTTCAATGGACAATAAGGCTAGGTTTACTTTTAGACATTTTCAAATTGCAATATTTACAGTATTCACACCCTTAGGACAAAACTTTGCCTTGCATCATACCTTTAGTTAGTAGGTTTACCTGGCTATAAAACAGCATTTTAAAGCTGAGACCAGCTATATAACTCTTTTATTTTGCATATTCAATTGCAAAACTTTAACAATGGCCCTCATTTATTAACGTGAAACCGTTTTTGTCTGGTTGTGCGACCAAATTTATGTTGCATAGCCCATGCAACACAAATTTGGTCGCACAACCCGACAAAAGATATCATCACTCCGAGTGTTTTTTAAACCCGTCAAAATGGGCGTGGTTATCACAAAAAGGGGCGTGTTCCCGACAAAAAAGAAAAAACAGGAAAACCTGTGAATTTTTCTTCACCAAAACCCGACAGCTCTGAGTTGTCGGGAAATTACTGAAAACCGAGTGAATCCTACCCCCATCATGGATCAGGGTCTGTTCCATGTTGGGGGTAGTAGTACAGGGGTTGATCGCATCGGGTCTCACTTCTGAGACCCGATCCGATCAAAAGTTATTAAGCAGGGGAGCGGGCAGCATGGTCCGCTCCCCAGCGATGTGCAATGTGTTTTACTTTCATTTTCCCAGCCGGGATCCCTGAATAGCCCGTACTGAGGAGCCATTCAGGGATCCCTGCCAGCTGCAGTGGGGAAAGATATATAGAATCGCTGGGGGGAATGTATATGTCCCCACAGCTTCCATATATCTTATGCCCCGCTACGCAATATGTTTTTTCCCCCGCCGCGCTATTATATACCCCCTGCAGCGTATGTGTACACATATATAAATATATATATACTATATACCCCCCCGCATAGCGCTATTATAAACCCCCCGCAGCGCATGCAGATATATATTATACATGCCCCCGCACAGTGAATCTATATACACATGCCTCTGAAGAGTTATCAATGACTAATGCAGTGGTCTCCAACTTGCAGACCTCCAGATGTTGCTAAACTACAACTCCGGGCATGCACAGAGCATTCTGGGAGTTGTAGTTTTGCAACATCTGGAGGTCCGCAAGTTGGAGACCACTGGCTAATACTTGTCAATGATAGCGCTTCAGAGGCATGTGTATAGAAGCGAAGTGGGGAGCAGACATATTACGTTATCTGGTCCCCACTTCACTACAATACACAATCCTCAGCCATCATCGGAGCTTCCCCATCGCCTCCCCCATCGCCGGTGTTATAATTACCTGTTGCCGGGGTCCGAGGTCCGTGATGCTCCTGGCTTCAGCGCACTCACTATGCGCACTGATGGTGACGTCACGACGTGCGTTGGGGACGTCACCATCAGTGCGCACAGTGACAGCGCACAGCAAGAGCGCCGAGGCCAGGGGCATCACGGACCTCGGACCCCGGACCCCGGCAACAGGTAATTATATCACCGGGGATGGGGGAGGCGATGGGGCAGCTCCGGTGATGGCTGAGGATTGTGTATTGTAGCGAAGTGGGGACCAGATAACGCTATATGTCTGCTCCCCACTTCGCATCTATACACATGCCTCTGAAGCGCTATCATTGACAAGTATTAGCCAGTGGTTTTCAACTTGCGGACCTCCAGATTTTGCAAAACTACAACTCCCAGAATGCTCTGTGCATGCCCGGAGTTGTAGTTTTGCAACATCTGGAGGTCCGCAAGTTGGAGACCACTGCATTAGTCATTGATAGCGCTTCAGAGGCATGTGTGTATAGATGCGCTGTGCGGGACAAATATACATGCGCTGTGCGGGGCATATGTAACACGCTGTGCGGGGCATATATAACGCGCTGTGCGGGGCATATGACTGCGCTGTGCGGGGCATATATAACTTGCGCTGTGTGGGGCATATATAGATGCGCTGTGCGGGGCATATATACATGCGCTGTGTGGGGCATATACATGTACTGTGTGGGGGACATTTATACAATTTACTGTGCAACACAATTTCAAACCCGTGGGACACATTTCCAAACCCATGCGCCAAAAAAAAATAATTTGTCGGGCGACAGATTAGTACACATGGAGATTTTCACTCAGAGAATTCAGGGAAAACACTCAGAGATTAAACCGACACTCTTAGTAAATGAGGGGCAATGTGTGCACAATTATGTGAGCATTTTGACCATCTTATAATTTGTATGCATCTTTTTTTACTTCAAGCTGTATACTTTTGAATGCTTATTATTAGAGGGGTACTCACGTAGAAAACTTTTATTTTTTAAATCAACTGGTGCCAGAAAGTTAAACAGATTTGTAAATCACTTCTATTAAAAAATCTTAATCCATCCAGTACTTTTAAGGGGCTGTATACTAAAGAGAAATCCAAAAAGAAATGCATTTCCTCTGATGTCCTGACCACAGTGCTCTCTGCTGACCTCTGCTGTCCATTTTAGGAACTGTCCAGAGAAGCATATGTTTGCTATGGGGATTTTCTCCTTTTCTGGACAGTTCCTAAAATGGACAGCAGAGGTCAGCAGAGAGCACTGTGGTCAGGGCATCACAGGAAATGCATTTCATTTTTTTATTTCTCTTTAGTATACAACCCCTTAAAAGTACTTGAAGGATTAAGATTTTTTAATAGAAGTGATTTACAAATCTGTTTAACTTTCTGGCACCAGTTGATTTAAAAAATTAAAGTTTTCCACGGCAGTACCCCTTTAAGCATAGCAGGTCATGTGTATTTATTTAATAAAGGGTGTGGCCTAAGAAGATCATCACATTATAGCAAGGTGTGTATAATTATTAGACAGCTTCTTTTCCTCAGAATGGACCAAAAAGAAATCTCCCTCTTTCTGAGGGAGGATGCACTCTTGATATTGCTAAGATATTGTGGAGTGATCAAAGAACTGTAAAACCTTTTGTTGCTAATAGTTAACAAGTTCACAAGAGACATTTTGAGAACGAAAGACACAAATTAACTGCCAAAGATTTGAAAAGAGTCAAACATGAAGCTGCCAGGAACCTATTGTCCCCCAGTAGTATAATATTCCATATTCCAGAACTTCATAGTTGTTTAGTTCTCAAAGACATGGCCAAAGTTAAGGAAGGGTAAAACCAAACCACCACAGAACAAGCCACATAAGTTGAAACGTCAAGACTGTGCAAATAATTATTAAATATATTAAAATATTATTTTTAAAGGTTTTATGAACTGATGAGATGAGAGTTGACTTTTGACAGTACAGATGGATGGGACTGTCATATACAATGGCTAAAAGATGTATCCATGTTGCATTGTGATTGCTTGTCATTTATTACTGGTGATATATGTCCTGCAAAAATTGGTATGCACAACTGTTAATTCCATCACACACTTATCTGGGTTAGTTTAACATTTCAAAGAATCCCTCCTGTTTTGATCAAACTGCCAGGAGACGACAGTCTAAGCTATGACTTCCAGTGGCCAGTTGGGGGTAATTAACATAACTGTGCTACTTACTGGACACTGCTGGCCTGGATGGTAAATTTGACGCCTTCAACAGGTGAATACACTTCAAGTAGATAAAGAGAAATGTTTGGGACATACCCCCTGTGTAAATGCCATGTCTTCCAATATTTAATATGTGGGTCAGGGAATTATGTCTGCACGGTTAGATTCTCCATCATACTACCTTTAAAATGAGTCCTCACATGACCCTTGTGTATTGATCCCTGCCCGAACTGTATGCACTGGGTAAATCATACACAATAAGGGGGTCATGTCAGGTACCCCTAGAAAGAGGATTTGATGGAGAACCCAAATATAAGAAAATGATGTGTGTGCCTGGCCCATGATAGAAGATAGAGGACATTTCCTATTCTTTGGGCATGAAGGAATCACACCTATCTCTCCTCCTTGTCCCTCCCAGGGGCTGTACATAGAGGGATCACCTGTCCATAGCAGGGTATAAAACTGCAGACCTGGGGGGAGCTAGGGTGCGCTTGGATGGGGGCAAGATCTAATTTTGGATGCCAGACGCCATTTCCTACCAGACCCCATTGAATAGAACTCTGTGACTTTATGTAAGTAAGGATTCTATGTTTTTCCCATTTATTTTATTTTCTGTGTGGTGAACCTTTGTCTTATTAATATCTATTTTTACAGGTACTGTGAATATTTTTCTTTCATAATAAATCATTCATTTATTAAGTACCGCCTTATGTCTGGTAAAACGAACACACATTGTCCTTGAAGAGAGCTAAGTTATAGTCTTAAATTTACTTACCTGTTCGGCTACATTATAGATTTGGATTCATCTTTTTCCTGTTTTTATATACTACTGGGGATAGTAGATTATATTTGAGAATTGTAGCATATCCAGATTGGATTGATAGCTTTCTGTCGGCTTGAAATTGACTGGTGGTGGCAGCGATACCTTTAAATTGGGTGCTGTAAGAGGGATTTTTAATAATTATTTTCGGTCTAGTGTAGACAAATAGTAATTTTATAGATAACCCTACCACCCGCTCATGTCGGTTCATGACAGGGACCATGGCTGGATCAGTAACGAACTCAGAGCTTCACTTTGACTCAAACGCCTGCATGTAGAGGTAAAATACTAGTTGGACCTTTTCGGGTTTAAGATGAACTCAAAATCAACTCCTAAACCTAATGAAAATTTTTAAAAAATGTTTTAAGCGGTTGTACTGGAATTGAGCTGGATGTGGATCCTCTACCTGTGTGGCGATGACTCAGACCTTATCGGGGAGCAGAGTCTAAGGTGTTGCTGGTCTTCACCAAAGCCCACCGCAAGGCAGGATGGGCTTGCTGCTGCAGGCGACACCCAGGTCGCTATCTCCGACACGGCTCAACCACACAGGTGAGGTAAGGAAGGAGGAGGCTGTAGTGTAGTCAACGTAGCAGAAGGTCAAGGCAAGCAGCAAAGGTTCCTAGTTAAAAAACGTAGCAGGAAGGTCTGGATACACGGGTATGACAAAACAGGCAATAGGGAACACTTTCTCTTAGGCAATAGGGGTGTGGAAGGTGCAACAACTTATAATGTGCTGTCAGGTGCTTTTACTAATTATGGGTCTACTGGGCCTTTTACATTTCAAAGATCCGGCACGCGCACGTCCTAAGGAACGGGGATGCGCGTCGGAGCTGAGAGAGTGAGAGCGCTGCAGGAGCAGGACGAGGTGAGTGATGGGCCGGGACTCTAATGTGGGCACATCCTGCAATGCGAATCCCGGCCCCGCCGGCGGTCGGGGACACTGCGCTCACGGCCAGTGCTTGCAGCCGGAGCGCAGTGTGTAACAGGTACAGAAAAAAGTCTGCTTCTAATAAATAGACCATGCTCTCTATGTAGGACAATGCTCCTTTTCCCCCATTGAAGTAGTCCACTGTGTGGCTAGTCAGTAAAGGGCTTAAATATGTATAAATAATGACTTGGCCTCCTTCCTCAACCAACCTTTACCCTATTGAGAACTTGTGGGCCTTACTTAAATGGGTAATTTACAGAGAAAGAAAACACTACACCTCTCTGAACAGTTTCTGGGAGGGTGTGGTTGCTTCTGCACAAAAAGTTCAATGTCAAAAGTTCAAGAAACTGACCAACTTAATGAATATGCATCTTATGACTGTTTTTGCAAAAGTCGCACAGTTTTGAACAACATCCACTCCAGTAGCGCCAGTAAGCACTGATTTCTGCCACTAACACCTCATATGCAGTGAACAATACAGATCACGGAATATGCGTCAGTCCCACACTTTAAATGGCTTATCAGATCAGCCAAGATTGCAGACAGAGGTCCCCTCACGTGCCTCCGTCCGTCTTTCGGCATCTTCTCCTCTGGTCTGACATCCGGCAGACCAAAGAAGAAGATCGCTGATTACACTGATCAGTGGTATGCATATGCATAGCACTGAACAGTATTAGTAATCTGATGATTGTTATAAATAGTCCCCTATGGGACTGGAAAAAAAAGTGAAAAAATATGTGAAAAAGCCAGATTTAAATCACCCCTTTTCACCATTTAAATAAAAAAAGCATAAACAATTATAAATAATAAACATATTAGGTTTTTGCCGTGTGCGAAATGTCCAAATTATAAAATAAAAATGATGCTTGTAAGATAATGTTCCTGCACACGACCGTAGTAAATCCTAGTAAATACCAGTCGACCACACCAATGTGAGGAAGTGCTTAAAACTTAACTTTTAATATACTCTTGTCTAAAAACACAAATAATAATGGGCTTTCTATTGTGCCGATTTATGTTAGCAAAGCAAAGCAATTAGAAGCTGCTAAAATGGTATGAGGCACAATCTGGAGTGCAAACGGTTATACATGCACCTCTCAGATCCCCATATTATCACAACATCATAGGTTCCCCCTATAGCAACAACAACATAGGTTCTCCCAACACGTTTCTGTCACTTGTGAGAGCGACGTCATCTGGGGAGTGCCCTAGATATAATAGGGGCTAGTAGTGATAATCATATAAATACAACACTGTATAAAAGCAGCAATATCACCACCACAACGATTACAACCACAAATATATGTTTTAGTGTATCGTCAGGTAATTGTTGCAGGATTCCTCATCAAGAACAAGTTCCCTGTTGTGGCGCCCTTCAGAATTCTCCATATATAACATATGCCTGCAAAGGAAAACGCTCAGTAAGAGCTTAAAACTCCCAGGTTCCCTGCTGTGGGCAATAACCTGTAAAGAAGAAATAGCGCCATTCAGAATCCTTCGAACATCACATTTGCCTGCAAAGAAAGACGCTCACTAGGAGCCTACTCACTGTTTGGCGTTCTTCTGCATACAATATACCAGCAGCGTGCTCCCACAGTGACCGGAAGGTCGGTAGTTTCCGCCTGACCTGAGCGCTGCCGGAGAGGCCGACGTTTGACCTCATATGCAGTACCGGGTGCTGCGTCACACCCAGACACGCCACCAGGCCTCCCATCGGATGCGCATCACAAAACTTGTCAGCTAGTGAGCGGATAAGGCTTGGAAATTAACTATGTGATGCTGTTTCCCCCCCCCCCCCCCAAAAAAAATAGAGTAAACGGTGGGTATTGGCTATCGCCCATAGTATTAGTGTGCTCATAGGCACTTAATATTGTAAGACAGCCTACTAAAGTCTCATCATTCTCAGAACAATATGGTCTAATTAAATGGTAACTATTGACAACATGGATGTACTCTCGGGACTACATAATGAAGGCAGTATATTTGGCACATAATCACATTCACAATTACATCCTGCACATAATCATATCCATAGTAGGCTATTCCAATGGACCTAAATATTTCCCCATCACATCAATCCTTAGTGTCAAGGTAAAGGTGCTATTTATAATGGGGGTTTCTGACCCCATGGGCACAAGATGACACCAAAAAATTGTGCATGGCAGATCCTATACCAATACATGGGAGCATTCATAAACCATGACCCTACTTATATGGTACATGGTCCGATCCTTTGTTATGTACAAAGGATTCTGAATGGCACTATTTCCTCATCACAGGTTATTGCCCGTTATGTTATGCGCTCCGGCCGCACACACTGGCCGTGAGTGCATGGTCCCCTTACCTGCTGCTGTCGGCGGGGCTGGGATTCGCATTGCGGGACGTGCCTGCATGCAAATCCCAGCCCGTCACTCCTGCCCCCGCCTCTGCCTCTCTGTTCCGGCACGCATGTACCCGTCCCCTAGGGCACGCACGCACAGGAGCTTTTAGATTTAAAGGGCCAGTGCACCCATTAGTGAAGTAACACCTGTGGCTCATTGATAAATTCCTCCACCTCCCACACTTCCCTGCCAGATCTTTGTTGCCCTAGAGCCTTGTAGAAAGCATTCCTGTGTATTGCCTTGCTGTGTATCATACCCTTGCTCACTGACCTAACCTTGTTCCTTTGCCGCCTGCCTACTGACTATTTGCTATGTTACTGACTACGCTACTGTGCCACCTGCTCTGACCTCCTGCTTTCCAGATCACACGTTGCCTTATCCCACCTATGCCTCAAATCTCCTCAGCTGCCTGTGTGGTTAAGCCATGCCAGGGGTAGTGGCCTGGGTGCCGCCTGCCACAAAAAGTCCATCCCGCTTTGCAGTGGGCTCTGATGGAAACCAGCGGCACCTTAGACTCCGCTCCCTGGTACAGTCTGAGTCATCTACCACAAAGGTCCTGCAGATCCACTATCATCAGTGTTCCAGTATACTGAGCCGTGTTACACCACAACAGCTAACGTGGGAGTGAGTAAGCTCTTACTAAGCATTTTCTTTTGCATGCATATGTTATACATAGATAATTCTGGAACGCGCTATCCGTTCTTTACAAGGTTATTACCCACAACTGGGAACTTGTTCTGGTGGAGGAATCCTGCAACAATCACCTGACAATACACTAAATCATATACTTGTGGTTGTAATCGTTGTGGTGGTGATATTGCTGCTTTTATTCAGTGTTGTATTTATATGATTATCACTACTAGCCCTATTATATCTAGGGCACTCCCCTGATGACGTCGCTGTCAAAAGCGACAGAAATGCATTGGCAGAACCTATGTTGTTGTTGCTATAGGGAGAACCTATGATGTTGTGATAATATGGGGATCTGAGAGGTGCATGTATAACCGTTTGCACTCCGGATTGTACCTTATACCAATTTAGCAGCTGCTAATTGGTTTGCTTTGCTAACATAGAAAGCACATTATTATTTGTGTTTTTAGACATGAGTTTACTAAACGTTGCGTTTTAAGCACTTCCCCACACTGGTGTGGTCAACTGGTATTGGATATTTTCAACTTATAAAATAATAATGTTAATGTTCCCGTATGGTGAATGGCGTAACCGTTAAAAAAATAAGTACAACATTTCTGCTTTTTGGTCACATCACATTGCACAAAAAAATTCATAAAAAGTGATGAAAAAGCCACATATATGCAAAAGCGATACTGAAAAAAAAACTACAGCTCACTGTATACGGAAAAACGAGTAAGTTAGAGGTGGTCAAAATAGGGCGATTTTAACCCCTTGGGGACGGAGGGTTTTACCATTTTTGCCCTTTTGTTTTTTCCTCCTTACCTTTGAAAAATAATAACCCATTCAATTTTGCACCTAAAAAAACATATAATGGCTTATTATTTGCGCAACCAATTCTACTTTGTAATGACATCAGTCATTTTACCCAAAAATCTACGGCAAAACTGAAAAAAACATCATTATGTGACAAAATTTAAGAAAAAACGCCATTTTGTGACTTTTGGGGCTTCCGTTTTTACGCAGTACATTTTTCGGCAAAAATGACACCTTATCTGTATTCTGTGGGTCCATACAATTAAAATGATACCCTACTTATATAGGTTTGATTTTGTGGTACTTCTGGAAAAATCCTAATTACATGTAGGAAAATGTATACGTTTAAAACTGTCATCTTCTGACCCCTATAACTTTTTATTTTTCCCCGTACAGGGCGGTATGAGGGCTCATTTTTTGTAGCGTGATCGGAAGTTTTTATCGGTACTATTTTTGTATTGATCTGACTTTTTGATAGCTTTTTATTCATTTTTTCACGTTGTAAAAAGTGACCAAAAATACGTTATTTTGGACTTTGGAATTTTTGTTGCGCATACGCCATTGACCATGTGGTTTAACCCCTTAAGGACCGGAGGTTTTTCCGTTTTTGCATTTTCGTTTTTTGCTCCTTGCCTTTAAAAAATCATAACTCTTTCAAATTTACACCTAAAAATCCATATGATGGCTTATTTTTTGCGCCACCAATTCTACTTTGTAATGACGTCAGTCATTTTGCCCAAAAATCTATGGTGAAGCGGGAAAAAAAATCATTGTGCGACAAAATTGAAAAAAAAAACGCTGTTTTGTAACTTTTGGGGGCTTCCGTTTCTATGTAGTACATTTTTCGGTAAAAATGACACCTGATATGTATTCTGTAGGTCCATACGATTAAAATGATACCCTACTTATATAGGTTTGATTTTGTCGGACTTCTGGAAAAAATCATAACTACATGCAGGAAAATTAATACGTTTAAAATTGTCATCTTCTGACCCCTATAACTTTTTTATTTTTCGGTGTATGGGGTGGTATTTTTGCATTGATAGGACTTATTGATCACTTTTTATTCATTTTTAAATGATATAAAAAGTGACCAAAAATGCACTATTTTGGACTTTGGAATTTTTTTGCGCGCACGCCATTGACCGAGCGGTTTAATTAATGATATATTTTTATAATTCGGACATTTCCGCACGCGGTGATACCACATGTGTTTATTTTTATTTTTATTTACACTGTGTTTTTTTTTTTATTGGAAAAGGGGGGTGATTCAAACTTTTAATAGGGGAGGAGTTAAATGATCTTTATTCACTTTTTTTTTTCACTTTTTTTTTGCAGTGTTATAGATCCCATAGGGACCTATAACACTGCACACACTGATCTTCTATGTTGATCACTGGTTTCTCATAAGAAACCAGTGATCAACGATTCTCCCGCATGACTGCTCATGCCTGGATCTCAGGCACTGAGCAGTCATTCGGCGATCGGACAGCGAGGAGGCAGGTAGGGGCCCTCCCGCTGTCCTGTCAGCTGTTCGGGATGCCGCGATTAGCCGCGGCTATCCCGAAGAGCTCGACTGAGCTAGTCGGGAACTTTCACTTTTAGCCTCGCGGCTCAGCTCTGAGCGCGCGGCTAAAGGGTTAATAGCGCGCGGTGCCGCGATCGGCGCTGCGCGCTATTAGAGGCGGGTCCCGGCTTCACCATGACGCCGGGCCCGCCATGATATGACACGGGGTTATTGTGTAACCCCGCGTTATATCAGAAGAGCAGGACCAAGGACGTACCGGTACGTCCTTGGTCCTTAAGGGGTTAATTAACAGTATATTTTATAATTTGGACATTTCTGGTGATATCACATATGTTTATTTTTATTTTTATTTACAAAGTTTTTTTTTTTTTTATGGAAAAAGGGGGGTGATTCAAACTTTTGTTAGGGAAGGGGTTAATTGATCTTCATTAACTTTTTTTTCACTTTTTTTTTTTGCAATGTTATATTTCCCATAGGGGGTTATAACACTGCACACACTAATCTTTTACATTGATCAATGATTCTGCCGCTTGACTGCTCATGCCTGGATCTCAGGCACTGAGCAGTTATTCGGCGATCGGACACAGTTATACAGCTATTCTGGATGCCGCGATTTTGCTGTGGCGATCCCGAACAGCTCCCTGAGTTAGCCGGCATTAGTTTACTTTCACGCGGTGAGCATTGCCGCGCGCTATTAGCCATGTGTCCCTGGCTGTTGTTAGAGGCCGGGCCCGACCCTCAGTCCCCGACAGGTTAAACATACTGATTTAAAAAAAAAAAAAAAACAGTTTGAGATTTTTTTAAAGCAATACAATAATAGCAAAGCATGTAACCATGGGTATCATTTTAATTGTATTGACCCAGAGAATAAAGAAAACATGTAATTTTTACCATAAAAGTGTACAGCTTGAAAACCCCCCCCCCCCAAATTTGCAACATTTTTATTTTCGTTTACATTTCCATACACACAAAGAAAAAATTTGGGGGGGTTTATCATACATTTTAGTGTAAAATTAATGAGGTTATTACAAAGTACAATTGGTCGTGCAAAAAACAAGCCCATATGGATCTGTGGATGGAAATATAAATGGGTTATGGATTTTAGAAGATGAGGAGGAAAAAATGTAAACACAAAAATCTAATTGGATGTGTCCTTAAGGCCAAAATGGGCTGTATCCTTAAGGGGTTGAAAGACATCTCGATAAATGCTGACTATCTGTGCCTGTCTAGTGCACACTAGTGCACCTCAAAACTGATTTTTTTTTAAATTTTTATAAATGACCCCCACTATGTAGAAGAAGATGCATGGGAATTGGGAAGAGAGATGTATTCACTCTTCCTTTTTACACTTTTTATTACTTCTGGAAACAGATTTAGTTGCACCAAAAACTACCAATAACAGCATATGTAATAAGAGTTTTTTTACAGTGACTTTAAGGTTTTTTACTTACACTAATAGAGTCTGCACTTTAGTTTAAACATTTGTACAGGTGTAGATAGAGCTGTATGCAGGGCCGGCCTTAGGTGTTCAGGCGCCCTGTGCGAGCTAACCTTGTGGTCCCCCCCCATTACCCCATAAACATACACAAAGAGGAAAAAAACTCTTTGTAACAAATATTTTTTTATTTATATTTAATCATTCCCCTGCCCCCTTAATCCCTTAAGGACGGAGCCCATTTTCACCTCTAGGACGAAACCCTTTTTTGCAAATCTGACCACTGTCACTTTAAACATTAATAACTCTGGAATGCTTTTACTTATCATTCTGATTCCGAGAATATTTTTTCGTGACATATTCTACTTTAACTTAGTGGTAAATTTTTGTGGTAACTTGCATCCTTTCTTGGTGAAAAATGCCCAAATTTGATGAAAAAAATTAAAATTTAGCATTTTCTATCTTTGAAGCTCTCTGCTTGTAAGGAAAATGGATATTCCAAATATTTTTGGGGGGATTCACATATACAATATGTCTACTTTATGATTGCATCATAAAATTGACAAGTTTTTACTTTTGGAAGACACCAGAGGGATTCAAAGTTCAGCAGCAATTTTCCAATTTTTCACAAAATTTTCAAACTCTCAATTTTTCAGGGACCAGTTCAGGTTTGAAGTGGATTTCAAGGGTCTTCATATTAGAAATACCCCATAAATGACCCCATTATAAAAACTGCAACCCACAAAGTATTCAAAATGACATTCAATAAATGTTTTAACCCTTTAGGTGTTTCACAGGAAAAGTAGCAAAGTGAAGGAGAAAATTCAAAATCTTCATTTTTTGCACTCGCATGTTCTTGTAGACCCAATTTTTGAATTTTTACAAGGGGTAAAAGGAGAAAATGTATACTTGTATGTGTAACCCAATTTCTCTCGAGTAAGCACATACCTCATATGTCTATGTAAAGTGTTCGGCGGGCGCAGTAGAGGGCTCAGAAGCGAAGGAGTGACAAGGGGATTTTGGAGAGTACGTTTTTCTGAAATGGTTTTTTGGGGGCATGTCGCATTTAGGAAGCCCCTATGGTGCCAGAACAGCAAAAAAACACATGGGATACCATTTTGGAAACTAGACCCCTTGAGGAACATAACAAGGAATAAAGTGAGCCTTAATACCCCACAAGTGTTTCACGACTTTTTCATATATAAAGAAATAAAAAAAATATTTCACTAAAATGTTGGTTTTCCCCCAAATTTCACATTTTTTAAAGGGTTAATAGCAGAAAAGACCCCCCAAAATTTGTAACCTTATCTCTTCTGAGTATGGAGGTACCCCATAAGTGGACCTGAAGTGCACTGCAGACGAACTACAATGCTCAGAAGAGAAGGAGTCATATTTGGCTTTTTGAGAGCAAACTTTGCTCGGGGGGCATGTTGCATTTAGGAAGCCCCTATGGTGCCAGGACAGAAAAAAAAAAAAAGACACATGGCATACCATTTTGGAAACTAGACCCCTTGAGGAACGTAACAAGGGATAAAGTGAGCCTTAATACCCCACAGGTGTTTCACGACACTTGCATGTGTAAAAAAAAAAAAAAATCACTAAAATTTGGGTTTCCCCCCAAGTTTCACATTTTTGCAAGGGTTAATAGCAGAAAATACCCCCCCAAAATTTGTAACCCCATCTCTTCTGAGTATGGAGGTACCCCATAAGTGGACCTGAAGTGCACTGTGGGCGAACTACAATGCTCAGAAGAGAAGGCATCATATTTGGCTTTTTGAGAGCAAATTTTGCTCGGGGGGCATGTCACATTTAGGAAGCCCCTATGGTGCCAGGACAGCAAAAAAAAAAAACCACATGGCATACCATTTTGGAAACTAGACCCCTCACAGAATGTAATGAGGGGTACAGTGAACATTTACCCCCCACTGGTGTCTGCCAGATCTTTGGATCAATGGGCTGTACAAAATGTTTCATTTTCACGGACCACTGTTCCAAAGATCCGTCAGACACCTGTGGGGTGTAAATTCTCACTGCACCCCTTATTACATTCCGTGAGGGGTGTAGTTTCCAAAATGGGGTCACATGTGGGTGTGTTTTTTTTTTTTTTTTGCGTTTGTCAGAACCGCTGTAACAATCAGCCACCCCTGTGCAAATCACCTCAAATGTACATGGTGCACTCTCCCTTCTGGGCCTTGTTGGGGTAGGGGGGTGGTAGGGGGGGCAGTGTACGTGTGTATATGTAGTGTTTTACTCTTTATTTTATGTTAGTGTAGTGTTTTTAGGTTACATTCACACTGGAGGCAGATTACACTGAGTCTCCCGTTAGGAGTTTGAGCTGCGGCGGAAAATTTGCCGCAGCTCAAATTTGAAGCGGGGAACTCTCTGTAATCTGCCGCCAGTGTGAATGTAGCCTGTACATTCAGATGGAAGGGGGGTCAAAACTACAACTCCCAGCATGCACTGACAGACCATGCATGCTGGGAGTTGTAGTTTTGCAACAGCTGGAGGCACACTGGTTGGAAAACCTTGGGTTAGGTTCTATGACCTAACTCAGTATTTTCCAACCAGTGTGCCTCCAGCTGTTGCAAAACTACAACTCCCAGCATGTACTGATTGCGGAAGGGCATGCTTGGAGATGTAGTTATGCAATGGCTGGAGGCACGCAAGTACAACTCCCAGCATGCCAAGACAGCCTTATGCTGTTCCTGAATGTTGGGAGTTGTTGTTTTGCAAGATTTAGAGGGGTTCAGGTTGTAAATCACTGTCCAGTGGTCTCAAAACTGTGGCCCTCCAGATGTTGCAAAACTTCAACTCGCAGCATGCCCAGACAGCAAACTGCTGTCTGGGCATGCTGAGAGTTGTAGTTTTCCAACATCTGGAGGGCTACAATTTGAGACCATTTAGTGATCTACAACCTGAACCCCTCTAAATATTGCAAAACTACAGGTCCCAGCATGCCCACACAACAAACAGCTGTCTGGGCATGCTGGGAGTTGTAGTTTTGCAACATCTGGAGGGCCACAGTTTAGAGACCACTGTAAGCTTTGGCCCTCCGGATGTTGCTAGGCAACAACTCACCTAGCAGGACCCAGAAGTATTGCTGCCGCCGCCGCATGTGGGGAAGGATCGCGCTCGGGGATCCGGGATCCAGGTAAGGGACCTTCGGCGCCGACCTTCCCTGGACAGTTCACCCGTTTTGTCCGGACACCGATAGATGGGCAAAGCGGGGGAACCAAACTTTAATGCCACCAAACTCCAATCCCTTCAGGGGGATCGAGGGTGTCTCGGACACCCCCGATCCCTCTTATTTTCCGGGTCACCAGTGACCTGTATGACCCGGAATCGCTCAGATCGCAGGTCTGAATTGACCTGCGATTTCCGCCCATCGCGGTCATGGGGACCCCCCTCGGCGATGTGCCGGGATGCCTGCTGTTAGATAACAGCAGTCATCCCGGCCCGATCAACGCTACCGGTGACGCGGCACTCCCGGAACCCTGCGACGTACATGTACGTCGCTGCACGCCAAGTGACACTTTGTGGCACCGTGCATGTACGTCGCTTGTCGTGAAGGGGTTAATCAGTCCCATGTCCGCCTTAATCAGATGCAGTACAGTTCCCCCACATTAGGTGCAGTATAGCTCCCCACAGTAGGTGCAGTATAGTTCCCCTCATTAGGTGCAGTATAGCTCCCCACATTAGGTGCAGTATAGCTCCCCACATTAGGTTGGCAGTATAGTCCCCCACATTAGGTGCAGTATAGCTCCCCCACATTAGGTGCAGTATAATGTTTCCCCACATTAGGTGCAGTATAGTTCCCCAAATTAGGTGCAGTATAGTTCCCCACATTAGGTGCAGTATAGCTCCCCCACATTAGGTTGGCAGTATAGCTCCCCACATTAGGTGCAGTATAGCCCCACATTAGGAAGAAGCAGGTTCCCCACATTAGGTAGTAGCAGGTTCCCCAAATTCGGTAGGATTGTCGTTCCCCCATACCCCCCTCCCCCCACCGACTCACACACACACAGGCAACCCCACATGCACACACACACAGACAACCACACATGCACACACACACAGACAACCACACATGCACACACAGACACCCACACATACACATAGATAACCTTACCTGACCTGCGCTTCTCTTCTCTCTGGCGGCGGCCTGACGAGTGACGTCACTGACGTCCTGTGCGGGTCTGAGGAGGTACGTCATATGTGCGACGTCCCTCTTCAGACTCGGGCCGCCAGCCGGAGACGCGAAGGAGGTCGGGGTAAGTGAAGCCTTCCGGTGTAATGAAGAAAACTGTGGCCTGAAGCGGAATGTGACCCTCCGCATAGGACAAAGTTGAGGGAGGGTAGTGGGAATGTAATGAGAGGGAGCAGCCTACAAAGCAGAAAACTGTGTCCCTGTGCAGAGGGTCACATTCTGCTACAGGGCACAGTTTTCTTCATTACACCGGCATTTAGCGCTGCTTGCACGAAGCAGGGCTAAATCCCGGGCATTGGGCACTAAAAATTATATATACTTGGTGCGAGCTGTGTCGGCCGCCAGGTGCCCCTGTTGCTATGGCGCCCTGTGCGGCCGCACAGCTCGCACACCCCTAAGGCCGGCCCTGGCTGTATGCTCTAATGAATGGAATAACCTGTTAATCAATTGTAATGGAAGGAATAACCTGTCAAGCAATTTCAGTTGCACAGTCAATCTTTGTTCTGGTTACTCTGTTTAGTAGAGTTTGAGGGTATGTAAGTATGAATCCTTTTTAGCAGAACAGACTAAAATAATGTGCCAAAATCATTGATAGGACACACTAATCTAATCCCAGAATGGTTGATGAACATGATCTGTCCATTTACACATGGTGCCTGGGCTAGCTGCCATTGACGTGCAACTGGGAAAATGAAGGCAACAGGGAAAAGCTGCAGAAACAAGCAAAAAATAGTTTATTACATATGCCCATTGTCTGGTATTTGCTAGAACCTACCTGATTCTTGCTTTCGCATAAAGAAATGATCATAGGTCATAAATGTAGATCGTCTTTAATTGCGGTGCCAGAAAAACATATGCTTATTTTTTCAGATTTTTAGCAATATTAATTAGTTATAATTCAATGTAAATATATATATTCCATGAAATTGTGAAAAATACCCTGCAGAAATCACACTTATTAATTTAAAATAAAAATTATAAGGAATACATCATTATAATAGTAACTAAAATATATTTTTAGTATCACAAAAGATTTAACAAGTTATAAATGGTGCTGAAAAGATATGACAAACTTTTAATTCACAATGTTTTACAGTTCTACTCCCAATATAAGTACTATACACATGTGCTTCAAACAGCATTATACAAAAAGACAAACTGAAAAATAGTAATAGAATGAAGAGAATAAGAATAAAATAGAATTAAATAATGCAATAATTGTTGTGGTTTACATATTTTTAAAATTAACCTTATCTTTAAGAGTATCATCACAAAGTATCATCAGTTTTTAAAGAGTTTTTTAAAAATATTTTTTCACATCCAAACATTCCACAGGAAAGTAGATTTTTAAAAATAGCTTGATATAAATGCATTTTTTTTAGTGCAGAGTGAAGTCCAATAGAAATCAGTAGAACACATGAAATAAATAACTGACATGTAATTTAACCCCTTAAGGACCAGGCCATTTTATACCTTAAGGACCGGAGCGTTTTTTGCAATTCTGACCACTTTCACTTTAAACATTAATAACTCTGGAATGCTTTTAGTTATCATTCTGATTCCGAGATTGTTTTTTCATGACATATTCTACTTTAACTTAGTGGTAACATTTTATGGTAACTTGCATCCTTTCTTGGTGAAAAATCCCAAAATTTGATGAAAAAAATGAAAATTTTGAATTTTTCTAACTTTGAAGTTCTCTGCTTGTAAGGAAAATGGATATTCAAAATAAAACATTTTTGGGTTCACATATACAATATGTCTACTTTATGTTTGCATCATAAAATTTATGAGTTTTTACTTTTGGAAGACACCAGAGGGCTTCAAAGTTCAGCAGCAATTTGGAAATTTTTCACAAAATTTTCAAACTCGCTATTTTTCATGGACCAGTTCAGGTTTGAAGTGGATTTGAAGGGTCTTCATATTAGAAATACCCCATAAATGACCCCATTATAAAAACTACACCCCCCAAAGTATTCAAAATGACATTCAATAAGTGTATTAACCCTTTAGGTGTTTCACAGGAATAGCAGAAAAGTGAAGGAGAAAATTCACAATCTTCATTTTTTACACTCGCATGTTCTTGTAGACACAATTTTTTAATTTTTGCAAGGGGTAAAAAGGAGAACATTTTTACTTGTATTTGAAACCCAATTTCTCTTGAGTAAGCACATACCTCATATGTCTATGTTAATTGTTCGGCGGGCGCAGTAGAGGGCTCAGAAGGGAAGGAGCGTCAAATGGTTTTTGGGGGGCATGTCACCTTTAGGAAGCCCCTATGGTGCCAGGACAGCAAAAAAAAACACATGGCATACCATTTTGGAAACTAGACCCCTCAGGGAACGTAACAAGGGGTAAAGTGAACCCTAATACCCCACAGGTGATTCACGACTTTTGCATATGTAAAAAAAAAAAAAAAATGTTTTACCTAAAATGCTTGGTTTCCCAAAAATGTTACATTTTTAAAAAGGATAATAGCAGAAAATACCCCCCAAAATTTGAAGCCCAATTTCTCCCGATTCAGAAAACACCCCATATGGGGGTGAAAAGTGCTCTGCTGGCGCACTACAGGTCTCAGAAGAGAAGGAGTCACATTTGGCTTTTTGAAAGCAAATTTTGCTCTGGGGGCATGCCGCATTTAGGAAGCTCCTATGGTGCCAGAACCGCAAAAAAAAAACCACATGGCATACCATTTTGGAAACCAGACCCCTCGGGGAACGTAAAAAGGGGTAAAGTGAACCTTAATACCCTACAGGTGTTTCACGACTTTTGCATATGTTAAAAAAAAAAATTTTTACCTAAAATGCTTGGTTTCCCAAAATTTTTACATTTTTTAAAAGTGCAATAGCAGAAAATACCCCCCAAAATTTGAAGCCCAATTTCTCCCGATTCAGAAAACACCCCATATGGGGGTGAGAAGTGCTCTGCTGGCGCACTACAGGTCTCAGAAGAGATGGAGTCACATTTGGCTTTTTGAAAGCAAATTTTGCTCTGGGGGCATGCCGCATTTAGGAAGCCCCTATGGTGCCAGAACCGCAGAAAAAAAACACATGGCATACCATTTTGGAAACCAGACCCCTCGGGGAACGCAACAAGGGGTAAAGTGAACCTTAATACCCTACAGGTGTTTCACGACTTTTGCATATGTTAAAAAAAAATTTTTTTTACCTAAAATGCTTGTTTCCCAAAATTTTTACATTTTTAAAAAGGGTAATAGCAGAAAATACCCCCCAAAATTTGAAGCCCAATTTCTCCCGATTCAGAAAACACCCCATATGGGGGTGAAAAGTGCTCTGCTGGCGCACTACAGGTCTCAGAAGAGAAGGAGTCACATTTGGCTTTTTGAAAGCAAATTTTGCTCTGGGGGCATGCCGCATTTAGGAAGCCCCTATGGTGCCAGGACAGCAAAAAAAAAAACACATGGCATACCATTTTGGAAACTAGACCCCTCAGGGAACGTAACAAGGGGTAATGTGAACCTTAATACCCCACAGGTGATTCACAACTTTTGCATATGTAAAAAAAAAAAAATTTTTTACCTAAAATGTTGGTTTCCCAAAAATTTTTGATTTTTAAAAAGGGTAATAGCAGAAAATACCCCCCATAATTTGTAACACAATTTCTCCCGAGTACGGCGATACCCCATATGTGACCCTAAACTGTTGCCTTGAAATACGACAGGGCTCCAAAGTGAGAGCGCCATGCGCATTTGAGGCCTAAATTAGGGATTGCATAGGGGTGGACATAGGGGTATTCTACGCCAGTGATTCCCAAATAGGGTGCCTCCAGCTGTTGTAAAAGTCCCAGCATGCCTGGACAGTCAGTGGCTATCTGGTAATACTGGGAGTAGTTGTTTTGCAACAGCTGGAGGCTCCGTTTTGGAAACAGTGGCGTACCAGACGTTTTTCATTTTTATTGGGGAGGGGGGCTGTGTAGGGGTATGTGTATATGTAGTGTTTTTTACTTTTTATTTTATTTTTTGTGTTAGTGTAGTGTAGTGTTTTTAGGGTACAGTCGCACAGGCGGGGGTTCACAGTAGTTTCTCGCTGGCAGTTTGAGCAGCGGCAGAAAATTTGCCTCAGCTCAAACTTGCAGCCGGATACTTACTGTAATCCTCCGCCCATGTGAGTGTACCCTGTACGTTCACATTGGGGGGGGGGGGACATCCAGCTGTTGCAAAACTACAACTCCCAGCATGTACGGTCTATCAGTGCATGCTGGGAGTTGTAGTTTTGCAACAGCTGGAGGCTCCGTTTTGGAAACGGTGGCGTACCAGACGTTTTTCATTTTTATTGTAGGGGTATGTGTATATGTAGTGTTTTTTTTACTTTTTATTTTATTGTGTGTTAGTGTAGTGTTTTTAGGGTACAGTCGCACGGGCGGGGGGTTCACAGTAGTTTCTCGCTGGCAGCTTGAGCTGCAGCAGAAAATTTGCTGCAACTCAAACTTGCAGCCGGATACTTGCTGTAATCCTCCGCCCATGTGAGTGTACCCTGTACATTCACATTGGGGGGGGGGGGGGACATCCAGCTGTTGCAAAACTACAACTCCCAGCATGTACGGTCTATCAGTGCATGCTGGGAGTTGTAGTTTTGCAACAGCTGGAGACACACAGGTTGTGAAACACCGAATTTGACAACAAACTCAGTGTTTTGCAACCAGTGTGCCTTCAGCTGTTGCAAAAGCTACAACCCCCAGCATGTACGGACAGCGGAAGGGCATGCTGGGTGTTGTAGTTATGCAACAGCCGGAGGCATACTACTTTGGCTGGGGATGCTGGGGATTGTAGTTATGCAACAGCTGGAGACACACTGGTTTGCTACTTAACTCAGTGTGCCTTCAGCTGTTGCAAAACTACAACTCTCAGCAGTCACCGACAGCCAACGGGCATGCTGGGAGTTGTAGTTATGCAACCAGCAGATGCACCACTACAACTCCCAGCATGCCCTTAAGCTGTTTATGCAAGCTGGGAGTTGTAGTTACACAACAGCTGAAGGTACAGTTTTCCATAGAAAGAATGTGCCTCCAGCTGTTGCAAAACCATAAGTCCCAGCATGCCCATAAGTGCATGCTGGGAGTTGTGGTGGTCTGCCTCCTCCTGTTGCATAACTACAGCTCCCAGCATGCCCTTTTGCATGCTGGGAGCTGTTGCTATAAGCAACAGCAGGAGGCTGTCACTCACCTCCTGCTGCTGCTTGATCGCCGCACAGGTCAGTCTCGCCGCCGTCGTCGCTCCTGGGGCCCCTATCCCAACATTAACGCCGGGGATCGGGGTCCCCAGCACCCGGGGTGCATGTCCCGCACCCGCTCACGTCCTCCGGAAGAGGGGCGGAGCGGGTGCGGGAGTGACACCCGCAGCAGGGGCCCTGATTCGTCGGCCGGTAATCCGGCCGACGAATCAGGGCGATCGTGAGGTGGCACCAGTGCCACCTCACCCCTGCAGGCTCTGGCTGTTCGGGGCCGTCTCTGACGGCCCCGATCAGCCAGTAATTCCGGGTCACTGGAGACCCGATTGACCCGGAATCGCCGCAGATCGCTGGACTGAATTGTCCAGCGATCTGCGGCCATCGCCGACATGGGGGGGCATAATGACCCCCCTGGGCGATATGCCGCGATGCCTGCTGAACGATTTCAGCAGGCATCGGGCACCGGCTCCCCTCCGGCTAGCGGCAGGACTCGGAAATGGGGGCGTAGGAGTACGTCCATTTTCCTTAAGGGGTTAATAAGGGAATTTTTAAAATTGCTCATTGTTTGAAAAACAAACAAAAAACTGTGAACAAAAAAATACAAGCAATGCTCAGTTGGGTCAATGAGTGCCAAGAAAACCATGTAAATATTATGGGATCAGAGATATCAATAATTACATATAGCATGCATAAAAGCACAAGATATCAGTTTGGATAAATAAAAACAATTTGGGGACATTGATCAAAACCATTTTTTTTTAAAGGCTTCTGAAAAATGAAAGAAACGATCTGTTTGGTTGCTATGGGCACCTGGTCCGCTTTTCCTCTGCACAGGTTTTAAAGGGGTTTTCCAGAAGAAAAAAAAATTATATATATCATCTGGCTCCAGAATGTTAAACAGATTCATAAATTACTTCTATGAAAAAAATTTTAATCCTTCCAATGATTAGCAGCTGTAGTTGAGTTGTTGTTTTCTGTGTGGCAACAGTGCTCTCTGCTGCCATCTCTGGTTGATGCACAGAGTAGAGGTTTGCTGTGGGGATTTGCTTCTACTCTGGACAGATCTCAAGACAGCTGTCATCAGAGAGCACTTAGACAAAAAAAGAACAACTCAACTTTAGCAGCTCATAAGTACTGAAAGGATTAAGATTTTTTGATGGAAGTAATTTACAAATCTGTTTAACTTTCTGAAACCAGTTGATAAAAATGATTGCAGCACTCTTAAAGATATTGTGGCTACGGTGCCAGCACCCAAACCTGATTAAAGTCCATTCAGATAGAAAAAACACCAGGGATGCAGCACTCCCAAAAAAATATAAAATGGTTTATTTTCTCATCTTTAATGAAGCACCGTTTCTGCTCCTATGGAGCCATTTTCAAGCTTAGTGATACACACATATTATGGAGTATATATACCCATGCAAGTGTAATTACAAACAATCAAATCCACATGTCTAATTAAACATACAATTAAAAAACAGTGATATAAACATTACATTACACAGTGTCATACTTTAATAAATATCAGTGACCAGTTTAATAATAAAGTGCTAATAAGGTGTCAAAAATATTAAAAGCTGTGCTTGAAACATAACTCGCATATTACACAGTAATCAGTTAATAACCAATTAATACATTGCACGTGTAATACATAAAAATAATTAATAACATATACAAATTGGAGGAAAACATCGCTTACCCGCTCTGTGTGTTCAAACATGGCGCCGCTAGCGTGATGTAATTTGCATTGCGCATGTGTGAAGAGTAAGTGTGGCCGCAGGGAATCCGTCACCTGACCCAGAAGCATCACGTGACCGCTGCAGCTCTTGTGATATCCCGGCTGGGAAACAGGAGAGCCGCGGCCACGTGACCCAACCTTGAGCCACATGATCCGGTAACCAGGCAACCACTAACGCTCCTCACCACTGCAATAGATTGGCATTGGTTGAGCGATTCACACAACTAAGATATTACAGAAAGGAATTGAACTGATGATCGGGGGTGAGGAGTTGTAACTGTCTTAGCAGAGGATAATTTGAAGATATAGAAAAGAAAAAAAGACAAAAAAAAGACAAAAAAAAAAACAGAAAAAAAAGGGTAACACCTACACTATTCATAAAATCTATGTGAAAACAGAATATGTGATGCATATATAAAAATTATAAATTACAAATTGTGTTAAAGTTAATAGAAAATAAAGAAAATATTGAAAAATAAAGAAATTAAAAATAAAAATGAAAATAAAAATAACAAAATAATAATGGGTAATGAATGATAAATAAAAAAAGAAAAAAAAATGCAAATAAATGAAGAAAATGAAAAAAAAAATGAATTAAAAAAATAAATAAATAAATAACTCAGGAAAAATAACTCAAACATAAAATAAATAGGCTGTTAATAGAGTTAGTGGTCATTGCAGACCTTCCCATTACAGGGTATATAGAGAATAAACCCATTAGGCCGGGGGAAGCTTGGCCACCAATTACTGCGAATACAGGTTAGAGGGACCAGCAACATCATGGGCGAGGATGTCAAAGACTATAAGGCCTCAAACATCCTCAACCCCCAACACCCAGCAACATATAAGGTGCGCCAGCTTATTCAGCAGCGCCAACACTCAATATATGGCACGAAAGGCCCATTATTTAGCCCAAATGAACATTAATGATGTAATAATACAAAAAATTAAGATGCAAAAAAATAAATAAATATAAAGGTAAAAAAGAATTTAAAAAAAATATATAGAAAAAAATAAAGAAAAAGAGAAAGGAGGAAAAAAAAGAAAAATAAAGATATATATATATATATATATATATATATATATATATATATATATAAAAATGAAAAAATATATGTGCAGTAGATAATAATTATAAAGGAATGTATAAAAAAATAGGGAAAAAAATATTAGAAAGATATCAACTAGAGATGAGCGAACTTTTCAAAAATTCGCGAAACTTTTCCGATTCGCCGAATTTTCCCGAAAAGTTTGTTTCGATCCGAATTTGTTCGTGGCGAATCAATATTAAAAAAGGCTATTTCTAGCCTTCATACAGCCTCTATAGGGGTATATAACACTTTTCTGTTTCCTAAAAAGCATTTGGAGTCTGCTGGGGTAGTGAAATAATACTGTTATTCAGAATAGCATGCAGATTACCGGCATCGCTCTTAGAATCACTGCCGCACAGCAGCACAATGACAGAGCCTGGCGGTGGCATCAGTGTCAGGAGACCATATAGTGACTGAATGACATAGCGTGGAGGTGTTGGCAGCATGAGGACACCATATAGTGGCTGAATGGCACAGCGTGGAGGTGTTGGCAGCATGAGGACACCATATAGTGGCTGAATGGCACAGTGTGGAGGTGTCGGCAGCATGAGGACACTATATAGTGGCTGAATGACACAGCGAGGACATATTGGCAGCAAGAGGAGACCATTTTGTGGCTTAAGGGCACAGCGTGGAGTTGGCTGATGCACTAGTACACTACACACCAGGGCTTCACAATCCCCCCCCCCCCCAAAAAAAAAAAACAAAAAAAAAAACAACACAATATATGACATTTTTGACAAAGATTTCTCATAGGTAGCACCCGCTATACAAAAATGAGAAATTTCCAGACCCAGGCCCCACCTCTGCGGCATCAGGAACCCATATAATACCTGAATGACACAGCCTGGAGTTGGCTGATGCACCAGTACACACCCGGGCTTCACAATCCCCTCCAAAAAACAACAAAATTTTTGAAATGTTTTAAAGAAATACCTTTATGTAAGAACAAGCGCATATCCAACAGTTCACAAGACTCTCTAATGCAGGACGGTGGACCACCCAAAGACATTCTTCTCAAAAATAATAAACCACACAATGTTTGAAATTTTTTTTACAAAAACTGATTCAATATGTGTGTAAGCGCATCTGTCTCCAAAAGATCAGATCACCAAAGGACTTTTTTCGCCCAAAATGATGAAGCAGAGTTAATCCCTGTCCGTATTTTTTTTTTTCATTAAAAAATCACACGCAACAAGAGTTCCGTTGTGTAACGATTAGCATTCTGGAAAATTCTTTTGTATTACCAATAAAATTATCAGTAAATAAAAAAAAAACACTACCCAAGAGTGTTTAATTACCCCATACATTACACCAGGAGCAGTCAGGAGTAGGCCTCAGCAGTACCCAAGAGGCTTTAATAACCCCCTACCTTTGCACGATCAATTGCAAGATCGAGCAATAACAGGTGTGTTATGCCCTCAGATGTCCGGGGCCGCACCAGCGCTCCACTGAACGGATTAGTGTTTCTCTAAGGACAGGTGCGTGTTGCACACTGAAACCAGTTTGTGATATGGATCTGGGATTGCAATTATTTAACCTTAAAACGAGGAATTACCAGTAAGTGAGGGTCATAAACTGGCATTGATTTAGTCCCTGCCCTTTGTACACACCGCCCGTCGCTATAAGCGATTGGATTAGTTAGTGAGTTGGTTAGTGAGGTCCTCGGATCGGCCCAGGCGGGGTAGGAGAAGGCCCTGGCAGAGCGCCAAGAATTTAACGATCATTGTTGAAATTTGCATTAAGTATGTATTTAGCTACTGCTAAACATCCAAAAATGTAAGGCCCAAGGCCAGAGGCACCAGGGAGGCAAGTAGTTCCTGAAAGACACAGAATGAGTCTGGATCATGCATTTGCAGTACCCAAGAGGTGTTCATAACCCCTTACATTTAAAGATCAATGTTGACATTTGCATTAAGCATGTATTTAGCTACTGCTAAGCTTCAAAAAATTATAGGCCCAAGGCCAGAAGCATCAGTTTTCCCCATATTAGGAGAATAGTTGTCCCCCAGATTAGGCAGCATAGATGTCACCCAGATTAGGCAGCATACATGTCCCCCAGATTAGGAGCATAGTTGTCCCCCAGATTAGGAGCATAGTTGTCCCCCAGATTAGGCAGCATAGATGTCCCCCAGATTAGGAGCATACTTGTCCCCCAGAGTAGGCAGCAAAGATGTCCCTGGGATTAGGAGCATACTTGTCCCCCAGATTAGGCAGCATAGATGTCCCCCAGATTAGGAGCATACTTGTCCCCCAGAGTAGGCAGCATAGATGTCCCCCAGATTAGGAGCATACTTGTCCCCCAGATTAGGCAGCATAGATGTCCACCAGATTAGGAGCTTAGTTGTCCCCCAGATTAGGAGCATAGTTGTCCCCCAGATAAGGAGCATAGTTGTCCCCCAGATTAGGCAGCAAATATGTCATCCAGATTAGGCAGCATAGATGTCCCCCAGATTAGGCAGCATAGTTGTCCCCCAAATTAGGCAGCATAGATGTCCCCCAGATTAGGAGCATACTTGTCCCCCAGATTAGGCAGCATAGATGTCCACCAAATTAGGAGTTTAGTTGTCCCCCAGATTAGGAGCATAATTGTCCCCCAGATTAGGCAGCATAGATGTCCACCAGATTAGGCAGCATAGTTGTCCCCCAGATTAGGAGCATAGTTGTCCCCCAGATAAGGAGCATAGTTGTCCCCCAGATTAGGCAGCATAGATGTCCCCCAGATTAGGCAGCATAGATGTCCCCCAGATTAGGAGCCTACTTGTCCCCCAGATTAGGCAGCATAGATGTCCACCAGATTAGGCAGCATAGTTGTCCCCCAGATTAGGAGCATAGTTGTCCCCCAGATAAGGAGCATAGTTGTCCCCCAGATTAGGCAGCATAGATGTCCCCCAGATTAGGCAGCATAGATGTCCCTCAGATTAGGCAGCATATATGTCCCCCAGATTAGGAGCATAGTTGTCCCCCAGATTAGGCAGCATAGTTGTCCCCCAATCAGCGTGGGCCAGTCAGAGCCAATCAAAGGGCCATATGTGGCAAGCGGGCCGTACAATGCCCAGGTCTGCCCCAGAGGTTTTCATAACCAACCACAATAGAGGAAATTTTTTTGTAGGAGCATAGTCAATCTACTCAGACCCATCTGTCATTGGTGGCTTGAAATCCTGGCTGATCCATCCCTGATCCATTTTGACAAACGTCAGTCTCTACACATTTTTAGTGGACAGACAAGTTCGCCTTGGGATGACTATGGCCCCGGCCGCACTAAACACCCGCTCTGATGGCACACTACTGGCCAGGCAGGACAGCTTTTCCAGGGCAAACTCCGCTAGTTGCGGCCATAAATCGAGTTTGGCTGCCCAGAAGTCCAGCGGATCTTCAACGGTTGTTGGCAGGGTCATGTCGAGGTAAGCCACCACCTGCTGATTCAGGTCCTGCTCCATGTCCACTTGCTGCTGATGAGTAGCTTCAGTATGCGGCTGAAGGAAGCTACTCATCAGCGACTGTAGACTCAGGCTGCTGCTGATTGAGCCGGTACTGCTCCTGCCACCCCTCCCCTCCCCAGCAGCCGTGGCAGTGGAAGGTGAGCGCATAGGGCCCCCCGAGTCAGACCTGCGAGTGGATGGACCATGTGGCCGATAGGCATCGGCCAACCGACTACGTAGAAGCTCCCTGAAGTAGGTCAGTTTGTCCTCCCTCTCATTCTGGGCCGGTAGCGAAGGTCTAATAAGGTGGAGATCCAGAAGTCATCGGGCTGACGAATTTTGACAATTCGGGGGTCACTACGCAAGCAACTCAGCATGCATCGTGCCATTTGTGACAGTGACTCGCTGGGACTACCTGCCTCCATCTCCACTGCATACTGCCACGGTGTGTCTGGGTCCTCTGTCTTGCCTCCCTCATAATAACCCTCCAGCTCCTCTAGCAGATGCTGCTCCTCCTCTCCTGTCCAATGACCAGAAACACCGGCCATCTCATCCACCGTAAACTGAGCTCCGCTCTGCCCCTCATCATCCTCCTCCAGTTCATCCCCAACAGGACTCATGTAGCCTTCTGATGTAGGCGCAATGTCTCCATTGCCATGACCAGCCAGGTTTTCAATAATTTTTTGGAGTAAATGTAGGAGTAGAATTACGTCGTTCATGGCATAATTCGAGCGACTAACAAAAAATGTGGCTTCCCCAAAGGGCCTCAGCAAACGGCTGGTGTCACGTATGAGCTGCCACTCGCTCACATTGAAGTTACACAGGGGAATACTCCTATCTGCTTGTATCATCAAAAAATCTGTGATGGCTTTGTTCGTATAGTCTGTCCAACATATGGAGGGTGGAATTCCAACGTGTGGCAACGTCACAAATGAGACTATGTTGTGGGATACCGTTCTGACGCTGCAGCTCAAGCAAAGTGTGCTTGGCGGTGTAAGAGTGGCTGAAGTGCATGCACAGTTTCCTTGCCATTGTCAGGACGTCTTGCAAATGGGGTGAAGACTTGATGAACTTCTTGACAACCAGATTCAACACGTGTGCCATGCACGGCGAATGGTTCACACTTCCTTGTCTCAGCGCGGCCACAATGTTCTTCCTATAGTTGGTCACCATGGTTTCCATTTCCAGATTTTGTGGAGTAAGCCATACTCGGATTTCTTCCCTAATGAACTTTAGCAGTTCCTCCCCTATGTGACTCCATGCGCCAAGGCAAACCATGTGAAGGACGGCTTGACACTGCTGTGCCCTACACACATGGTACGATGAAGGGCCACCGACATTTGAACGTGCAGTGGAGGCCGAGGACACGGGGGAGGAGGAGGCGCACATTGTAAAAGGACCAACTGCCTGGGAGCGAGAGCGTGGAGGAGGAAGCGGTGTGACCTGTCAGAGTTGCTGTTGTGGCTGTGCAGGAACAACATTTACCCAGTGGGCCGTAAAAGACATGTATTGTCCCTGCCCGTAGTTACAGCTCCACACGTCGGCGCTGCCGTGCACTTTTGAACACACCGACAGGCTCAAGGACTGGCCCACCTTCCCTTGTACAAACTTATGCAGGGCTGGTACTGCCTTCTTCTTCTTGGGACTCTCCACCTCGGCTCGGCACAAGCCATCAATTCCCTGAAAGCTGCAGAGTCCACCAGTTGGAAAGGGAGGGACTGCAACACACATTCTTGGCTGACCATTAGCTGCTGACTGTCCTCTATTACATCGTCCTCACTAAATAGTGGAGCTGAACCCAAAGCATGAGATACTTCTTTGGGAGAGGGAACAGCATAGGACAAAGGCAATGGGATTATGGGGACTGCTCCCGGGCCATGCCAACTGAGGGTTGTGTCTGAGGAACCCACCGACTCTTGACTGGGCTTGTCAGATGTTGCTTGTGATGATAAGGATGAGTGTGCAAACCAATTGACGAGGAGAGATGGGTCGACGACACGACCGCTGGGTGTTAAAGGGAGCTCAGGCCTATTGCTGCGACTCCTGCTGCCACTCGCCCCAAGTCTGCTGCCAACTCTGTCTGACGTATGTAGGCCTCTGCACCTTCTCTGTGCACGTCCTGGCACTTCCCTGCCTGACATACTTAGTGCGTTTATGAGGGTATAGAACAGCAGCAGGCGATTACTTACGGCTGTCCTTTCAAAGTATATAGGCCCTAGACAGAATAACAGTTACTAAATAGTACACTCCTTTGTTGTATGTATTCCCTTTGCAATGATGAGCGCACTGGTATGCGTATTTCTACGCAGAAAAAACACTTTTTTTTAATACACCAGCAGCTGTATACTAATGTGTGGAATAGCACTGAATTTAGCACAGAGACAGAATAACATGTAGTAAATAGTACACTACTTGGTTCTTTGTATGCCCTTTGCAGTAATGAGCGCACTGGTATGCGTATTTCTACGAAGAAAAAAACTCTTTTTTTTTTGTATACACCCGCCGGTGTATACTAATGTGTGGAATAGCACTGAATTTAACACAGAGACAGAAAAAAAGGTAGTATATGGTACGCTATTTGCTTGTATGTAGGCCCTTTGCAATGATAAGGCCACTGTTAAGCGTATTTGTACGCAGGAAAACCTTTTTTTTTTCTTTAATACACCGGCAGGTGTATAACGTGTGGTATAACACTGAATTTAGCACGGAGACAGAAAAAAAGGTAGTATATGGTACGCTATTTGCTTGTATTTAGGCCCTTTGCAATGATAAGGCCACTGTTAAGCGTATTTGTACTCTGGAAAAACTTTTTTTTTCTTTAATACACCGGCAGGTGTATAATGTGTGGTATAACACTGAATTTAGCACAGAGACAGAGTAACAGGTGGAAAATGGTAAAAAGGCACTAAAGTCCACACTAATATGACATATTTCTCAACAGCAGCAGGACCCAACTGGGCAGCACCACAGAACATTTTTTTTTACAGGGATTAAACCCTAAATTGAACTCTGTCACACAATTGTGAGAATCAGATTTGTGGAGCAACAAAAAAAACTCAATTGGGCTGAAAAAAGAGGAGATTAGATGCTCCATACAGGTAAAACAGCTGTGAGATCTATGACGCAGATGACTGCTATGCAGCATCTCTATGCCTGCTATATGGAGTAAGGAGAATACAAGGTTTGCTAGAATAGTTCTCGGTCAGAACTGCAGCAAAACTGTGCCATGTGTCTTTCCCTAATGCTGATGTCACCGCTGCATATATGCTGTATAACGCTGTTGTATGCAATCAGCACACAGACGTGCAGTCACTTCCTTTCCCTATCTCATGCATAGGAGAAATGAAGAGAGGCAATATGGCCGCCGATTATATAGGGCTGTTACATCACAGGGGTCGGTGAACACTGATAGGCTGCATCTCACATGTGATTCCGGGTCAGCCCGCCTACCTTCATTCCTGCCGCTGTTTCCCGCTCTCCCATAATCCGCTGCCCCATGTACTCACATGTGGATCCGCCATCTTAGGTCTCCAATAGCCTGGAATGCTGTAAAATGGAGTTTAATGAAGCGATTCGCGCAATAGAATCGCGGCGGTATTCGTTGCGAATCGAATTCTTCCTGAAATTCATAACTAATTCGGGTTTGTCAACTTTGATTCGCTCATCTCTACCAGGTACCAGTCCCTGTGAGAGGGGAGATAGGTAAGCGATACTATGTAAACGTGAACTATGGTGGATATTCCAACTTAACCCCTTAACGACCACGGACGTAAATGTACGTCCTGGTTTGGTGGGACTTCCCGCATCGGGACGTACATTTACGTCCTGTGTATGACCGCGAGCATCGGAAGGGGGCTCGTGTCATACACGGCAGGTTCCGGCTGCTAGCAGCAGCCGGGGACCCGCCGGGAATGGCCGACATCCGCGATCGCACGGATGTTCGCCATTAACCCTTCCGATGCCGTGATCAATACAGATCACGGCATCTGCGGCATTGCGGCACTTTGATTGGATGATCGGATAACCCGCAGCGCTGCCGCGGGGATCCGATCATCCAGCATAGCAGCCGGAGCTCCCCTTACTTAGCTCCGGCCGTCTCCCGGGGTCTTCTGCTCTGGTCTGCAATCGAGCAGACCAGAGCATAAGATCACCGATAATACTGAGCAGTGCTGTGTCCTATGCATAGCACTGCACAGTATTAGCAATCAAAAAAAAAGTGTTTTAGCAATTGTAAAAAAAAGTGAAAAATCCCCTCCCCCAATAAAAATGAAAATTGTCCTTCTTTCCCATTTTACCCCCAAAAAGCGTAATTTTTTTTATAAACATATTGGGTATCGTTGCGTGCATAAATGTCCGAACTATCAAAATATAATGTTAATGATCCCGTACGGTGGATGGCGTAAACGTAAAATATTTAAAAAAGTCCACAAATGCTGCTTTTTTGTCACATTTTGTTAAAAAAAATTATAAAAAAAAGATCTAAAAGTTTTATATATGCAAATGTGGTATCTAAAAAAGTACAGATGAGGGCGCTAAAAATTAGCCCTCATACCGCCCTATATATGGAAAAATGAAAAAGTTATAGGTGGTCAAAATAGGGCGATTTTAGATCACTGATTTTGGATTTTTTTAAGCGGTAATATAAAAAATATTAAAGTATCTAGCCATGAGTATCATTTTAATCATATTGACCCACAGAATAAAGAACACTTATCATTTTTACCGTAAAGTGTACAGTGTGAAAACAAAACTCTCCAAAATGTGCAAAATTTTGGTTTTCATTTAAATTTCCTCCCTAAAAAAAATTTGGGGGGGTTCGCCGTACATTTTATGGTAAAATGAGAGGATTCATTACAAAGTACAATTGGTCACGCAAAAAACAAGCCCTTATATGGGCCTGTACATGGAAATATAAAGGAGTTATTGATTTTAGAAGGCTAGGAGGAAAAAACAAAAACGCAAAATTAAAATTGGCCTGGTCCTTGAAGTGAAAATGGGCTTGGTCATTAAGGGGTTAAAACCCTTCGCCCTAACTAGCTTAATGTGGAATTTAGTGGGGTGTAGTTAGGTGGCACACTTGTAATGATATGAGAAATTCTGTTTAACTGATTTGACAGCTAATAATTGAACCACATATGTTATTATTGGATATTCATTTTGTCAATTTTGATTTTTCTAGATTTTGGATCATCTAACAACTGTGGGAGGATAAGAAAGCTGCCCGCTCTGTTACAAGAAATTAATTTGTTAATGTAAAATATTTTTTTTTATAAATATTGCATAAAATTACTATCCATATTTCTTATTGGTTGTTGGGAAGGCCATCCACATTTTTCTAGTTGGTTGATAGTAACTGGGGACCGGGGCTGATCAGCCTCATTTGAGGTTTGGAGGGTGTCATTGTTCTTTTTTGTGATACACTATTTTTGAGTAAGAAAGTTTTTTTTCCATCTTAGAATACACTAACACCTCTTTATAGAGGGTTGATATCTTTTAAATATTTTTTTCACAATTTTTTATATATATTCCTTTATAATTATCATCTACTGCACATATATTTTTTCCTTTTCTTATATATTTTTTTCGTTTTTTTTCCTCTTTTTCTTTTTATTTTGTAATATATTTTTTTATTTTTATTTTTTTACCTTTATATATATATATTTTTTTTTTTGCATCTTTATTTTTTTTGTATTATTACATCATTAATGTCCATTATTGAGTGTTGGCGCTGCTGAATACGCTGGCGCACCCTATATGTTGCTGGGTGTTGGGGATTGAGGATGTTTGAGGCCTTATAGTCTTTGACATCCTCGCCCACAATGTTGCTGGCCCCTCTGACCTGTATTTGCGGGAATTGGTGGCCTAGCTTCCCCTGGCCTTATTGGTTTATTTTCTATATACCCTGTAATGGGATGGTCTGCAATGATCACTAACTCTATTAACAGCCTATTTATTTTATGTTTGAGTTATTATTCCTAAGTTATTTTTTTTTATGCATTTTTTTTTAATTTTTTTCATTTTCTTCATTTACTTGTATTTTTTATTTTTTTTATTTTTCATTCATTACCCATTATTATTTTGTAATTTTTATTTTCATTTTTATTTTTCATTAGTTTATTTTTCAATATTTTCTTTCTTTTCTATTAACTTTAATACAATTTGTAATTTAAAATTTTTATATATGCATCACATATCCTGTTTTCACATAGGTTTTATGAATAGTGTAGGTGTTGCCCTTTTTTTTCAGGTTTTTTTTTGTCTTTTTTTTTGTCTTTTTTTTCTTTTCTATATCTTCCCAATATCCTCTGATAAGAAAGTCACAACTCCTCACCCCCGATCATCAGTTTAAATCCATTCTATAATATCGTAGTAGTGTGACTGGCTCAACCAATGCTAATCTATTGCAGTGGTGAGGAGCGTTAGTGGTTGACTGGTTACCGGATCATGTGGCTCAAGGTTGGGTCATGTGGCCGCGGCTCTCCTGTTTCCCAGCTGGGAGAGCTGCAGCGGTCACATGATGTTTCTGGGTCAGGTGACTGATTCCCTGCGGCCACACGTACTCTTCACACATGCGCAATGCAAATTACATCACGCTAGCGGTGCCATGTTTGAACACACAGAGCAGGTAAGCGATGTTTTCCTCCGATTTGTATATGTTATTAATTATTTGTATGTATTAAACGTGCAATGTATTAATTGGATATTAACTGCTTACTGTTTAATATGCGAGTTATGTTTAAAGTAGGGATGCACCGATATATCGGCGGCCGATACATATCGGCCGAAAATAGCTGTTTCGGGGAAATGCCGAAACAACTAAAAATGTGCCGATAATGACCACCTCCCCTGCCCGCCCACAGCACAAGTTGCAAACACTGCCAGTGGCAGAGGCACTCGTGGGGGGTGCAGGGGGGGCCGGGCGCAACATCTGGGGGGGGGGGGGGGGCGCTCTCCGGGATAGGATTAGGAATACTTCTTTTTATGTGCCCGGGCCGGCTCCCGTGTGTGGCTGCAGGCGGGGGCCGGCCAGAGCATATAAAAACCAATATACTGTATACTAAAAACCAGGGGGCCTCCAGCTGTTGTGAAACTACAACTCCCAGCATGCCCGGACCGGCAAAGTCTGTCCGGACATGCTGGGAGTTGTAGTTTCACAACAGCTGGAGGCCCCCTGGTTTTAAGTATCCAGTATTAGTTTTTATATGCTCTGGCCGGCCCCCGCCTGCAGCCACACACGGGAGCCGGCCCGGGCACATAAAAAGAAGTATTCCTAATCCTATCTCGGACATCCCTGTGTCCCGAAAAATCTTTTCGGGACATAAGGATGTCCGCCGGTCACTCACCATTCCCCGGCGTCCTCCTGCGATCCTCCTTCGGTCCTTCACTTCTCCGCCTCTATGGTCGTACGCACGGGACGTCACTGACGTCCCATGCGTACAACCATAGAGACGCAGGAGGACCGCAGGATCGTCACAGGAGAACGCACGCTGGCTGGGGCCTGGTAAGTGACCGCGTCATCTTGTTCAGTGTTCCGGTCACCGCTCCCCCGGTCCTGGCACCTACTGCTATGGTCCATGGGCCATAGCAGTAGATGGTGACCCGGGCCGGAGGAGCGGTGACCGGAACACTGTGGGGGCAGCAGTACAGACATACAGCCTCCAGCCATACACTGTATATGGCTGGAAGCTGTATGTCTGTGGGGTGGGGGGAAGCTGCCTAATATTGTTGGGGGGGAGCTGCCTACAAATGTGGGGGGAGGGGGGAGCTGCCTAATATTGTTGGGGGGGGAGCTGCCTACAAATGTGGGGAGGGGGAGCTGCCTAATATTGTTGGGGGGGAGCTGCCTAATATTGGTGGGGGGAGCTGCCTAATATTGGTGGGGGGGAGCTGCCTACAAATGTGGGGGAGCTGCCTAATATTGTGGGGGGAGCTGCCTAATATTGTGGGGGGAGCTGCCTAATATTGTTGGGGGGGAGCTGCCGAATATTGTTGGGGGGGCAGCTGCCTACAAATGTGGGGGAGGGGGGGAGCTGCCTAATATTGTTGGGGGGGGGAGCTGCCTACAAATGTGGGGGGGGGGAGCTGCCTAATATTGTTGGGGGGGAGTTGCCTAATATTGGTGGGGGGAGCTGCCTAATATTGGTGGGGGGGGAGCTGCCTACAAATGTGGGGGAGCTGCCTAATATTGTGGGGGGAGCTGCCTAATATTGTGGGGGGAGCTGCCTAAAATTGTTGGGGGGGAGCTGCCTAATATTGTTGGGGGGCAGCTGCCTACAAATGTGGGGGGAGGGGGGAGCTGCCTAATATTGTTGGGGGGAGCTGCCTACAAATGTGGGGGGGGGGAGCTGCCTAATATTGTTGGGGGGGAGCTGCCTAATATTGGTGGGGGGGAGCTGCCTAATATTGGTGGGGGGGAGCTGCCTACAAATGTGGGGGAGCTGCCTAATATTGTGGGGGGAGCTGCCTAATATTGTGGGGGGAGCTGCCTAATATTGTTGGGGGGGAGCTGCCGAATATTGTTGGGGGGCAGCTGCCTACAAATGTGGGGGAGGGGGGGAGCTGCCTAATATTGTTGGGGGGGGGAGCTGCCTACAAATGTGGGGGGGGGAGCTGCCTAATATTGTTGGGGGGGAGCTGCCTAATATTGGTGGGGGGGAGCTGCCTAATATTGGTGGTGGGAGCTGCCTACAAATGTGGGGGAGCTGCCTAATATTGTGGGGGGAGCTGCCTAATATTGTGGGGGGAGCTGCCTAATATTGTTGGGGGGGAGCTGCCTAATATTGTTGGGGGGGGGCAGCTGCCTACAAATGTGGGGGGAGGGGGGAGCTGCCTAATATTGTTGGGGGGGAGCTGCCTACAAATGTGGGGGGGGGAGCTGCCTAATATTGTTGGGGGGGAGCTGCCTAATATTGGTGGGGGGGAGCTACCTAACATTGGTGGGGGGAGCTGCCTACAAATGTGGGGGAGCTGCCTAATATTGTGGGGGGAGCTGCCTAATATTGTGGGGGGAGCTGCCTATTATTGTTGGGGGGAGCTGCCTAATATTGTTTGGGGGGAGCTGCTTAATATTGTGGGGGGGAGCTGCCTAATATTGTGGGGGAGCTGCCTAATATTGTGGGGGGGAGCTGCCTAATATGTTGGGGGGAGCTGCCTAATATTCTTGGGGGGAGCTGCCTAATATTGTTGGGGGGGAGCTGCCTAATATTGTGGGGGGGGAGCTGCCTACAAATGTGGGGGGAGCTGCCTAATATTGTTGGGGGGAGCTGCCTAATATTGTTGGGGGGAGCTGCCTAATATTGTGGGGGAACTGCTGACCTAATGTGGGGGAGCTGCCTACTATTGCGGGGGAGCTGCCTACTATTGTGGGGGAGCTGCCTATTAATGTGGGGGAGCTGCCTATTAATGTGGGGGAACTCCCGATCTAATGTGGGGGAGCTGGCAATCTAATGTGGGGGAATCTAATGAGCGGAGCGCTGCATTTTACCAGAAGACGGGGAGAAGTCATTTTCGGTTTCGGTATCGGTTTCGGCCGGACATTTTTTTTTATTTCGGTTTCGTTTCGGTTCTGAAATTTCCATTTCGGTGCACCTCTAGTTTAAAGCATTGCTTTTAATATTTTGACACCTTATTAGCACTTTATTATTAAACTGGTCACTGATATTTATTAAAGTATGACACTGTGTAATGTAATATTTAGATCACTGTTTTTTTTATTGTATGTTTAATTAGACATGTGGATTTGATTGTTTGTAATTACACTTGCATGGGTATATATACTCCATAATACGTGTGTATCACTAAGCTTGAAAATGGCTCCATAGGAGCAGAAACGTTGCTTCACTGAAGATGAGAAAATAAACCACTTTATATCTTTTTGGAGTGCTGCATCCTTGGTGTATATATATATATTAATGTGCATAGAAGATAGATTCAAAGATAAAATACCCGCACTCACCATTAGGTTAGCGACAGCCAGCTCCTAGGAATTAATGATGGTTAGACCAACGGAACGGGGACCATGCTGTAACGGGCGCTCAGGTGTGAGGCGATAACCGGTTATTTTGCGCTATGTGCGCTTCGTCCGGCCTCTAACTAGCATCATTGCGCTCGTTCCGTTGGTCTAACCATCATTAATTCCTAGGAGCTGGCTGTCACTAAGCTAATGGTGAGTGCCGGTATTTTATCTTTGAATCTATCTTCTATGCACATTGATTTTTCCTATGTTCGGATCTTCCCTGCACCACCATAGCTGACGGCCTTTTTCGGACCTGCCTCCGTGTGAGCTGTTCGGTTGAAGTTTAACCCTATCAGTTCTGTAGTAATCGCAAGTAGTGCTATTCCTTTTTTTCTTACACCATTGTGTTACTGTGTTATTTTTCTAAGGGATTGTGCACACTAGCGTCAGAGATAAGGGTTATTTGTTATATATTCCCATATCTTTAATATGGATGAGAACAGCGAAACTAATGAGGCAGATATGGATACGGGTAGGCAAAATGCTGAGGCGTTTTTTATTTCTTGTAATACACAAGACAAGATTCACATTATGAACACTAAGTCACTTGAACACAGGATTTTTACATTAGCGGATAAAGAATTACGTTCATTTTGGGCGGTTAACTCCTTACAAGCCTATAAGGACAGCAAGAGAGCCCCTAGGGGTTTAAGGATTTTTAAAGTGCCTTCTCAGTTTCTTGATAATCCCACATTTATGCAGCAATGGACAGAGGCTCATAAAATTCATGCACTGTGATTGGTGGAGTTAGTATTGAATCAGAACCAAATTGAATATTCCAAGATTACTGATGATTTATGTAAAGCCAAAGTAGAATTACGAACAAGATTGTCAGATACACAATTTAACACTTTCAGTAAAAATTTAGAAAGGAAAATGTTAGTACTTCAGGCAGAGATCAAAGAACTGAAGCGAGATAAATTCTTGCGCGATAAGCGCGATTATGAGACTGGAAATATTTTCACATGGAACACCCAAAAAACTCCATATAATAACAGAAACAGGAATAATAGTAATAATAATTTTAGAAGAAGATCAGACAGAAAGCGCAGGAGTCAAGACTATTGGACCACAGATACCGACACAAGTGCATCGGATGATGCTAGTTGTGAGAACATCAGAAAAAACGCTACATCTGAACAAGGTCCCCCTTTAGGAAATGCACAAGGCGGGGAGGAAAAAAGAGATCAACCAAGAGGAAAATATCTCCAGAAACGCAGGGAAATCTCTTGGAGGCAATAGAAGAAGATCAAGTAGTGATCAATATTACAAATGACCAAGTTCCCCCCTCAGTGATTGAACTTTTGAGTAAAGGCTTAAACTTTGGCTTGATTGAAAAATTTAGAATGCTATCTTTTGAAATAGATTTTTTAAAATCCATGAGAAAAATTAATTTACATAAATTTTTTGCTTCACATCCTAATCAAATTAATATTCCCTTAGAGAGTTCATCCCCTTGTACCATAGGGCCTTTAGGTTTTTGTCCTGCTAAAGATATGTCTCCTAATGAGCAACAATGCATTAGAGATCTAGCACTTTTAGCAACAGATTTATCACATACACAAATTGAAGACCCACAGCAGAGTATTGAGACAAAAAAAAATTCTGAAGGTCAACCCTCCACTTTTTGTCCTCCCATAATAGCGGGAAGTCCCATTGAAACTTTTCAGAAGGCAGTACTTAGAGATATGAAGGCTCTTATATATCCAACAGAAAGGGACAATTTATCATCCTCAGAACATGCTGCAATTAAATGGCTAACGAATCGCCCGGATTTGAAAATTTCACGTGCCGATAAAGGAGGTGGGGTTGTTATCTGGACTAGTGATCAATATATGCATGAAGCTTCACACCAACTGAACAATGAAAATGTATATATGAAATTAAAAAGCGATCCAACACAAAGAATTTTGGACCAATTGAGATCTTTTTTGAGAGATAAGGTTGCCCAAGGTATCATAGATATGAAAACTGCTGAAAAACTTATACCAGCGCATCCATCTAGACCAAAGTGGTACCTCCTTCCAAAAATTCACAAGGGGCTCATTCCCCCTCCCGGCCGACCCATAGTTGCCGAAAGAGGAGCAGTTACAGAATTTTTATCTAAATATGTCGACTGGGCTTTAAGTCCCTTGTTACCCCATATGCCCTCATACCTTAAAGATACTGGTGATATTTTGCAGTTTATAGAAACCTTCGAATGGGCAGAGACATACTCTTTGGTTTCTGTGGATGTTGAGAGTCTCTATACCCGCATTCCCAATGGGACGGTATAGAGGCAATCAAATCCATATTGTCACATACTAATAAAAGTTCAGGTTTCCAAGATTTTTTATGTGAAGCTCTGCTTTTTACTCTAGAACACAACACCTTCTTTTTTAAAGATCAATGGTATAAACAAATTTCTGGCACTGCTATGGGCAGTGCCACCTCTTATGCTAATCTTTTTTTTTGTCTATGTTTGAAAAAAAAATCCTTTTTTGTCTTGATAATCCTTTTCTTAAATACATCAAAGCTTTTTGGAGATATGTCGACGACATACTAATTATATGGAATAGCGATGAAGAAACTTTCAACAAGTTCATCACATATCTTAATAACACTAACAGTGTCAATATGTATCTCACCAGTAAATATGGAGGCTCTCAAATAGACTTTTTGGACCTGATTGTATATGCAGATGAAGGTAAATTAAAAACCAAGGGATATCGAAAATCTATTTCTAAAAACACAATCTTACACTATTCTAGTTCTCATCCTACTTAAGTTAAAGATGCTATACCATACGGACAATTGCTTCGTCTTAAAAGGAATAACAGTGATCCGGTAATTTATGAACAACAAGCTAAAGAACTTACCTCTAGATTGTCCAGAAGGGGATATCCTAATCATGTTTTGACAGCTGCACATAGAAGAGCTAAAAATATTAAAAGGAACGAGTTGATTCTCCCACAAGTTAGACAAACATACAATGAAGATAATAAAAGATTCTATTTTGCCTTCAATAACAGTGCAATGAATTCTACTATTAAATGGGCTATCAACAAAAACTGGCACATTTTAGAAGGTGACACTGATTTACATGAAGTAGCAATTAGAAGACCTGTTATTACATATAGGAGAAATGTTACTCTGGGTGAGAAATTGAATAAAAATAACAAACAATGGAAAAAAACTGAACAGTGGCTGACTAATTTTGCTCCTAAAGGCAATAAAAAATTTGGCAATTGCCCATAATGTAAATATAATGTAAATAGTAATATAATAAATTTGGGAGGCAATACTTACAACATCACTGAGTTAATCACATGTAGATCTACATATGTAGTGTACTTTGTAACATGTAGCTGTAATTTTTACTACATAGGTAAAACAAATCGGCAACTAAGGATTAGATTTAGGGAGCACACCTATTCACTATGAACAGGTATAGGTGCCCCGAGATTTATTCAACATATGAAGGAAATGCATGCTAACAGTCCTGAATGCCTCAAATTTGGAGGCTTGGAAGTTATTCGGCACACCAATTCCCCCCTAGATAGGAATCTTAGATTACTTAGAGCAGAATCGCATTGGATAATGCGTCTGGAAGCGCAAGGCCCGCTCGGCTTCAATGACCGAGTTGATTATTCTTAGAATAAATCTGCTCCTCTAATTATGATCTCTTCTGTCCAAAATAAGGCTATAATTTTAATATATTTCAATGTTTTGGTATAGATTACATGTTTTTTAGTGATATATATGCTTTATTATCTCTCCGCTTTTTATCTTTATCATTATCACGTAAGTTCCGGTGGATAAGTCACATGATCATTGCACACTCACCTGCATAATAAAAAGCCGAGCGCAATGATGCTAGTTAGAGGCCGGACGAAGCGCACATAGCGCAAAATAACCGGTTATCGCCTCACACCTGAGCGCCCGTTACAGCATGGTCCCCGTTCCGTTGGTCTAACCATCATTAATTCCTAGGAGCTGGCTGTCGCTAACCTAATGGTGAGTGCGGGTATTTTATCTTTGAATCTATCTTCTATGCACATTGATTTTTCCTATGTTCGGATCTTCCCAGCACCACCATAGCTGACGGCCTTTTTCGGACCCGCCTCCGCGTGAGCTGTTCGGTTGAAGTTTAGCCCTATCAGTTCTGTAGTAATAATAAAGTAGTGCTATTCCTTTCTTTCTTACTCTATATATATATATATATATATATATATATATATATATATATATGTGTATATATAAAAGTTTTTTCCTGGATAACCCCTTTAATACATCTCCCCAATTGTATTTATTAAGGTAAATGCAGAAAAAACAATAATTAGCAAAAGCAAAACGTTATTACTAGAGATGAGCAAATTTTTGAAAAATTTGATTTGGTCGATTCGCCAAACTTTCAGAAAAAATTTGGTTCGGTCCGAATTTATTTGTGGCATATCTGTATTAACAAATGGCTATTTCTGGCCTACATAGAGCCTCAATAGGGGTGTAGAATAATTTTCTATGATGTAACACGCATAGAGTGTGTGCTGGTTAGTGAAATAATACTGTTATTCAGTACGACATGCAGATTAGAGGCGTCACTATTAGAATCACTGTCGCAGAGTGGCACAATGACAGAGCCTGGAGGTGGCTTCAGTATGAGGAGACCATATAGTGTCTGAATGACACACCGTGGAGGTAGCAGCAGCATGAGGAGACCATATAGTTGCTGAGTGACACAGCATGGAGGTGGCGGCAGCATGTCACAATTGAAAAGATTAAATGTATCTTATAACATTTAAACTGAAGATTTCAAATAGATGAACCTAAAAAGTTTAATTTAATGTGCCAGCAGCATGAGGAGAATACATGGCCGTAAAGTGATGCATCCTGGAGGTGGCGGAAGCATGAGGAGACCATATAGTGCCTGAATGACACAGCGTGGAGGTGGCGGCAGCATGAGGAGACCATATAATGGCTGAATGACACAGCATGGAGGTGGCGGCAGCATGAGGAGACCATATAGTGGCTGAATGACCCAGCCTTGATGTTGCAACAGCCTGACGAGACCAAAGGGGCTTACAATTGAAAAGATTATATTTTTTTTTTAACATTTAAATTGAAGATTTCAAATAGATGAGCCTTAAAAGTTTAATTTAATGTGCCAGCAGCATGGGGAGACCACATGGTGGTACAGTGACACAGCCTGAAGGTGGCGGAAGCATGAGAAGATCATATAGTGGCTGAATGACACAGCCTGGAGGTGGCGGCAGCATGAGGAGACCATAAAGTGGCTGAATGACAAAGCCTGTAGTTGGTGGCAGCATGAGGTGGCCATATAGTGGCTGAATCACACAGAATGGAGGTGGCGGCAGCATGAGGAGACCATATAGTGGCTGAATTACCCAGCCTGGATGTTGTAAAAGCCTGATGAGACCATAGGGCCTTACAATTGAAAAGATTAAAGATATTTTTTAACATTTAAATTGAAAATTTCAAATAGATGAGCCTAAAAAGTTTAATTTAATGTGCCAGCAGCATGAGAAGACCACATGGCAGTACAGTGATACAGCCTGAAGGTGGCGGAAGCATGAGAAGACCATATAGTGGCTGAATGACAGCCTGGAGGTGGCAGCAGCATGAGGAGACCATATAGTGGCTGAATGACACAGCCTGTAGTCGGCGGCAGCATGAGGAGACCATATAGTGGCAGAATGACACAGCCTGGAGTCGGCGGCAGCAAGAACAAACCATATAGTGGCTAAATGACACAGCCTGGAGTTGGTGGCAGCATGGGAGACATATAGTGGCTTAATGACAGCCTGGAATTGGCGGCAGCATGAGGAGACAATATAGTGACTGAATGACACAGCCTGGAGCTGGCAGAAGCATGAGGAGACCATATAGTTGCAGAATTAGACAGCATTATGGTGGCAGAATGAGGAGAACATATGGTGGCAGAATGAGACTGCCTGGAGCTGGCATCAGCATGTGGAGAACATATGGTGGCAGTATGAGACAACCTGGAGGTGGCATCAGTAGTGTTGGGGGCAGATATTCACAATGCAAATATTTATGGTGAATATCGCATATTTTTTTTCACAGTACACATCACAGTGATTATCCCTCCCTGCCTCCAGCTTGTGGTGTAAACAAGGCTCCAATACTAGTTACTGTGTCAGACTGCCTTGCGCCCGAAAATTTGCATATGCAAATTTTCACGCATTTTGATTCCTCTGTTCTTTTAGCTCTTTTATCACGTGATATTGCGCATGCACATGCAAATTTTATGGCGCATAGTAAAAAAAAGGCTTCAAATATTGCGAATATGCAAATTTTGCAAATATATGACGAATATTCGTCCATTTATTTGCGAAAATATAGCGAATTCGAACATGGCCTATGCCGCTCAATACTAGGCATCAGCAGCATCAGGAGTTCTGAAAGTGACCCGGTGACATAGTGGGACAGTGGGTGGCGATACCAGTACCCGGTGGCAAAGATGGGTGAAAACAGGAGGACTTGGCATCAGATGTGTAGGCATCAGGTGGGTGACAGGATCTGAATAGTAACTGAGGAAGGTAGGCAGAAGAAAACGGTCTCTTTTGTAAAAGTGTTAGTGTGCATAATTAAGTATTGAGTATATGCATTACGTAAAACGTAACTTTTAATAATATTGCTATGATAAAATATATGGCCCCAAAATCGACCTGCCTAAGTTGGTGTTGTGGCTGTGCAGGAACCACATTCACCCAGTGGACCATAATGGACATGTATTGTCCCTGACCATAGTTACAGCTCCAGACGTTGGCGCTGCCGTGCACTTTGGTACACACCGACAGACTCAAGGACTGGTCCACCTTCTCTTCCACAAAATTGTGCAGAGCTGGTACTGCCTTCTTCTCAAATAAATGACGGCTTGGGACTCTCCACCTCGGCTTGGCACAAGCCATCAGTTCTCTGAAAGGTGCAGAGTCCACCACTTGAAAAGGGAGGGACTGCCGCACCAGCAACTTAGACAGGAGCACATTCAGCTTCTGCGCCGTTGGATGAGTGGGCGCATACTGTTGTCTCTTAGACAAGGCTTCACCAATGGATTGCTGGTAGAATGATTGACTCAAAGTAGGAGGAGCAGGAGCATCTTTAGCGACAGAAGGAGGGTATGACACACAGCTCCCTTTGGCTGAGGTGGTAGAGCTTTGGCTGGCTGAAAGAGGGAGTGGCGTGCCACTGGGTAATGCAGCATATCGGAGCCACCATTCTCCCAGGCCGCTTTATGGTGGCACAGCATGTGTTGATGCAGGGCCGTGGTGGCAACATTGGGACCCTGGCCACGCTTCACCTTCTGCCAACACATCTTGCATGTGGCTATGTTAACCTCCTCCGGATGCTTGATGAAAACTGCCACACCGCCGAGTAGCTGATTTTCACACCAACAGTCCGCACTAATTGACTGCTACTGACGCTGAAATTAGGCTTCCACAAAGCAAGTGGTCTCCCCCGGGGCAGAATGGCTTCAGAATTTCCACTTCTACAACCATGCTGACTGCTAACCATGCTACCACCTTGCTGGCTCAGCTGCTGCCTCAAGGGCAACCTGCATCCCTCTTCTGATGATGAGGAAGCCCCTTCTGCACCCGCCTCCCAATTGCGATCAGCTTCATCATCATCAACAAGTGTCTGCACGTCACTGATGTCCTCCTTAGGTTCCTCAACAGTGTCTGCTTCAGGAACCTGAACCCTGGAAACACCACCTCCTTCTCCTCATCACTACTTGCCCACCTAGTGGAGGAAACGGTGGATGTCTCAACCACTTCTTGGCTGGGCAGTAACTGCTGATTGTCCTCTATTAGATCATCCTCACTGAATAGTGGAGCTGAACCCAAAGCATAGGATAGAGGCAATGGGAGGACAGGGACTGCTCCCAGGCCATGCCAAATGAGGGTTGTGTCTGAGGAACCCACCGACTGTTGACTGGGGGTATCAGATGTCACTTGTGATGAAGTGGATGACTGTGTTAACCAATCGATGACAGCAGATGGGTTTCTGGTCGAGACACGGCAGCTAGCTGATACTGGGATATGAGGCCTCTCGCTGTGACTCGTGCTGCCACTCGCCCCTAGTCTGCTGCAACCTCTGCCTGATGAAATTAAACATCTGCCACTCCTCTCTGCACGTCCTGGCACTTCTCTTCCTGATTTAGTGCGTTTATGAAGGAAGTACAATACTCTTCACTATTTAAAAAAGACGTTGAGTACAACACCAGCTGATGAGTTCTTTTGGCTGTCCTTTCACAGTATCTAGGCCCTTGACAGATTAACAGGTAGATAATAGTACACTACTTAGATTTATGTATGTGGTAAGCACTTATGAGGGCAGAAAAATGCGCTATAGTACGCTTAAAAATGTATTTGTGTAAAACACCAGCCAGTGATTACTTTAGCCTGGACTTTCACAATATCTAGGCCCTTGAGAGTTTAACAGGTACAATATAGGACACTACTTAGATGTAGGTATGTGGTATGCACTTATGAGGGCAGAAAAATGCGCTATACTACGATTAAATAAGTATTTGTGCACAACACCAGCAGTACACAACAGTGCTGTAGCACACAGTCGCTGTGTACTAAACCCAAAATTGCACTCTCTCTCTCAAAGACTATTAGGAATGGAGTGCTGGGTATGTATTATACTGTCTACAGACTAGTATAACCAGCAGACCATTTGTTGTGGAACAAAGACACAGAGTTGTGCTAAAAACGTATTCCTCCCTCCTCTGCTTAGATTTCTCAGCTGAGCCAGCTTGTTCAAATGTATGAGGCAACACACAGTTTTCTGCCCCTTTCTGTAATACAATGCTGTAGACAGTGACTGGGAGGTTAATCGCTACAGTAAAAATTATTCTCTGTGAAAAACGCACTGCTCTCTGTCCTACAGTATGCTGAGGTGACTAGGAGGTGAAACACATCCTTTCACTGCGGAGAGATAGTACAGAGAGCAGTTTTCTGTGTAACACACAGTGCTGTCTGTCCTATCTCTCTGCAGTGAAAGGATGAAGTGATTAGCCGGAATATGTCTGCTGATTATATAGGGCTGTGACATCACAGGGGTGACTGGCTGCTGATAGGCTGCATCCTGCATGTGATTCAGGGTCATCCCGTCTACCCTTGTTGCCGCCTTCCCAGGATTCCTTGCCCCATGTCCTCACATCCATTTTAGATGCCCTGGAGGCTGGACTGCACTAAATGGAGTTTAATGAAGCCATTTGCATGATAGAATTGTGGCAATATTCACATTCGTTGTGAATCACATTTTTCCTGAAATTCGTAACAAATTATGCATTATTGCTGTGATTTGCAACAAAATTAATTAAAATTTTCAAAAATGCCACATGTAAACACAGTCTACAGCAGTGGCAGCATGCAGGTGGAGCTGGGAGGAAATTGGAGGGATGTGTGCACTGGCCGTTGCTTTTCCATTGACTTTAATTAAACACATTATTAGATGTTGCCCTATTTCAGAGCAGAATATAATAGGGGGAAAAAAGAGAGAAAATGTGAACTCTGAAATATAAAAGGTTTATAGAACTTGGTCATGATGTGAATTTCAGCCTGGTGAGGGATATGCTAGCATGTCTTGATTTTGCATTTGTACCCTAAAAAATTGGATTGCTTAATGGGGTACTACAGTTTAGAAAATATTTTCCCCTATCTACAGGAAAGAGGATAAGTGTCTTTTCTCAACCCTTCTCAATCTTCTGAATGGGGCCATGTCTTTGTCAACTCAACTGACCTTGATGCGTATGGTCCCCTCAGCACTCCAACCCCTATTTTCAGACAAGTGGCTTAATATATCTTTTCCTATCCCCAAAATGCAAGATATCTATTGATTAATGCCAGTGGGATAGGCAGAAGCTGCTGGGGACGTTAGTTCAGGCAATATGAAAGTGATGACAGGTTCCCTTTAATAATGCATTTCAAATATCAAGGAAATCAATTGCTATATACCTAACCAATTACAATCCAACAAATCACAAAGAAGTACATTCACAAATCTTAGTATATATCAAACAAGATACAAGCACGAAAACAAAGTACAAAAAAACCCCAAAAATTATATAGTTAATCATTTTTTTTTTGTTTTAATTCATGTTTATTTTAGGCTGAAGAGTCCATCAATGGCAAATGAACAGATTGAAACAGTAATTGTAGTGTTAAATTAAAGAAAACTGCAGAGTAGGCATTTCTGTATTGTTATCTGAAAATGAATGCACTGGCTGATTGTTAGCTAGAAAGAAGAATGGCCCATGTATAGATCAATTAATCGTCTTAGCTTATTTTTTTATTTTTTTTTTGCTTCCAGGAAAAGATCATCCCATGGCCCTGTTAGTGTAAAAGCATATCTGGGTATCCATATTCCCCAGCTCTGGCTTACCAAGAGGGAACTAGCAGCCTTGTGATTGCCAGGTCCTAAAGTTCAGTTCTGTTGAACTAGTTCTGTCCCAGCTTGTACTTCACCAATAACCCAGTGAATAACACTGTCTAAGAGCTATAAAATTCATGTATAACACTGTACTCGCTGTAAAACAGTGGAAGAAAAGAACACTCTAAAAATCAATATCCAAAGATGATCCCTCTTTGGAGGCATATGCCTGCAAGTGTTTATATACACACAGAGGTATTGAAAGTAGCAATGGCCAAGTAGTCCAAGTGGTAAAAAAAATTATCCCTTTTTAAGAGTATTAACAGTTTTTTTTTATAAAAAGTAAAGAAGCATTGGCTTCTTACAAGCTGTAAAAAAAAATATTCCAATTTTGGGGTGTAGCACTGGCATCCTAGAAAGTGACACAAAATTCTTTCTGCACTGCTTCTTCACAATTAGTTTAAAGGAAAAAAAAATTGTCACACTTAACTCCTAATTAATACAGATTTTGCTCTGACAGAACAGATGCAGAATGTACTCTGCAAGCCTGTGTTTAAAGGGGTAGTCCCACAAAGGGAAATGTATCCCCATCCAAATGATATTGATAAGTGTCTGTTCTTGGTGTTTCAACTGCTAGGACTTCTGTGATCTTCTGTACGGCGATCCGGCTCTCCTAGCACATTGAGTAAGGGTCAGTGTGCACCTTCTATGCATTTCTATAGGATAGCTTAAGCTATTTGGAGTGTATAACTTTACTTTGCTACAGCAAAAGGTAGTGTGAGAGACCATCGTGGAGTAATATCATTATGGGCATTGACTGATTTGTTTTTAGTAAGTGTGTTTGTAGGGGAGTGATAACCCCTGTATTAAGGAAGTACAATAAAGATATATTTTTAAGAAGTAGTTCTAATTGAGGTTTTTTTTTTCCTGCAGGGGGGAACCCCCAAGGGGTTGGAAACTGATAATCAATGCCCTGGAACTCACCAGGGACTGTTGTTATATCATTGCTAAAAAGGCTAAAGTTGTGGACCTTATATAGCACACTACATCTGGGATGTCTGCATAACGTACAAGAAAGCCTGCAAATAGTTTGCTTAAGACATGCTGAATCATGTGCTGTGGTCCAATGAGACCTATATAAACTTATTTGGTTCAGATAGTGTCAAGTTTGTGTTGCAGAAACTAGGGGAGACATTTATCAATGTTTGCTTATGTATTCCTTTTTTTAGTAATTTTTTTCTTACTATTTTTTTGCTTATGTGTGACTTATTTATCAACTGATTTCAGCCTATTGATACATTTCTTTCATGTAAGCGCTTTTTCTTTTTTTGCTTTGGTAGAGGCTTTTTCTGCTCAATGGGGGAGATTTATCAAAACCTTTGCAAAGGAAAAGTTGCCCAGTTGCCCATAGCAACCAATCCGCTTACCACTTTCATTTTTAAAAAGGCCTCTGCAAAATGAAAGAAGCGATCTGATTGGTTTCTATGGGCAACTGAACAAGTTTTCCTTTGCACAGGTTTTGATAAATCTCGCCCCATGTCTGAGCTGGAGTAAATTTAGTAGGTTTTTTCATGCAATGCAACTTTTTTGCGACTTTCGCTCTTGATAAATCTCTGACCACTGCAAGTCAAAAATAACTTTTTGCTTTGGTAAGCAAGATTTAAATTTTTTTGCTTAGGACACTGAACATGCAAAAAGTCGCAGAAAAAAGAGCGTAGTCGCACGTGCGACTTTTTTGCAACAATTTTAATCAAAAAAAAAAAAAACCTACTAAATGCTTTGATAAATGTCCCCCTAGATGAGGAGTACAAAGTCAAGTGTGTCTTACCTACATTCAAGCATGGTGGAAGGAGTGTCATGGCTTGGTATGCATGAGTGCTGCTGGCATTAACCCCTTAACGACGCAGGATGTAGATTTACGTCCTGCGCCGGCTCCCGCGATATGAGGCGGGATCGCGCCGCGATCCCGCATCATATCGCGTCGGTCCCGGCGCTCATCAACGGCCGGGACCCGCGGCTAATACCACACATCGCCGATCGCGGCGATGTGTGGTATTAACCCTTTAGAAGCGGCGGTCAAAGCTGACCGCCGCTTCTAAAGTGAAAGTGACCCGGCTCAGTCGGGCAATTCGGGACCGCCGCGGTGAAATCGTGGCGTCCCGAACAGCTGACCGGACACCGGGAGGGCCCTTACCTGCCTCCTCGATGTCCGATCGACGAATAACTGCTCCGTGCCTGAGATCCAGGCAGGAGCAGTCAAGCGCCGATAACACTGATCACAGGCGTGTTAATACACGCCTGTGATCAAGATGAGAGATCAGTGTGTGCAGTGTTATGGGACCTATAACACTGCAAAAAAAATGTAAAAAAAAAGTGTTAATAAAGGTCATTTAACCCCTTCCCTAATAAAAGTTTGAATCACCCCCCTTTTCCCATAAAAAAAATAAAACAGTGTAAAAAAAAAAAAAATAAACATATGTGGTATCACCGCGTGCGTAAATGTCCGAACTATAAAAATATATCATTAATTAAACCGCACGGTCAATGGCGTACGTGCAAAAAAATTCCAAAGTCCAAAAAAGCGTATTTTGGTCACTTTTTATACCATTAAAAAATGAATAAAAAGTGATCAAAAAGTCCGATCAAAACAAAAATCATACCGATAAAAACTTCAGATCACGGCGCAAAAAATGAGTCCTCATACCCTGTACGTGGAAAAATAAAAAAGTTATAGGGGTCAGAAGATGACATTTTTAAACATATAAATTTTCCTACATGTAGTTATGATTTTTTCCAGAAGTGCAACAAAATCAAACCTATATAAGTAGGGTATCATTTTAACCGTATGGACCTACAGAATAATGATAAGGTGTATTTTTTACCTAAATATATGCACTGCGTAGAAACGGAAGCCCCCAAAAGTTACAAAATGGCGTTTTTTATTTTATTTTGTCGCACAATAATTTTTTTTTCTGTTTCGCCGTGCATTTTTGGGTAAAATGACTAATGTCACTGCAAAGTAGAATTGGTAACGCAAAAAATTAGCCATAATATGGATTTTTAGGTAGAAAATTGAAAGGGTTATGATTTTTAAAAGGTAAGGAGGAAAAAATGAAAGTGCAAAAACAGAAAAACCCTGAGTCCTTAAGGGGTTAAGGAGCTAAAGTTAACTGAGGCAACTGTGAATGGCCAAAATTTACTGTGACATACTAAAGCAGAGCACAATCCCCTCCCATTGGAGACTGGGGCACAGGGCAGTATTCCAACATGATAATAACTCCAAACACACATCCAAGACAACCACTGCCTTGCTAAAGAAGCTGAGGTTAAAGGTGATGGACTGCCCAAGCATGTCTCCAGGACTTAATTCTATTGAGCATCTGTGGGGAATCCTCAAACTGAAGATGGGGATGCACAAGGTTTCTAACATTCACCAGCTCCATTATGTCATCATGAAGGAGTGGAAGAGGACTCCAGTGGCTACCTGTGGCCTTGAGTCTGCTCCCTTTCTATAATGCCGCATCATAGCGGGCCGGGACCTGTGGCTAATAGCTTGCGGCACTGATAATGGTGCCGCATGCTATTAACCCTTTAGAAGCAGCATTCAAAGTTGATCGCCGCGTCTCAAGTGAACCTAAGCTACCCATGGCTAGCTCAGTGGGCTGTTCGGGACCGCCGCAGTGAAATTACGGCGTCTTAAACAGCTGTAGGACACTAGGAGGGTCCTACTTCCTGCCTCCTGGTGTCCAATTGCCAAATGACTGCTGAGATCCAGGCATGAGCAGTCAAGCAGCAGAATCATTGATGTATGTTATCCTATGGGATAACAATGATCAATGTAAAAGATCAGTGTGTGCAGTGGTATAGCCCCTATGAGGGCTATAACATTGCAAAAAAAAAATTTTTATAAAGATCATTTGACCCCTTTCCTAATAAAAGTTTGAATCACCTCCCTTTTCCCATGAAAAAAAAACAGTGTAAATAAAAATAAACATATGTGGTAATGTACGAATTATAAAAATATATAGTTAATTAAACCGCATGGTCAATGGCGTATGCGCAAAAAAATTCAAAATAGTGTATTTTTGCTCACTTTTTATATCATGAAAAAAATGAATAAAAAGTGATCAAAAAGTCTGATCAATACAAAAATGATACCGCTAAAATATTCAGATCATGGCACAAAAAAAGAGCCCTCATAACGCCTCGTATGCAGTAAAATAAAAAAGTTATAGGGGTCAGAAAATGACAATTTTAAACGTATACATTTTCCTGCATGTAGTTATGATTTTTTCCAGAAGTACAACAAAATCAAACCTATATAAAGTAGGGTACCATTTTAATCATATGGACCTACAGAATAAAGAGAAGATGTAATTTTTACAGAAAAATGTACAGCATAGAAACGGAAGTCCCCAAAAGTTACAAAATGTAGTTTTTTCTTCAATTTTGGCGCACAATGATTTTTTTTGCCATTTCGTTGTAGAGTTTTGGGTAAAATGACGTCAAATGATAATGATGTCAAATGATGTCATTACAAAATAGAATATGTGGCACCAAAAATGAGCCACCATATGGATTTTTAGGTGCAAAATTTAAAGAGTTATGATTTTTTAAAGGTAAGGAGGAAAAAAAATGAAAGTGCAAAAACGGAAAATCCCCTGGTCCTTAAAGTGTACCCATCAGATCCAACAATTTAAAAAAAATATATCACTCAGTACCTATTCCTGCCAATGTACATCTAATTTTTTTGCGTCTATCACCTTTATTTATTTTTTATTACACTTTTAATTTAGCTCACTAGTCTGAATTCCTCTCAAAGGGAGGGGCGGGGCCTCACTATACAGATCTCTGCCCCCTCCCTCAGTATGCTGTTTCCTCACATCTCCCCTAGCATAAGCAAAACTACAACTCCCAGCTTGTCCTCACTGACAGTAGCGGGACACATGATGACAGTAGGAGGATTTTTCCTCCAGCTGTGAGCCCTGCGCTCACAGCTGTCAATCAAGGAATTGTGTCCATGACATAGGTGATGATGCCTGGACACAGCAGGACTAGTAGGTGTCCAAGCAGATAGGGGGGTCAGTTGTTTGACTGGCTTTTTCAGTATGAAATACAGAACATTTTCTAATGAAAGCAATTGCAAAACCTATTGGTTATACATGCTTTACAACATATCAAAAGTTTTTGTATCTGACAGTGCCCATTTAAGGGGTTAAAGCAATGCTAGAAAATAATGGTGGTCACACAAAACATTGATACTTTGGGCCCCAATTAGGATGTTTCCACTTAAGGATGTACTGACATGTGATCCTTCCTACTCCTCCTTTCTGCCATGTGACTAATGTTATTTAAGCAAGTTCTGCTGAACAGAACCGACTGAAGTTTGAGTTGTAGCTGAGCCAAACTTTTAGCAAAGCTCCAACGCCATTAAGAAAAAAGTCAAAAATCTTGTCTCCCTGGAAAACTCCTTAAATTCCAATGGCAAGAGAGGAAATCATGGTTGTTAAGATGTTTCTCCTCAAGATCTCTGAATGTTTTTGACAGTTGGCCAACCTATCATGCCAGGTTGTAGGAGATTTAAACATACATTTACAATGGTGCATGTTTAAAGCACAGGAGGATCACATGATTGACATGTACAGAGAGAGAGAGAGAGAGAGAGAGAGAGAGAGAGAGAGAGAGAGAGAGAGAGAGAGAGAGAGAGAGAGAGAGAATGAGTGGGAGATTTATTTCCTCAAACATCCTTAGGCTGGGCTTACACATATTTGTATCCAAAACCAGGAGTTAAACTGACACATAGAAAAAGTTGCACCTTTTTCTGTGTTTTAGACACTAATCAAAATACTGATCGAAATACTATGTGTGAACCAAGTCTAATGCACAAAAAAGGTTAAAATTCATGTGTATATGCAGCAGCCTATTAATAATATTGCAACCAACAAGACGTAATTTCATCTGAATAGAGCTTTGCAAAATGTTCATGCTGAAAGCCGAGGTTATAAATGAGTCTGATATTGCTGACTGTACAGAGGAGAAACATAAATGTGTGCATGTCTAGCACCTAAATGCTCACTGTATTTTCCTCTGTAATAAAATTGCAATTGTGCTTCCTTTTGCTAGAGAAAGAGAGTTATATATGTGTGTTAAATTATACTTTTGCTTTTCCTCCAAAATACTGTGCAACTACAGTAGAAGACACATTGCTCCATTTACTGTTTAGTCCTATAAAAATATGTGAACAATACTTGTTTTATTAAAATGACTGGAAACTGCAAATCTTGTCTATCAGGTCTTCCAATTTCAACCTATTATCATTCAGTGTTGAGTAAGAGAGAAGCAAACGTTTATGAGGCATTTGCCAATTATCTTCATTATAGAGAAATCCTTCCTGAACAGACAAATCAAGATCAATGACTCATCTCAGCAATGTAATACAGATTCCCAGTTATATACGGTATGTCTATACCCCTCGGACAGTCAGACCCCTCGGAAATTGATTTAATAAAACATTGGTCTCTCTCTCTCTCTCTCTCTCTCCTCTCTCTCTCTCTCTCTCTCTCTCTCTCTCCTCTCTCTCTCTCTCTCTCTCTCTCTCTCTCCCTCCCTCCCTCCCTCTCCCTCTCCCCCCCTCTCTCTCTCTCTCTCTCTCTCTCTCGATTTGATGCCAAGGACAATTTTTATTCCATGTTGCTTGTTCCCTATGGCAAAGAGAAAATAGATGTCTGAGCAGACTATAATGCTATTATGTCCAATCCTAAGCAGTCAGATTGTAGAATATTATATTCAAAGGCCCAAGGATCCTGGCTTTGCCAGTTTAAAATGTTGAGATCATAAAGTTTGTTACTCATGGAACAATCAAGAAAAATTAAGAAAGTGCTAAAAAGAAATTTGGTGAAAGAACTCTGAAAAAGTTGTTTTGAAATGTAGGACTTGAGAGGATTTGGCATTGGATACATTTGGTGAAGGACCTGAGAGTAATCATTTTCTATCAGAGCTACCTGAACTCTTCCACAGTCCAAAATTTTGGAGCCCTTAAACTCCAGTTCTCTCTAAATGTGACTGTGGGCGGGATATCTCTTAGTAGGTACCAGAAATGCAACTTATTTCTTCAACAGAGATCTGTGGAAAACATTGGACTTTAGACTGTAGGACATATCAATGATCACAGAAACAACTTCATAAGAACTAATAAGTTGAGGTACCAATTTACCAGATGGTTCTCTTAACCAAAAATACAGGACTGTTTAAAAGTCTCCTGCTAGCCCCCTTTTTTCATGTATAGGGATCTACTTATGTTCTTTCAAACCTGAGCCCAGACTATGCACAATTATCATAATTTGTAATAGCAAATTCTGTCAAGGCAAAGAAAGATGCCCAATCTGATTACTGGTCAGAAACAAAACATCTAAGGTACCGATCTAAAGATTGATTGTGACTGTTGGTCTTGTGGTGACTTGCAGAGAAGAATTTTAGAGTAGTACCCAGTCATTTAAAAAAGGCTCTCCAAAACCTGGAAACAAATTGCATTGCCCAAACAATGTGTTCTGGGATACAATGCAGCCTTACTACATGGTCAATAACAGAACACCACCCTCTTACTAGTGTTTTCCCCTGAGACATCTTTAATGAAGTTCATGGATAAATGGGACCAGGTTTTTAGAGGAACGGGCAACAGACACAGTTGATCCACAGGATGAGTTCAAGATGTTTTGGACCGAGACCATCTTACATGTAGAAATATATGCTATGACATCCCTGCACAAGGTAGACCACCATGAGTATCTAAAAATTGGCTGTTTCATACCAGGTGACAGAATATTATTATGTATAGAATTTAGGGAAGAACTGGTACAAACGTTTTGAGAATGGGCATTGACATTCTTAGATCCAGGCCTATTCATGATGACAAAATCAAAATGGGTAAAAAGTCCAGTGTGCTTTTCTAGGATTAAGATGTTTGGCAGATTCAAGATAAATTAGGTTCTTGTGACCCAGTAAACTGATGTTGAGCTCCCTAAAAAAAGTATTGCCAGTCCACAAATGCCCACATAGTGGCCAGGAGCAGTGCTGTGCGAAGTTATAAAAAATTTGCTTCACCGAATATTGTCAAAAAGTTCAATGAACCGGAACTAGAAACTGTTGTTACTTTTAATAAATGCCCAAGATGGGGCACTGTGCCTGACCCCAGAAATCTCTCCCCCATACTACATCAAACAGCTGCTATTCACAGCCTTGGTCTGCTGCCAATTCCCGAGAACTAACAGCTACGGATTCACCCAGTCAAGGCTGTGTGCCAGGAAGGTTTTGAAGATTTATTTCTTCTTTTCTTTTTTTTACTTACCTTTTTTTACTATTACTTCTTGAAGGAAGAAGACAAGGACTACTTCAGGAATCTTTTTTTTTTCTTTTACTTAATAATGGTTTATCGGGTACTAGGGGATTTTCATTTTCTTAAAGCATTTCTTATACTAGGCCAGGGCTTATCGATAGCCCATAAAATGACTAGCATTACCTCCCCCAACCTTATTACCCCAGTAACGACCAGCATCGGGCTACTCGGCAGAGCCAGTTACCAGCAGGCTCATACTGCCAAAAATGATGGTCCAAGACTGGATCACTAGCAGACTGGTATTTATTATGCTGAGAAGGACCAAAATAAATGCACCATGCCACCACGATGGTACCAAACTGCTGTTGTTTGGTTTGAATTTGACAGATTATAGAAAATATAAGGGGGACTTAATCTTTTTATTCATAAATTAATAAATAATGTGTGGGATCCCTTTTTTTTCATTATCAACCATGTACTGAAATAAACAGTATCAATTAGTAACCAATACAAAAAAACAAAAGTAAAGATACAGCTCACCATCTCTGGTGTTTGGCTCTGAAGTCTCCTGTTGTCCAGGTGCACAGTATAATTAACACAACTGTGAGTGTGAGGCATAGGCAAATTCAACAGTGTTACTTTTAGGAGACACTCCATTGGAAAGGATGTCGGGCACTCATGGAGAAGCAAAGTAAAAATATGCTTTATTGAACACACAATTTAAAACAGATCCAGATGGAACAAATGTTAAAAATTCACACATTTTGTTGCCTTACTCAAGGTTTAAAATGGCATCGAAAAGTATCAATGTGTCCCTGTAGCACTAAGTAAGCAGAGCTTACTGCTCCAGTTGTTACAGCATTAGTGGGCGTCTATAACAGAACTGACTGTGCTCCGCTCATTACAGTGTGTCAGCGGCAGTCTATACACACTTCCTCACTGTAATTAAAGTTGCACAGTCAGCTCTGCTACATACTGCAACTACAGGGGCAAAGTCAACTTTGTTACACCTTGCCACTGACCCACTTTTACTAGGGGAGCACATTCAGCTCTTCTACACTTTGTAACTAAAGGGAAAGGGTGGTCAGCACTGATCTGTGTGTCTGACTGCTGGCATTGAGATTGTGCGTGGATTCTTTTGGCCAATGGGAATACCCATGCAGTCAGCACAGAGCTGCAGTGCCTGCTGGGACTTGTAGTTTTCATTCTGCAAGGGAGAAAGAATATGGAGTGACCAAAAAGACCATGCGGACAGGGGACAGGAATATCTGGCATGATCGATTCCAGGATAAGAATAATAATAAAAATCTGTGGAGTTTTTTTTTTTATCTGCTTCAACAGATAACCCCTTTAAGGGTCTTGCATTCAGAGCTTTTTTTTATTATAAGAAGGGATTGGAAGAACTACCAGCTAAGTAAAGTAAGCATTAATCGATTGGACCCCAGGCAAGGTGGAAAAGGTTTCCACTGGGTCACCATATGTGAGGCACAGGCAAAATCAGGGAACGAATTGGACTAAATAATTATTTTGCTTCAGATGTCTGGTTGCTTCTAGTCATTTGAATACAGTAGACTGCACAGTAAAAAACAATAATCTGGGCCTCCTGTATATTTTGATATCCATATTTTGGGGAATTATGTAGTGGAAGGAGCATTGAAAACTCCCTGATAATCCATTCTGTGGAAGCAAGGAGGACCACAGTGGGAAGTATATGACTGCCTTGCTATTCGTGAATCTGTTCTGAAAAAAAACATTCTGGTTGGCAATTTCACAAAAAACTGTACACAATCAATTGGCCATACTTTTTTATTTTTGGCTTAAGAAAAAGGAAAGCAGAGTTAGAGTTCTTAGAACAAGGAAATCATGTGTACTCACTGCTCATTACGTGCAAACCACACACCCCTGGAATTGTATTTATAAACAACTATACAAACGACTATCTACTCCTGCTCTTTTGTTTGTTGCCGAAGGTCATTTCTTTTTAGTTGGTCACCCAATATAACAAGCCAGTAGAAAAATCCACAGAGAACCAGAAAAGACCTGGAGCGTTATAATATCTAGGTCTCTTGACAATTAGTGTTATGAAATATGGGTTATTCTCCAATAGAATATAACTTGTCAGTAATAGAAGCTTTTTCTTTGCATTACAAAAATTCATCAATATTAATGAATGGATCTATAAAAAAAGATTTTCCATATTTTTGGACCATAACTGTAGGATACATCAGTTTAAGAATGCTGAATAAAATGCAAAGTTTATTCATAAAGAGCTATGTATACATGATAAGAGAACAAAAGTATTTACTGAGTGTTTCAAGTACAGAACTTAGAACTTTACTGAAAATTTGTGGTAAGGTAAATAATAGGACTGCCATAATGGCCCTCATTTACTTAGAAAATCGGGTTGTAAGTCTATGTTGCTTTCTTCTTGATTGCTTTTTTCCCCTGGTATTTATTATTATGTTGCATCCTGTTTGTCGCACTGGGTTTTGTTGGTTTTAGTTTCCAACTCCTCTGAGTTGTCGGGAAAAAATCCACAACAATTCAACAAATTTGGGTTGGAAACCTTTATAAATATGTGGGAAAGCTCAGAAATGTCGGGTTACGCCCCTTTTTCGGGTTTGGGAGAATCCACATCGGGTCTGTCGGGAAAAAATGTCGCAGACTGGCGCACGATGTCTGCGACATGGCGCAGACAAAGATGCGCCAAAAAAACCCGACAAAACAAGTCGGGTTTAGAATAGTAAATGAGGGCCAATATGTGATGATAATGAATTTAGAAATGTAGTCAAAATATTAAATTGGGATAAGTCAGGAGTTGGGATACCTGAAGATTCTCGTGCCATAAAGTTATGCAAATCAAGCATATAGCAGGTGTCACTTCCATCTGCAAATGATCACATTTTCAAGAATTTAGCTGCAAACTGTGGAATGGGGAAGGGGATTCAATTAGATAAAAGGCAGATTAAAAGCAAACTTTTTTGTCCACATGAAACTTCAGAAGTCGGATTAAATCAGTACAATTTGATTGTATAGCTAATTAGGAATCATTCACATTATAGAAAATTAAGGAATCCCCAAGGAATGTTAATTTTGTGTATAAAATTCACTGTACATCATACTAGGGATCAAATTTCCTTTCTGGATTTAAACTTATCTGGAGATAGTATCCATAAAGTTATTGTTACATCTACCTATTGTAAAAACACAGCTGCTAATTCAATCTTGCATGCTGCTTCCTGCCACCCTGCCTATATAACTAAAAATCTCCTTGTTGGTCAGATGGTTAGAGCCAGCAGAAATTGCTCCTCAATTGAGCTCTTTGAGATAGAAGCAAACAATATAGAAAAACGTCTCGCTCACAGAGGTTATCCCACATGGAATACTGGGAAAGCTAGGTCTATTGCTATGAACAAGGATCGTACAGAATTTGAGTTTTCTTCACAAAGAATTAACAAAAAAATAAAAATAAAAATGTGTTACTTAGCACAGTCAGGATTTTAAAACAATCTGTAAACTGATCCATAAATATATATGCCAATTATTATTGGATATCCCTTATTTTCTCCAGTTCTCCAGTAGGTTACAGATGTGTTTCTAGGAAGGCTCCTACTATTAGGCAGAAAATGTCACCAAGCATGTTTAGTAGTAAAGCACCTACAGAAAAAACATGGCCAACTACTAAGGGCTCTTAGAAATGTGGCCACAAGACATGTACTTGCTGCAAAGTTATGCAAAATACTACCCAATTTATTTCATTTTCTACAGGTAAAAACTACAAAATGCTGCATTACCTAAATTGTAACACATCACATTTCATTTACCTGTTTTCCTGCAATACATGCAAAGTGCAATATGTGAGTTGTACAATCAATACATTAAAACTAGAATTCAAAAACATATTGGATGTTGCCCGCTTTAATTCTCACCATATCTCTATGGTTACCAGAAATTGTGTTGAGGTAGACCAGGGAGATTTCTCTTTCATAACCTTACAAGGAATTGAAAGTGTTAATTCCCCATCAGGAGGTGGAAATTACAGGCAAAAAAATATTTCACTGTGAGGTTTTTGGGATCTTTGAACTTGACACTCACTTCCCAAAGGGGACAAGACATTATTTTACATTATTAGAATTATTTATACATTTGTCTGTGTCTGCAATTTTACATCTTTTCTAATAATATTTTATTTATTTTTTTCGATTTTTTGTGTAAAAAAAAATTTGATTCAAAATCTTTTACATAATACACTCTACATGATTATATATTGTTTTTTGATACCTCAGTAAATATTACTATATTTTTCTTAACCCCTTAAGGACCGGGGTTTTTTCCATTTTTGCATTTTCGTTTTTTGCTCCTTGCCTTTAAAAAATCATAACTCTTTCAATTTTGCACCTAAAAATCCATATTATGGCTTATTTTTTGCACCACCAATTCTACTTTGTAATGACATCAGTCATTGTGCCCAAGAATCTACGGTGAAACAGAAAAAAAAATCATTGTGAGACAAAATTGAAAAAAAAAACGGCATTTTGTAACTTTTGGGGGCTTCCGTTTCTACTAAGTAAATATTTCGGTAAAAATGACACCTGATATTTCTTCTGTCGGTCCATACGGTTAAAATGATACCCTAATTGTATAGGTTTGATATTGTCGTACTTCTGGTAAAAATCATAACTTCATGCAGGAAAATGTATGCGTTTAAAATTGTCATCTTCTGACCCCTATAACTTTTTTATTTTTTCATGTATGGGGCGGTATCAGGGCTCATTTTGTGCGCCATGATCTGAAGTTTTTAACGGTACCATTTGCATTGATAGGACTTATTGATCGCTTTTTATTCATTTTTCCATGATATAAAAAGTGACCAAAAATGCACTATTTTGGACTTTGGAATTTTTTTGCGCGCACGCCATTGACCGTGCGGTGTAATTAATTATATATTTTTATAATTCGGACATTTCTGCACGCGGAGATACCATATATGTTTATTTTTATTTACACTGTGGTTTTTTTTATGGGAAAAGGGGAGTGATTCAAACTTTTAATAGGGAAGGGGTTAAATGATGTTTGTTCACTTTTTTTTTTGCAGTGTTATAGCTCCCATAGGGACCTATAACACTGCACACACTGATCTTTTACATTGATCACTGGTTTTTCATAGGAAACCAGTGATCGATGATTCTGCCGCTTGACTGCTCATGCCTGGATCTCATGCCAGGCCCTCCTTCTGTCCTGTAAGCTGTTCGGGATGCCGCGATTTCGCCGCAGCTATCACAAACAGCCCACTAAGCTAGCCGGCATGCTTTCGGTTTCACTTTAGACGCGGCGTTCAACTTTGAACGCCGCGTCTAAAGGGTTAAAAGCGTGCGGCACAGCGATCAATGCCGTGCGCTATTAGCCACGGGTCCCGGCCGTTGTTAGAGGCTGGGCCCGACCCGCTATGACGCGGGGCCACGCCGTTGCCCCGCGTTATAGATCGGGAGTGGACACATGATGTTACAGTACGTCATGTGTCCTTAAGGGGTTAATATAAACATTGGTTATATATATATATATATATATATATATATATATATATATATATATATACACATTTGTAATCATATTTATCCTGTAATAGTGCCATTTCTCATGAAGCCATTTATATATCTTTATATAATTATGTTTCTTATTTCTCTGTATATTTGTTTTATTTATATACTAAATGCTTTTAATGTATTTTTTCCTTTGTGGGGGGTGGACTTATCACCTGATGCCAAGTGTACTTGGTGTTAGTTCATGGGTCTCCTTCCTATAAAGGGATGGCTGCTGCTGCAGTAAGTAGCATATCAGTATGAGTAAGGGTATGTTCCCCTTAAGGAATTCCCTGCGGAATTCCGCGGGCGGAATTCGCGAGTGGAATTCCGCGGTGTGAACTTAACATTAGTGCGAGACCCGTTCACACTGCTGAATTTCAGCGGGGGACAATTCCGCCGCTGAAATTGTTCCGCACAGAGAATGAACATGTTCATTCTTTGCGTGGAAGTCCGCGAGCACTGCATAGCTGTCAATGGTGACGGCTCAGTGCCGCACGATCCTACCGCCACCGCCGGCTGCCAGGCTGAATCTCCGTTCATACACTGTTGGGTGAACATACCCTTAGGCTGGAAAGACCATCTGAAACACATTACTTTTATTCTGTTGCGTCGTTTTGGATTTGAAATAAGGAAAGTGTTTTAATCTCACAAGTATCCGCACTCTCTATATCTTTTTAATAATTGTACCACTTAAAAAATCTCAATCTATTTTAACAAAATTAGTATGTTTGAAATTTCCCTATTTTGACACCTATAACTTTCTAATTTTTCCATAAATGGGGCAGTATGAGGGCTAATTTTTTTGTGCCGTGATCTATAGTTTTTATTGGTACCACTTTTGCCTATATTTTACTTTGTAATCACTTTTTATATATTTTTTTTTAATAAAATGAGACAAAGAAGCAGCAATTTTGTATTTTTGTATTTTTATTATTTATTTTTTTACATTCATGCTGTTCCCCATACAGCATAATTAACAGCATATTGTGATAGTTTGGACATTTACACACACGGTGATACCAAAATTTTTTTTTTTATATATGCTTTTTGGGGGTAAAATGGGAAATCAGGTCAATTAAAAATTTTATTGGGGGAGAGGATTTGTCAAATGTTTTGCAAGTTTTTTTAAATAAAATTACATTTTTTTTTACACTTTTTATGTCCCCAAAGGGAACTATTTACTACAATCATTTAGTTGCTAATACTGTTCAGTGCTATGTATAGGGCATACCACTGATCAGTGTTATCAGGGATTTTCTGCTCTGGTCTGCTTGACCAGAGCAGAAGACCCCAGGAGATGGACGGAGGCAGGTGAGGGGACCTCCGTCCACCATTATGGATAATTGGATCCCTGCGGCAGCGCCGCGGGCGATCTAATCATCCATTTTAAGTACTGCACTGCTGCAGATGCCATGATCTGTATTGATCACGACATCTGAGAGGTTAATGGTGGACATCAGTGCAACATCATCCGGGACCTCCCGTGTATAATGCGAGCACCGGTCCAGTGCTCACGGTCATGTACATGATGTAAATGTATGTCACGGTGCGTTAAGTCCCACCGCACCATGACGTACATTTACGTCCGGTGTCATTAAGGGGTTAACTTTGACAGCACATATAACTTATAACTAGCTAGCACATATAACTGGTTATAAATTTTCAATAGTCAATGAAATTGTTTAATTTATAGGACACTCAGGTAATTTGGAGCTGCCATTCAACAAACAAAAAAATATTGTATTGTTCATTGTATTTAGCAAAAGTGTTACTTCTATTGACTGTTTATATAATATAAAAAAGGAAGTCAAGATGATTTAGAGAAGACATCAATTTGTTTGACTGAAAACTAGATTTTAAGTAAGAGTTACAAGGAAGTTCAGTAAACAGTATGAATAAGTCAGAATAAATATAAATCTCTGAACAATGCATGATCAAATACATTCCCCAAGTATAAAATGTATTTGCCATATGAAGCTGTTGTCTACACAAGATAAACCTTTTCTCTAAAAACAAAGGTTTTCAATTCAATCCCTTGGTGCAGAAGCCAAGAGCCAACACATTTTGTGTTTTTCTGTCTACATGGCTGTATGATAGCTTGTTTATTTTTGGTGAAATGTATCTTTTTAATGCACCATCTAATGTACTGTATAATGTATTAGGGAAAAATAGTGGGATTTTCATTTGAAAATATTTACTGTGCAGTAAAAATTACATGTTAACTTTATTGTCAATTGTCAAACTTTATTGTCAATTGATCAATATGATTACTGTGATACCAAATTTATATAGTCTTTCTATAGATAAAAGGGGTGCCTGCTGCCAGATTCTGTCACACTTTTTTATGTTTCAGCCGACAGAGTAGTGTAAAAGCTTGCCTTTGAAAGGATGAGCTGTAGTTTTTTAGTTTGGAAGTGTTTATGGTTTAAATTTGGTGCCTTTTTATAACACTTTTTTTTTTTTAAACCTGTTGGGGATGAAGGGTGTCCCGGTACTTTAAGGATAACTCTGGGATGTAACAACTTATCCCCTATCCTAACAGTTTAGTGTCACATATGGGTATTTCCGTACTCGGGAGAAAATGCGTTTTTCTCCTTTTACCTCTTATGAAAAGGAAAAGCAGGGGTCTAAACAAGCATGTTAGTGTAAACAAATAAAATTTTTACACTTACATTCCAGTGCTGCCTTATACTTTTCATTAGAGATGAGCAAACTTTTGAAAAATTAGATTAGGCCGCTTCGCCAAATTATTAGAAAAAATGTGTTTTGATCCAAATTTATTTGCGTCAAATCAATATTAAAAACAGCTATTTCTGAACTACAGAGAGCTTCAATAGGGGTGTAGAACACCTTGATATGTTCTAACATGCATATGTAGTGCTGGGGTAGTGAAATAATACTGTTATTAAGAATAACATGCAGATTACCGACATTGCTTTTAGAATCACTGCCGCAGAGCGGCACAACGACAGAGCCTGGAGGTGGCATCTGTATTAGGAGAGCATATAGTGGCTGAATGACACAGCATGGGGGTGTTGGCAGCATGAGGAGACCACATAGTGGCTGAATGACACAGCGTGGAGGTGTTGGCAGCATGAGGAGACCATATAGTGGCTGAATGACACAGCTTGGATGAGGCTGAAGCATGAGGAAACAATATAGTGGCTGAATGACAGCGTGGAGGTGTTGGCAGCATGAGGAGACCATATAGTGGCTGAATGGCACAGCGTGGAGGTGGCGGCAGCATGAGGAGACAATATAGTGGCTGGATGACACAGCTTGAATGAGGCTGAAGCCTGAGGAGACCAGATAGTGGCTGAATGACACAGCATGGAGGTGTTCGCAGCATAAGGAGACCATATAGTGGCTGAATGACACAGCGTGGAGGTGTTGGCAGCATGGGGAGACCATATAAGGGTTGAATGACACAGTGTGGATGTGTTGGCAGCATGAGGAGACCACATAGTGGCTGAATGACACAACAGATAGTGATTACTTTTCATTGGCTTTTCACTGTATGTAGGCTTGTTACAGATTAACAGGTACAAAAAAGTGCACTACCTAGATGTAGGTATGTGGTATGCACGTATGAGGGCAAAAAAATGTGCTACAGTACACTTGGAAAATGTTTTTTCGTAAAACACCAGACGTTGATTACTTTTGCCTAGACTTTCCGAGTATCTAGACTTGTTATAGATTTACAGCTACAAAATAGTACACTGCTTTGATGTAGGTTTGTGGTATGCACGTATGAGGGCAGAAAAATGCACTACAGTCCGCTGAAACAACATATTTTTGCACATCAGCAGCAGTACACAACAGTGCGACACCACAAAAAAAGGGTATTAACCCCTTAAAGCGCAACTGTCATGGAAATTATACCCCACAGACTAATAACATGATAGTATAGATGATGATACATGTAATGCAGCTGTACTTTTGGCTGCTGTTTATCACTCTTTATCACCCAGAAAATAGTTTTATCGTGGGGTCAGCAACAGATGGATAGGCGTGGCTGGGGATCGTAATGCCCCGCCTCTGCCACGCCAATCCCCTGTAAGTGACACACAGGTCTCCACCCCCTGATGTCCATGATGTGCGGGCCGGCGTGACTCCAGGGACCAGTTCAGTTTTGAAGTGGATTTGAAGGGCCTTCATATTAGAAATACCCAACAAATGACCAAGTTATAAACATTGCACCCCTCAAAGTATCCAAAATGACATTCAGTAAGTGTGTTAACCCTTTAGGTGTTTCACAGGAATAGCAGCAAAGTGAAGGAGAAAATTCAAAATCTTCATTTTTTACACTCGCATGTTCTTGTAGACCCAGTTTTTGAATTTTTACAAGTGGTAATAGGAGAAATAGCCCCCCAAAATTTGTAACTCAATTTCTCTTGAGTAAGGAAATACCTCATATGTGTATATCAAGTGTTCGTCGGGCGCAGTAGAGCGCTCAGAAGGGAAGGAGCAACAATGGGATTTTGGAGAGTGAATTTAGCTGAAATGGTTTTTGGGGGGCATGTCACATTTAGAAAGCCCCTATGGTGCCGAAACAGCAGAAAACGCCACATGGCATACCATTTTGGAAAACACACCCCACAAGGCACGTAACAAGGGGTCCAGTTAGCCTTAACACCCCACAGGTGTTTGACGACTTTTCGTTAAATTTGGATGTGTAAATGAAAAAAACATTTTTTTCACTAAAGTGCAGTTTTTTCCCCAAATTTACAATTTTTACAAAGGGTTATGGGAGAAAATGCCCCACATAATTTGTAACCCCATATATGGAATATGGAAATACCCCATGTTAGGACGTAAAATGCTCTGCGGGCGAACTACAATGCTCAGAAGAGAAGGAGTCACATTTGGCTTTTTGAAAACAAATTTTGCTGAAATGGTTTTTGGGGGGCATGTCGCATTTAGGAAGCCCCTGTGGTGCCAGAACAGCAAAAAATAACCACATGGCCTACTATTTTGGAAACAACACCCCTTAAGAAACGTAAAAAGGGGTACAGTGAGCCTTAACTACCCACAGGTGTTTGACGACTTTTTGTTAAAATTTGATTTTTTAATTGAAAACAATTTATTTTTTTACTAAAATGATGTTTTTTTTCCAAAATTTTACATTTTTCAAGGGGTAATAACAGAAAATGACCCCCAAAATGTGTAACCCTATTTCTTCTGAGTATGGAAATACCCCATGTGTGGACTTCAAGTGCTCTGCTGGCAAATTACAATGCTCAGAAGTGGAGGAGCACCATTGAGCTTTTGGAAAGAGAATTTGTTTGCAATGGTAGTCAGGGGCTTTGTGCGTTTACAAAGCCCCCCCCCCCCCCCGTGGTGCCAGAACAGTGGACCCCCCACATGTGACCCCATTTTGGAAACTACACCCCTCACAGAATGTAATAAGGGGTGAAATGAGTATTTACACCCCACTGGCGTTTGACAGATCTTTGGAACAGTGGGCTGTGCAAATGAAAAATAACATTTTTCATTTTCACGGACCACTGTTCCAAAAATCTGTCAGACACCTGTGGGGTGTAAATGCTCACTTTACCCCTTATTACATTACATGAGGGGTGTAGTTTCCAAAATGGGGTCACATGTGGGGGGGGGTCCATTGTTCTGGCACTATGGGGGCTTTGTAAACACATGTGGCCTTCAATTCCAGACACATTTTTTCTTCAAAATCCCAATGCCGCTCCTTCTCTTCTGAGCATTGTAGTTCGCCCGCAGAGCACTTTACATCCACACATGGAATATGTTCTTACTCAGAAGAAATGGGTTACAAATTTTGGGGGGCTTTTTTCCTATTTTCCCTTATGAAAATGAAAAATTTAGGGTATCACCAGCATTTTAGTGAAATGTTTTTTTATTTTTTTTCATTTTCCCATCCAACATTGATGAAAATTTGTCAAACACCTGTGGGGTGTTAAGGCTCACTTTATCCCTTGTTACGTTCCGTGAGGGGTGTAGTTTCCAAAATGGGGTCACATGTGGGTATTTATTTTTTTGCGCTTATGTCAGAACCGCTGTAAAATCAGCCACCCCTGTCTAAATCACCAATTTAGGCCTCAAATGTACATGGTGCGCTCTCACTCCTGAGCCTTGTTGTGCGCCCACAGAGCATTTTACGCCCACATATGGGGTATTTCCATACTCAGGAGATATTGCATTACAAATTTTGGGGGTCTTTTTTTCCTTTTACCGCTTGTGAAAATAAAAAGTATGAGGCAACACCAGCATGTTAGTGTACATTTAAAAAAAAATTTTACACTAACAGGCTGGTGTAGCCCCCAACTTTCCCTTTTCATAAGGGGTAAAAGGAGATAAGCCCCCCAAAATTTGTAGTGCAATTTCTCCCAAGTACGAATAAACACCATATGTGGCCCTAAACTGTTTCCTTCAAATACGATAGCGCTCCGAAGTGGGAGAGCGCTATGAGCATTTGAGGACTAAATTAGGGATTGCATAGGGGTGGAAATAGGGGTATTCTACACAGTGATTCCCAAACAGGGTGCATCCAGCTGTTGCTAAACTCCCAGCATGCCTGGACAATCAGTGGCTGTCCAGAAATGCTGGGAGTTGTTGTTTTGCAACAGCTGGAGGCTCCATTTTTGAAACACTGCCGTTCAATACGTTTTTAATTTTTATTGGGGGGGACAGTGTAAGGGGGTGTATATGTAGTGTTTTACCCTTTATTATGTGTTGGTGTAGTGTTTTTAGGGTACATTTGCACTGGCGTATTACGGTGAGCTTCCCACAGCCCAAACGTGAAGCAGGAAACTTATTGTAAACGTGCATGTGTGAATGTACCCTGTACACTGGTTGGAAAACCTTCAGTTAGGTTCTCTTACCTATCTCAGTATTTTCCAACCAGTGTGCCTCCAGCTGTTGCAAAACTACAACTCCCAGCATGTACTGATCACCGAAGGGCATGCTGGAAGATGTAGTTATGCAACAGCTGGAGGTACGCAACTACAACTCCCAGCATGCCGAGACAGCTATTTGCTGATTGGGATTGCTGGGATTTGCAGTTTTGCAACATCTGGAGGGCTATAGTTTATAGACCAGTGCACAGTTATCACCAAACTGTGACCCTCCAGATGTTGCAAAACTACAAATCCCAGCATGCCCAGACAGCAAACAGCTGTTTGAGCATTCTTGGAGTTGTAGTTTTGCAAGATCTGGAGGGATACAGTTTAGAGACCACTGTATAGTGGTCTCAAACTGTAGCCCTCCAGCTGATGCAAAACTACATATTCCAGCATGCCCAAACAGCTGTCTGGGCATGCTAGGAGTTGTAGTTTTGCAACATCTGGAGGGCTACAGTGTAGAGACCTTTGTATAGTGGTCTCAGACTGTAGCCCTCTAGATGTTGCTAGGCAACTTACCGGCTTCTGTAGGATCCAGGGAGCCGACCTCTTCTGTCAAACGACATCGCCGCCCGCCGATCACCGTCACCCGCTGCCTCCGGATGGGTAAGTGAATCTTCTGCCGTCGGTCCTCTGTCGTTTCCCCGTTCTACCCCGCCTATTGTGGGTGGGCAGGACGGGGAAAACAAAAATGAACCCCCCTGCCCCTGATGTGCTATTGGTCTTCGCTTCTGACGACCAATAGCAGAGATAGGAGGGGTGGCACCTCTGCCACCTCCCTCCTATCCCTTCAGGGGGATCGTTGGTGTCTTAGACAACCGTGATCCCCCTTATATTCCGGGTCACCAGGTCACCATAGACCCTTTATGAACTGGAATAGTCGCAAATCGCAAGTGTCAATTCACTTGCGATTTGTGCCGATCGCCTACATGGGGGGGTCTGATGACCCCCCTGGGCATTTGCGCGGGGTGCCTGTTGATCGATATCAGCAGTCACCCCGATCCGGTCCCCGCCCAGCACGCAGCAGGAACCGAAATTCCTACAAGCGTATGGATACGCCCTGGGTCCTTAAGTACCAGAAAGCCAGGGCATATCCATATGCCCTAGGTCCTTAACCCCTTAAGGACCCAGGACGTATGGGGACGTCCCCGCACCCTGGGCTTTAAGGACCCAGGACGTCCCCGTACATCCTGGCATTTTCTGGTCCCTGCCGCCTGCCGGGCAGAGATCGGAAGCGGATGCCTGCTGAAATACTTCAGCAGGCATCCAGGGCAAACAACGAGGGGGGCCATGTAGGCCCCCCATGTTGTCGATCGTCGCAAATCGCAAGGGAAATCACCCCTGCGATCTGCGGCGATACAGGCCTGATCGAGTCTCCGGTAATTTTGCCTGATCCCGGTTGTCACAGACCGCCAGGACCATGCTGAAGTATAGGAGCGAGATGGCAAGCTTGCCACCTCCTCCTATCCCCTGCGATTTCTCGGTTAGCTAACTGACCAATCACAGGGGGGGGGGGGGGTGATTACTTCCTCCCGCCCTGCCCGGCCCCTGGATGTCCGGAGAGAACAGGAGAAAGACCGGAGGACGTGGCGGGGGGCGGGGGAGTGCTGGGGCCCGGCCCTTATCTCGTCCCTGAAGACCCGGATCCCGGCGATGAAAACGGCGGCGGCGACAGGTGAGTTCCTCTTCAGCCGCGGTCGGGCCCTTTACAGCAATGCACGTCGCCGTAAAGCGACATGCATTGCTGTAATGGGACCCTGTATACTTAAACTCCCAGCATGCCCAGACAGCCCTTGGCATCTGGGCATGCTGGGAGTTGCAGTTTTGCAACATCTGGAGGTCCACAGTCTTCCAGATGTTGCAAAACTACACATCCTCAGCATGCTCTTACTGTCCAGGCATGCTGAGAGTTGTAGTTCTGTAACATCTGGCCCTTCAGATGTTGCAGAACTACAACTCCCAGCATGCCTGGACAGTTTTGGCATACTGGGAGTTGTAGTTTTGCAACATCTGGAAGCACACAGATTGGGAACCACTGTATTAGTGGTCTGCAAACTGTAGTCCTCCAGATGTTGCAAAACTACAACTCCAAGCATGCTGGGAGTTGTAGTTCGGCAACATCTTGCTCTAAAGATGTTGCCGAACTACTACTTCCAGCATGCCTGAGATTGTTTGGAAGTAGTGGTTTTGCAACGACTGGAGGCACACTGGTTGGGAAACATTGTCTGTTTCCTAAGTCAGTGTTTCCCAACCCGTGTGCCTCGAGCTGTTGCAAAACTATAACTACCAGCATACACTCTTAGACTGTGCATGCTGGGAGTTGTAGTTTTGCAACAGCTGGAGACCCCCCCCCCCCCCTGTGAATGTACAGGGTACATTCACATGGGCAGGGGGCTTACAGTGAGTATCAGGCTGCAAGTTTGCGATGCAGCAAATTTTGAACGGCAGCTCAAACTCGCAGCGGGAAACTCGCTGTAATGCCCCGCCTGTGTGACTGTACCCTAAAGCACTACACTACACTAACACAAAATAAAATAAAAAGTAAAAAACCCTACATATACCCATACCCCTACACAGCCCCCCTCCCCTCCCCAATAAAAATGAAAAACATCTGGTACGCCACTGTTTCCAAAATGGAGCTTCCAGCTGTTGCAAAACAACAACTCCCAGTATTGCCGGACAGCCGTTGACTGTCCAAGCATGCTGGGAGTTTTGTAACAGCTGGAGGCACCCTTTTGGGAATCACTGGCATAGAATACCCTATGTCCACCCCTAGGCAAATCCCTAATTCAGGCCTCAAATGCGCATGGCGCTCTGACTTTGGAGCCCTGTCGTATTTCAAGGCAACAGTTTAGGGAAACATATCGGGTATCGCCGCATTCGGGAGAAATTGCCTAACAAATTTTGGGGGGGCTTTTTCTCCTTTAACCCCTTATGAAAAGGTGAAGTTGGGGTCTACACCAGCATGTTAGTGTAAAAAAATAATTTTTAAATAAAATAGTTTTACACTAACATGCTGGTGTTGCCCTATACTTTTCATTTTGACAAGAGGAAAAAGGGAAAAAAGACCCCCAAAATTTGTAATGCAATTTCTCCCGACTATGGATATACCCCATATGTGGCCGTAAAGTGCTCTGGGGGCGCACAACAAGGCCCAGAAGGGAGAGTGCACCATGTACATTTGAGGTGATTTGCACAGGGGTGGCTGATTGTTACAGCGGTTTTGACAAACGCAAAAAAAAAAAACACGTGACCCCATTTCGGAAACTACACCCCTCATGGAATGTAATGAGGGCTGCAGTGAGAATTTACACCCCACTGGTGTCTGACAGATCTTTGGAACAGTGGGCTGTGCAAATTAAAATTTCGTACAGCCCACTGTTCCAAAGATCTGACAGACACCAGTGGGGGGTTAAATGCTCACTGTCATATATACAAAGATCCCCCATATAATAAACAATTTAGCTCTCTGACAACTCTCAATCTCTCTATATGGTGTCATCTTATTATATCCTTATATCTATTGTATCTTCCTATTATATTATGTACTATACCGGGATTACTGATGTTTATAACTATATCCTGACCATATTATAGTTATAACCCCCACATTTTGATTACTATGAGAAGTATAAGGAGATACAAGATAGTTTACTATATAGTAGCCTATCATCTTATTCGTTTCTTTGTTAATTTACTTATAAGTAAATTCTTCCAGATCCAACCAATCCGGTCCACGGGGTAAGTATTACATGGTTTGGATATGTAAGGATGTGTGAATAATTTATCTTATTTCTTATTTCTCATTATTATTCTTTTGGAGCAAGTCACTTTTCTTATATCAAGGACCCACCCAAGTAATTACAGGAATGACCCTATACCAATTAACAGGGATATAGTTAAGATGACATTGCTAAATTACCCACTTCTTCCTTTGGTACTATTTTAACTATTATTCCACTCACTAAATTATTAAATTAACTATATATCAACCTATTTCATTCTAAAAATGCAGAGTAGGAAAAGCCTTCATTAAGACCATCAGGTGATCTACTCCTCAGACGGAAGATCCATCTGGCTTCTTCCCTTTGGAGGAGATTATCTATGTCTCCTTTTCTTGGCCCCAATTTAACTGTGGTAATTCCCCAGAATTGGATTGCTTCCAAACTATTCTTGTGTACACTTCTCATGTGTCTACATATTGGGGTCTCAGCATTGGTACGTATTGTACTCAGGTGTTTACCCACACGTCTCCTCAGTTGTTGAACTGTTTTCCCTATATACAATTTCGGGCAACCACATTTTGCTGCATAGACTACATTTTTACTATTACAGTTAATGAACTCCCTAATTTCATACTTCTTTCCATCAACTGGATTAATAAAGGATTTAGTCCGTGGCATGAATTTACAGTTCACACAATGGCCACAAGGATAAGAGCCTGGTGGTGGTATGGTTGAGAGCCAATTCAAATCATTGGCTACTTCTATATCCTTCTGATGGCTGTGTACAAGGATATCCTTGAGGTTAAAACCTCTCTTGTATGTTATACTTGGTTTTTTACTTATTACTTCCTTGAGATCACTGTCCGCTAATAGTATTGGCCAATACTTATCCATAATTTTCCTAATTTGGGGGGAATATGCATCATACATCCCTATGCATCTTATAGTTTTTGGGGGGGCATGTTCTTCTCCTTTGTCCTCCAAAAGTGATGTCCTAGTTCTAGAATTTGTTTTATTATATGCCTGTCTCATGAATTTTTTAGGGTATCCCCGATTATAAAATCGTAACATGAGATTTTGGCTTTCCTCCCTGTAATCCTCTTCCTGCGAGCAATTTCTTTTTGCTCGCAGGTACTGGCCATAAGGTATACTCTTGCGAAGCGATCCTGGGTGCCAACTTTTCCAATGTAATAAGCTATTGGTAGCTGTGGGTTTCCTAAAGATCTTGGTTTGTATTCCCTTATTCTCATCTATTCTGATATTTAGATCCAGAAAATTGATAGATTTTCCTCCAAATCTCATCCCTATTTCATTTTGATTTAAAATGTTTACAAATTCCAAGAATAGCGACTGTGATCCTTCCCAAAAAATCAGGATATCATCCAAATACCTACCCCAAAATAGTATGTGCTCTGTGTAGTGATTCAAGGTGTCATCTCCAAAAACAAAATTGTGTTCCCACCACCCCAAAAATAGTGTAGCAAAGGTAGGTGCACAGGTGGTCCCCATAGCGGTACCTTTTACTTGTCTGAAAAAGGTACCCTGAAATAAAAAATAATTGTGTGTTAACAGAAACTCCAGTAATCTAATTACAAATGTATTGTGGTCTAAAAAAGACCTACTTTTAGTGCTTAGATAGGATTCCGTGGCTTTTATACCCAAATGATGTGCTATATTGCTATATAGTCCTTCCACATCTAAACTCATAAGTGAAGTGTGCTCAGTGACAATTAAATCATTAATTTTCTTAACTGTGTCTTTTGTGTCCTTAAGGTGTGATGGGAGTGTGGGGACAAAAGGTGCAAGAATTGTGTCCACATATTGGCTAATATTTTGGGTCAAATTGCTGTTCCCTGAGACGATTGGTCTTCCTTTTATTGGTGGATATTTTTTATGTGTTTTTGGCAATGCGTAAAAAGTCGCTATTCTTGGACTTTTAATCAATAGGAATTTAAATTCTTCCTCAGAGATGAGATTATTATTTTTCGCTGTCTCCAACAAGGTTTTCAACTCTCCTAGATAAATTTCTGTTGGATCTTTCCTTAAAATCTCGTAAGTGTCCCCATCGTCGAGGATATCCATAACCATCCTTATATATTCCGATCTGTCCATGAGGACAATATTCCCCCCTTTGTCCGAGGGTTTTATTACCAATTCCTCATTGGATTGTAGTTGTTTGAGGGCCAGTTGCTCCCCCATGGACAGATTGGAGTATATCTTCTTTTGTTCTGGCTTAATTTTTTGTATATCCTTTGTTACCATTTCAACAAAAGTATCTATGTTAGAATATTGTGTGAATGAGGGTGTCAACATAGAGCGTGGTCTCAAGTTGGTAAACGGTGCCCTTAAATTAACTTCTTCACCTTCATTTTCCATCTCTAAGTCTCTCAATGCTTCTAGAGCTATGCTTTCCCTGTATCTCATTAGGTTCCCGTCCTTCTCTCTTTCTTTATGCCACTTGTGTAATGCCAATTTACGTGCGAAAAGGTTAATATCTTTAACCCATTCAAAGTGGCTAAATCTGGGTACTGGGGTAAATGAGAGTCCCTTCAATAATAATGATCTCTCTACTTGTGATAAATTGTAGGAGGATAAATTGAATATCTGCATATCATCATCAATGTTTATTTCCACAGGTGATGCCATTCCAGTCTCCACCCTCAACTCTTGGGAATGCATCCCCCCATTGCCTGGTAAGTCTGTCCCATCACTTGTGATGTGGCCGCTGTTGTCATTTGGCTCGGGGGGAGAGTATTGGGTGCTTGGAGTCCTAAAAAAGCAGCCGTAGTAGACACGGGTGCTCCTATTAGTGGTGTCATCATCCTTTGGGCACTCTGTATCGTGTTCGTTTGAAACATTGCAGGGATATGTACACCTGTATTCATTTGATTCCCAGGTTGATGCATAGGTCTGAAGGCATTGGAGTATGAGGAGGATTGGGAAGAAGTTCCTGGGTTGGAATATTGCTGTGTATTTCTCTCTCCCCATCCTCCTCTATTCCTATTCCTCCCACCCGCTGTATGGCCTGGTTGGGGGGAATTTCTTTTGGAGTTAGGATAGGGTTTCCACTTCTGGTTCTTTCGTTTGGTACCTGTCGAGCTATTGCTCGAATCAGAGAAGGTGTCCTCTACAGTAGAATTATCTGGCTCACCCAACTTCGGGTTATATGTTATCCTTCTACTTCTAGGGTGATTTTCTTTGTATGTATAAACTTTATCACTTGAGAAATCTGTATAATCCCTTATATACTTCCTATGCTTTCTTTCCTTTATCTCACTTTTAAATGTTTCCAAATTTTTTTGTAACCTTATTTCCAAATTTTTATATTCAGGATTATCAATAAAGCTTTGAATCTGCTGTATCTCTACCTGCAGTTGTGTATTAGCTTTTTGTAGAAATGTTTTTTCATAGTCCAAGAGATAATTGATTAATCTCAGAGAGTTTTCCGTCTGTAGATTCTCCCAACCTCTTCTGTTGGGCATAGGTATCCAGGCTTGTAACTTCCCACCATGAGCGGATATATTGTTTATACGTTTTGGTCAAGGTACGGAAAGCTTGTGAGATATCAGCCTGATGTAGGGGTAGATTTGTTACTGAGAAGACATGAGACGCTTCAGTTTGAAATAAATCTGCATTTATCGGTTGATTCAAAAAACCGGACATTTCCGGAGGTTTGGGAGGTTAAGTGCGTTTTTTTTTTTTTCCTCTATAATCTTTCATATATACAAAGATCCCCCATGGGGTACCCGGGGTATTTAATTCATAAATTCCAATTCCCTTCAGGGTTAACAACCCCTCCGGGACTAAGACCCCCAACTAGGGTCACCCTTTTAAAACTTCACTTTTATTTATTATTTGTTAAGAACAAAATGAGGTGCAAAAAATAATACAAACGAAAGTGTTTAAAAACACAATATATAGGAATTGGATTGGTCCATAACTGGTTCCACTAATTCTGATTCACTAGGGGTTATATGTTAGGGACTTTTTATCATTGATCTGGATCCTAAGATTCCAATCTACATAGTCCACCTAACATGCACCTCCTCTATCTAATTTGCCAATTCCTATTATTGCTGTTTAAAAAGTGTTCCCTAGCATCCCCCCGACGTTTCGCTGGAAAGACCCAGCTTTATCAAGGTATAGGACACAAATGTTGGGAGTGGGTAATCACTGTGATATATATGTCCTCTGTTTGTAGGTGTGGTCACTTACCAATTAGTTTTGACCAATCAGGGACTGCCACATCACTATTTTGTCTCTTAGTTATGATTCTATATCCTGTTAACTTCTATCTTATTACCGGATCACTTCCGGGTTATCTAGGTCATGTGATATCCATTTCCATCCGAACCTATCAACAATCACGTTCCATCCTTATTTCTTACTTGTTTATAATTCATGGTCCAATCCAGATAGGTCTTGTAAGCTTTCCTCTTCTTACGTCACTGAACCAATGATGTTAGTGCGATCAGGCATGCGCATTCGTCCCGTCCTACCCCTTCTATCATGCCACGACTTTCCTCTATGGTATTTCCGGCGCTTGCGCACTGGGTTCAGTATTCCCATGGTAACTAATAAACATATCTTGGCGCTTGCGCACTATCTTCCGACTTATCAGTAATTGCGATCTTTCTCCACAGGGCTGGATGCGCACGCGCACTAAGATGTTCCCGGTACTGGCGCATTAAATGTATGTTGCCATGGAGACAAATAAACAAATAAACAATTTAGCTCTCTGACAACTCTCAATCTCTCTATATGGTGTCATCTTATTATATCCTTATATCTATTGTATCTTCCTATTATATTATGTACTATACCGGGATTACTGATGTTTATAACTATATCCTGACCATATTATAGTTATAACCCCCACATTTTGATTACTATGAGAAGTATAAGGAGATACAAGATAGTTTACTATATAGTAGCCTATCATCTTATTCGTTTCTTTGTTAATTTACTTATAAGTAAATTCTTCCGGATCCAACCAATCCGGTCCACGGGGTAAGTATTACATGGTTTGGATATGTAAGGATGTGTGAATAATTTATCTTATTTCTTATTTCTCATTACTTCTCATAGTAATCAAAATGTGGGGGTTATAACTATAATATGGTCAGGATATAGTTATAAACATCAGTAATCCCGGTATAGTACATAATATAATAGGAAGATACAATAGATATAAGGATATAATAAGATGACACCATATAGAGAGATTGAGAGTTGTCAGAGAGCTAAATTGTTTATTTGTTTATTTGTCTCCATGGCAACATACATTTAATGTGCCAGTACCGGGAACATCTTAGTGCGCGTGCGCATCCAGCCCTGTGGAGAAAGATCGCAATTACTGATAAGTCGGAAGATAGTGCGCAAGCGCCAAGATATTTTTATTAGTTACCATGGGAATACTGAACCCAGTGCGCAAGCGCCGGAAATACCATAGAGGAAAGTCGTGGCATGATAGAAGGGGTAGGACGGGACGAATGCGCATGCCTGATCGCACTAACATCATTGGTTCAGTGACGTAAGAAGAGGAAAGCTTACAAGACCTATCTGGATTGGACCATGAATTATAAACAAGTAAGAAATAAGGATGGAACGTGATTGTTGATAGGTTCGGATGGAAATGGATATCACATGACCTAGATAACCCGGAAGTGATCCGGTAATAAGATAGAAGTTAACAGGATATAGAATCATAACTAAGAGACAAAATAGTGATGTGGCAGTCCCTGATTGGTCAAAACTAATTGGTAAGTGACCACACCTACAAACAGAGGACATATATATCACAGTGATTACCCACTCCCAACATTTGTGTCCTATACCTTGATAAAGCTGGGTCTTTCCAGCGAAACGTCGGGGGGATGCTAGGGAACACTTTTTAAACAGCAATAATAGGAATTGGCAAATTAGATAGAGGAGGTGCATGTTAGGTGGACTATGTAGATTGGAATCTTAGGATCCAGATCAATGATAAAAAGTCCCTAACATATAACCCCTAGTGAATCAAATGCTCACTGTATCCCTTGTTACGTTCCTCAAGGGGTCTAGTTTCCAAAATGGTATGCCATGTTGGGGTTATTTTGCTGTCCTGGCACCATAGGGGCTTCCTAAATGTGACATGCCCCCGAGCAAAATTTGCTCTCAAAAAGCCAAATATGACTCCTTCTTTTCTGAGCATTGTAGTTAGCCTGTAGTGCACTTCAGGTCAACTTATGGGGTACCTCCATACTCAGAAGAGATGGGGTTACAAATTTTGTGGGGTATTTTCTGCTATTAACCCTTGCAAAAATGTAAAATTTGGGGGGAAACATACATTTTAGTAATTATTATTATTTTTTTTTTACATATGCAAAAGTCGTGAAACACCTGTGGGGTATTAAGGCTCACTTTATTCCTTGTTACGTTCCTCAAGGGGTCTAGTTTCCAAAATGGTATGCCATGTGTTTTTTGGTATGCCATGTGTTTTTTTTTCTTTTAGGAAGCACCATAGGGGTTTTTTTTTTTTTTAGGAAGCACCATAGGGGCTTCCTAAATGCAACATGCCCCCCAAAAACCTTTTCAGAAAAACATACTCTACAAAATCCCCTTGTCGCTCCTCTACTGCGCCCGCTGAACACTTTATATAGACATATGAGGTATGTGCTTACTTGAGAGAAATTGGGCTACAAATATAAATATAAATTATCTCCTTTTTACCCCTTGTAAAAATCCAAACATTGGGTCTACAAGAACATGCGAGTGTAAAAAATGAAAATTGTGAATTTTCTCCTTCACTTTGCTGCTATTCCTGTGAAACACCTAAAGGGTTAAAACACTTACTGAATGTCATTTTGAATACTTTGCGGGGTGCAGTTTTTATAATGGGGTCATTTGTGGGTTATTTCTAAGATGAAGACCCTTCAAATCCACTTCAAACCTGAACTGGTCCCTGAAAAATTGTGAGTTTGGAAATTTTGTGAAAAATTGGAAAATTGCTGCTGAACTTTGAAGCCCTCTGGTGTCTTCCAAAAGTAAAAACTCATACATTTTATGATGCAAACATAAAGTAGACATATTGTATATGTGAATAAAAAAAATTTGGGGGGGAATATCCATTTTTCTTACAAGCAGAGAGCTTCAAAGTTAGAGAAAAGCAAAATTTTCAAATTTTTCAACAAATTTGGGGATTTTTCACCAAGAAAAGATGCAAGTATCGACAAAATTTTACCACTATGTTAAAGTAGAATATGTCACGAAAAAATCTTGGAATCAGAAAGATAAGTAAAAGCATTCCAGAGTTAATAATGTTTAAAGTGACAGTGGTCAAATGTGCAAAAAATGGCCGGGTCCTAAGGTGTTAAATGGCTGGGTCCTTAAGGGGTTAAAACCCAGTTGTTGAATTACTACAACTCCCAGCATACACAGACTGCCAAAGGGCATGCTGGGAGTTGTAGCAGTGTGCCTCCAGCTGTTGCAAAACTACAACTCTGAGCATGTCCTGTGAATGCATGCTGATTGTTGCAGTTTTGCAACAGCTTGAGACATATTGTTTGTCAAACCGAGTTTGTTATCCAACTCAGTGTTTTGCAACCAGTGTGCCTCCAGCTGTTGCAAAAATACAACTCCCAGCATGCATTGAGAGACTGTACATGCTGGGTGTTGTAGTTTTGCAACAGCTGGAGGCACACTGGTTGCAAAACTCTGAGTTAAGTAACAAACGCTCAGTGTTTTGCAACCATTGTGCCTCCAACTGTTGCATAACTACAACTCCCAGCACGTATGGTCTGTCAGTGCATGCTGGGAGTTGTAGTTTTCCAACAGCTGGAGGTTTGCCCCCCCCCCATGTGAATGTACAGGGTACATTCACATGGGCGGGTTTACAGCAAGTTTTCTGATTCAAATTTGAGATGCGGCAAATTTTCAGCCCAACTCCAAATCCCAGCTCAAACTCACTGTAAACCCAACAGTGTGAATGTACCCTAAAAACACTACACTGCACTACACCTACACAAAATAAAAAGTAAAACACTTCTTATACACATACCCCTACACAGTCCCCCCCCCAAATAATAATAAAAAATGTCTTGCATTGCACTGTTTCCAAAACAGAGCCTCCAGCTGTTGAAAAAAACCAACTCCCAGTATTGCACCCCTTATTACATTCAATGAGTGGTGTAGTTTCTGAAATGGGGTCACATGTGGGTAGGTCAACTGTTCTGGCACCATGGGGGCTTCCTAAATGCGACATGCCCCTCAAAAACCATTTTAGCAAAATTATCTTTCCAAAATGTTGCTCCTTTCCCCCTGAATATTGTAGTGCACCTGCAGGGCACTTTATGTCCACACGTGGGGTGTTTATATACTCAGAAGAAATAGGGTTACAAATTTTGGGCGTTTTCTCTTATTACCTCATGTGAAAATGAAATATTTGGGGGTAACACCAACATTTTAGTGAAACCAATAGAATTTTTCATTTTCACGTCCAATTTTAGTGAAAGTTCATCATTCACCTGTGGGGTGTTAAGGCTCACTGTACACCTTGTTGCATTCCTTGAGGGGTGTAGTTTCCCAAATAGTGTACCATGTTTTTTTTTTCCTGTCCTGGCACCATGGAGGCTTCCTAAATGCCCCCAAAAAAAACATTTCAGCAAAATTCGCTCTCCAAAAGCCTAATGTCGCTCCTTCCCTTCTGAGCCCTCTACTGCACCCAAGGAACACTTTACATCCATAAATGAGGTATTTCCTTATTTGAAAGAAATTTGGTTAAAATTTGGAAGGCTTTTTCTCCTTTTACCTTTTTTTAAACGAAGAAAAAAATGGGGCTACAAGAACATGTTAGTGCAAAAAATTGAGATTTAGAATTTTCTCCTCCACTTTGCTGCTATTTCTGTGAAACACCTAAAGGGTTAGCAAACTTTCTGAATGTCATTTTAAATACTTTGAGGGGTGCATTTTTCATAATGGTGTCCATTATGGGGTATTTCTAACATAAAAAAACTCAAATTCACTTCAAAACTAAATTGGGCCTTAAAAATTTCAGATTTTGAAATTTACATGAAATTGCTGCTATACTTTGAAGACCTCTAATTTCTTCAAAAAGTAAAAACATGTCAACTTTATGATGCCAACATAAAGTAAACATATTGTATATGTGAATCAATATATCATTTATTTGTCAAGCTCAGATTTTCAAAGTTAGAAAAATGAAAAATCTGAAAAATGCTAAATGTTCAAATTTTTCATAAAATTTTTGAATCTTCCACCAAGAAATGATGCAAGTATTGATGAAAATTTTACACTAACATAAAGTAAAATATGTTTTACGGAAAAAAATATTGGAATCAAATTCATAAGTAAAAGCATCACAGAGTTATAAAGTGCATAAAGTGACAAAGGTCTCAAAAAATGGTCTGGTCCTTAGGGTCAAAATGGGTTTGGTCCCCAAGGGGTTAAAGGAAGATGCTATTGAAAATTGTTTTTATCTGTCATAAATAACAATATTTTAAAAGTTTAGACTTTTTTTATGTAGCAAAAGTAATTATAGTAATATCTTTATTGTTTAGGTTTTAGGCCCCTTTCAAACTGCCATTGCGCCCCGTCAAGAACAGTCGTTAAAGTCTCAGTGGAGCGCCATTGTTTTTCGATGGGAATAGCAGGAGAAAAACGGACGGAAGCAGTATTTTTTTCTCCCGCTATTCTCCCCTGATGGGCTCCCCTGACAGGCGTCACACTCCCATGTCATAACGGCAGTATGAAAGGAGCCTTACATGACAAATTATAAAAGTGATGTTTATGAACTTTCATTTTTTTATGTTTTTGACCTCTTAGGGACCAAGGGCGTACCTGTACACCCTTGTTCTGCTCCCCTTCTATGATTCGGGCTCAGGAGCTGATTGCGCATCATAGCAGGTTGTTTCCAGCGGTTGTCTGTCGCCGGGACCCTTGTCTAATGCCGGACATCACCAATCGCAGTGATGCCTGGCATTAACCCCTTAGAAGCCCAATCAAAGTTGATTGTGATGTCTAAAATAAGAGAAAAAGGGTCCCGGCAGCTCAGCGGAGCTAATCGGGACCACCACGGTAAAACAGTGGTGTCTCCGGCAACTGAGAGGATTGCAGGAGGGCCCTTACCTGCCTCCTTGCCCTCCAATCGTTGGTCTGAAGCTCCAGTCAGCCATGGCAGTTGGAGCAGCAGAGCATCAATAACACTGATCAATGATATGCTGTGGCATAGCATTGAGCAGTGTATACAATACAAGGATTGCATGCATAAATGTGTGAACTATAAAAATACGCAAAAAATACTAATGTCCAAAACTGCATATTTTTGGTCACTTTGTATACCCTAAAAAATGTATAAAATGTGATCAAAAAGTCCTATCAAAAACAAAAATAGTACCCATAAAAACTGCAGATCACGATTCAAGAAATGAGCCCTCACACATCCCTGTATACAGAAAAATATATAGGGGTTATAGGGGTCAGAAGAGGACAAATTTAAACAGTTATAATTTTTTAACAGAAGTAAAACAAAGATATATCAGTTGGGAATCATTTTATTCATATGGACCTACAGAATAAATATAAGCTTTAATTTTTACCCAAAAGTATTTTTAACCCCTTAAGGACCCAGACAATTTTCACTGTAGGATTCGGCCATTTTTTGCACATCTGACCACTGTCACGTTAAGCACTAATAACTCGGGGATGCTTTTACCTTTCATTCTGATTCCGAGAAAGTTTTTTCATGACATATTCTACTTTATATTAGTGGTAACATTTTGTCGATACTTGCATCCTTTCTTGGTGAAAAATTCCAAAACTTGATGACATTTTTTTTTTTACTTTGAAGCTCTCTGTTTATAAGGAAAATGGATACTGCAAACAAATTATATATTGATTCACATAAACAACATGTCTACTTTATGTTCGCATCATAAAGTTGACATGTTTTTTACTTTTGGAAGACATCAGAGGGCTTCAAAGTATAGCAGCAATTTTCCAATTTTTCACAAAATTTTCAAAATTGCATTTTTAAGGGACCAGTTCACTTTTGAAATGGATTTGAAGGACCTTCTTATTAGAAATACCCCATAAATGACCCCATTATAAAAACTGCACCACTCAAAGTAATCAAAATGACATTCAAAAGGTTTGTTAACCCTTTAGGTGTTTCACAGGAATAGCAGCAAATTGAAGGAGAAAATTCAAAATCTTCATTTTTTGTAGACCTAGTTTTTGAATTTTTACAAGGGGTGAAAGAAGAGAAATCTTCCTAAAATGTGTAACCCAATTTCTCTCAAGTAAGGAAATACCTCATATGTGTATTTCAAGTGCTCTGTGGGTGCACTAGAGGTCTCAGAAGGGAAGGAGCGACTGTGGGATTTTGGAGAGTGAGTTTTTCTAAATTGTTTTTGGGGGGCATGTCACATTTAGGAAGCCCCTATGGTGTTAGAACAGCAAAAAAAAAAAACACATGGCATACTATTTTGGAAACTACACCCCTCAAGGAATGTAACAAGGGGTACAGTGAACCTTAACACCCCACAGGTGTTTGACAACTTTTCATTAAAGTTGGTTGTGTAAATTATTTTTTTTCACTAAAATGCTAGTTTTCTCCCAAATACATTTTTTTTTGCAGGGGGTAATAGGAGAAAATGCCCCCCAAAATTTGTAACCCCATCTCTTCTGAATATGGAAACACCCCATATGTGGATGTCAGGTGCACTGTGGGCGCACTATAATGCTCAGAAGAGAAGGAGTCACATTTGCAAATTTTGCTGAAATGGGGGGGGGGGGGGTGTATCGCATTTAGGAAGCCCCTATGGTGCCAGAACAGCAATCTGCCTCTGAAAACTACACCCCTCAAGGCACGTAACAAGGGTTACAGTAAGCCTTAACACCCCAGTGGGATGTGAAAAAAATTGATTTTTTTACACTAAAATGCTGGGGTGACCCCAAATTTTTCATTTTCACAAGAGGTAAAAAGAGAAAAATGTCACTGTAAATGTGTAAGTAAATTTTTTGGGAGTAAGGACATACCTCATGTCTGGACGTTAGGAGGGTGCACAGCGGTCTCTGATGTGCAGGAGAGCAGTCAGGGTCTTGAGCTTCTGCATTTCTCCTATGAAGCCAGAACAGTGGGACCCCCCCTCAAGGGGCATTACATGGGGTAAATAACTGGGGTACACTAAATAACTAAAATGGGGTACAGTGGGACGTAAAATCATAAAAAAAAGGTTATGTTCCCAGAATGATTACTCAGAGCATAGCCAAAACTAAAAATATGCCCACCCCAAACCCTTTGCTCTGAATCATCATTCTGGGAATGTGATGTGTGTGGCCATCCCTAACCTGTTGCCTCAAATACGCACCCCCCTCAGGTGGAGAGAGAGCGTGGCGCATTTGAGGCAACATAAAAAGTCCCCGATGATAGTAATTCAGTGACCCATGACCCATTTTTTGAAAAAAGTACCCCCAGAGGTCTTATCAGTTTTTTTTTTTTTTTTTTTTATGAAATTTTTTTTTGGCCAATTTAGTGGTTTTATGGGGGTTAAAACTTGGAATGCACTCTGGACTTGGTACATTGGGGTCAAATTATGGAAAATTAAAATGAAGAGGCAAAATTTAGTACTCCAGGGAAGTGTGATACTCCCTGAAGCAATCCTTAATGCAGAGGCCCGGATGACCGGGGCAAGTGTCACATTGAGTGATGGCATCCTTCCGAATCCCCCTCTTGTAACACACTCTGCATTTTTTCTGGGCTCGTCCCTTCTTTCCAGTGTGAGGGACCTCACCTGGAAAGTGTTGGCCTGGGACGATCCTGGCACCTATAACTTCAGTTCCTTGGGAAGTCTGGCCTGCTCTTTCCCGATCGCCAAAGATCAGGACCTTTAAGACTTTTTCTTGGAACTGAAGGTATGTACCTGTGTTGCCAGCATTCTTGTACCATGTACACCACAACTTTTTTGTATCATATCCGTGTTTTCCGCATGGCCATGTATGGCTTGAGGACTTGATCAGAAAGATCAACTCCCCCCATATACCAATTGTAGTCCAGAATACAATCGGGCTTGAGGACCGTTGTTGTGGTACCTCGCACAGGGACAGGTGAGCTGCCGTTACCATGAATAGTGGTCAGCATAAGGACATCCCTCTTATGCTTATACTTGACCAGGAACAGGTTTTCATGGGTAAAGGCACGGGACTCACCTTTGGGAATAGGTGTCTGGATCAAATTTAGAGGGAGGCCTCTCTGGTTTTTCCGCACGGTCCCACAAGTGGACGTGGATCTGGCGGCAAGGGATGTGAACAGAGGGATGCTGGTATAAAAGTTGTCCACGTACACATGGTAACCCTTATCCAGCAGTGGGGGAACAATCTGGGGGTTCAATACGGGAATCTCGTCCCTCATACACTCTAAACTTGTAAGTGTACCCGGAGGTACTCTTACAAAGTTTATAGAGCTTCACGCCATACCACGCCCGCTTCGAGGGAATATACTGGCGGAATATGAGTCTCCCCTTAAAACTGATAAGAGACTCATCTACCGAGAGCTCCCTGAGCGGTACGTAGGCCTCCAAAAATTTGGCCCCAAAGTGATCGATGACCGGCCTATCTTTGTAAAGCCGGTCATAGGCGGGATCACTTCGGGGTGGACATGCCTCATTATTAGTGTAATGGAGGCATTTACAAATGGCCTTGAACCGCTTCTGTGTCATGACCATACTGTAAAGCGGGGTCTGGTAGAGGATGCCCCCGCTCCAGTACTACCTGACACTTGGCTTTTTGACCAGGCCCATATGCAGCAGGAGGCCCCAAAATGTCCTCATTTCTGCTGCATCAATGGCGCACCATTCATTGGACCTGGCCAAACAAGAAACCGGGTGGTGTGCGATGAACTGCTGGGCGTACAGATTTGTCTGCTCTACCATGTGATTGACTAAGCTTTCACTGAAAAAATAACTGAAATAGTTAATTTCAGTGAATCCAGCCATCTCAATCCGGATTCCGGAGTCTCTAACAAACTCCAGAACCAGTGACTGATAAGCCTCTGGGGGTCTCCAGAAGACAGGTTCACCGGAAGGGGGCTCCTGTACACTTGTCTGGGGGTCAGACTCCTAGTACGAGCGGCATGGATGCTCGTACTAATGTCAGCCACTGGGCCTGGGGGGTGCGTGGCCTCGCCTGGCGGTGTCTCCGCCACCGTGCAGGGGGCTCATCATCACTGCAAGATGATGAGGAGGACGAGGACAGGAATGTAGGATCTTCCTCGTCCTCACTGGCAAATTCGGAGTCGGAGGCAAGTAAGGCGTATATCTCCGTCGCCGAAAATGCCTGGCGAGCCACCACTTTTTTTCTATGGTGGCGGGAGGGGGGGGCGTTAGCGGGGCAGGAGGGGATTGTGTGTGGGGGGGGCAGGAGAGTATGTAGTGTGTGTTTGGTGTGACTTTATTATATAACGGTGTGCGATTAAAAATCACACACCGTTATATGGGGAAAAAAAACGTCCCGCCAATAGCAGCGCTCCTGGGGGGGTTGACAAAATCACCACCTCCCCATAGATACACTGGGTGATTGGGGGTGTCCTACACCTGCGATCACCATGTATCTCCGGGTCAGCGGGTCACACGTGACCCGCATCACCGGAATAGCAGCAAATCCCATGTGTGAATTCACATGCGATTTGCGGCGATCGCTGACATGGGGGGGGGGGTCTAATGACCCCCCTGGGAATTTGCTCGGGATGCCTGTACGATCGGCATCCTGGTCCGATCCCTGCCTGGCGCACGGCGGGAATCGGAATTGTCCATGACATACATGTACGTCATGGGTCCTGAAGACCCAGGGTGTCATGACGTAACGTTACATCATGGGTCCTGTAGGGGTTAAATTGAAAGCTCCCAAAAGTTACAAAATCGTGATTTCTTTCAATTCTTTTTTTCTGTTTCATCATAGATTTTGTGGTGAAATGATTGATGTCATTACAACGTAAAATTGGTAGCGCAAAATCCAAGCCCTCATATGGGTTTGTAGGTGGGAAATTGAAAGCGTTCTGATTTTTAGAAGGAGAGGAGGAAAAAAGACGAAAGTGCAAACATGAAAAATGGCCCTGTCCTCAAGGGGTTAAAAATTTTATTAAACTTCTGTTAACTTTTATAGTTCTACCATAGCACAAAAGGAATGCCAAGAGGAGGTAGGAGCGATATGGACAAATATGTATGTGAGCGGCTACTGCACCCGACGTAACAAATGTAAGGTAGGTCACAACGCATTCAGTGTATGCATCACCCTTCAGTACTGTGCAGGAGTCCAAGGCTAAACACAAGTTATTTACGGGTATTCTGTGGCCCCTTATACCAAAAGCAAAGCTCATCATTGAGACCGAGTAGCATGTAGCAGAAAATGTTGGTAGCCACTATATCTGTTAAATCAATAATATATTACAGGGCAAAACTGATGTATTGGAGAGTACTGTGGATATACCATTAAAGGGGAGCTCTGGCCCTGAGACATCTTATCCCCTATCCAAAGGATAGGGGATAAGATGTCTCACCGCGGGGGTCCAGCCGCTGTGGACCCCCGCAATCTTCTATTCGCCATCCACTTGTTTGAGCTGCACACCGAGGTTCCAGCACACAGCCGGGTGGCGACCACCGGGCCGTAGTATTGTGACGTCATGACTCAGCCCCCGTGTGACGTAACCCCCTGCTATGCAAGTCTATGGGAGGGGGCATGACCCCCGCTGTGAGACCCCCGCAGTGAGACATCTTAACCCCTATCCTTTGGATAGGGGATAAGCTATCTCAGGGCCGGAGTACCCCTTTAACCTATTACAACCTGACTCTGATAGGGCATAATGTGAGTACAAGTAGGATAAGACTGAAGGCCTTCAGTGAAACCTCATCTGCCATTACAACCCCTCACCACCCTGTGATTGTGTTGTTTGGGGGAAGTAGGGCTGATTGGTTAACACAGAGATAATGTAAACCTCTTCTCTGTCTAATTCCACAAATGCTGAGGTTGATATTGAATAAAGCATTTTGGGGGAGGGGGGGAGGTAAACTGCTGAAATCAGAGTTATGACTAATGATGGCTGCTGCAAGCAAATGTCTACTCCATAACACAGTCAGCATCCACTGTATTTGGTGCCTGAATCTTTATGGCTTGTCTGTAATACAGCCAACCTGTGCTACAACTACTTTGTACTAACTATGTGTCTGAAACCCTGCATTATGTCTGACCAAGGTTGACCTCTCTGTGTAGTAAGCCTTATACTATATTTTATCATGCTGCTCTCTTTTTTGCATCAAACCTTGCATTTAATCCTACTATAATTGAGAACTGTGTAATTTTCTTCTTCTATTGGATTCCAGATATGATTGCTATTTCTACATAAGAATAAGGCATAACTGGAATCTGGCAAGGTAGCACCTTTGTCAAATGCTTTTCAGATATCTGAATTGAATTACTAAAGTAATGAGCTAAGTCACAGAACTACAAATTCAGGAGTTGTGTGCTAATTCTACTATTGTCACTCTGATATCTCAGGAACATTGTGTTGAGGTATAAAGAAAAGCGCTTTACACAGAAAAAGAAGGATTAAAGAAAAATTATAAATATGATTGATCCTACAAGGTGGACATAAGAACCCCTCAAAAATAGTTCACGGATAGGTAATTAAGTTGTGCAATTAGTAAAACGGTGCAAACGTATATATATATGAATGATTTAAAATACAATAAATTTAAAAAAATCTATCAAACTAATCAATACAAAACCCAATAACACACGATAGCATGCAGTATACACATTTGGCCCAAGATGGCTCTACCACAACACCAAATGTATCTATCACCTTAAAACACAGGGGGCAGCAGAACCATCCTGAATACGGCAGGAAATATATATATATATATATATATATATATATATATATATATATATGACTTCAATCAATTATACTCAAGAAACAATAGCAATATTATACACACAACTATTTGCTCTGCTCGGACTATAACCAATCTCGATATCTGGTAGTATAGTATCCCAAATTACTTGGCTTGATATTAATACTGGAATATTAATTCCAAGCAGAGTTTATTACCCCTGAGTCAATTTAGATGCATTATTCAGTAATATGCATCTATACCGAATAGCACAAAATAATGAAGTAGCACCTTTAACACTACATCTCCGCAATAAAGCAAGGAATTACTACATATCAAGCCAGTTAATTATAACACGTTCTACAGGTAATCAAAGTTATACTTTACTAGATATCTGGCCATAGTAGGTTGAGGAATGCAGACACAGTGGTAGGGTCTTTAGGAAGGTCAGGTCTTTGGATTTGATCTGGTCTCTCTGATATGGTGTCTGATTGATAGGCTGATCAGGGTCTCCCAAGCTTCCTCCACCACAGGTTTTTAAGCCTTTCTTTATCTTAAACCCATCCTCATCAAATATGATGTCATCTGGTGGGTGTGAATATGTAATTAACCTTACAATTTCACTTATGCTATTCCTAGGGTTAACTACAGGGGGCAGTCTGTAACAGGGTATTGACTTTAAGAACAGCCGTATTTTCTATAATTGGGGTATAGATGTGCCATATGGCTATAATATTTATGTCATTTATTTATACAACTATTAGATATTGCTGTCCAATAAGATCAGAATAATATCCACAGATCTATTTCCAGTCATCTCAAATAGATGACTGAAAATAGATGAATAATATGTATTAAAATAGAACCCAATTTTTATCTACATGTGTGTGCAATCTGCATGGCCAGTATCTTAATATGCCTAAATTATATATAACATTTGCATAGTCATCATAACTAAATATTGTACTGTGATATATCATAACACTACTAGTGGAAGCTACCATTATATAATATCCTTGCCTAACCTAAGATAATAAAATTCCTGAATTAATCTATCAGGCAATTCAAATTATAAGAATGGATACCCCAAACATTATTTAGACAACAGTAGTAGAAATTTTTTTTTAGTTCAGCTCACGACCCAATACCTGCACTGTGAGGAAGATAGAAGCACGGAAAATGCGGGCCGTATCCCATATGGAGCAGATAGGAACAAGATGGTGGGGTCCATTCCACAAAAACATGAAAAATTAAAACGTAGCTTTTACTGTGTGATTAAAACATGAACAACGTAGAAAAAAACTTACAAGTGCGTTAAAAACACAACACCGACACGTTTCTAACTTCAAATGAGTTCATGGCAAAGTAACATAAAATAATGAAGGTTTATATGTATTCATACCTGAATATCAGACAGGTGCCGGTGAGTGAATTTGGCAGGTGATGACAGTTCTAGTTCAGCCGGATGCATAAGTATGGAATAATATCTGGTCTGGATCCACATACTGCAGCCAGGTGAACAAAGAAAACTTAGTAGTCAATAGTAACTGACCATCCGACTTATAAGGTATGACCACACTAAAATGTAAAATGTGAATTTCACTGTAGCTACATTTAAATAGACAGATGGTTATTAGAGATTAGAGCGCACTTTTGAAAAATTCAATTCAGGCAATTCACCAAATTTTCCCAAAAAATTTGTTTTAAAGCGAATCTATTTGCGGCGAATCGCTATTACAAACAGCTATTTCTGGCCTCTATAGTGCTATATTTCTGGAGCACTTTGCCTTGTCCTAACAGGCATAGGGAGTGTGCTGTGTTAGGGAATTAATACTTTTATTCTGTATGACATACAGATTACAGGCATTGCACTGCTGCAGAGTGTCAATGTGGCAGCAGAGAGACCACATGGTGTCAAGATTGAAGAGAATGAAGAGATTTTTATGTAATTTTAATTTAATTTAGTTTGAATTTATTTACATTTTTTTAGTACAAATTCTGGTGAGCATCGAGCTGGCGGTCCTCCACCAGGCGAGATACCACCTGTTCCAGCCCCTGCCTCTCAGTGCCACCCTGACTATGAAAGTGCGAATGTTTCATTTAATCAGTTATGGTTCATTGTTATCGCTCCAAGCTGTTTCATTGGATTCTTACGATAATTAAACAGGTAATATGATGTAGACAACCATAGGGCCTCACTTTTGAAAAGATTACATTGATTTTTTTAAATAAAAATTTAAGATTTATATTAGATTCCCAAGTTTAATGTCCCGGTGTTCACTTTGAACTAATACTGTATGACCCCAAAACCCAATCTAACAAGGAGGTGCAATTTTGCACGGAAACCCTCAACATGCATGTAGGAAATTTGCATAAGGAAAAAATTTAGTTCTATGTGCTACCACATTGTACTTTGGTGCTTCTTCTTGGCCTTCCTTGGTTTCAACATCATACTTCACAACTTTACCTGAAATCTGGTAAAATCACTTTTTGGGGGCAATATTGCCAAGATCACTGTCTTGTTCCCCCTGTGATATCTTCTGTGCCTGTTAAACTAAGATGTAAAGTCTTGAATTGGGGACATTCTTCTTTGCCAGTTGGTCACCTTAGAAGACAGAAGACTCCACGACAGAAGCATGCTAGTGCCTCACAGCCTTTGCCCATTTCAGAAACCCCTTGGTCTCATGTAGTGGGGAACTTTTTGAGTTCCGGCGTAACATGAGCGCTCTGTCATGTCCACGCTGCCGGCAGGGCTGGGATTCGCATCGCGGGACACACCCCCATGCGAATCACAGCCCATCACTACCTCCCTGTCCTCACAGCCCCGGTACGCATGTCCCCGGCGCCTAGGGCGCTGAAGCTCTCACTCTTAAAGAGGCAGTGATCATTTAGCCAAGTGTCTACAACTGCACCCTGGTCCGTCGATATCAGCTTCTTCCTTGGTTCCCTGCCGGATCTTTGGTTGTCTATTGCCATAGTGAAAGTTCTGTGTCTCTGTTACTGTGTACCTGCTCCTTGCTACCTTCCTACCCTGCACCGGTGTTCCTGCCCTTACCTACTGCCATCTTACCACGTCCTGCAAGTCTCCTTCTTTGCCACGCCACCTCCCAGCTACCTGTGTGGACGAGTCGTGCCAGAGGTAGCGTCCTGGGTGCTGCCTGCCTCAGCAAGACATTCCCGCTTTGCAACGGGCTCTGGTGAAAACCAGTGGCACGTAAGACTCAACTCCCTGGCACGGCTGACGTCATCATCCACACAGGCTCAGAGGATCCACCACCTGCTGCGACCATAACAATATAGTGGCTGAATGGCAAAGCCTTGAGGTGATGAAGCACAGGGAAACCATATAGTGACTGAATGGCACAGCCTGGAGTTGACTGAAGCATGAGGTGACCATATAGTGGCTAAATGGCACAGCCTGGAGGTGGTGAAACATGAAGAGACCATATAGTGGATGTATGGCACAGCCTGGAGTTAGCTGAATCATGAGGAGACCATATAATGTCTGAATGGCACAGCCAGGAGGTGGCTGAAGCCTGAGGAGACTATATAGTGGCTGAATGGCATAGCCTGGAGTTGGCTGAAGCATGAGGAGACCATATAGTTGTTGAATGGCACAGCCTGAAGGCGTTGAGGCATGAGGAGACCATATAGTGGGTGAATGGCACAGCCTGGAGGTGGTGAAGCATGAGGAGACCATACAGTGGCTGAATGGCACAGCCTGGAGATGGTGAAGCATGAGGAGACCATATAGTAGCTTAATGGCACAGCCTAGAGTTGACTGAAGCAAGAGGAGACCATATAATGTCTGAATGGCACAGCCTGGAGGTGGCTGAAGCACGAGGAGACCATAAAGTGGCTGAATGGCACAGCCTGGAGTTGGCTGAAGCATGAGGAGACCATATAGTGGCTGAATGGCACATCCTGGAGATGGCAGAAGCATGAGAAGATGATATTGTGGCTGAATGAGACAAAATGGAGGTGGCAGCATCGGGAGTCCTGAAAGTGACCCGGTGACAGGGTGGTGCAGTGGGTGGCAATACCAGTGACAAAGGTCCGGTGACGAAGGTGGGTGAAAAAAGGTCTGATGCGGAGGAATGTTTGTAACTGGGGACCAGCGCCTTAAATCTGTTTGGCACTATCCATATTTGTGAAGTGTTGGTGTGGCACCATGGTCAATCTACTCTAATGCATCAGGCATTAGTGGGTGGAAATCCTGGCTGATCCATGCCTGATTCATCTTCACAAAAAACAGTTTCTCCACATTTTTCATGGAAAGACGAGTTCTCCTTGGGGTGACTATTACCCCTGCCGCACTAAACACCCGCTCTGATGGCACACTACTGGCCGGGCAGGACTGCTCTTCCAGGGCAAACTGTGCTAGTTGAGGCCACAAATCAAGTTTGGCTGCCCAGAAGTCCAGAGGATCTTCAAGGTGTGTTGGATGGGCATGTCAAGGTCTACCTGCTGCTGATGAGTTGCTTCAATATGCGTGTGAAGAAAGGTACTCATCAGCGACTGTACACTCAGGCTGCTGCTGATGGAGCTTGTACTGCTCCTGCCACCCCACCCCTCACAAGCAGCCATGGCAGTGGAAGGTGAGCGCAGAGTGCCCCCGGAGTCAGATCTGCGAGAGGATGGATGATGGCGCCGATAGGCATCGGCCAACTCACTACATAGGATGTCTTCGTAGTAGGTTGGTTTGTCCGGCCTCTCAGTTGGTGTGAAAAAGGCCCTCATTTTGTGCCTATAGCGAGGGTCCAATAAGGTCGAGACCCTGAGGTCATCCCGCTGCCAAATGGTGACAAGCAAGTGAGCATGCATCGTGCCATTTGTGCAAGTGACTCGGAGGGATTCCCTGCTTCCATCTCCACTGCATACTGTCACGGTGTGTCTGCATCCTCTGTCTTGCCTTCCTCATAACCCTCTAGCTCCTCAAGCTGCTCATGCTAGAAAAACCACCCACTTGGCAAAACCTAAAATGTGCTTCACTGTGCCCCTCCCCCTTCTCCAGTTCAGCCCCCACAGGGCTCATGTGGCCAAGAGATGTAGGTACCACTGTCCTTGCCCTGACCAGCCATTGTTTCCAACATGTGTTGTAGTAGATGAAACAGTGGAATGACATTGTTCATCCTGTAATCCTGGTGACTGACTAATAATGTGGATTCCTCAAAGGGCCTGAGTAAACAACAGGTGTCACCTATGAGCTTCCACTTGTTGACATTGAAGTTACACAGGGGAGTACCCTTATCCGCTTGGATCATCAAGAAATCGGTGATAGCTTTTCTCTGTTCGTATAGTCGGTCCAACATATGGAGGGTGGAATTCAAATGTGTGACAACGTCGCACATCAGACTATCTTGGGGGATACCGATCTGACCCTGCGGCTCAAGGAGAGTGTGCTTTGCAGTGTACGGGTGGCTGAAGTGCATGTAAAGTTTCCTTCCCATTGTTATGATGTCTTGCAAATGGGGAGAACACTTCAGGAACCGCTTGACAACCAGATTGAACACGTGGGCTATGCAGGGCGCATGGCTCAACCTTTTCAGTCGCATCGAAGACAAGATGTCCATCCCGTTGTCAGTCATCATGATTCCCATTTCCAGTTTTTGTGGACTAAGCCATACTCCAATTTCTTTATGAATTACTTTTAGCAGTTCCTCCCCTGTGTGACTCAGTTCGCCAAGGCAAACTATGTGAAGAACAGCGTGACATCGCCGTGCCCTCCCTACATGGTATGCTGGAGGGACACAGACACTTGTCTGAGCAGTGGAGGCTGAGAACACTGTGATTGATTAGGAGGCAGAGTTGTACACTGTCACAGGACCAACGGCCTGAGAGCATGGAGGAGGAAGTGGCGTGACCTTTCCAAGTTGGTGTTGTGGCTGTGCAGGAACCACATTCACCCAGTGAGCCGTAAAGGACATGCATTGTCCATGACCATAGTTACAGCTCCAGACGTCAGCGCTGCTGTGCACTTTTGTACACCGGTGATAGGCTCAAGGACTGGCCCACCTTCTCTTCCACAAAATTGTGCAGGGCTCGTACTGCCTTCTTCGCAAAGAAATGACGGCTTGGCACTCTCAACCTTGGCTCGGCACAAGCCATCAGTTCTCTGAAAGGTGCAGAGTCCACCACTTGAAAAAATATGGACTACAGCACCAGCAACTTGGACAGGAGTACATACAGCTTCTGCGCCATTGGATGAGTGGGCGCATACTGTTGCCTCTTGGACATGGCTTTGCCGATGGATTGTTGGCGGGATGACTGACTAAAAGTAGGAGGAGCAGGAACATCTGGAGTGACAGAAGGAGGGTATGACACATAGCTCACCTTCGGCTGAGGTGGTGGAGCCTTGGCTAACTGAAAGAGGTAGCGGCTGGCCACTTGGTGATTAGTGTTGCTCGCGAATATTCGCAATTTTTTTTTCTTTTTCTTCACAGTGATCACCCCTCTCTGCTTCCAGCTTGTGTGGTGTAAAGAAGGCTCTAATACTACTGTGTGAGACTGGCGTGTGAAAATTTGCATATGCGAAAATTCGCATATGCGAATTTCCGCATATGCGAATTTTCGCGTATGCTAATTTTGTAGATGTTAATTTTCACATATGTTAATTTTCGCATACGCGAATGTTCGCATATGCGAAAATAAAACGAGAATATAACGAATATGCGAATATTTGCGAATATATGACGAATATTCGTCCATATATTCGCAAATATTGGCGAATTCGAATATGGCCTATGCCGCTCAACACTATTGGTGATGCAGCAGGCTGGACCATTTCATCGGAGCCACGGTTCTCCCAGGCTGTTTTATAGTGGAGCTGGATATGTTGATGCAGGGCTATTGGACCAACATTGGGACCCTGGCCCACACTTCACTTTCTGCTGACACATCTTTTTTTTTATCAGAAAATTTTTATTGAACATTTTAGCATAAAACAAAGAACATACACAAACACAAAACTCCTGACCCACCCCTCCCACATAAATCCCTCCCTCATAAAAAAAACTCCCTTCCCCTTCCCCCATGTCCCGTGTCTTTCCCGGTAAACAAACTGAGGTATCATTACAGAGAAAACAGTAATGCAGTACCAGTCCATCGTCTGCACACAAAGAATAGCATTAAGGCAGAAAATATATCCTCATAGAAAAACAAGCACTACTCTCTGTCACGATTCGGCTTACAGGTTGTGGATCCACTGTGTCAGCGAGGGATTGGCGTGGACCGTGCCGGTGGACCGGTTCTAAGAGGCTACTGGTGTTCACCAGAGCCCGCCGCAAAGCGGGATGGTCTTGCTGCGGCGGTAGCAACCAGGTCGTATCCACTAGCAACGGCTCAACCTCGCTGACTGCTGAGAAGGCGTGGGACAGAAGGACTAGGCAGAGGCAAGGTCAGACGTAGCAGAAGGTCGGGGCAGGCGGCAAGGTTCGTAGTTAATATGGATAGCAGGAGATCAGGTAACACAGGCTTTGGACAACACTAAACGCTTTCACTGGCACAAGGCAACAAGATCCGGCAAGGGAGTGCAGGGGAAGTGAGGTGATATAGCCAGGGAGCAGGTGGAAGCCAATTAGGCTAATTGGGCCAGGCACCAATCATTGGTGCACTGGCCCTTTAAGTCTCAGAGAGCTGGCGCGCGCGCGCCCTAGAGAGCGGAGCCGCGCGCGCCAGCACATGACAGCCGGGGACCGGGACGGGTAAGTGACTTGGGATGCGATTCGCGAGCGGGCGCGTCCCGCTATGCGAATCGCATCCCCGCCGGCAATGTCAGTGCAGCGCTCCCGGTCAGCGGGTCAGACCGGGGCGCTGCAGGGAGAGAGACGCCGTGAGCGCTCCGGGGAGGAGCAGGGACCCGGAGCGCTCGGCGTAACACTCTCCAATATTATGGTGTATAAACAAGTACAGTCGGAGAAGTGTTAGACACATACAGACAGTGCAGGCAGAGAACAATTACATCCCACATAGAAGAGAGCAGCTAACAAACCACAGATCACATGGCCACATACATAAGGAAAGGAACAAAAAAAGGGGAAGCAAGGTCACAGTCCATATTAAGGAACAGATACTCCCAAACCCCCCATCATCACCTCCAGAGGAGTCCTGCGTAGGTACACTGATTGCAAACCAGGAGTATAAACCCAGGGACCCCAGATGAGTTCAAATTTACGTATGGATTTATGTTTAAGATATACACCTCTATTCTCCAATCTGATGATGTGATTCAGTTTAACAATGAGCTCACAAATAGTAGGAGGGGTAGCCCTCAACCAGTGTTGTGCAATCAATTTACGAGCCTGGTACAAAATTCTACTAATACCTAAACAAAGTCCACTATCTTCATCCAGCCCATCCAAATAACCTAAGATACAATTCAAGGGAGATAAGTCATTCTGCTGACACATCTTGCATGTGGCTATGTTAACCTCCTCTGATGAAAAACTGCCACACCGCCGAGTAGCTGATTTACCCACCAACAGTCCGCACTAATTGACTGCTACTGCCGCCGTCTCCAGGAACCCCTATTCCACTACCTCCCGGGAAGGTAGGCTGCCGCTGTTAGGATTCGGCAGGCTGGAGGTGGATCCTCTGTGTCAGCGAGGGATTGGCGTTGACCGTACCGGTGGACCGGTTCTAAGTTGCTACTGGTATTCACCAGAGCCCGCCGCAAAGCGGGATGGTCTTGCTGCGGCGGTAGCAACCAGGTCGTATCCACCGGTAACGGCTCAACCTCACTGACTGCTGTGAGTGGCGTCGGACAGGAGGACTAGGCAGAGGCGAGGTGAGACGTAGCAGAAGGTCAAGGCAGGCGGCAAGGTTCGTAGTCAAGGGTAACGGCAGAAGGTCTGGTAACACTGGTAAGGCAATCACAGGAACGCTTTCACTAGGCACAAAGCAACAAGATCCGGCAATGCAGGGAAGGGGAAGTGAGGTAATATAGGCCTGGAGCAGGTGAGCTAATTACACTGATTGGGCCAGGCACCAATTAGCGGTGCACTGGCCCTTTAAATCTTAGAGAACTGGTGCGCGCGCACCCTAGAGAGCGGAGCCGCGCGCGCCAGGACGTGACAGCCGGGGACCGGGACAGGTGAGTAGATTGGGATGCGATCCGCGAGCGGGCGCGTCCCGCTATGCGAATTGCATCCCCGCCGGCAGTGTCAGTGCAGCCCTCCCGGTCAGCGGGTCTGACCGGGGTGCTGCAGAGAGGAGAACGCCCCGAGTGCTCCGGGGAGGAGCAGGGACCCGGAGCGCTTGGCGTAACAGCCACGAAGCAAGTGGTCTCCCCCGGGGCATGTTTGGCTCCAGAATTTTCACTTCTGCCACCATGCTGACTGCAAACCATGCTATAACCTTGCTGGCTCAGCCGCTGCCTCATGGGCGACCTGCAACCCTGACCTGATCATCATCAACAAGTGTCTGCACGTCACTGATGTCCTCCTCAGGTTCCTCAACAGTGTCTGCTTCAAGACCCTGAACGCTGGCAACACCACATCCCACATCACTCTCCTCATCAAAACTTGCCCGCCTAGCGGAGGAAGCAGCGGATGTCTCCTCCACTTCTTGGCTAGGCAGTAGCTGCTGACTGTCCTCTATTAGATCGTCCTCAGTGAATAGTGGAGCTAAACCCACAGCATAAGATACTTCTGTAGGGGAGGGAACAGCAAAAGACAGAAGCAATGGGAGGACAGGGACTGTGAAGCCTGCGTTTGGGTGTACCAATTCCCTGGCAAATTCCCAGCCAGTGTAATCACTGGAGCTTCTATTTAAATGTGCACCCTCACCACTTCTAAATATGCACGTCTTGATAAAGAGCTCATTCCGAGCTAGAAATGTGTTGGAAGTGCTTTTAAATACCAATATTTACATCTACTCTGTTGGAATAAAGAAAACTTTTTATTGGGAGAAGCGTCTGTCTTTGGAGAAAATTATTTTTTAACCACTTTATTGTACTACTGCCTGCTGACCTCCTTGGATGTTCGGGTGCTCCAGGGCTGCTGACCCACCACTGATACGCTGTTGTAGATGTTATGCTCTGAGCATAACCAACTCTGGTGAGCACATATGTATTGGAAACTTTGCCTGCAATTGTTATGGTAATGCACTAGGATCGTGCTCCTCTTTTCTTTTTGTCTCTTCAGTGCACTTTCAGAGTATCTAGGCCCTTGAGAGTTTAACAGGTACAAATAGTACACTACTTAGATGTAGGTATGTGGAATGCACTTATGAGGGCTGAAAAATGTGCTACAGTACACTTAAAAAAGTATCTGAGTACAACACCAGCCGGCGAGTACTTGTACCTGGCCTTTCACAGTATCGAGGCCCTAGAGAGTTTAACAGGTACAAAATAGAACCCTACTTAGATGTAGGTATGTGTTATGCACTTATGAGGACAGACAAATGCACTACAGTACACTTACAAAAGTATCTGAGTACAACGCCAGCCGGTGAGTACTTTTGCCTGGATTTTCACAGCATCTAGGCCCTTGACAGACTAACAGGTATGAAATAGTACACAACTTAGATGTAGTTATGTGATATGCACTTATGAGGGCAGAAAAAATTGCTACAATACACTTAAAAACATATTGGAGTCAAACACCAGCCAGTGATTACTTTTGGCTGTCCTTTCACAGTATCTAGGCCCTTGACAGATTGACAGGTACAAAATAGTACACTACTTAGATGTAGGTATGGGATATGCACTTATGAGGGCCGAAAAATGTGCTACAATACACTTAAAAAACATATTGGAGTACAACACCAGCCGGTAACTACTTTTGCCTGGCCTTTTAACAGTATCTAGGCCCTTGAGAGTTTAACAGGTACAAAATAGTATACTACTTAGATGTAGTTATGTGGTATGCACTTATGAGGGCAGAAAAATGCGCTACGGTATGCTTAAAAAAACATATTTTTGCACAACACCAGCAGGACACAACAGTGCTGCAGTACACAGTCGCTGTGTACTAAACCCAAAATTGTACTCTCTCAAAGACTATTAGGAATGGACTGCTAGGTATTATACCGTCTACAGACTAGTATAACCAGCAGATGATTTGTTGTGGAGCAAAGACACAGAATTGCGCTGAAAAATTATTCCTGCCTCCTCTGCTCATAAGGTTTGAGGCTGCTTGTTGAAATGTATGAGGCAACACACAGCTCTCTGCCCCTCTCTGTAATACAATGCTGTAGAAACTTACTGGGAGGTTACTGGCTGCAGTAAAAATAATTTTCAGTTGAAAAAAGCACTGCTCTTTGTCCACTAGAACGCTGATGTGACTAGGAGGTGGATCGCTGCTGGAAAAAGCTTTTCTGTGTAACACACACACAGGCTGTCCGTCCTATCTCTCTGCAGTGTAATGAATGAATTGACTGGCCTCAATATGGCTGCTGATTGTATAGGAGTACAGGGGTGACTGGCTGTTGATATGCTGCATCCTGCATGTGATTCAGGGTCATCCCGCCTACCTCACATGTGGAGTCGCCATTATAGATGCCCTGGAGCCTGGATCGCACTAAATGGAGTTTAAAGAAGTGATTCATGCTATAGAATTGCAGCGATATTTGCATTCATCATGAATTGAATTTTCCTGAAACAAATTCGGATTCGTCAGCTTCGATTCGCTCCTCTCTAATGGTAATAGTCCCATGCCACATTAAACGAACAGTAGTCATCTAGACTCAGTGATAAATAAATATTTAGACAACTGAACACAGCATTTAATACATAATCCTTATAGTGTCTCCCTGTATCTCGAGGTTAGTAAACATGATACCTATAGTTTTCAATCTCAAGCTAACACAGTGAAGATTGAAGCATCTCATGTATTTGTTTTTCTCAAGACTCTCACTTTGTTTTGTAAAAACACTGTAGAAAGACCATCATCTCAAATTTGGTTTTGGACAACTGGACTTAATATACTTTTATTGTGAAGACAACAGAAAGGAAAGGTCCGCGTCTCCTCATCCTAGCGCATGGTAATCTCCACAAGTTACAAGCAAGGAAAGGCAGGAACCAGCGCTGTATAATCTTCAGATTTATTGGAGGTTAAAACACAGAGCAGGATAAAAACACATACCAGCACGCGGAAATAGCAGTGACGCGTTTCAGGTCATGTGACCCTTCGTCATACTGATGCAAGGTGAATGAAACGCACGTATTTATGCAGCGATTCACAGGTGAGGCCAAGTGGTCACTGAAGAAAGAAACTTTATTGTAGTCCTGATGCTGTGAAGTACACCTAACATTCCACATAAAGGTATGTAAACATAATACATAGGACATGGAACGAAACAACAGCATTACAAACTACAATTGCTTTATACATCAAAAATAGAAAAAACATTTTCCAATATTTAGTGAAGTAAGGGCATAGAGACTAATAGTGTAAGCCATCAATCATAATATAAAATGATATCTGATCTCAAATTAGGACCATGGGCTTGGTAACACTGTAAATTATATATCCAAAAAACATGATGAGGATTGGATATGCTAACATGTTCTTGAATCCCAAGTTTAAATGGGCGTTTGGTACTTCCTATGTATGACAACTGACATAACGTAAACATAATCCTGTATACCACATATGGCGTCTGGCAATTCATAAAGGATTTAATAGGCAGTTTGTGTTGGTCAGATAGCCCTTGTGTGAATGCACACTTATGGGCAAATTTACTAGGACACTTGTTTTGCTGTAGGTAACCCTGGTTTTAATCTCTTTCAATCTAGATCTCCGCCCATGGATAATTTCCAGGATCTTGTCATACAGTATCTTATGTGTTTACAACACAATCTGCACGACAATATTCCTGAAAACTTGTCCAGGAGGGGGGAAATGGCTATTCAGCAATTGAAAGATAACCACAAATTGGTTATACGGGCAGCGGATAAAGAGAGGGGCAGTGATATGTATGAACAGGTCACTTTATTGTCAGCTGAATAGAACCCTGTTAGGTGACACCAAAACGTACAGTCATTTGAAGTGTGATCCCACTGAGATGTTCACACAGGATCTCACTCAACTTCTGAACACAGGATTACATATGGGGGTCATTTCTCAGAAACAATTTGACTATATTTTCGTATCTAATCCCGTCACCCCAGTATTGCACTCATTCCCAAAGGTTCACAAGGGCCGATTCCCACCACCTATGAGACACATTGTGGCGGGCATCGGCTCCTTAAACGAACATTTGTGTGAGTGGGTGGATTCCATCCTCCAGCCCCTAGTTCCTCTTTGTCCAAGTTACATTAAGGACACCCAACATTTATTGTCCATTGTCAGCCAGTCTGTACAAGTACATCATGAATTTATTTTCTAACTACAGTGCTGAATTAAAATGATTTACACTGGAGCCATTACATTACATTATGCCACACAATTTTTTCATGTTTGAAGATGAATCCTACAAACAAAAGACTGGACATCAATGGGGCGAAGTCCTCCCCATCGGCAGACAAATTGTATGTCTTTTGGTGGGAACTACAGTACATTTTTTGTGTGGACAACCCCTTTTTTTCAAAACATTATTTGTTACGGGCGATTTGTGGACGATGTCCTCATTATTGGGTCATCCACACAGGAACATGTACATCGGTTCATTCATTATGTTAACAATAATTTTCACAATTTTCTTTTTACTTTTTCATGGCATCAGCATGAGGTTTCATTTTTAGACACTATTCTTTCTTGTACATACAGAAAACATACTTACTTGTACATACAGAAAACTGAGTGCCGGCAATACATTGCTGAGAGCCGAGTCTTGTCACCAACAACATACAATTAAATCTGTCCCTGTGGGGGAGTTCACAAGGGCCAAATGTAACTGTTCATCCCCTCATTCATACAATCAAGAATCTGTAGTAGTCAGCAGCAAGGATAGAGAATCACTATTAGTGCTGAAACCGCATAATGTGAACAAATCAGACAGGTTATCTAAGGTTTCTTTTGTTACAACTTTTAGTGATGAATACCAGCAAGTCACCAATATTGTTAGGAAATATCTTCCCATTTTACACCTGGATCCGTCCCTAGCTAAAATTTAGAAACATGGCTGCAATTTTTCCTCTCGAAGGGATCCCACCCGTGGCAATTTATTATCTCCCAGTATGTTTCCACCTTGCAACCACATTCTGACACCTGGCTAGCGTTAAAAGGATTTCTTCCTTGTGGCAATTCTATATGTGTGGTGTATAGATTTGCTCATAAGTTTGCATTCACACCAGGGCTGTCTGACCAACACAAACTGCCTATTAAATCCTTTATCAATTGCCAGACGCCATAATGTGATATACAGGATTATGTGCACATTATGTCAATTGTCATACATAGGAAGTACCAAATGCCCATTGAAACTTTGGATTCAAGAACATGTTAGAAGGATATCCAATCCTCATCATGTTAACATTTGTAGTGCCTCCAAATACTTCTGAGATCAACATGATGGTGATACTTCTTGTTTTCATGGCATAGAAAAGGTGTATAAGCCAAAGCGAGGTGGTGACCGGGTAAAAGCTCTCCCTAATCGAGAAGTTTTTTGGATATATAATTTACAGTGTTACCAACCACATGGTCTTTATTTGAGATCAGATATCATTTTATATTATGATTGATGGCTAACACTATTTGTCTCTATGCCCTTACTTCACCAAATATTGGAAAATATTTTTCAATTATTGATGTATAAAGCAATTATAGTTTATAGTGCTGTTGTTTCGTTCCATGTCCTATGTATTATGTTTCCGTACCTTTCTGTGGAATGTAAGGTGTACATCACAGCATCAGGACTACAAGAGGTTAATGAAGTTTCTTTCTTCAGTGACCACTTGGCCTCACCTGTGAATCGCCGCATAAATACACTTTTATTGTATTTTACTCTGCTATAAACAAATTTTAGTATCTGTCTACCTTTGAGCAGAGGGCAAAAGGGGAGGTCAGCATTACAACAAGGCCTGACAGAAAACAGGAAAATTCTGGCTTCAGAGCCATAAGCCAGGGATTCCATAAGCAAAATAAAATTATATCTTGATTTATATTTATACTTATTATGATTACGCCTGACAATTGAATTTCTCTACCTGAAAACTTTGGGGAGAAAAGACACTTGTATTGGCTGGATTTTGTTTCATGCCCTGAACTGTCTAAAAATGTTGTTAATTTTGAGAATCCAGAACTTATGAGATTCATTTTAGAAATATCTCTCAAAATGGCATCTGCTACAACTAACCTTACATAGCTACACATACCTGTGTTGCCCATCATTGCCCATACTGTAATGCTGCTGTTTTGGCTAATGCTTCTATTATGCTCATGCAGTCATACATCTGGACTGTAGCAGACCTTAGATTCCTATACATGACTTCTCAGGGCGAAACATGATCCAGACCAAATTTATTTAGACAGACTCAAATCTTACAAAAGATTCTAATGAATCAGACGTTAAATAAATTTCAAGAATACTATCAACATAGAAAAGTGTCTTGAACTGAACAAATAACGATTATGTAATAATAAGAAGGCCAACCACATCCTCACCATACTTATTCTGTCCTATTGAATTTTTCCCAATAAAGCCATCCGTCATGGGTGCCTCTTTTCCCCATATTGTTTCATTTATATATTGAGCCCTTAGTGTCTGCTTTTAGAAGTGCCTCTGAAATTAAGAGGCTTGGGTTTTGGGGGGAAAAATAGGATCCCATCTTATATGCGGAAGATCTTCTGCTTTTTCTCAGTAATCCGGAAAAGATGTTGTCAAAAGTTATGGAAATTGTCAATAAATTTGGAGAGTTATGAGGAACAGGGGTGAATTGGGAAAAATCTTTCCTGTTTCCAGTAGTAGAGGGGGCGAGTCCAAGAGTTACAGGAGTGACAATTTGAATAAGGGAGAATCTCTAAAATACTTAGAAATAGAGATTTCCCTGAGTAAAATCTTGTATAAAAGCTCCAAAGAAAAGTTGAGATATGGATCAAGCTCTTTCTGGTGCAAGCTGATAGAATTACAGTATTACAAATGGTGATGCTTCCACAAGTTTCATATATTATCAGAGCTTCCAAGGACTGGATCCCAGAGTGTTGGTTCTGGGGCCTGAAAGCAGTATTGAACAAATTAATTTGGGGACTAAGCAGAGTATAGCTGAAATATTCCTGTCTGACCCTACCTTTCTGGTGACTAAAGCACAGGATATTAAGAACGGGAAGAATATTTGTCTTTTGGAAGGTATGTTACACTCTTTTAAGGGGTTCTTTAGGGGTCTCCCAGAGATGATGGAGGCTCAGGCATATAGACAAACACACTTTAAAAAAATTATACTATAAGGTTTGGAATGAAATTAAGATAGTTTGTAAAATTAAAGGGTGTTTTGTATTCACTCAACTATTGGGAAATCACAAATTTATAGAATTCAATAAAGGAAGCTATAGTCGATTCTGGTCACAATATCGGATTAACGGCCGCCACGTCCCCTACATAGACATGAATGTAGGTGGCGTGGCATGATGTCAACATAATGTTCAGAACGCCAGGTGCTAAATAGAGATCGCAGAGGGTAGAGGATAATATGTCTAGGGGAGGAGAATGCACTTGAATTCCTCAATTTTTTTTTTTTTTACAGTTTACAATTTACCTCATTCTGACTGTATGTGGGGTGAAATTAAGGTAAACTTATTTTCATTGATATAGGTAAAAAAAAATTTCCCAAGAAAAATAATGTCAATAAAATTTGAAGCTAAGATTTGTAGCTAATTTGCCATTGATTTGTTGAAGAATACAGTATGTAATGCAGGTTTTAGCATTCATCTTCTCCTGCAGGGATGCCTATTCTTTGAACCAAAGAAGGATGGTTCTTAAAGTTCTTGCAATGAGTACAGAGTACTTTAGATTCCAACTCAATGGCAGCTGCACTGCAGTAACCTTGGGCCACCATCACACAATAAACATAGCCATTTGCTTTTGACCTTATTTAAAGGGGTACTTCACTCCCCAGCGTCTGGAACATTTAGTTCTGAACACTGGGTGCGGGCTACCGTGGTTGCCCTGCCCCCTAGGGAAGTCACGCCCACACCCGTGATGTCACTCCCCCCCCTCAATGCAAGTCTATGGGAGGGGTCGTGACGGCTGTCATGTCCCCTTCCCATAGACTTGCATTGAGGGTGTGGGGGTTGACATCACGGGAGCGTGACGTCACGAGGGGGCGGGGTGACCACGGAAGCCTGCACCCAGAATTTGGAACTAAATGTTTTGGATGCTGGGGAGCGGACTACCCCTTTAATGTGTGTACGCCATAGCAGTCAGTGGCTCTGCCAAACAGTTAACAGGGTATACATATAAAATGCGTAGAAAACCCTTTCAATCCTGTAGCTATATGTTTAAAGCATCCATAAACTCTGTATTTCACACTTTTCTTCTCAAATCACTTGTTGAGAATCTATTCCCAAAGTGCAGTTCACTCCAACCAGACTTGGTTACAGGTTAGGAATAAGAGGAGTATGTTGTAAATTGAAAGCTAGATGCTAGAATTTTTCACAACCAACTACAGTACTTGAATAAGTAGTAGGCATATATGGAGAGACTAGCTTTTGCCCGCGGCTTCACTTGCGTTAAATTTGGGGTAACATAGATTTACTTTTTACGATCCTATAGTAATGAGGCCTCTCTGGGTAAAGTCTATGGGCATCCAAACACCCTGAAACATTACATCTGCTGTTTCATGGAATTGAAGATCGACATCCTTTGAGGACTTTTACCGAGTCTGCGCGCAGGGGAACCCGCCTTCTTGCGCTGCTTATATACTGCCAACAGTCCTCATATCCCATTCTCATATCCGGTCCTCCTATCCCATCCTCCTATCTCGACCTCCTATCCCGACCTCCTATCCCGACCTCCTATCCTGTCCTCATATCCCGTCCTCCTATCTTGACCTCCTATCTCGACCTCCTATCTCGACCTGCTATCTTTACCTCCTATCCTGACCTCCTATACCGACCTCCTATCCTGTCCTCCTATCCTGTCCTCCTATCCTGACCTCCTATCCCATTCTCCTATCCCGTCCTCCTATCCCGACCTTCTATCCCATCCTCCTATCTCGACCTCCTATCCCGTCCTACTATCCCGTCCTCCTATCCTGTCCTCCTATCCCGTCTACCTATCTCGACCTCCTATCTCGTCCTCCTATCCCGTCCTCCTATCCCGTCCTCCTATCCCGTTCTCCTATCTCGACCTCCTATCTCGACCTCCTATCCCATCCTCCTATCTCAACCTCCTATCTTGACCTCATATCCCATCCTCCTAACTCAACCTCCTATCTCGACCTCCTATCTTGACCTCCTATCCTGACCTTCTATCACCACCTCCTATCCCGATCATCCTGTCCTCCTATCTCGACCTCCTATTTCGACCTGTTATCCCATCCTCCTATCCTGTCCTCCTATCTCAACCTCCTATCTCGACCTCCTATCCCGACCATCCCATCCTCCTATCTCGACCTCCTATTTCGACCTCCTATCCCGACCTCCTATCCCGTCCTCCTATCCCGTCCTCCTATCTCGACCTCCTATCTCGACCTCCTATCCCGACCTCCTATCCCGACCTCCTATCCCGATCTCCTATCCCGACCTCCTATCCCGTCCTCCTATCCCGTCCTCCTATCTCGACCTCCTAACCCGACCTCCTATCCCGACCTCCTATCCGGACCTCCTATCCCGACTTCCTATCCCGACTTCCTATCCCATCCTCCTAGTACGACCTCCTATCCCAACCTCCTATCCTGACCTCCTATCCCGTCCTCCTATCCCGTCCTCCTATCTCAATCTCCTATCCCGACCTCCTATCCCGACCATTCCATCCTCCTATCTCGACCTCCTATCCTGTCCTCCTATCTTGACCTCCTAACCCGACCTCCTATCCCGTCCTCATATCCATCCTCATATCCCGTCCTCCTATCCTGTCCTCCTATCTTGACCTCCTAACCCGACCTCCTATCCCCACCTCCTATCCCAACCTCCTATCACGACTATCTTGACCTCCTATTTACACCTGCTATCTCGACCTCCTATCCCTACCTCATATCCCGATATCCCATCCCGTCCTCATATCCCGACCTGTAATATGTGTACCAGGTATTGAAATATCTCCAGCCGTATAAAAGTTATATGGGAACATACATTTCCCATTGATTTGCATGGTAATTTAAATAAAAAACCCAACCCTCACAAATGGGGGTAGTTAAGGGTTAAATTAACTATCCTATATTTTAAGTGGGCATATAAGTAACATGTGACCAAGTATTGTCGAAATATGTCCTGCCGTTTGGAAGTTATGCAGTAACATATATTTCACATAGACTTGTATGGGACTTTAAAAAAAAAAAAAAAAAACGTTTTCTCCCCCTTAACTTCTTCAGGACACAGGGCGTATAGATACCATATCCATAGGCGTATGGATACCGTATCCATATGCCCGTGGGAATTCCGGTCCCCACCGCTAGCCGATTGGGGACCGGAGCCGGATGCCTGCTGAAATCGTTCAGCAGGCATCGCGGCATATCGCCCAGGAGGGTCATTATGCCCCCCCATGTCGGCGATGGCCGCAGATCGCTGGACAATTCAGTCCAGCGATCTGCTGCGATTCCAGGTCAATCGGGTCTCCAGTGACCCGGTGACCCGGAATTACTGGCTGATCGGCCATAGCCAGCAGGGGTGAGGTGGCACTGGTGCTACCTCACGATCGCCCTGATTCGTCGTCCGGTTTACCGGCCGACCAATCAGGGCACCTGCTGTGGGTATCACTCACGCAACCCGCTCCGCCCCTCTTCCGGAGGACGTCAGCGGGTGCGGGAAGTGAACCTCGATCCCAAGCTTCAATGTTGGGATCGGGGCCCCAGGAGCGGCGGCGAGGGACTGACCTGTGTCCCGGAGCAGCAGTAGGAGGGCAAAAAGGGCATGCTGGGAGCTGTAGTTATGCAACAGCAGGAGGCAGATCACCACAACTCCCAAAATTCCCTTATGGGCATGCTGGGACTTATAGTTTTGCAACAGCTGGAGGCACATTTTTTCTATGGAAAAGTGTACCTTCAGCTGTTGTATAACTACAACTCCCAGCTTGCACAAACAGCTAAAGTGCATGCTGGGAGTTATAGTGGTGCATCTGCTGGTTGCATAACTACAACTCCCAGCATGCCCGTTGGCTGTCGGTGACTGCTGAGAGTTGTAGTTTTACAACAGCTGAAGGCACACTGGTTGTGAAACTCAGAGTTTTTTTTAACCTAACAGTGTTTCATGACCGGTGTGCCTCCAGCTGTTGCCAACCGTATATGCTGGGAGTTGTAGTTTTGCAACAGCTGGAGGCACACTGGTTGTGAAACACTGAGTTAGGTCACAAACTCAGTGATACATAACCAGTGTGCCTACAGCTGTTGCAAACTACAACTCCCAGCATGCACTGTATATGCTGGGAGTTGTAGTTTTGCAACAGCTGGAGGCACACTGGTTGTGAAACACTGAGTTAGGTCACAAACTCAGTGATACATAACCAGTGTGCCTACAGCTGTTGCAAAACTAAAACTCTCAGCATGTACAGTCTGTCAGTGCATGCTGGGAGTTCTAGTTTTGCAACAGCTGGAAGTCCCCCCCCCCTCCCCAATGTGAACGTACAGGGTACACTCTCATGGGCGGAGGTTTACAGTAAGTATCTGGCTGCAAGTTTGAGCTGCGGCAAATTCTCTGCCGCAGCTCAAACTGCCAGCGAGAAACTACTGTGAACCCCCGCCCGTGCGACTGTACCCTAAAAACACTACACTACACTAACACAAAATAAAATAAAAAGTAAAAAACACTACATATACACTTACCCCTACACAGCCCCCCTCCCCTCCCCAATAAAAATGAAAAACGTCTGGTACGGCACTGTTTCCAAAACGGAGCCTCCAACGGTTGCAAAACAACTCCTCCCAGTATTGTCGGACAGCCGTTGACTGTCCAGGCATGCTGGGAGTTTTGCAACAGCTGGAGGCACCCTGTTTGGGAATCACTGGCGTAGAATTCCCCTATGTCCACCCCTATGCAAGTCCCTAATTTAGGCCTCAAATGCGCATGGCGCTCTCACTTTGGAGCCCTGTCGTATTTCAAGACAATCGTTTAGGGTCACATATGGGGTATCGCCGTACTCGGGAGAAATTGTGTTACAAATTTTGGGGGGTATTTTCTGCTTTTACCCTTTTTAAAATGTAAAATTTTTGGGAAAACAAGCATTTTAGGTAAAAAAAAAAATTTTTTTTTACATATGCAAAAGTCGTGAAACACCTGTGGGGCATAAAGGTTCACTTAACCCCTTGTTACGTTCCCTGAGGGGTCTAGTTTCCAAAATGGTATGCCATGTGTTTTTTTTTTGCTGTCCTGGCACCATAGGGGCTTCCTAAATGCGACATGCCCCCCGAGCAAAATTTGGTCTCGAAAAGCCAAATATGACTTCTTCTCTTCTGAGCATTGTAGTTCACCTGTACTGCACTTCAGGTAAACTTATGGGGTACCTCCATACTCAGATGAGATGGGGTTACTAATTTTGGTGGGTATTTTCTGCTATTAACCCTTGCAAAAATGTGAAATTTGGGGGGAAACACATTTTTGTGACATTTATTTTATTTTTTTTTTACATATGCAAAAGTCATGAAACACCTATGGGGTATTAAGGCTCACTTTATTCCTTGTTACGTTCCTCAAGGGTTCTAGTTTCCAAAATGATATGCTATTTGTTTTTGTTTTGTTTTTGCTGTTCTGGCACCATAGGGGCTTCCTAAATGCAACATGCCCCAAAAACCATTTCAGAAAAACGTACTCTCCAAAATCCCCTTGTCGCTCCTTCGCTTCTGAGCCCTCTACTGTGCCCGCCAAACACTTTACATAGACATATTAGGTATTTCCTTACTCGAGAGAAATTGGGCTACAACTATAAGTATAAATCTTCTCCTTTTACCCCTTGTAAAAATTCAAAAATTGGGTCTACAAGAACATGCAAGTGTAAAAAATTAAGATTGTGAATTTTATCCTTCACTTTGCTGCTGTTCCTGGGAAACACCTAAAGGGTTAAAACGCTGACTGAATGTCATTTTGAATACTTTGGGGTGTGTAGTTTTTATAATGGGGTAATTTATGGGGTATTTCTAATATGAAGACCCTTCAAATCTACTTCAAAACTGAACTAGTCCCTGAAAAATAGTGAGTATGGAAATTTTGTGAAAAATTGGAAAATTGCTGCTGAACTTTGAAGTCCTCTGATGTCTTCCAAAAGTAAAAGCACATCAATTTTATGATGCAAACATAAAGTGGACATATTGTATATGTGAATAAAAAAAAATATTTGGAATATCCATTTTCCTTACAAGCAGAGAGCTTCAAAGTTAAATAAATGCAAAATTTTCAAATTTTTCATCAAATTTTGGGATTTTTCACCAATAAAGGATGCAAGTTACTACAAAGTTTTACCACTATGTTAAAGTAGAATATGTCACGAAAAAACAATCTCGGAATCAGAATGATGACTAAAAGCATTCCAGAGTTATTAATGTTTAAAGTGACAGTGGTCAGAATTGCAAAAAACGGCCCAGTCCTTAAAGTGAAAAAGGGCTAAGTCCTTAAATCCTTTTTTATTCCTTGTCTAAATCTTAAAAACAACACCTGTGCAAAAATTCAGGTTTCTAGGTGAAAGGGTTTAGGCTGGGCGTTGATGAGTCAGTGAGTCAGGTCTTTTTTTATATATAAGATTTATCATGCTACTTTATAGTAAAATATAGTAAGATTGTCTTTGGGGCCCAACAATCAATCAGAGATTAGTGTTGAGCGGCATAGGCCATATTCGAATTCGCGAATATTCGCGAATATATGGACGAATATTCGTCATATATTCGCGAATATTCGCATATTCGTTATAGTCTCGTTTTATTTTCGCATATGCGAATATTCACATATGCGAAAATTAGCATATGTGAAATATCAGCAAATACAAAACTAATGCACGCGAAACTTCGCATATGCGAAAATTAGCATATGCGAATTTTCGTATATGCAAATTTTCGTACGCCAGTCTCACACAGTAGTATTACAGCCTTCTTTACACCACACAAGCTGGAAGCAGAGAGGGGTGATCACTGTGATGTGTACTGTGAAGAAAAAAAAAACAAAAAAAAAACGAATATTCGTAATTACGAATATATAGCGCTATATTCGCGAAATTCGCGAATTCGCGAATATGCGATATTCGCGAATAATATTCGAATTGCGAATATTCGCGAGCAACACTATCAGAGATTAGCTTTTATTTCTCATATTGTGCTGGTAAAATAAAAGCTGAGTTCTGATTAGTTGCTATGGACAACAAAGAGAATCTCACAGTTTGATAAAATAGAAATAGAATAGAAAGATGTGATTAAGTATGCAAATTTTTATATTACTTACCATGCAAATCATACATAGCATAGTGTGTGTATCTGTTAAATATCCTTCAGTCACATACAGTAGATGTAATTTCTATTATCTGAAAACTGGCCATAATATTTAATTGTTTATCTGTTTTGCATTGGGAACCCACAGGCTTTCATCAATTTGTTTGTAGTATCCAAGTATCCCATGTCGCCCTTCTTATCTGTTGGTTCCACCCTATTTACAGTAATCTGCAATGATCTATCTAGTCTATTTTACTACTTACCACAAATAGTATATGGAATTGGTTACTGACTTCGGGTTTCAATATTCATGTTTAAACTATTATTTATTTAGTTACCTCTTAAGTGTCTGTTCACACTGAGTAATTCAAAAGGAATTTACTTGAGTAATTCCTCTTGAATTCTCCATTCTCCAAATTAATCCACATCTCCTCTGCCCATTGACTTTAATGTTTTTTCCGCTGTCCTGTTCACACTGCGGAAATTCTGCTAGCGGAATTCTGACACTGAATTCCGTTCTGCTTGAAGAATGAGCATGTCCATTCTCCAAGCAGAATCCGCTAGCAGAAATCAATAGATGTCAATGGTAAAAAAAAATTCCGTCCGACATCGTTTTTGCATGGAATTCGAGCGAAAATGGCTGAAAAACCCTTCACTTCATTCTCCTCCATTTCGGCGCACAATTCCGTGCACAATTCGATGCAAATTGCGTGCAAATTTCGCATGAATTTCGCACGAAAATAAAATTCTTTTTTCCACCGTAAATTTCGGCGTGAATTACTCTTGATTTACTTCGTGTGAACGCACCCTAAGTATCAGTGATAGGCTTTTTATGGTCGCAGAATGTTTTTCCACAACGTCCACCACTATAAAATATAGGCACCTGTTTATCTTCAGCCTGTTTGTGACCGACCACAAAACTAGAATAAGTCTGCTAAAGTCCAAAACTATTCCCTTTGGTAGAATCTAAGGCACCCAGTAGCTATTCACCAGAGCCCACTTGGAAGGCAGGAGGGATTTTGCTGCTAATATTGCAAGAAAAAAAGGCTACAAAGCCAGAGGACTAGGAACAGGTGTGAGAGTAGTTGATTAGTCCAGTGTCAGAATGCCAGGAAAACACAGATAAACCAAATAATGTCAAAGCCAGGGGTTATTTAGATTAATTATCCAAATTCCACTAAAGTCTAGTATCCACTAAACACCAAGAGATAGATAAACAGCAATGCATAGAAGTCAGGAGGCATTAAAAAAATACAGACACTTACCGTTTGTAAGTGCTTGATGTAACAACAGCTCCTAGGGCCAAGAATGGTTGCACAGAGGACTGAGATGTTGAGCCCATATGGGTTCTGGTGGCCATATTATATTGATTCCCAGAGCCATCATGAGGACCCTAGCAATAGCTGCTGCAGGAACATGGACAGGTAAGTTCCCTACAGTGTTACAGTATGGGTCACTGAGTTATTTGAAGGTCAACATGCTGGTTTTGATTTATTTATTTTATGATGGAGTTATAAAATTAAGTTGGATTTTATATATATTTATATTATTTATTTTTTTTCATTCCATTGAGTGCTGGATACTCCTGTTTGGATTTGTCTATAGTAAACTAATACTTTACTTAGACAGATCTTCCCTTCTTTAATACAGCCTTCTTACAAAGACACATTGTATATGCTGCTGAAAAGAAGAGTGGAAATTAAAGTGCAATCATAACGTTACATCCTTTTTAGAAGTTATCATTGAACAAGAAGCTACATTTTTTTATTTTATTTAATTTTTGTAGCATTTTGCTTTAAGAGTTTTCTTATTGTACAGTGAATATTTGATTAAACATTTTGGAACAAACCACTTTAAATTTGCAAATTTCCTTGACCTGATGTTCAGGAAATCAATTTAGTTGAGAACTGATAGATATAACCAACGTGCATGTGCATTAATGTAAATGTGTTTGGTTGCTAATTCTTAGGAGATGTAATTAGAAATGATTTTGCATTTACTGTACATTGTTTATAAAATATTAAGAGAGACATTGGGTCAATGGTCCAATGCACAGCATGAATATACACTGGTCAAAAAAAGAAAGGAAACACTTAAAGAACACAATGGAACTCCAAGTCAATGACACTTCTGTGAAATCACACTGTCCACTCAGGAAGCAACACTGATTGACTATCAATTTCACATGCTATTGTACAAATGGAAATTATAGGCAATTAGACACCCCCAAAAAAGGAGTGGTTTTGCAGGTCCGTGACCACAGACCACTTCTCATTTCCTATGCTTCCTGGCTGATGTTTTGGTCACTTTTGAATGCTGGCAGTGCTTTCACTGTAGTGGTAGCATGAGACAGAGTCTACAACCCACACAAGTTGTTCAGGTAGTGCAGCTCATTCAGGATAGCACATCAATGCGAACTGTGGCAAGAAGGTTTGCTGTGTCTGTCAGCATAGTGTCCAGAGCATGGAGGCGCTACCAGGAGACAGGCCAGTACATCAGGACACAAGGAGGAGGCCGTAGGAGGGAACAACCCAGCAGCAAGACCGCTACCTCCACCTTTGTTCAAGGAGGAGCAGGAGGAGCACTGCCAGAGCCCAGCAAAATGACCTCCAGCAGGCCACAAATGTGCATGTGTCAACTCAAACAGTCAGAAACAGACTCCATAAGGATGGTATGAGGGTCAGAAGTCCACAGGTGGGGGTTGTGTTTACAGCCCAACACCATGCAGGATGTTTGGCATTTGCTAGAGAATTGGCAAATTCATCACTGGTGCCCTGTGCTTTTCACAGATGAAAGCAGGTTCATACTGAGCACATGTGACAGATGTGACAGAGTCACACTACTGAGCCTCATTTTGACTTGTTTTAAGAACATTACATCAAAGTTGGATCAGCCTGTAGTGTGGTTTTCCACTTTGATATTGAGTGTGACTCCATATCCAGACCTCCATGGGTTGATAAATTTGATTTCCATTGATCATTTTTTGTGTGATTCTATTGTGAGCACATTAAACTATGTAAAGAGTAATTCATTCATTCAGATCTAGGATGTGTTATCTTAGTGTTCCCTTCATTTTTTTGAGCAGTCTATATATCGTACAAGACATACATTTGTTTAATATTTTGAAACTTTACTAGTACAACCAAAAACAAATTGTATACTGGCAAGCTGCCTTAGGGCAAGAGTCAGATAACACAGTAAGCCATGAATAAATATTTTAAGCAGATGGGCAAATTTTAGACATATTTTATATAGAAATTATACTAGTGACCAAATTTTTTTTTTTTAAATCTTGTACGTAATAAAAACAATCTGTACACATAAAAGAGTACCAAATGAATAAGTAAAATGTGTATGAGTAAAGCAGTAAAATAAAAAAATTGTAATTTTATCTAACCCTCTAAGGACACAGGGTGTATATGTACACCCTGCACCTACTTCCATTATGTATTGTACACTAAAATAAACTATCTGCACATATAGAAGAGTAAAAAATAAATACATAAAATGTCTATCTAATAACAATCTATAAGTAAAGCAGTAAAAAAAAATAATACATTTTATTTAACTGCATTAATTTTTTAAGACACAGTGCGTAAATGTAAGTCATAGCAGGATGGTCCCAGCTGTTGTCATCAGCTGTGACCTATGGCAAATGCCACACATCCCCGATCAGGGTGATGTTTGGCATTAACTTGTTAGACACCACAATCAAGGTTGTTTAAGGCATCTAAAATGAAAAAAATAATAATAATTCTGGCTGCTTATCTTAAGATGTCATGTAATAGTCCACTATGAAGACTTAAAGATAGTAAAAAAAAAAAAAAAAAAAAAGGTTAACAAATGTAAATAAAAGTAAATGAATCTCTTCCCTAATAAAAGTTTTAATAACCCCCTTTTCCCAATTTTTAAATAAAATAAAATAATCTAAACAAAAATATACATAAATATAGGTGGTATCACTGTGTATGTGTGTGTGTAAACGTTTTGAACTATAAAAATACAACCTTAATAAAACCGCATGGTCAATGATATGAATGAAGCATTTTTTGTTAACTTTTTATAACTTACCATGAAAAATGATAAAAAGCGATCAAAAAGTCCCATCAAAATAAAAATGGTACCTATAAAAACTACAGATCATGGCTGAAAAACTAAGGAGGCCATATTCATCCCTGTATCTAAAAAATAGGGGCCAGAAAATAATTAATCAAACAAATTTTCTTACAAAAATTATAATTTTTCTAAAGTAGTGAAGTAAATTAGAACCTATATAAATTATGTATCATTGTAATCATATGGCACTGCACAGAAACAAAAGTAACCAAAAATTACAGAATGTTTTTTTTTTTTGCCCCACAAATATTTTCGGGGGATTTAGTCAAAGATTTTATGGTGAAATGATTGATGTTATTACATAGTATACTTTTTGGCACTAAAAACATGCCCTCATACGGATCTGTAGATGGAAATTTGAAAGTGTTATGAATATTAGAAAACACAAAAATTTTTAAATGAATGTGTCCTCAAGGGGATAAAGGGAAACTGACTATAGATTGACACATATTAACCTGAATATACAGGTGAATAGTGTGCATGATTCTTATTTAAAAAAAATAAAAATAATTGTCAAAATACGTACAGCTGTTCCAGATATGTTTTTACGTTTGTATGCAAATTTTATTTTCAGCAACATCAATGCCATTCTCTGTGTCCTATTCTTGTGGTCCTATACATAAATATACATGCCCTCCTCTATCCCACATCTCAGTGATGTGAAGGTCTTAGACTATGTAACACAATGTTAAAGCACTACCCTGCATGCGCCAAGGCCATATAACATCCAAAAGTGCTTTCTCAAATCAGCAGCCATTGCTGAAGAGTGTACTGAGAGTGTACCATGGCCTTGATACATGAACCGTTGCGCCGAAACATTGGATCACCTTGTCAAGGACTCTCGTGTCATGGAGATGTGGGAGAGAGGAGGGCATGAATATTTATGAATATGGCAGCATGAACGTGGATGGCACAGAATTTGCACAATGTCTCGAATCCCATTTCTATTGTGCACAAAATAATATTTGCATATAAGCAAAAAAACATATATCTCAGGTATGGCTGCATGGATTTTGGTAAGGAAAAACACATTGGGGGAAATTTACCAATAATGGTCTTGGCTAGATCATTTTTAGGGTTTGTCTAGATGGGCTTTTTTTGGCAGTGCTGCTCCAAATCTATCATATTGTCGCAGTGACCATGATAAATTTCACGCAGATCTCCACCTAGATAATTTTTTATCCCGCTTTCAGATCATGTCTATCCTGCTTCTTAGGCTAGGATTCTACCTTTTTTTTTATTTCCCAGTGTTTTTTCACTGAATAAAACGCAAGAAAAACGCCAGTGCAATTTCCTGCATCTGACGTTTTTGCATTTGAGTAAAAATTGCATTTCTGGGTACAAAAAAAAAGAAAAAAAGGATGTAGTAGGGATGGGAAAATTTTAGTTTAACAAAATGTTTATTTTTCATAACGAAATTTTAATACATTTTTAATAAAGTGTGTTTGTGTTTCACTTTTTTCTCTCTCTATTTTTTAAATTTTTTTTACACACTGTTCCATGATGGGAGTAGTAGTACTTCTACTAAGAGACATATCGCCCCGGGTGTACGATGTCCATAATATTTTAAAGATGCAGAGTGGTTCTATACAGCGCTCACATCTCTGCACTATACTCCGGCCAGTGACCTGAATAGACATTCACCTCACTCATTCATATTTTCCACCCAGAGTGGTGATTGGCCGGATAGTGGAAGCCAATCACCGCTCTCAGAGGGAAATATGAATGATTGAGTGGCTGGCCGGAGTAGAGAGCAGAGATGTGAGCGCTGTACAGAGCCGCTCCGCATCTTTGCAATAGATAGGACGATGGCAGAGGGTGTCAGAAGTGACACTTGCTGTGATCTGTCCCTTACTACAGGTACTACTACTCCCAACATGGAGCACACTCTGCTCCATGCTGGAAGCTGTAGTACCTGCATTATTAGACAGATTGCAGTGAGTGTCACTTCTGACACCTGTTGCGATCTGTCTATTGCAATGCAGGTACTACAGCTTCCAGCATGGAGCAAAGTGTGCTCCCTTTTGAGAGTAGTAGTACCTACATTTAAGGAAAGATCACAGTGGATGTCACTTCTGACACCCGCTGTGATCCTCCTGTATGATATATAGATGCATGCAGCCACTCTTCTATGGTCCCCTGCACTGACGTATATGTACACCTATTCATATTTCCAGAGGAGTTGTGATTGGCTGGAACCATGTGAGTGGCTGGAACCATCTATGTACGTCAGTGCAGGGGACCATAAAAGAGCGGTCGGCTGCATCTATAAAGTATACAGAAGGATCGCAACGGGCGATATGTCAATTAGTACAGGTATTATTACTCCCATTATGAAACAGTGTGTTACATGCTGGGAGTAGTAGTTCTACCTAAAATGTAAAAAATAACAACACACACACTACATTTTTATTATTGTTGGCTACGTTTTTAGTGCCCTGCCCACCCACATAAATTGATCCCTGTTCAATAATGTATTAAAATTTTGTTATAAAAAAAGATAAATTTCGTTAAATACAATTTTTTCCGTCACTACTGTATCTCTTTTATTATTGTTTTTTTAATGGTACTCTACGAAATGTTATTGAAAAAGGTATCTCCATCACTTTTTTTGGGATCGCAAAGGAGAAGTACTTTTTATTAGACCTGGTCGGGAGGTATTCTAGATTTGCGTTTTTTTTTTTTTTTTTGCTCCATTTGTGGAAAAATTTGCTGAAAAATAGAAAAACGCATCTGACCACTGCATCTGTCACTTTAACCCTTTTAACAACTAAGGACATATATTTACGTCCTGCGCCGGCTCTCGCAATATGCTGTGGGGTCACGTGGTGACCCCGCATCATATCGAGGCGGTCCCGGCGACCATCAATGGCTGGGACCCGTGGCTAATACAGGACATCACCGATCGCGGTGATGCCCTGTATTAACCCTTCATACGCGACGATCAAAGCTGACCGCCACGTCTGAAGCGAAAGTGAAACTATCCCGGCTGCTCAGTCGGGCTATTCGGGACCGCCGCGGTGAAATTGCTGCATCCCGAACAGCTAAGAGGACACCGGGAGAGACCCTACCTGCCTCCTCGGTGTCTGATCGGCGAATGACTGCTCCGTGCCTGAGATCCAGGCAGGAGCAGTCAAGCACCGATAACACTGATCACAGGCATGTTAATTCATGCCAGTGATCTGTGTAAAAGATCAGTGTATCTAATGTTATAGGCCCCTATGGGAGCTATAACATTGCAAAAAAAAAGTTAAAAAAAGTGTTAATAAAGATCGTTTAACCCCTTCCCTAATGAAAGTTTGAATCCCCGCCCCTTTTCCAATGAAAAAAATAAAACAGTGTCAATAAAAATAAACATATGTGGTATTGCCGCGTGTGTAAATGTCCGAACTATAAAAATATATAATTAATTAAACCGCACGGTCAATGGCGTACACATAAAACAATTCCAAAGTCCAAAAAAGCTTATTTTTGGTCACTTTTTATACCATTAAAAAATTAATAAAAAGTGATCAAAAACTCAGATCAAAACAAAATGGTACCAATAAAAACTTCAAATCACAGCACAAAAAAATGAGCCCTCATACTGCCCTGTACGTGGAAAAATAAAAAAGTTATAGGGGTCAGAAGAGACATTTTTTACCGTATAAATTTTCCTGCATGTAGTTATGATTTTTTCCAGAAGTACGACAAAATTTAACCTATATAAGTAGGGTACAATTTTAACCATATGGACCTACAGAATAATGATAAGGTGTCATTTTTACCGAAATATGCACTGCGTAGAAACGGAAGCCCCCAAAAATTACAAAATGGCGTTTTTTCTTCGATTTTGTCGCACAATGATTTTTTTTCGTTTCACCATTGATTTTTGGGAAAAATTACTAATATCACTGCAAAGTAGAATTGGTGATGCAAAAAAAAGCCCTTATATGGATTTTTAGGTGGAAAATTGAAAGGGTTATGATTTTTAAAAGGTAAGGAGGAAAAAACAAAAATGCAAAAACTGAAATACCCTGCATCCTAAAGGGGTTAAAAAATGGTCTAGCAAGACCAAAAGGTCAAAATGACGGATTTTAGAACTTGTAAAAAAAAATGCAAACAAACCCCCGCAATTTGCACTAAAATAAACAAAATTTGCAAATGTAGACCAAAAAGAAGAATAGAACACAATGATAAATAACCCCCCATTGTAATCAGAATCACCAGCACTATCCACCTGCATATTCAGGTTAGTGTAGGTGATCCTGTTGTCAGTTTCCCATTAAATATACACACAGAGACACAGATCAACATACAAACATTTAAAAAGCACATAAGCTGCATAAATAAAATGGAGTATAAACCCTGATAAGCTGCTGCCTCCTAGGACCTTACTTACATAAGTATGCCATAATGCAAAAAAGTGAAGAGGAAGGTGCTCAAACAACAAAATGTATATTCATTAGATATAACTCCAAATCCCTGACCTATTTCCCTGATAAAATGTAGCATCTAGAGATTATACATAAAAATTAAAGTTTATTATACCGTATATCCCGGCGTATAAGACGACTTTTTAACCCCAAATTTTCTTCTGAAAAGTTGGGGGTCGTCTTATACGCGGGGTATTGATGTCCGGGATAGGAATACCTATGATTATCTGCCCGGGCCGACTCCCGTGTGTGGATGCAGGCGGGGGCCGGCTAGAGCAAGTAAAAACTAATACTGTATACTAAAAACCAGGGTGCCTCCAGCTGTTGTGAAACTACAACTCCCAGCATGGTAAAGGCTTTCCGGGCATGCTGGGAGTTGTAGTTTAGTTGGGAGCTGGAGGCCCCCTGGTTTTTAGTATACAGTATTAGTTTTTAGCTGCTCTGGCCTGCCCCCGCCTGCAGCCACACATTGGAGCCGGCCCGGGCAGATAATCATAGGTATTCATATGCCGGACATCCCTGTGTCCAGAGAAATCTTTTCGGGACATAAGGATGTCCGCCGGTCACTTACCATTCCTAGGAGTCCTCCTGCGGATCGCAGGAGGACGCCGGGGAATGGTAAGTGACCGGCGGACATCCTTATGTCCCGAAAAGATTTTAACTGTAAAAGTTGGGGGTCGTCTTATACGCCAAGTCGTCTTCGGTCCTCCTGTGGTCCGGTCCTCCGTCTCTATGGTTGTATGCACGGGATGTCAGTGACTTCACGTGCCTACAACCACAGAGGCAGAGGAGTGCAGGACCAGGAGGACCGCAGGAGGACGCGAGCCGACCAGGGCCTGGTGAGTGAGCGGCCGTGCTATCTTAAGTGATTCGGTCACCTCTCCCCGGCACCTACTGCTATGGTCCATAGGCCATAGCAGTAGATGGTGACCCGGGCCGGAGGAGCGGTAATCGGAACACTGTGGGGGCAGACCAGTACAGACATACAGCCTCCAGCCATACACTGTATATGGCTGGAAGCTGTATGTCTGTTGGGGGGAGCTGCCAATCTAATGTGGGGGGAGCTGCCTACTATTGTGGGGGAACTGCTGACCTAATGTGGGGGGAGCTGTCTACAAATTTGGGGGGAGCTGCCTACAAATGTGGGGGGAGCTGCCTACTATTGTGGGGGAACTGCCTACTATTGTGGGGGAAATGCTGACCTAATGTGGAGGAATTGCCTACAAATGTGGGGGGAGCTGCCTACTATTGTGGGGGAACTGCTGACCTAATGTGGGGGGAGCTGCCTACAAATGTGGGGGGAGCTGCCTACTAATGTGGGGGAGCTGCCTACTATTGTGGGGGAACTGCTACTAATGTGGGGGAGCTGCCTACTAATGTGGGGTAACTGCTGACCTAATGTGGGGTTACTCCCGACCTATTGTGGGGGAGCTGCCTACTATTGTGGGGTAACTGCCGACCTAATGTGGGGGAACTGCCAACCTAATGTAGGGGAACTGCCGACCTAATGTGGGGGAGCTGGCAATCTAATGTGGGGGAACTGGCAACCTAATGTGGGGGAACTGGCAACCTAATGTGAGGGAACTGGCAACTTAATGTGGGGGGAACTATACTGCCTACCTAATGCGGGGGGAACTATACTGCCTACCTAATGTGGGGGGAACTATACTGCCTACCTAATGTGGGGGAACATGATGCCTACCTAATGTGGGGGGTACTACAAGGTACTTTACATCGCGGTAGGAGGGGTAGTCTTATATGGCGAGTATATCCCAAACTCTATTTTTTAACTGTAAAAGTTGGGGGTCGTCTTATACACCAAGTCGTCTTATACGCCGGCATATACGGTAGTTTATCATAATCTGAAACTTCATGAGTATACATGCCCTTTAAGAGATAAGTAGCAGGAGAGTGTCAGATCCAGACAGCTCTATTAATTCATGATAAACTACATTTCCTGTCAACATTAGGAAAGAAAACTAAAATGTGATAATAAAAGTAGTAGCATGAGGCTATAGAAACTGCACTCGTTTCATTCCCAGAATTGATTTATTCAATTGATCCAATGTAATAGTACTTGATTATGTGTAATAGTGTAATAGTAGTATTATTATGTTCGGAACAAAATAGGAAAGTGGCCATAAATGTTTGATTGGTGAAAAAAATATGAAAATACTACCCTTTATAATTTTTTTTTTATACACAAAGTATTTGTACTATATCTGAACAGTTCTATGGTTCACAAGAAACAAGTGCATGCAAAACTTATTTTAGTAAGTTTAGGACTGATGAAGCATCAGAAATTTATGCTCCGGACACGCTGGCCATTAAAGGATTACAGGAATACCCCATATGTGGCCCTAAACTGTCTCCTTGAAATACGACAGGGCTCTGAAGTGAGAGAGCACCCTGCACATTTGAGGACTACATTAGGGATAGCATAGGGGTGGACATAGGGGTATTGTACTCCAGTGATTCCCAAACAGGATGCCTCCAGCTGTTGCTAAACTCCCAGCATGCCTGGACAGTCAGTGGCTCTCCGGAAATGCAGGGAGTTGTTGATTTGCAACAGCTGGAGGCTCTGTTTCGGAAACACTGCCGTACAAAATGTTTTTCATTTTTATTGGGGTGGGGGCTGTTTAAGGGCGGGTTATGGTGAGTTTCCCGCTAGGAGTTTGCGCTGCAGTGAAAAATTTGCCGCGGCTCAAACTTGAAGCAGAAAACTCACTGTAAACCCACCTGTGTGAATGTACCCTGTTTATTCACATGGGGAGGCAAACCTTCTGCTGTTTCAAAACTACAACTCCCATCATGTACTGACAGACCGTGCATGCTGGGAGTTTTACTTTTGCAACAGCTGGAGGCACACTGGTTGGAAAACCTACAGTTAGGTTCTGTTACCTAACTCAATATTTTTCAGCCAGCTGTCTTGGCATGCTGGGAGTTGTAGTTGCATATCTCCAGCTGGTGCAAAACTACAACTCCCAACATGTACTGATTGCTGAAGGGCATGCTGGGAGATGTAGTTAAGCAACAGCTGGAGGTACGCAACTACAACCCCCCAGCATGCCGAGACAGCTGTTTGCTGTTTGGACATGCTGGGATTTGCAGTTTTGCAACATCTGGAGATCACTGCACAGTGATCTCCAAACTGCAGCCCTCCAGCTGTTGCAAAACTACAAATTCTAGCAAAGGCTGTCTGGGCATGCTGGAAGTTGTAGTTTTGCAACATCTGGAGGACTACAGTTTAGAGACCACTGTATAGTGGTCTCAGACTATAGCCCTCCAGATGTTGCTAGGCAACTCACCGGCTTCTGTAGGATCCAGGGAGCCGCATCGCCGTCCTCTTCTGCCACCGATCGCCGCCTGCTGCCGCCACCGATGGGTAGGCAGATCTTTGGCGCCAGTCCCCTTCATTTTCCCCATTCTGCCCCGCCTATTGTGGATGGGCAAAACAGGGAAACCGAAAGTTAGCCCCCCCAAATCCGCTATTGGTCGTCGCTTCTGCAACCCTTGCAACCTCACTCCTATCCCTTCAGGGGGATCGTGGGTGTCTTGGACAACCCGGATCCTTCTTATATTCCGGGTCACCATGGACCCATATGAACCGGGATCGGCGCAAAACGCCGGTGTGAATTCATGGGAGGTCTGATGACCCCCCTGGGCATTGACGCGGGGTGCCTGCTGATCGAAAACAGCAGTCACCACAGTCCCCGCCCGGCGCGTGGCGGGGACCGAAATTCCCACGGGCGTACAGGTACGCCTTGGGTCCTTAAGTACCAGGGTGTCATGGCATACCTGTAAACCCTGGGTCCTTGACAGGTTAAATTCCTCACTGTTCTATGTCTGATAAATTTAAACAAACATGAGTTTTTCCACATTGCTGCTGCCTGCCGCACTGAAAACACTTTCTGATGCTACTCTGGAGGAAGGACAATTCAGAACACTCATGGCAAACTGGGAAAGTTGTGGCCAATGATTTAATCTATTGACCGAGATGTTTATGGGGTCTGGTCTCATGCAGTCTGACAAAGAAGGGGCACAGCTTAGGTATACATGAACTTGGTTGTTCAGGTGGTGGTGTATATCCCTTTGGTGACAATGCATATCAGGGTGGAATACTGGAAGTAAAAACTTCCTCATTGTGTGCTCCAGTGTGAAGATGCTCCTCCTTTCTCTTAAAGTGGTTGTGCTTGCAGAGGGAGTGGAGTGATGACTCAGCAGGGAGCAGAAAGTGGACATTCTTTTGGCAGATGTGGAAGGCCATAACAAGTGTGCTTTGTAACTTCTATAAAAATCCAATAAAAAAAAAAAGTCCCATTCTTGTTTATCGAGGGTCTAATAGTGTGGATAAACAGTGCTCATCAATTTTCTTCAAGCATTCAATACACTTGTTACTGTGTAAGCAAGAAATCATACAGATTGCTATCAATGCTAGCTTTTCTGAGGACATGGCTTGTTCCGCCTCTGTCTCATACTGCCAAGATTGATCATCACGGTCCTTGTAATCATCATCATTATGATTGTCACTATGTGTTCATTCATTGTCCCCTACCCCTTTAACAGATTCCATCTCCAAAATATCCTCAGGTCCCACTTCCTCATCCTCCTTATGCATCTCACCCTCATGAATATCCAGACTGCTGTCAGCCATATGTAAACTTTCCTCCATCCCTCCTTGCTCAATAATCACCTTGAGTGTTTGATCCAGTAGAAATGTTAGTGGCAATGCCTCGGCTGAAAGTCACACTGTCTCAAACAACTGTATTAGGAAGTGGCCCAGGAGAAATGTTGAGTTCCACTCTTTCCTGTGGGGGACTTCAAGATGTCCGTGGAGGCAGACCTGAATGAGAAGGAGGGTCGGTGCAACTATGGAGATGACACTACTACTTCCAACCTTGTTCCGGTGGAACATCGTTCTGCAAGATGTTGACCCATTAGACCATTAGAGAAATGTATTGTGCTTGGCCATAACTACTACTCAAAGTATCCACTGTGGTATGCAAGGGCTAACCTTCAGTCATGTGATCTTGCTACTAGCTGCAAGGTATGGTGGTCAAAGTCATCTTAGTTTTCCTAGCACTTTCCTCATTCATACGTGTTTCTTATTCCTTCTGCTATTATACTGCTGTTGCCAGGATCATGAAAGCCGAGCCTGGTAAAAGTTTAAGCCACTTTCACCTCAAAGTTAAGAGCAAAAATGGGTTCAACCACCCACATGGTATATCACATGGTGCACTGACATCCCCAAGGTCCTTCTACTGTGTAGAAAGGGAGAAAGGACAACAAAACAAGGAGTACAGGGCCTTGTGTAATTCTTTGGGTGATGACGCATATTGATTGAGACACCCAAATAGCAGATGGACTCTCACCTTAGTTAGAAATTGAGTTAAGGCATGTGACCTCTTCTAGGGGTACATCAGAAGTGAAAGTACTGCCATTCAGTTCCTGGAAGTAGTTTCTGCGGTGGGAACCCATTGTAGCAAATATGAATAGATTGGAAAAAAATATGGAAGTGCACTAGAGATTGCGCTGCCTCCAGATATATCCTCAGGGTGCAAAACATATCAACAATATATTGACACATAAAAAAAATAAAAAGAATACATACAATGGCAATGATGCATTTCTGGAGATACCTACCTTCTTCAGATTGCAGATTTATATGAATTTGACAAATAGGAAGCAGTTTAACCCCTTAAGGACCAAGGACGTACCGGTACGTCCTTGGTCCTGCTCTCCTGATATAACGCGGGGTTACACAGTAACCCCGCGTCATATCATGGCGGGCCCGGCGTCATAGTGAAGCCGGGACCCGCCTCTAATAGCGTGCAGCGCCGATCGCGTTGCCGTGCACTATTAACCCTTTAGCCGACCGCTTAGAGCTGAGCCGCGCGGCTAAAAGCGAAACCGAAAGTGGCCGGCTAGCTCAGTCGGGCTATTCGGGATAGCCGCGGATAATCGCCTGACAGGACAGCAGGAGGTTCCCTACCTGCCTCCTTGCTGTCCGATCGCCGAATGACTGCTCAGTGCCTGAGATCCAGGCATGAGCAGTCATGCGGCAGAATCGTTGATCACTGGTTTCTTATGAGAAACCAGTAATCAATGATGAAGATCAGTGTGTGCAGTGTTATAGGTCCCTATGGGACCTATAATACTGCAAAAAAAAGTGAATAAAGATAATTTAACTCCTCCCCTATTAAAAGTTTGAATCACCCCCCCTTTTCCAATAAAAAAAAAACACAGTGTAAATAAAAATAAACATAAATGGTATCACCGCGTGCGGAAATGTCCAAATTATAAAAATATATCATTAATTAAACCGCTCGGTCAATAGTGCATTTTTGGTCACTTTTTATATCATTTAAAAATAAAAATCATTCAAAAATGGTACCATTAAAAACTTCAGATCACGGCGCAAAAAATGAGCCCTCATACCGCCCCATACACGGAAAAATAAAAAAGTTATAGGGGTCAGAAGATGACAATTTTAAACGTATTCATTTTCCTGCATGTAGTTATGATTTTTTCCAGAAGTCTGACAAAATCAAACCTATATATGTAGGGTATCATTTTAATTGTATGGACCTACAGAATAAAGATAAGGTGTCATTTTTACCAAAAAATTTACTACGTAGAAACGGAAGCCCCCACAAGTTACAAAACAGAGTTTTTTTTTCAATTTTGTCGCACAATGATTTTTTTTTCCGTTTCACCGTAGATTTTTGGGCAAAATGACTGATGTCTTTACAAAGTAGAATTGGTGGCGCAAAAAATAAGCCATCATATGGATTTTTAAGTGCAAAATTGAAAGAGTTATGATTTTTTAAAGGCAAGAACCAAAAAACGAAAATGCAAAAACGGAAAAAACCCCGGTCCTTAAGGGGTTAAATACACAAAAAACATGCCCAAAATGCCTAAAAGGTATACACAGACATAAAGTTCATCATAATGCATGTAAATATACAGAAAAAACATTGATAAATAAAAAAGAGTACAATATACTTACTAGTAGTACCAAATATAAAATACCTGTATGAATCATATAAAATTTAAAGGGGTTATCCACCATAAGGTTCTTTCACTAGGTACCTGCCAGACAGTAATGAACATGCTTAGGAAGGATCTGCACTTGTTTTGGAGCTAAATGGCCATGTTGTGAGATTATCAGAAGGCTGTGGCTATCTTTTTGTGAACTAGATATTTCATGTTTAGTTCCCTTTCTCCAAATACAGGTCCCATAATTCATTGTTCGTAAGTGTGAGGTCACTTTTCTCCCTCCAACACATGAGCCAGATCTGTTTAATGATGTAAGGTCTCGAGTAGCACTGCTACTTGGGAAAACCTGAGATGACAGTCATTTTGTATGCTGTTAAAAATAACCATTGGGGCAAAAAACACAGAAGAATTGTGAGACCACCATAAAACACATGTACAGACATGTACATGTACAGACCCTGTAGCATAGTCAAATAATAAACAAATCCCAGAATACCCCTTTAACCCCTTGGGGACGAGCCCATTTTGACCCTAAGGACCAGAGCATTTTTTGCAATTCTGACCACTGTCACTTTAAGCCAGTGTTTGCCAACCTTTTTCGGCTTGGGGCACCCCTCTGAAAGAAAAAAAATCAAGGGGCACCCCTACCAAGTTTGACGAGCAGAAAAAAAAAATCATGGGTGACAGAGAGGTGTAGAAGAGTGTACATGGTGACAGGGGTGTATAAACGTGTACATGGATGACAGAGGGGTGTAGATGAGTTTACATGAGTGACAGAGGAGTGTAGAGGAGTGTACATAGGTAACAGAGGGGTCTACATGGGTGGCAGAGGGGTGTAGAGGAGTGTACATGGGTGACAGAGGGGCATAGGGGTGACAAAGGGGTGTACATGGGTGACAGATGGGTGTAGAAGAGTGTACATGAGTGACAGAGGAGAGTAGAGGAGTGTTCAGGGGTGGAAGAGGGGTGTAGAGGAGTGTACATGTGTGGCAGAGGGGTGTAGAAGGGTGTATATGGGTGGCAGAGGGGTGTAAAGGAGTATACATGGGTGACAGAGGGGCATAGGGGGTGACAGAAGGGTGTACATGGGTGACAGATGGGTGTAGAAGAGTGTACATGGGTGGCTGAGGGGTGCAGAGGAGTGTACATGGGTGGCAGAGAGGTGTAGGGGGTGGCAATGGGGTGTACATGGGTGACAGATGGGTGTAGAAGAGTGTACATGGGTGGCAGAGGGGTGTAAAGGAGTGTACATGGGTGACAGAGGGGCGCAGGGGGTGACAGAGGGGTGTACATGGGTGACAGATTTGTGTAGAAGAGTGCACATGGTTGGCAGAGGGGTGTAGATGAGTTTACATGAGTGACAGAGGAGTGTAGAGGAGTGTAAATGGGTGACAGAGGGGCATAGGGGGTGACAAAAGGGTGTACATGGGTGACAGATGGGTGTAGAAGAGTGTACATGAGTGACAGAGGAGAGTAGAGGAGTGTACATGGGTGGCAGAGGGGTGTAGAGGAGGGTACATGTGTGACAGAGGGGTGTAGAAGGGTGTACATGGGTGGCAGAGGGGTGTAAAGGAGTATACATGGGTGACAGAGGGGCATAGGGGGTGACAGAGGGGTGTACATGGGTGACAGATGGGTGTAGAGGAGTGTACATGGGTGGCAGAGGGGTGCAGAGGAGTGTACATGGGTGGCAGAGGGGTGTAGGGGGTGGCAAAGGGGTGTACATGGGTGACAGATGGGTGTAGAAGAGTGTACATGGGTGACAGAGGGGTGTAAAGGAGTGTACATGGGTGACAGAGGGGCGTAGGGGGTGACAGAGGGGTTTACAAGGGTGACAGATTTGTGTAGAAGAGTGCACATGGGTGGCAGAGGAGAGTACATGGGTGACAGAGGGGCGATGGGGTGACAAAGGGGTGTTCATGGGTGACAGATGGGTGTAGAAGAGTGTACATGGGTGGCAGAGGGGTGTAGAAGAGTACATGGGTGACAGAGGGGCGTAGGGGGTGACAAAGGGCTGTACATGCGTGACAGAGGGGTGTGCATGGGTGACAGAGAGGTGTACATGGGTGACAGAGTGGTGTACAGGGGTGTAGAAGAGTGTACATGGGTGACAGAGGGGCATACATGGGTGACAGAGGGGTGTAGGGGGTGACAGAGGGTGTAGAGGAGTGTACATGGGTGACAGAGGGGCGTACATGGGTGACAGATGGGTGTAGAAGAGTGTACATGGGTGACAGAGGGACATACACGGGTGACAGAGGGGTGTAGGGGGTAACATGGTGTAGAGGATTGTACATGGGTGACAGAGGGGCGTGGGGGTGACAAAGGGGTGTTCATGGGGGACAGAGGGGCGTACATGGGTGACAGAGGGTTGTAAAGGAGTGTACATGGGTGACAGAGGGGTGTAAAGGAGTGTACATGGGCGGCAGAGGGGTGTACATGGGTGACAGGTGTGTAGAACAGTACATGGGTAACAGAGGGGCGTAGGGGGTGACAAAGGGGTGTACATGGGTGACAGAGGGTTGTATATGGGTGACAGAGGGGTATAGAGGAGTGTACCTGGTTGGCAAAGGGGTGTAGAGGAGTGTGCATGGGTGACAGAGAGGTGTACATGGGTGACAGAGGGGCATAGGGGGTGACAGAAGGGTGTACATGGGTGTAGAAGAGTGTACATGGGTGACAGAGGGGCGTACATGGGTGACAGAGGGTTGTAGAGGAGTGTACATGGGTGACAGAGGGGTGTAGAAGAGTGTACATGGGTGACAGGGGGGCATAGGGGGTGGCAGAGGGGTGTACATGTGTCACAGAGGGGTGTAGAGAAGTGTACATGGGTGGTAGAGGGGTGTAGAGAGGTGTAGAAGAGTGAACATGGGTGATGGGGGGCGTAGGGGGTGACAGAGGGGTGAACAGGGGTGACAAAGGGACAGGGGGGTGAATAGGGCATGGACATGGGTGACAAGGGGTGGACATGGGAGACAGGGGGTGGACATGGGAGACATGGGGGTGGACATGGGAGACAGGGGGTCAGAGAGGTGGACAGGCGTGACAAGTGGGTAAAAGAGGGGTGGACAGGGGTAACAAAAGGACAGAGAGGTGAATAGGGGGGTGGACATTGGTGACAGAGGGGTAGACTGGGGGGTGGTCAGAGGGGTTTGTGGGGGTGAACATGGATGACAGAGGGGTGGCCAAGGTGGACATGGATGGTGGGAGGGGTGTACATGGGAGACAGGGGGGTGAACAGGGGTGACAGGGGGATGGACAAGGATGACAAGGGGGGTAAAAGAGGGATGACAAAGGGACAGAGGGGTGAATAGGGGGATGGACATGGGTGACAGGGTAGCCTGGGGGTGGACAGGGGAGGTGAACATGGGTGACAGGGATAGACAGGGGGTGGAAAAGGCGGACATGAATGACAGGAGGGTGGACATGAATGATGGGGGAATGGCTGACAGGGGGGTGGACATGGGTGACGGGGTGGGGTGGACATGGGTGATGGGCAGGTGGACATGGGTGATGGGGGGGGGTAACAGAGGGGTGGAAAGGGTACAGTAGCTTAAGCAAGCCGGCACAGGGTGCAGCTTACAGTTCCATGGCATCTTCCCCTCTTCGGTGTACCAAGGCACCATTTTGGGCTTAAGGTGCCGCAGGGGGGAGGGGGACGTTGGGGAATGCTGGGGAACACTGGGAGACGCTGGGGGACGCTGTGTGTGCAGTACACACGCACGCTTCCCTTCCCCCCTGCGGCACTGTGAGTCACAGGCGCGCAGGATGGGGTGGGAAATTGGCACCCCCGTTGGGAATCACTGCTTTAAGCATTTATAACTCTGGGATGCTTGTACTTATGAATTTGATTCAGAAATAGTTTTTTCATGACATATTCTACTTTATGTAAGTGGTACATTTTCGTCGATACTTGCATAATTTCTTCATGAAAAATTCCAAAATTTCATGAAAAATTTTAAATGTTGCTTTTTACAAATTTAAAGCTCTCTGCTTGTAAGGAAAATAGACATACCAAATACATTATATATTGATTCACAAATACAATATGTCTACTTCATGTTTTCATCATAAAGTTGACATGTTTTTACTTTTTGAAGACATCAGAGGGCTTCACAGGTCAGCAGCAATTTTCCAATTTTTCAAGTAGTTTTCAAAATCGGAATTTTTCAGGGACAAATTCAGTTTTGAAGTAAATTTCAGGGTCTTTATGTTAGAAATACCATATAGTGGGCCCCATTATGAAAACTGCACCCCTCAATGTATTCAAAATGACATTCAGAAAGTTTGTTAACTCTTTGAGTGTTTCACAGGAATAGCAACAAAGTGGAGGCGAAAACTCAAAATCTTCATTTTTTACACTAACATGTTCTTGTAGACCCATATTTTTTTATTTTTACAAGGGGTAAAAAGAGAAAAAAACTAAACAAAATATGTAACACAATTTCTCTCGAGTAAGGAAATACCTCATAGGTGGATGTAAAGTGATTTGTGGGTACACTAGAGGGCTTTGTGGGTGCACTAGAGAGAAGGAGCGACAATGGGATTTTGGAGAGGGAATTCTGCTGAAATGGTTTTTGGAGGGCATGTCGCATTTAGGAAGCCCCTATGGTGCCAGGACAGCGAAAAACACCCCACATGGTATACTGTTTGGGAAACTACACCCCTCAAGAAATGTAACAAGTGGTACAGTGAGCCGTAACATCGCACAAGTGTTTGAGAAATTTTCAAAAAAGTTGGACAGCAAAATGAAAATTTTTATCTTTTTCACTAAAATGCTGATGTTACCCCAAATTTTTCTTTTCACAAGGGGTAATAGGTGAAAATCTGAAACCCCATTTCTCTTGAGTAAGGAAATATATTGTATGTGGATACCCCATGTGTGGCCCTAAACTGTTGATTTTCATAGGGGTGTACCCGGATGCAAGTGTTACATTTGCCTCCTCCACCAAAAATACTGTACGTCAGTTTTCCCCAAACAGGGTGCCTCTAGCTGTTGCAAAACTCGCAACATGCCTGGACAGTCAATGGCTGTCCGGCAATACTAGTTGTTATTTTGCAACAGCTGGAGGCTCCGTTTTGGAAAAACTGGCGTACAAGACGTTTTTAATCTTTATTGGGGGGGGGGGGGGGGGGGCGGCGACAGTGTAAGGGTGTAGTGTATATGTAGTGTTTTACTCTTTATTTAGGGGTAGTGTAGTGTTTTTAGGGTACATTCACACGGGTGGAGGTTTACCTTGAGTTTCCCGCTGCAGCGGAAAATTTGCCGCATCTCAAACTTGAAGCAGGAAACTTGCTGTAAACCCCCGCCCATATGAATGTACCCTGTACATTCACGTGGGGGAGGGGGTGGGGGGGCAAAACTACAATTCCCAGCATGCACTGACAGACCATGCTTGCTGGGAGTTGTAGTTATGCAACAGCTAGAGGCACACTGGTTGGGATTGGGAAATACTGAGTTCGGTAACAGACTACTGCAGTGTTTCCGCCCCACTGTCTATTTCCTAACTCAGCATTTCCCAACCCATGTGCCTCCAGCTATGGCAAAACTACAACTCCCAGCATGCATGGTCTGTCAGTGCATGCTGGGAGTTATAGTTTTGAAACAGCAGGAGGCACACAGGTTGGGAAACACTGAGTTAGGAAACAGACAAGGTTTCCCAACCAGTGCGCCTCCAGTTTTTGCAATACTACAACTCCCAGCATGACCAGACAGCCGAAGGGCAAGTTGGGAGTTGTAGTTATGCAACAACTGGAGGAGAACAGTTTGGAGACCACTGTGTAGTGGTCTCCAAACTGTAGCCCTCCAGATGTTGCAATACTTCAACTCCAAGCATGCCCAGACTGCCCAGGAATGCTGGGAATTGTAGTTCGGCAACATCTGAAGGGCCAGATGTTGCCGAACTACAACTCCCAGCATGCCTGGACAGTCTCGGCATGCTTTGAATTGACATCTGGAGCACTACAATTCGGACACCACTGTGTAGTGGTCTCCAAACAGTGCCCTTCCAGATGCTTGGACAGTCTGGCCATGCTGAGAGTTGTAGTTTGCAAAATCTGGAAGGACAGTGGTCTCCAAACTGTGTCCCTCCAGATGTTGCCAAAGGCTGTCTGTGCATGCTGGGAGTTGTAGTTTTGAAACTCCTAGATACAGCAGTGAAGATCACTTTACGGCAATCTTCACTGCAGTATCTGGGAAACCGCCTCCGCTGCCTCCACTTGCCTGCACCTCCTGTCAGCCGCCAGTACCTGGTCCTCGATCCGCCGGTACCCAGGTAACTTGCTCTGGCGGTCCCTGCAATGGCCCCCGCACATCGCCGCCATCTTCCTCCTCTCTGCCTGACATCCAGGGGTGGGCAAAGCAGGGGAAATTAATGTTCAACCTCACCCCTGATCTGCAATTCGCCAATCTCTGTCTTGATAGGCCAATCGCAGGGGATAGGAGGAGGTGGCACCCCTGCCCCTGCCATCCCTGCCACCTCGCTCCTATCCTTTAGCCAATTGCCAGTCTGGGGGGTCCTGAGACATGGGGGGGTCTCAGGACCCCCCCAGGCGTTTGCACAGGATGCCTGCTGAATAATTTCAGCAGGCATCCAGTTCCAATCCCCATCCAGTTAGCGGCAGGGATCGAAATGCCCATGCAAACAGGTACGCCCGTGGTCCTTAACCCTTTAACGACCAAGGACCTATATTTACGTCCTTGGCAGGCTCCCGCGATATAACACGGGGTCACGCGGTGACCCCGTGTCATATCGGGTCGGTCACTGCATGTAAGTCGGTCCCTGCATGAAGTCGGGACCCGGGGCTTATAGCGCGCGGCAGCGATCGCGGTGACGCACGCTATTAACCCTTTAGATGCGGCATTTAAAGTTGAACGCCGTGTCTAAATTGAAAGTGAAAGCTTCCCGGCTGCTCAGTGTGGCTGATCGGGACCACCGCAGTGAAAATGCGGTGTCCCGATCGGCTAGGACACGAGCGGAGGTCCTCTTACCTTCCTCGGCGCGTCCGTTCAGAGATGTGATGCAGGCTTGAGTAATCGACCACCTGTAACACTGATCAATGCAAAGCTATGGCTTTGCAGTTAACAGTGTATAAGATCAATGGTCCACATTTATCATTAGCTGTCTACCTCCGTCTTTTTAAACCCTGTATATTTCCCGTCCTTGCGCCTTTTTTTATTAAAAAGGCGCACGCATCTTGATGATTTTGGCGCAAGCACGGTAATACCCTTGTAATCTTACACCTTTCTCTTACACAGGTTTTTGTGATAGCGCAGTGGACACGTAGAAGGATTTCCTACACCACCTTGAGCTTGGTGTGAATTTTTGGCGTATTTCTGGTCTTTGCGCCTTTTTATGCGCCTTTTTATAAGGCGCAATTGATAAAACACGTCCATATCATGCGTACTGCCCAAATCAGTGGATCGTAACTCAAAATCAGCAGAAACTTCTAAACAAAAAGGCGCAAAAAAAGGTGCAAAAAACATACTTTGCTCCAAATTAGCGCCAAATATAGAAGGAAAAAACGGTGTAAACACATTGATAAAAGTGGCCCAGTGTGTGCAATCTCCGCAACTCTGCGATGTATGATGTGTTTTAACATTCATTTTTAAATCCCCCACGGGGAGATCTGAATGGCCGTGCTGAGGAGCCATTCAGGGATCTCCGCAGGTTTTTTTTAAATGAACATTGTGAGTTGCAGCGGGGGCCATATGTATATTAAAAGTGCTGTGGGGGACAAGATATAAAGCGCTGCAGGGGGACAGACATGTAGCCTATATATCTAGCCCCCCCAACGCATTTTTAATATGCCCCCTGCAGCGCATTAATAAAGATATATCCCCCGCCGGCGCATTTATAAATATATTCCTCCCGCCGCCGCATTTATAAATATAAACCCTCCGCCAGCACATTTATATATATATATATACCCCCTGCTAGCGCATTAATAAATATATACCCCCGCAACGCATGTATAATGTGCCCCACACAGCGCATGTATAATGTACGCTCCGCAGCGCATGTATAAAATACCCTCCGCAGCGCATGTATAATATACCCTCTGCAGCGCAGCGCATCGCATCTATATACATATGCCCCTGCAGCGCTGTGAATGAAAAGTCTTTCTATTAACAGCGCATAGAGCCAGCAGCCGACTGGTTGTACTATGCGTTGCTAATAGATATTCTTTTCATTCATAGAGCGGCAGGGGTATATATATATATATATATATATATATATATATATATATATATATAGATGCGCAGGGCGGGCAGACATATAGCGTTATCTGCCCCCCACAGCGCATCAAAATACATATATCCTGCCACAGCACTATGTAGGAAAATCGGGCTGGCTCATGCTGCTGCTAGAATGCTTTTAACATACAGCGCTGCAGTGGCATATGTATATAGGTGCGCTGCACTGGGTATATTATTTATGCGCTGCGGAGGTCACATTATATATGTGCTGCGGAGGGTGTATTATACATGCGCTGTGGAAAGTACATTATACATGGGCTGCGGAGGGTATATTATACACGCACTGCAGAGGGTATATTATACATGCGCTGTGAAGGGTATATTACACATGCGCCGCGGGGGCACATTATACATGCGCTACGGAGGGTATATATTTTTTAATGCACAGGTGGGGGGGTATATATTTATAAATGCGATGGGGGGTATACATTTATAAATGTATATTCAAAAATGAAAGTTAAAACACACCATACATAAAAGGGTTGCGGAGCTTGCCGCCCGCTCCCCTGCTTAATAACTTCTGATCACATGGGGTCTCACCGGGATCGCATCGGGAAGTAAAACCTGGTGCGATCAATCCCTCAGCCCCTGTACTACAACCTCCATCATGCAACAAACATGATGGGGGTGGTAGTACAAACACTAATATAGCCTCACCAGCTGTCTGCAGACTACTGCAGCCAGGGAATGACTGCTCCCATCTTGGAAACAAGTCTGTTCCATGATGGGAGAAGTAGGAGTAGTCCCTCAGCACTGCAGAAGTCTGCTGATGTCACCTCTGTGATGTAATGCTCTTTCTGTCTCTTCTCCATGTACATTATGTGCATGTTAGACTATGCTTGTCAGTGACAGTCCCCCCATAGTTGTGGCACTGTTATCTCATCAGCAAAAATGAAATAGTTGTTTACTACTTTGCCCACATAGGTGTCAGCTAGCATGTTCCTTGTACCCTGCACTGTGATGTAATGCTCTTTCTGTCTCTTCTCCATGTACATTATGCACATGTTAGACTATGCTTGTCAGTGACAGTTCCCCCATAGTTGTGACACAGTTATCTCATCAGCAACAATGAAATAGTTGTTTACCACTTTGCCCACATAGGTGTCAGCTAGCATGTTCCTTGTACCCTGTACTGTGATGTAATGCTCTTTCTGTTTCTTCTCCATGTACATTATGTGCATGTTAGACTATGCTTGTCAGTGACAGTCCCCCCATAGTTGTGTTACTGTTATCTCATCAGCAACAATGAAATAGTTGTTTACCACTTTGCCCACATAGGTGTCAGCTAGCATGTTCCTTGTACCCTGCACTGTGATGTAATGCTCTTTCTGTCTCTTCTCCATGTACATTATGCACATGTTAGACTATGCTTGTCAGTGACAGTTCCCCCATAGTTGTGACACAGTTATCTCATCAGCAACAATGAAATAGTTGTTTACCACTTTGTCCACATAGGTGTCAGCTAGCATGTTCCTTGTACCCTGCACTGTGATGTAATGCTCTCTCTGTCTCTTCTCCATGTACATTATGTGCATGTTAGACTATGCCTGTCAGTGACACTCCCCCCATAGTTGTGGCACAGTTATCTCATCAGCAACAATGAAATAGTTGTTTACCACTTTGCCTACATAGGTGTCAGCTAGCATGTTCCTTGTACCCTGCACTGTGATGCAATGCCCTTTCTGTCTCTTCTCCATGTACATTATGTGCATGTTAGACTATGCTTGTCAGTGACAGTCCCCCCATAGTTGTGGCACTGTTATCTCATCAGCAACAATGAAATAGTTGTTTACCACTTTACCCACATAGGTGTCAGCTAACATGTTCCTTGTACCCTGCACTGTGATGTAATGCTCTTTCTGTCTCTTCTCCATGTATATTATGTGGATGTTAGACTATGCTTGTCAGTGACAGTTACCCCATAGTTGTGACACAGTTATCTCATCAGCAACAATGAAATAGTTGTTTACCACTTTGTCCACATAGGTGTCAGCTAGCATGTTCCTTGTACCCTGCACTGTGATGTAATGCTCTTACTGTCTCTTCTCCATGTACATTATGTGCCTGTTAGACTATGCTTGTCAGTGATACTCCCCCCATAGTTGTGGCACTGTTATCTCATCAGCAACAATGAAATAGTTGTTTACCACTTTACCCACATAGGTGTCAGCTAGCATGTTCCTTGTACCATGCACTGTGATGTAATGCTCTTTCTGTCTCTTCTCCATGTACATTATGCACATGTTAGACTATGCTTGTCAGTGACAGTTCCCCCATAGTTGTGACACAGTTATCTCATCAGCAACAATGAAATAGTTGTTTACCACTTTGTCCACATAGGTGTCAGCTAGCATGTTCCTTGTACCCTGCACTGTGATGTAATGCTCTTTCTGTCTCTTCTCCATGTACATTATGTGCATGTTAGACTATGCTTGTCAGTGACAGTCCCCCCATAGTTGTGGCACTGTTATCTCATCAGCAACAATGAAATAGTTGTTTACCACTTTACCCACATAGGTGTCAGCTAGCATGTTCCTTGTACCCTGCACTGTGATGTAATGCTCTTTCTGCCTCTTCTCCATGTACATTATGCACATGTTAGACTATGCTTGTCAGTGACAGTTCCCCCATAGTTGTGACACAGTTATCTCATCAGCAACAATGAAATAGTTGTTTACCACTTTGTTCACATAGGTGTCAGCTAGCATGTTCCTTGTACCCTGCACTGTGATGTAATGCTCTTTCTGTCTCTTCTCCATGTACATTATGTGCCTGTTAGACTATGCTTGTCAGTGACACTCCCCCCATAGTTGTGGCACAGTTATCTCATCAGCAACAATTAAATAGTTGTTTACCACTTTGTCCACATAGGTGTCAGCTAGCAAACTCCTTATGCAATACCCATTTTGCACAGTGACATGATGCCCTTTCTGTCTCCATGTACATTATGTGTAAGTTGGACTGTGCTTTCCTGCTTGCAGATGGAAGCAACACAATCATGAAATTCTATTATATAGGTGAATTGTAGCCATCAGAGCTCTCCATGAGTCAGTGGTTTCATACATGACCCGATCAGGTAAGTCTCCTTCCTGGCCAGGCATGGTCTTCACCTGGCACCTTTCTTTAGCTGATTGTTCCTAGTCTTAGCAAGGAGTTAATATGCTCTTGAGAAGCTGCTGCAATATAGGTCAGGTGATGGGGGTGTGGCGTCTCACTCAGTGCAGGCTGCAGCTTGCATGTTACCTCCAGTCCTGCGCTCTCTGGGTGCAGCCTCCAGCTTCAGCACCTGACTGTTGGACAGCTCCCTGCGAGCTTGGAGGAGGCTTACAGGCAGGAGCCGGCACAGCACAGTGTGGATGGATTAACACAGTCTCATCAGGAACATACTTTAAAGTGGAAGAGACTGAAGAAAAGCGTGGGATACGGATCAGCTGTGGATCACAGTGCATTGGATTTCCTTTAAGTGACTTTTTAATCCTTAAAGCGGATCTTGCTCTTCTTGACATTTTTTTCTTGCTTGTATATGTGCATGATACTCTTTCTTAAAGTTTCCTTTTAAAGCCCGGGGAGTGAAGTGGAGTGTTTTTGGCTAAGGTGAGACCCTGTGTCTCAAGTTTGTCTCTAGCCATCTTCTAGGCACCTGGAGATCAGTGCTGGAGGGTGGGAAGCGGCTGCATGTGATGGTGGATGGGCTTGGTGCTTTTCTTTTGGTCCCTGTCTCTTGAAGGGGATTTGTGATCAGATTTGCTGAGAGAAACAGCCTGCCTTCAACACTCTGCTACTAAATGGATTACTACTAGCAGGGGTGCTTGGGGACACAATAGGAAGAGCTACTACCTTTTCTGTTGGATGTCACATTCCAGACTTTATGCTTGGACAGGACTTCGCTTCTGAGAACCACATCAGTATAATTGACCCAGCCACAAGGTAGGTAGTAACCCCTCGTCTGCCTCCTTTCTATTCCATCTCAGGGAAATAAGGTGCTATAGCAGTGATACATAACATGGAATAGGATCAGATTACTGAGGCTTGATCAATAGGGATGTGATGGGAGAGGCGCACATAGGAAATAATGGGAGATCTGCATTTTGCAAGGTTACTCAATTGAACAAAGCTCTGGATAGAATTGTGTAAAGGAGAGAAGGATGTGCTGGATGTGGAATCGCTAGTGGCTTTTAAAGGTCTACAGTCACTTTGCTTGTTAAATATACTCCAGCACAAGCAAATGCAACAGCACCCTCATATGCACACCATAGATAACTGGGAAATGTCACTGGTTTAGCTGAGCTCGGGATAGAGGAAGATGAATGGATAACCATGTAATGCAATTGTGGTGACTTTAGCTGGAAGGAAGATATAGAGGCAGATAGAGGGAAGAAATGTTGTGCAGTTTAATTACAAGTAGTTTCTAGGCATGGAAGTGCACTTTCCCCTAATTCCATACTGTCATTTTGTGTATATAAAAGGCATAGTAACTATATGGGCAAGTGGCTTGAAAATCACTAATGGTTGTCTTTGACAGATGCATTTTCCAGACTTGACAGCAAGAGATTGCCATGATTTGGCCATACATTATCAAATGCTAGCAATGGTATTGGTATTACTACTTTATTTCTTCATACTGGTAGCACAAATGCTTCATATGATACTTAGGATTTAGTCCTGACAGCCACTGACTGTCTGTTGTTCTCCCCCTTGGGCATTGGTGTTGTTCACTGCTTAAAAAAAGATGTTGTTATGAAATCTATCCCTCAGCTATATTAAAAACACTTATCACCTGGAAGTCAGTTGCAGAGCTGTCATTGTTTCCTTACTTCACACATTGTACTGTACAAACACAAAACACAGGTTGGATACAATGGATCGAGATGAATTATGTATACAGTACCTGCTGTTTCGCGTCTGTGTTATTAGTACAGATAAAAGCTATCACATAATGACTTTTCCCTATTTGCTGAAGTTAGGCACCTATGCTCTTAGACTTATAGTATAGAGGTGCCCCATAGGCACTTTGTGTCAGCAACGATATGTAACCACAAATACAACCTGCCTTTTAATGTTTCTACATGTCTCATAGCATTGCAATCCAGAATAATTTCTTCCATTTCTCCATCTCCATGTTGATTTTATGGCTTGTTAATAACGCATACCCATTAGCTTAGGAGCAATTGTTTACTAAATATGAGATACTATTGTGAATGGTGGACTATGCTGCTATACTGGTAAAAGAATACTGGATTTTATAAGCAAGAGCTTCGCTTCACATCTTCAGAAGCATTTAGCCCCATACTAGCAAAGGTTGGGAGGGATCACTGCACTGCACGTCATAGTTTACAATCAAAGGATTGGCAATCCAACCAGTACACCAAAATCTTATGTAGCTATATGGATTTTGTAATGTATACCAGGTAGAACCTACCCCTTCTGTTTTGTAGTAGACGTTTTATACTTACAATGTTTTATAAACAATCTCCCGTTTTCAGTTACATAAATGGTATGGTATATTGTTATGGTATGGTATATTGTTATGGGATGGTATATTGTTATGGGATGGGATATTGTTATGGGATGGGATATTGTTATGGTATGGGATATTGTTATGGTATGGTATATTGTTATGGTATGGGATATTGTTATGGTATGGTATGTTGTTATGGTATGGGATGTTGTTATGGTATGGTATATTGTTATGGTATGGGATATTGTTATGGTATGGGATATTGTTATGGTATGGTATATTGTTATGGTATGGGATATTGTTATGGTATGGGATATTGTTATGGTATGGGATATTGTTATGGTATGGGATACTGTTATGGTATGGGATACTGTTATGGTATGGTATATTGTTATGGTATGGGATATTGTTATGGTATGGGATATTGTTATGGTATGGGATATTGTTATGGTATGGGATATTGTTATGGGATGGGATATTGTTATGGGATGGGATATTGTTATGGGATGGGATATTGTTATGGGATGGGATATTGTTATGGTATGGGATATTGTTATGGGATGGGATATTGTTATGGTATGGGGTATTGTTATGGTACGGGGTATTGTTATGGTATGGGATATTGTTATGGTATGGGATATTGTTATGGTATGGGATATTGTTATGGTATGGGATACTGTAATGGTATGGGATATTGTTATGGTATGGGATATTGTTATGGGATGGGATATTGTTATGGGATGGGATATTGTTATGGGATGGGATATTGATATGGTATGGGAAATTGTTATGGTATGGGATATTATGGTATGGGATATTGTTATGGTATGGGGTATTGTTATGGTATGGGATATTGTTATGGTATGGGATATTGTTATGGGATGAGATATTGTTAGTTCTCACCAGCAACCAGCTCTTATAGTATAAACTATTAAAACTGAACGTTTACACAAATAACATAAAAAGAAATGCTAAAAGCACCAAATAATAAACTAATAGGCACCCAAATGACCATCCTGTAAACACAATCTAAAAGGTGATTTTGTCCATTAAAAAAGCTTAAGCAACTATATTGATAGAAACTCACTTTGATATTAACCCCTTGTAGGGTATGGTTAAAGTTGACATAAGGTGTAGGATGAATACCCTATATAAGTTGCCCCATTGATTATTTCATCTATTTCAGCTATTGGAACTCTGTCATTGTTTTCTCATTCACAATATATATATATATATATATATATATATATATATATATATATATATATATATATATTGTGAATGAGAAAACAATGACAGAGTTCCAATAGCTGAAATAGATGAAATAATCAATGGGGCAACTTGTGTATCAGATTGTGAGTAGTTAATTTATTATTCATATTTTGCTGGAGGTACTCCATTTCTGTATCCTCTTGTTCAGCATCTGGAGTGTCTCTGGGGAGGTGAGGCACATTTCTCTAGCTTTTGGTTCAGCTTTGAAGAGTTGCAGTTCTGTGCTTCACCAGCTGGGGGAGAGTGAGAAAAACTTTTGAATGAACAGAAAATAGAAACCAGCAGATACAAAGCTCTGTACAGCAGTATTTACCAATAGTCTGTACATTTGCTTTTCTGTATGTGCATTGGGAATAAGGTTACTAATAAGAGCCCCATAATGGGCTTTCACATAACTATAAATGTTTGGGGCTTGTAATTGATCAGTCCAGCATGCTAAGAATGTACTGAAGCTTTGCTTTCTATAATGTTTGCTATTGATATTCTTACAGTTTAACCTGTCAGGTAAAAATAAATCATATGGTAAATATATATTAGGTTATGTATCCAATAATTGTCACTGTATACCTGTGTGACAAGATGCAGATTCAGCCAGTGAACAGTAAGTAGGCACAATAACTCAGCTGTTTTATTTCCAGTAATAATGTAAGTGTATCATACAGTACTCTTGGAATAAAATTTGCATGATACCGAGGCTTCGTCTGTCATCAGATACATAATAGCTGCAGAAAAGCTGACTACAAGCTGCTTTTCACATAGCCATAGGATGACAGCTTTTCAAATGTAAGATTTTCAACAATATTTCTGTTTTGTGTTAAATATGTCATATTTGTTTACATGACATTAGAAATTATCATTGCTTTTTGTGTCTGGTATGCAATTTAGTTATTGTATGCTGAGGATATGATGCCTGGCTGGTTTCTTCTGTTTTAGGTTCTATGGATATGCAATTTTGTGTATGTACAAACACACTAAAAGATGCCTAACAGTTCCCTTCCTACAGAACTAGTTTGATTCATAGCTTGTTTGGTTTTTAAATGTTACATTTTGTATATATAGCCTTGTCAGTTGTTTCTATAAATTGCTACTGAAGTGAGAATCCTCTCTGCCTTCAGCAAATGGTGTACAGCAGTACAGAGAGATATCATTTTGTATTATGCTAATACCATCAGCCATACATAAGATTTAATATTAGAATTTAGAAACATGTTATACAATTATTTCCACACTAAGTCCCTAAACATTAACTGTTACAAACAGCCAGAGGAATGTCCTATTCTTGTTCAGTTTGAAGGTCAACACATTTTACTTGCCTATATATTGCCATATGTTGTGAACAGAATATATTTAATTGGCCACAATAAATAAATAGGTACGTTGAGAGAGAGCTGGACACCCCCTTGTGATAATTTCATTAGTCTGAGGTTTGAACGTGCACATCCCTCCCATTTCTTTACACATATATTTCTCCTATAGAAATGTTACAATGGAAAAGATATGGAGAAAATGATTTGTGTCCATAGTGACCATACAGTTCAGAAAGCATTATAATAGCATGTGCCCTTCCACTCTTTCACTCCCATTGTTTAATTCAAGATGCAGTCACGCACTGTTACAATTGAAAAAATAAAAAAAAATCTGAGTATGTAAACAATTGCCTGCACCATTCATGCATTGCATGCGGCAACAATCTCTTACCTCTGTGACAATACTTAACCAAAGCTGGTACCTTTTATCAAGTTGAATGCTATGTGTATGCATGGGTCACATGTATACTTTCCTAAGAATACTGCCAAATATAAACTTCATGTCTGACTGGTGAATGTCTGCCCGTTAGGCCTAATGCCAATATTAAGAAGAGAGGATGGCCTAGTATTGACTTCTAGTGGAGAATTGGCTGTACGCCCACTCCCAGTCTCCAATACATCAAATGCTTCCAAATCTTCAATAATTAGGCTATACATGTAATTTGTGTGAAAAATGTACATTAATTAACCATTTCTATTATTTCATTACTTGCATAGGAATGTACCTTCCATTGCTGGAGCAGACACTTTAACTGTATACTTTAAATCATTATTAAACCTAAATTAAGCCCAAAATCCTGAGTGGTGACACAGAATCTTTTGAGTTCTGTAGTCAACGTGAGACACAATGCTAACAGTGCTAAAAGCCTTTAACACTCACAGTTTATCAACACAGTTTAGTTTAATTATGAATTGTCATTCCAGAAATGAGTACCTTAGAGAATAAAATGAACTGAAATGATAGGTCTTTTTGTTATAGAATGGAATGTTTTAAATTGCATATCCATTTATATAATACACTGTTCAACCTTTGACTTTTCGTTACATGCACCCAGTGCATAAACGAAACATATGCATAGGTCCCATGGACTAAGTCCATGCCAAAAAAGCATCTTAGCATCATAAACCTGGAAGATATATATCTGATTTCCTTTTTTTTTTTTTACTGTAAAATAAAGTATCACCCTGCTGAACTTTCCTATACAGAGGGACACAGTAAAATATTCTTCTCTGATAACTGTAAGCTTTTGCACATATTAATTCTACTTAATTTTTTTGATGGCGACACCTCAGCTGTTAGACATCCTCCTTAATGCTGCAAAATATTAATTTCCAGACATTAAAAGAGAAAACACTCCCCAGGATTGACATTTGATAGGAAGAAATACTGTTTAAGATTTCCTTAAATCCTGTTAGAATTCTCCCCTCTGTCTTCCTTTCATTACTAAGGCTGGGTTCACATATTTCCAGCATCCAGCATAGATCACAACACAACTGATGCCACAAATGATGACAAGTTGTCATCAGTTGTATGGCATCCGGCATCCATTGTTTCTGGATGGCGGACAGGGGAATGCAGCAAGCTACGTTCCCCTGTCCAGTACCCTCTGGCTTGTCCAACCATCCGGCATCAAAATTGAGATGCCGGATGATTGTGAACTGTCCCATTCAAATGAATGGAATCAGTTCTAGCATCAGTTTCCCTCCTGTGCATGCCAGAGAGAAACTATGCCGGACGCCTTCATATATGTGAACCCAGCCTTACTCATATTGTTTCGGGGGGAAAAAAGCAGTTGCAGCGTCTCTGTTTTATTACTAAGTTGTAAATATATGTTTAAAATGTTCCATACACTGCCCAGATTTACCAATCTGTCTGAGAACAAATGTCTGATGAGCCCATAACAACCAACACAACTCAGCTTTTATGTCTCTAGTAAAATGAAAGCTGAGCTGTGATTGGTTGTTAGGGGTGAATCACCTTCAGACAGATAAATCTGTGCTAGTATGTGTCATGGAATACGCTCCCCGGTATACCTCTAATCCAAGCAAAGAAAAAAAAATGTCTGTACAGAACCTAATGCTAATCTAAATTTGTAAATGTAATAATTTATAAAGGAATATACAATAAAGGCTTTGTTCTTTCAAGGCAATGAGATGTGCCTAGCAAACTATCCAGTAAAGAGCCCTTATGTGAAATAAAAATACACCACTCTGTTATTCCTATTTACAATATTAGTTCAAAATGTAATAAATGTAGGAGCAAGAGTAAGAATATGGAGGAATAAGAGGTGTGATGTAGTCCTCAAGTGCTGCATTTGGAGGTTCAGAGCCATTTGTTTGCCAGTAGATCTGTGCTACATACAGACAACAAGGCTGTGCATTTTCAGCCATGAGCTAATTGTATTGAATCATTGGCGCACAATGTAGGGAATGGGAATCACCAAGAGACATATTTAGTCTAGTTTGGATTCTTGTAATTGTAATTGTTTTTTATTGGGGTGCAAACACTTCAACTTTCATCATTGCTCTACATTTTAGGGCTCTAAGTCTGTTGCACAGTAACTTTCTGAATCGTTTTTTGTTTTAAAGTGGTACTCCGGCGCTAAGACATCTTATCCCCTATCCAAAGGATAGTGGATAAGATGGCTGATCACGGAGGTCCCGCCGCTGGGGACCCCTGTGATCTTGCACACAGCATCCTGTTAGTCTGATTACTGGCGATCATAGGGGCCGGAGCATTGTGACATCCCAGCCCAGCTCCTGTGTGATGTCTGTCACGCCCCCTCACATAGGCTTGCATTTAGGGGGCAGACACCCGCTGCAATCTGTCTATTAATGCAGGTACTACAGCTCCCAGCATTAGGCAGCGTGTGCTTCATGCTGGGAGCTGTAGTACCTGCAGTTAAGGAAAGATCACAGCGGATGTCACTCCTGACACCAGCTGTAATCCCCTGTATAATGTATAGATATGGTGGCTCTTCTATGGTCCTCTGCATTGACGTATATATACACATATTCATGTATCCCACAGAGAGCTGTGATTGGCTGAACCAGCTCTGTGGGAAATATGAATAGGTGTATATATACGGCAGTGCAGGGGACCATAGAAGAGCGTCCGGTGCATCTATACATTATACAGGAGGAAGGCAACGGGCAATCTGTCAATTAGTACATGTACTACTACTCCCATCATGGAACAGTGTGTTCCATGCTGGGAGTAGTAGTACTACTGAAAAAATGTAAAAAAATAACAAAAAAAGGGAAAAACACACACACACTACATTTTTAGGTCCCCACACGCCCACATAAATTGATCCCTGTTTAAAAAGTAATAAAAATGTTGCTATAAAAAAGATACATTTCGTTAGATACAATTTTTTCCTTCACTACTGTTTCTTTTTTTTTTTTTTATGGTACCCTACGGAAATGTATTAAAAAAGGTGTCTTCATCACTTTTTTGGATCGCTAAAGTCCAAAAATGAATGAAAACCCGTCGTTTTTCTTGGCGTTTTTAACTCCCATTCTATAGGAGGAAAATGCCACGATTTTGACTAAAAAATCTCAAGTGGCTCAAGATGCTGTGATTACCAACAATATGAAAAACGCTAAAAAAGAGTGAAAAAACTCCAAAAGGATTAAAAAAAATGCCAAGTGGAATAAGAATTTTGTGATTTCTCATTGATTTACAGCCAATATCTGGCAGCAGCGTTTTTTGGCCGAATGCGGCAGAATTGGTGTTTTTCTTGGTGTTCCCCCCCCCCCCAAAAAAAAAAAAAGTGGAATTCCAGCCTAAAGGGGTTGTCCTGGGTTGGAAAAACTGCTTATTTCTTCAAAAATAAATAAAAATCCCCCCTGTCCTCTGGTTGTGTGTGTTATTACATCTCAGTTCCATTGAAGTGAATGGAGCCAAGTTGTAATACCACACAAAACCTGAGGACGTGGGTGGCACTGTTTTTTAAATAAATTAGCTCTGCTTTGGTTTTCTTTTTTATTTCCCGGATAAACCTTATAAAGAAAAGATTAAAATCTGAATTACTTCACTAACTTAAGTTCATTGGGTTGTTTTGCCTTCATTAAGTAAAATTCAGTTATAAAGAAAAATTTATGACAGGCAGTATTTTGTGTCTGACAAAAATATAGAAAACAACAACCCCACCAAGCTAATGGAAAAAACTATATCTTTTTAGAACCATTTAATTATTTAATATATTTCTTTTAATCAATAGCTTGAGAGGAGATCGACAACATCTGTTCTGCTGTGCCTTTAATGTTATCTGTGATGTGCTTTAATTACTTACATAATTATTTTACCCCTAATATTTCTTTCATGACTTGGTCTCTATCATTATTCTAGTCTCTAATGATATCTGTAGGTCAAAGTTCAGTATATGACCAGTCCTTACCCAAATAGGTGTTTGTGTCATCCCATGACTGCAACAGATACCACTTTATCATCCAATTGTTGCTATTGTGTGATTTTATCTTTAGGCTGATTACCAATTATTGCACTTGTCATGTAGTGACAATCACAGCATAGAAGACCATTAATCATATATCTCTAACAACTGTTTTGAGAAACAGTTGTGTTATATAACACCTATGGCAATATAATAAGGAAATCATATTGCCATACCTAGCGTTTCATCAGATGTAATTGTTGTCATCTACAACAATTTGTCTTAACATAAGATTGTAATATTGTGTATTTGTTTGATGACGGTAACATTTCATACATTTTACTTTTTAATGTGCTTTTTGATTATTCCTCTCTGTACCTATTTGATTACTTTGTTTGATTAACAAACAGCATGAACACATTCATGTTTCCAAACACAGTACATTTTAATCAAATCTTATTGAAATATTAACATCAAACTTATCATTCTGGCATTGCCTTCATTTTTTTAGATGTGTATTTAAATTTTAGAAGCATGATGAAACAAGGTGTTTCATTTAATTATGAATATTGCTAAAATGCTTTTGTTAATATTTAGGAGATATTCAAGGTGGGCAAATTTGTGAAAACTATCTGAAAGAAAACGTTCTTTGTAGTCCATAGCTAGCATCCAATCACCATTCAGCTTTCTTGTTTTAAACGGCTTGTGTTTTTTTTTCTTTTTAACAGATTGAAGAACATTAATGTTTTTAAGGTGATAGGCTAATTTAAGCTATGAATAAATGTTACATTTGTATGGTGCCCTTTGCAGAAGTGAGCCCTTAATACAATGAAGAACTCAAAATTAATTTCCCTCATAGCAGAAAAAGACCAGTAAGAAGTCTGACACCAAAGGAAATAAAAATCCCATGCAAAAGTTACATATCATTTTAACCCCTTAAGGACCAAGCGTTTTTCTATTTTTGCACTTTCGTTTTTTCCTCCTTACCTTTTAAAACCCTTTATCATTATTCTGTAGGTCCATATGATTAAAATGATACCCTACTTATATGGGTTTGATTTTGTCGTACTTTTGAAAAAATCATGACTGCATACACACAAATTAATACATTTAAAATGGTCCTCATCTGAACCCTATAACGTTTTTCTTTTTCCGCGTACGGGGTGGTATGAGGGTTAATTTTTTCCACTGTGATCGCTTTTTATTCCTTTTTTTATGGTTTTAAAAGTGACCAAAAATATGCCATTGCTGTTTAATATACATATAATTTTTATAGTTCAGACATTTATGCACGTGGCGATACCACATGTTTATTTTTATTATGTTTATATATTTTTATATGGAATTTGGGAAAAGGGGGGTGATTTAAACTTTTGATAAGGAAGGGGTTAATGTGTGTGTTTTTAAACTTTTTTTAAACAATTTTTTTAAACACTTTTAGTCCCCTTAGGGGGCTTTTAGGAGGAATTATTACATTCCTCATACAGATCAATTTGGTTTCATAAAACCACATTGATCTGTGTTAGCTGTGCTCAATTGATAAGGACTGGTCCTGCCAGGCTTTATCATTCAGAGTGCAGGAGCCGCCGTTGAAGGAGAGGTAAGCCCTCAGGCTACCTCCACAGTGGATAGCCCTCCCGCGATCGTGCTGCCGTGGGGGGGGGGGACAATCCACCCCACTGGACCACCAGGGATGGGATAAAGGCACCTTTAGATGCTGCTGTCCGCTTTGATAGTGGCAATCTAAAGGGTTCATAGCTGGCCGCATTTTAGCTTTTAACACCGCCCCCCAGCTACAGGAATCAACTGGGTGCCAGCCGGTCTTAAGTCGGGAGCCTGCGTCCTACCCCGTTAACGGCCATTGGATGAGTATACACGTCCGAGGTCGTTAAGGGGTTAACAGATATTAATTAAGTTATGAGGCTATAATGCAACAAATTAATTTTCCACACACTACTATTCCTCCACTCCGCCTCAGTGGGATATTTGCCAACTCCAACAACTTCTGACTTGTGGTTGTAAGAAATAAGGTAAAATGAAATTGGAGTTCTCCAAGATCTGGTGGGTGAAGCTCCCTCCTTCCCTTCCTTAGACCTGTATTGCATGTCTTGTAGATGTAGGACAAAGCTGAGCTGATTTTCAAGGGGGGGGGGGTGAAAGTTTGATTATAGGATAATTTTGCTATATGCATGTTTAAACAAAAAAGAAAAAACTCTCAGCTCCTCACAATATAGGGATATGAAGGTATGTTTTTTATTGGTCATTTCAGATGCAGTTAAAACCAACAAGGAGCATGATACAGATGTCTGACACATTTTGCCATAATTACCGCTATATATCACTCATCTGCATCATATCTCTTGTTGGTTTTAGCTGCATTTGAAGTAAGCAATAAAATTCTCGGATTTACAAAAAGTCATCATACTGAGCATTCTTTTCTATATATGCCTTGTGAATGTAATGTTAAGACACACAAAAAGTGGAAAAAAAAATAACTATTTGTGTCTTCCTTTTATTCACATTTCAGTGCAGGAGTGGCTTTCTCAAGTGTTTTTACCCAAGAATAAAAGGCAAGTAACTGCCACTGTGGAGGTAAAAATCACAAGTATAACAGATACAAGAGCAAGAAAAAAGAAAAAGGGAGATAGTAGGGTAAATACCCATAGGTGACCAGATCTCAAAAGGCTTCTCTTCAGATTTTTATGACAGTTTTTGTAGCAGTTTTTCATTTAGGTTTTCAGAAGCAAATTAAGCAGGAAGGAGAAGTATAAGGCTAAGTTTCTACTTGTCTTTGTTTTTTTGGGAGGAAAAAATGGCAAGAAAAACGCCAAATCTGCCACATGGCGTTTTGTTCGGACAAAAAAGCTGCGTCCAGATGTTAGCTGTAAATCAATGAGAAATCGCAAAATTCTTATTCCGCTTGGCGTTTTACACTTTGGCTTTTTAAAAATCCTTTTGGCGTTTTTTCACTCTTTTTTTGGAATTTTTCAGCTCTTTTTTGGCATTTTTCAGAATGTTGAGCCACTGGCGATTTTTTTTTGTCAAAATTGTGGCGTTTTTCTCCCATAGAAGTCTATGGGAGTGAAAAAATGCCAAGAAAAACGATATGTGAGTTTTAACTTTGGGGTTTTTGCAGGCGGTTTTTATTCTTTTTTGGACTTTAGTGATCCAAAGTGATGGAGATACCTTTTTTAATAAAATTTCGTAGGGTCGCATAAAAAAAAAAGATACAGTAGTGAAGGAAAAAATTGTATCTAACATAGTTTATTATTTTTATTCATTTTTAAAACATGGATCAATTTATGTGGGCGGGTGGGGACCTAAAAATACAGCCGACAATAATAAAAATGTAGTGTGTGTGTGTTTTTTACTTTTTTTCTTTGTTTTTTTACATTTTTTTAGGTAGTAGTACTACTCCCAGTGTGGAACACACTGTTCCATGATGGAAGTAGTAGTACCTGTACTAATAGACTAATAGACCTATTCATATTTACCGCAGAAAGCTGTGATTGGCCAGATGGTTCCAGCCAATCACAACTCTCTGTGGGAAATAGGAATATATGTATATATACGTCAGTGCAGGGGCTCATAGAAGAGCGGCCGTCTGCATCTATACATTATACAGGAGGATCACAGGGGGTGTCAGGATTTACATCTGCTGTGATCTTTCCTTAACTGCAAGTACTACTACTCCCAACATGGAGCACACTCTGCTCAATGCTGGGAGCTCTAGTACCTGCATTAATAAACAGATTGCAGTGGGTGTCAGAAGGTACACTTGCTGGGATCTGTCCATTAATGCAGGTACTATAGCTCCCAGCATGGAGAAGAGTGTTCTCCATGTTGGGAGTAGTAGAACCTGCAGGTAAGAACAGATCACAACGGGTATCACTACTGACATCCGCTGTGATCGTCCTGTCTATTGCAGAGATGTGGACCGGCTTTCTCCTGTGCTCGCATATCTGCACTATACTCCGGCTGGCCACTCACTCACTCATATTTCCCTCAGAGAGCCGTGATTGGCTGCAAAAATCCGGCCAATCACCACTCTGGGCAGAAAATATGTTCTATTCACATCACTGGCTGGAGTATAGTGCAGAGATGTGAGCGCTGTATGGAGCAGCATCTCTGCTATATTATGGACGATCACATCGGGTGTCACGACTGATACCCAGGGCGATATGTCTATTAGTACAGGTACTACTACTCCCATCATGGAACAGTCTGTTCCATGCTGGGAGTAGTAGTACTACCTAAAAAATGTAAAAAATTTAGAGGAAAATTAAACACACACAGTTTATTAAAAATTTATTGAAATGTAGTTATAAAAAATATAAATTTAATTAAATACATATTTTTTTCCATCACTACTGCATCTTTTTTTTTTCTGGTACCCAACAAATTTTGGGTACCAAAAAAAAAAAATGCCAAGGTGCAATTTCCACACAAATGAAAAAACACAAGAAGAAAACGGCAGAAAAAATGCCAGACGCAGGAAATTGCTCTGGCGTTTTTTCAGGCGTTTTTTTCAACCCAAAAAACACAGGACAAAAAAAACAAGTAGAAACTTAGCCTAAGTCTAGAACGAAAACTGTTAATCTATATATATACAAAACTCAATGTGTGTGTGTATATGCGTGTATATGTGTATGTTCCAGCATCACGTCCAAACGGCTAAAGATATTAACATGAAACTTGGCAAACATGTTACTTATATGTCCACTCAAAATATAGCATAGTTAATTTAACCCCATTTGTGAAGGTCGGGGTTTTCGTTTAACCCCTTAAGGACATGTGCTGTAAATGTATGGCGCTGCATGGCATCACCATACATTTACGGCGTAGCTGTGACACGAGCGCATGAGCTGCACTCGCTTCATTCCTGGCGGGTCCCGGTGGCTGTCAGCTGCCGCGGACCTGCCGGTAATGGCGATCTTGCTGATGTCTGCCATTAAAGGGGTTATCCAGGAAAAAAACTTTTTTGTATATATCAACTGGCTCCAAAAAGTTAAACATATATGTAAATTACTTCTATTAAAAAATCTTAATCCTTTCAGTAGTTATGAGCTGCTGAAGTTGAGTTGTTCTTTTCTGTCTAAGTGCTCTCTGATGACACCTGTCTTGGGAACTGTCCAGAGTAAAAGAAAATCCCAATAGCAAACCTCTTCTACTCTGTGCAGTTCCCGAGACAAGCAGAGATGTCAGCAGAGAGCACTGTTGCCAGACAGAAAAGAACAACGCAACTTCAGCAGCTGATAATTATTGGAAGGATTAAGATTTTTTAATAGAAGTAATTTAGAAATCTGTTTAACTTTCTGGAGCCAGTTGATTTAAAAAAAAAATAATAATAAAGTTTTAAATCACCCCTTTTCTCCATATTAATACAAAAAAGCGTTAAAAAAACTATAAATAATAAACATATTCGGTATCGTTGCATGCGTAAATGTCCGAACAACAAAAATATAACGTTAATGATCCCCTACGGCGAACGGCTTGAATGTAAAAAAAATAAGAAAAAGTCAAAAATGACAGAATTTTTTTCATATCAGACAGCATTTTTTTTTTTTTTAATAAAAAGCAATAAAAAAGTCACATATACGCAAACGTGGTACCAAAACAAACTACAGATCATGGTGCAAAAAATGAGCCTTCACACATCCCTGAATACAGAAAAATAAGAAATAAGGTGGTCAAAATAGGGCAATTTTAAACATACTGATTTTTTAAAAGCAGTACAATAATAGAAATGTATGTAACCATGGGTATCATTTTAATCGTATTGACCCAGAGAATAAAGAAAACATGTCATTTTTACCATAAAGTGTACAGCACAAAAACTAAACCCCCAAATTAGCAAAATTATGATTTTCGTTTACATTTCCTCACACAAAAATAATTTTTTGGGCTTACCATACATTTTAGGGTAAAATAAGTGATATCGATATTGCAAAATACGACTGGTCACGCAAAAAAAAAGCTCTGATATGAGTTTGGGAATGGAAATATAAAAGAGTTATGAATTTTAGAAGGCGAGGAGGAAAAAACAAAAACACAAAAATAAAATTGGCTGTGTCCTTAATGCCTACCCGTCAGATCCCACAAAAAAACATTTTTTTAATATATCACTCAGTACCTAATCCTGACCATGTACATCTAATTTTTATGTGTGTAGCACCTTTTTATTTATTTTTTTATTACACTTTTAATTTAGCTCACTAGTCTGAATTCCTCTCAAAGGGAGGGGGCGTGGCCTCACTGTGCAGGTCTCCGCCCCCTCCCTCAGTATACTGTCTGCTGACATCTCTCCTAGCATTAGCAAAACTACAAATCCCAGCTTGTCCTCACTTACAGTTGCGGGACACAAGCTGACAGAGGGAGGATTTTTCCTCCAGCTGTGAGCCCTGCACTCACAGCTGTCAATCAAGGAGGTGTGTCCATGGCATAGGTGATGACACATGGACACAGCAGGACTAGCATGTGTTCAAGCAGGCAGGGGGGGGGGCAGTTGCTTGACTGGCTTTTTCAGTATGAAATACTGAAAATTTTCTAATGAAAGCAATTTCAAAACCTATAGGTTTTGCATGCTTTACAACATATCAAAAGTTTTTGTATCTGATAGTGCCCATTTGAGGTGAAAATGGGAGTCCTAAATGGGTTAAAGTCCCATGCAAATCAATGGGAAATGTATGTTCCCACATAACTTCTGTACGGCTGGAGATATTTCAATAATACCTGGTACACATATTACTTATATGTCAAATAAAAGATGATAGTTAAATTAACCTTAAAGGGGTACTCCGGTGGTTAATTTTTTTTTACTATATGGCATCTTCTTTGTAAGTTTAGTTTTTTTTGCAATATACATGTGTTATATGTTTTGGCAGCATGTGTGTGTTTTTCTTACCTGTTTGTTGGGCAGAAAGTTCTGTAGTTCAGAGGGTTTTCTTTTACTGTTGTCCACAATTCTGAGTCTGTTGTGGACAAGATGTCACAGCTTTTATTTTTTTTTCTCTGTCTGCATGAGAAATAAGCCACGCCCCCTCATCTCATCGAGCTGAGTACACAGCTCCTCACTTCCCCTCCCCCTGCTCTGTATTCTAAGGACGCAGGTCTGCACAGGAGAAGGACCTCACAGAGAAGATAAGTGTTATCTGAAGGGGAGGATGAGATGGTGCACAGGCTGGGGATGTATGGACTGCAGGGGAAAAAATCTCATACTGGGAATGATAACTATGGGGGAGATTTATCAAAACCTGGGCAGAGGAAAACTTGCCCAGTTGCCCATAGCAACCAATCAGATGGTTTCTTTCATTTTTCACAGGCCTTCATAAAAATGAAAGCAGCAAGCTGATTGGTTGCTATGGGCAACTGGGCAAGTTTTCCCTCTGCACAGGTTTTGATAAATCTCCCCCTATATGTGAAGGGGGGACTCCTGAATGACACATGCTGGGAGTTGTAGTCCCTGTTGTGTGTGTGTGTGTGTGTGTATGCTAGAATTTACAAACCAGTGTGCCTCCAGCTGTTGCAAAACTACAACTCCCAGCACGCCCTGACAGACTTTGGGCATGCTGGGAGTTGTAGATTTGCAACAGCTGGAGGTACACTGATTGGGAAACACTGTTCTAGCCTGTTCTAGCATGTTACACCAGTGTTTCCCAACCAGTGTGCCTCCCGCTGTTGCAAAACTACAACTCCTAGCATGCCTAAAGGCTGTCAGGGCACGCTGGGAGTTGTAGTTTTGTAACAGCTGGAGGCACCCTGATTGGGAAACACTGGTGTATGCCCTACAGAGGTGTGGTGAACTACAATCACCAGGAGACTACAGAGGCAGCATGCTGGTGTTATACCACAGACTGTAGACTCCTGAATGACACATGCTGGGAGTTGTAGTCCCTTTTGTGTGTGTATGACAGTGCATCCTAACCAGGGCTGATTATATTAGTGTGCTGTGTATAAGGGGGCTGACCGGGGAAAATGGTAGGATGGCTAAAGTGCGGAACAAACAAACAAAAAAAAAGGAGCCGCCCCAAACCAGCAATGCATGTGGCATGCTGGGATTTGTAGTTTTCAGCACAGCAAGAAACAGGAAATAGAAGCAAAGATAGGAAAAAAAAGTGGGGGATAAAAAGACAACAAAGAACGGAAATAGAGTAGACTAAACAACAAGAATAGAAATGAAACAAAACAAATAGGGTAAGTCAAAAATGGAAAAAACACGTTGACCACCAGAGTACCCCTTTAACCTACACCCTTATATAAAAGATGGGTTTTTGTTTCAAGTCCCATACAAATATATGGGTCTTCTGTTACCTTACTCCACAAGCTCCGATCTGCATCTCCTGGTGAATGTATCAGTCCGACTTGCAAGCCACACCCCATCTCACAAAGACATGCCCACTGTTTAAGCCCCACCCCTTTTATTATTATCTACCCTTTTTGTACATCGGTCTGGCTTGCAAATCACGGCCAGTCCCACAAAGCCATGTCCCCTACTATTTTCAGCTTACAATATCTTCATCGAAAATCAGTCCCACCTGAGGACAGATTATGAGGATGGGACATGAGGTCGGGATATTTCGGCAAGATGTGAGGACAGTCTTAATGGGCAGACTAGATGGGCCAAATGGTTCTTATCTGTCTACACATTCTATGTTTCTATGAATAGGAGGACGGGATATGAGGTCAGGATATGAGGCCGGGATATGATCACGGGATATGAGGTTGAGATAGGAGGACGGGAAATTCAGTTGAAATATGAGGATGGAATATGAGGACGGAACATGAGGATGGGATAGGAGGTTGGGATAGGAGGTCGTGATAGATGGTTGAGATATGAGGATGGGATATAAGGTCGGGATATGAGGATGGGATATGAGGTCGAGATAGGAAGACGGGATAGTAGGTCAGGATATGAGGATGGGATATGGGGTCGGGATAGGAGGTCGGGATAGGAGGTCGGGATATGAGGTCAGGATATGAGGTCAGGATAGAAGTTCGGGATAGGAGGTCTAGAAATGAGGTCGAGATATGAGGATGGGATATGGGGACAGGATATGTGGTCGAGATAGGAAGTCGGGATATGAGGACGCAATAAGAGGTCAAGATAGGAAGTCAGGATATGAGGATGGGATAGGATGACGGGATATGAGGTCGGGATATGAGGACGGGATATGAGGACGGGATATGATGATGGGATATGAGGTCGAGATATGAGGATGGGATATGAGGTTGAGATATGAGGACGAGATATGGAGTTGAGATATGACAACAATATATGAGGACGGGATATAAAGTCAAAAGCTTCCTCCTTTGTTGATTTTCCTGCCTAACAACGATTAGGAAGGAAAAACTGGGCAACGCCGGGTATTCAGCTAGTCTAACATAAAAAGTACTGTACTCTAACAGACTAAGAAAGATTAACATTCAACATATCTTTTAGCTTTCACCCAAAAATCTGCACTTTGTTACCTTAAACTGTTATGTAACAACACTAGTTATTTTATAAATCAGATAATTTATTGTTACCTTTTCTGAAGGTCCTCATCCTATCTTATCTGCATAATTTTGTTACCTTTTACTATAATTCTGCCTGTGATGATAATGAGGAACCTGCAAAGAAATCAATCTCTGCAGTTCGTGTTGTTATTCTATAATTAAGCTTAGTGGCAACATTGAGAACAGCAGGATTATAGGATTATTTATAGGATATTAGAACAAATACCACCAACATGTTTAGCATTTTTTTTTCTCTTCGTAGTCTTTTTTTTATTTTTTTTTGTGAGACCAATTGTACTTTATAATGCCATTTACTATTTTACAAAAAAAAAGAAAAAAATGTCCTGTCAGGTAAGAATGAGTAAATTAATTAATACATAAATAAATTCACATAAATAAATTCACCTAGGGATGCTCGGACCTGTCACGTTCCCTGAGTTTTTCCAGAAAGATGGTGCACCACCACATTATGGGTGTCAGGTCTGAGCATTCCTAGATGAACAGTTTCCTGGAAAGTGGATTGGTTATTGTGGGCTAGTTGAATGACCCCCAAGGTCTCCCGATCTGACCCCTTAGACTTTTATCTTTGGGGTCATCTGAAGTCAATTATCTGTGCTGTGAAGATACGAGATGTGCAGCACCAGAAACTACGGATACTGGAAGCCTGTGCTAGGATTTCTCCTGTGGTGTTGCAATCAGTGTGTGAAGAGTGAGAGAAGAGGGTTGCATTGACAATCCAACACAATGGGCAGCACATTGAACACATTTTATAAGTGGTCAGAAACTTGTAAATAACTCATGAAAGAATAAAGTTACGTTAAAACCAAGCACATCATTATTTTTCTTGTGAAATTCCAAATAAGTTTGATGTGTCACATGACTCTCTCCCTATTGAAAAAACAAAAGTTGGATTCAAAATGGCTGACTTCAAAATGGCCGCCATTGTCCCCACCCTTCTTGAAAAGTTTTCCCCCTCACTTATACTAATGTGCCACAAACAGGAAGTTAATATCACCAACCATTCCCATTTTATTAAGGTGTATCCATATAAATGGCCCACCCTGTATATAGTATGTCATATTCACATTCCTACCTCAAGTAATTGATAACAAAAAATTTAAGAGATATCTGTATTAGTTGTTATTAATGATCAGCTAAAAATATAAGTAAGCAACTGTCTAGGTATTTTGTGGATATTTTATATTTAACTTTTGTAAAAATGATATATAAATCATGCCCCTAGGCACCACTAGTACACATATGTTGTATTATATGTGAAGGCAACACATTGTTGGAATGGAAATAAATTAAAAGCAAATAATTAATTTACTTGTTTAGATATTATTACCCTATATAAACATTGAAAGATGGTAAATATTACTGTGTAAAAGCACACCATTTTCCATTTTTTGCTGTTCATGGTACGCCTGTAGCTTTTGCCAGTTGACATGGCTTGATAATAAACTGGGCTCCTTCAGTGAAAACATTCTTTATCGATAGTTTCTAAAATAGTTTGGAAAACAAGAGAAAATAAGGTAAGGAAAATGTGATATTCCGTGGTCTGGTAAAATTATTTTACCAATAAGACTCTTTGAAATGGAGCTTTGCAATTGAACATGAAAGAGTCCAATGTATTAAGTCTAATGTAGAAAGGGCTTCTAGGTAATAAAGCTTTAGTGGAATATGTCATGCCAGTCATCCCTAGAATGAGCTTTGTGAGTCACTTCAGGAAATGCAACTTATTGATTGATTTTCCATTACTAAGCCCTAGATTTCCAAAACAAATGGAAAAGAGAAAGTAAACTCTTGCAAAGTGATGTTTTAGCGCAGTCTTTTGAGAAATTAAAACATAAAAAAATAAAAACGTGAAAATTGATAAACATATCACATGCATAGTTTATAGACAATATGTATTTAGGAGTAACCACTAAACACATAAAAGATGTTGATTATGTCTTTATGGAAAGTTTAATTGTGATACCTCAATTTACTTTACACCTCTGTTTTCCTTTTCTTCCTATGTATTTACATTCTATTGACTTAAAGGGGTTATCCAGGAAAAAACTTTTTTTTATACATCAATTGGCTCCAGAAAGTTAAACAGATTTGTAAATTACTTCCATAAAAAAAATATTAATCCTTTTAGTACTTATGAGCTGCTGAAGTTGAGTTGTTCTTTTCTGTCTAAGTGCTCTCTGATCACACCTGTCTCGGGAACTGTCCAGAGTAGAAGCAAATCCCCCTAGCAAACCTCTTCTACTCTGTGCATTTCCCGAGACAAGCAGAGATGTCAGCAGAGAGCACTGTTGCCAGACAGAAAAAGAACAACTCAACTTCAGAAGCTGATAATTATTGTAAGGAGTAAGATTTTTTTAATGGAAGTAATTTACAAATCTGTTTAACTTTCTGGAGCCAGTTAATATAAAAGCCCTTTAACCCCTTAAGGACCAAGGACGTACCGGTACGTCATTGGTCCTGCTCTTCTGATATAACGCGGGGTTACACAGTAACCCCGCCTCATATCATGGCGGGCCCGGCGTCATAGTGAAGCCGGGACCCGCCTCTAATAGCGCGCAGCGCCGATCGCGGCGCCGCGCGCTATTAACCCTTTAGCCGCGCGCTCAAAGCTGAGCCACGCGGCTAAAAGTGAAAGTGAAAGTTCCCGGCTAGCTCAGTCGGGCTGTTCGGGATAGCCGCGGCTAATCGCGGCATCCCGAACAGCTGACAGGACAGCGGGAGGGCCCTTTCCTGCCTCCTCGCTGTCCGATCGCCAAATGACTGCTCAGTGCCTGAGATCCAGGCATGAGCAGTCATGCGGCAGAATCGTTGATCACTGGTTTCTTATGAGAAACCAGTGATCAACATAGAAGATCAGTGTGTGCAGTGTTATAGGTCCCTATGGGACCTATAACACTGCAAAAAAAAAGTGAAAAAAAAAAGTGAATAAAGATCATTTAACTCCTCCCCTATTAAAAGTTTGAATCACCCCCCTTTTCCAATAAAAAAAAAAACACAGTGTAAATAAAAATAAAAATAAACATATGTGGTATCACCGCGTGCGGAAATGTCCGAATTATAAAAATATATCATTAATTAAACCGCTCGGTCAATGGCGTGCGCGCAAAAAAATTCCAAAGTCCAAAATAGTGCATTTTTGGTCACTTTTTATATCATTTAAAAATGAATAAAAAGTGATCAATAAGTCCTATCAATGCAAAAATGGTACCGTTAAAAACTTCAGATCACGGCGCAAAAAATGAGCCCTAATACCGCCCCATACACGGAAAAATAAAAAAGTTATAGGGGTCAGAAGATGACAATTTTAAACGTATTAATTTTCCTGCATGTAGTTATGATTTTTTCCAAAAGTCCGACAAAATCAAACCTATATAAGTAGGGTATCATTTTAATCGTATGGACCTACAGAATACATATCAGGTGTCATTTTTACCGAAAAATGTACTACGTAGAAACGGAAGCCCCCAAAAGTTACAAAACAGCGTTTTTTTTTCAATTTTGTCGCACAATGATTTTTTTTCCCGCTTCACCATAGATTTTTGGGCAAAATGACTGACGTCATTACAAAGTAGAATTGGTGGCGCAAAAAATAAGCCATCATATGGATTTTTAGGTGTAAATTTGAAAGAGTTATGATTTTTTAAAGGCAAGGAGCAAAAAACGAAAATGCAAAAACGGAAAAACCTCCGGTCCTTAAGGGGTTAAACAACAGGTCAACATAAAAAGTTGAGTATCTGCTAAGTATATTTTTACTGGTTTCCCACAAATCAATTTTTGTCATAGTGTTTCAATATGGAGCCTTTCTTAATGATGCCACTGGACCACAGTTAAGCATCTGAAGTTAGTCATCTGGGATATTCTGCTATTGGTCATTCTTCCACAAAACCATTTTTTAGGGTTTTGTACATTAATGTAGTAGTTTTACCAGCATACTTCATATACAAGGAATAAGAATGTTATAAGTCTTAAGTCCAATTAATAGAATAGAATGCAAAACATTGCTCAATTCTGACTCATACTTGGGCTTTCTAATTTAGCATTTGCGATTTTATTACAACACTGTGTCATACTTACCATGCAAATGTAGAATCTCATATATACCTGTGTTTTATTATTTAAAATATGGAGGCATTGAACCATTAACCTGGAAATCCAGGTTAAATCTGGTTTCATAGTTTGTGTAACTGTTTTCTCATGTATTATTCAACCATAAAGCTCAGTGGAACAGATGCTTCCGAACTATTGCACAAAATATACCTTCTATATGTTCATTGGGGAGATTGCTCAAAACCTCAGAGGAAATGTTGAACAGTTGCCCATAGCAACCAATCAGATCACTTTTTTACTTTTTTAAAGAGGCCTCTGAAAAAAAAGTTGCTATAATTAACTGGTCAACTTTTCCTCTTCACAGGATTTCATAAATTATATTTACAGTCTTGGCCATAAATGTTGCCACCCCTGAAACTTTTCAAGAAAATTAAGTATTTGTCACAGAAAAGGATTGCAGTAACACATGTTTTGCTATACACATGTGTATTCCCTTTGTGTGTGTTAAAAATAAACCAAAAAAGGGAGGAAAAAAAAGCTAATGGGACATAATGTCTCACCAAACTCCAAAAATAATCTGGACAAAATTATTGGCACCCTTTACTTAATATTTGATTGCACACCCTTTGGAAAAAATAACTGAAATCAGTCACTTCCTATAACCATCAATAAGCTTCTTACACCTCTCAGCTGGAATGTTGGACCACTCTTCCTTTGCAAACTGCTCCAGGTCTCTCTTATTGGAAGGGCACCTTTTCCCAACAGCAATTTTAAGATCTCTCCACAGATGTTCAATGGGATTTAGATCGGGACTCATTGCTGGCCACTTCAGAACTCTTCAGCGCTTTGTTGCCATCCATTTCTGTGTGCTTTTTGACATGTGTTTGGGGTCATTGTCCTGCTGTAAGACCCAAGATCTCGGACACAAACCCAGCTTTCTGACCTGGGCTGTACAGTGTGACCCAAAATCTGTTGGTAATCCTTAGATTTCATGATGTCTTGCACACATTCAAGGCACCAAGTGCCAGAGGCAGCAAAACAACCCCAAAACATAATTGAACCTCCACCATATTCCACTGTAGGTACTGTGTTCTTTTCTTTGTAGGCCTCATCCTGTTTTCGGTAAACAGAAGAATGATGTTCTTTGCCGAAAAGCTCTATCTTGGTCTCATCTGTCCACAAGACGTTTTCCCATTTTGGCTTACTCAAGTTAATTTTGGCAAAATGTAGTCTTGCTTTTTTATGTCTTTGTGTCAGCAGTGGGGTCCTCCTGGATCTCCTGCCATAGCGTTTCACTTCATTTAAATGTGAACAGATAGTTTGCACTGACACTGATGCTCCCTGAGCCTGCAGGACAGCTTGAATATCTTTGGAACTTGTTTGGGGCTGCTTATCCAACATCCGGACTATCCTACATTGACACGTTTCATCAATTTTTCTCTTCCGTCCACGCCCAGGGAGATTAGCTACAGTGCCATGGGTTGCAAACTTCTTGATAATGTTGTGCACTGTGGACAAAGGCAAATCTAGATCTCTGGAGATGGACTTGTACCCTTGAGATTGTTGATATTTTTCCAAAATGTTGGTTCTCAAGTCCTCAGAAAGTTCTCTTATCCTCTTTCTGTTGTCCATGCTTAGTGTGGCACACTTAAGTGTGACACACAGACACACAATGCAAAGACTAAGTGAACTTCTCTCCTTTTTATCTGCTTTCAGGTGTGTTTTTCATATTATCCACACCTGTTACTTGCCCCAGGTGAGTTTAAAGGAGCATCATATGCTTGAAACAATCTTATTTTTTCCACAATTTTGAAAGGGTGCCAATAATTTTCTCCAGCCTATTTTTGGAGTTTGGTGTGACATTATGTCCAATTTGCTTTTTTTCCTCCCTTTTTTGGTTTAGTTCCAATATACACAAGATGAATAAGCATGTGTATTGCAAATAATGTGTTACTGCAATCCTTTTCTGTGAGAAATACTTATTTTTCTTGAAAAATGTCATGGGTGCCAACATTTATGGCCATGACTCTATTTATTTAATATCTATCTGTCTATCTAGCTATCTATCCATGCTATCAATTTATTCACCATAATACTTTATCAGTAAACTTTATCAGTCATCAAATACCGAATAGAAAGAAGCTGTAGCAGACAGGTGTAACAAAATTAGCACAACTTTATTGTGAAAAAACACAATTTAAAATACATGTATGACACTGAGGAATGGCAACAGATACAAGGGACATCTCCTGGATAAAGTGCATAAAGGTAATAAAGTGACAAGTGCCACAAGCTGTATAACTATTTGGTGAGGTAGGTATATATATGCAGGTTGCACACAATGTATAATATAGATGAATTGGGACAGCACTGCAATTAAAGTGCAAATAGGTATTATGTATCCTGACAAAGTGTATTAGTGCAAAGGGTGCAAGCTGAGAATATAATAGCAAGTAAAGAAAATGGTGAAAGCGGGAACAGGAGACGTCCACCCCTACGACCACTTTGGACAAAAAGTCCTTCTTCCGGGAGTGGCTATCTCTTAATGAGGGTAGATATTTATAGTAGTACTGCACCAATCACAATAAACAAATGCTACAGATATGTAATGAAGACAGCTGTGTACCTGGTTGATCCTGCCGCACCTCGCGCCTCGGCCCCATCATCTCCCCGGGCCCAATGGTGCAATCACATGACCCCCGGTGATGACCTCAAGAGTCATGTGACCGCAACACAGCCAGAGCCATTTCATTTAAGCCCATTTTGGCCTTAAGGACCGGAGCGTTTTTTGCACATCTGACCACTGTCACTTTAAACATTAATAACTCTGGAATGCTTTTAGTTATCATTCTGATTCCGAGATTGTTTTTTCGTGACATATTCTACTTTAACATAGTGGTAAATTTTTGTCGATGCTTGCATCCTTTCTTGGTGAAAAATCCGTAAATTTGATGAAAAATTTGAAAATTTAGCATTTTTCTAACTTTGAAGCTCTCTGCTTGTAAGGAAAATGGATATTACGAATACATTTTTTTTGGTTCACATATACAATATGTCTACTTTATGTTTGCATTATAAAATTGACGTGTTTTTACTTTTGGAAGACACCAGAGGGCTTCAACGGTCAGCAGCAATTTTCCGATTTTTCACAAAATTTTCAAAGTCAGTATTTTTCAGGGACCAGTTCAGGTTTGAAGTGGATTTGAAGGGTCTTCATATTAGAAATACCCCATAAATGACCCCATTATAAAAACTACACCCCCCAAAGTATTCAAAATGACATTCAGTCAGCGTTTTAACCCTTTAGGTGTTTCACACGAATAGCAGCAAAGTGAAGGAGAAAATTCACAATCTTCATTTTTTACACTCACATGTTCTTGTAGACCCAATTTTTTAATTTTTACAAGGGGTAAAAGGACAACATTTTTACTTGTATTTGTAGCCAAATTTCTCTCGAGTAAGCACATACCTCATATGTCTATGTAAAGTGTTCGGCGGGCGCAGTAGAGGGCTCAGAAGGGAAGGAGCAACAAGGGGATTTTGGAGAGTACGTTTTTCTGAAATGGTTTTTGGGGGGCATGTTACCTTTAGGAAGCCCTTATGGTGCCAGAACAGCAAAAAAAAAACACATGGCATACCATTTTGGAAACTAGACCCCTCGGGGAATGTAACATGGGATAAAGTGAACCTTAATACCCCACAGGTGTTTCACGACTTTTGCAAATGTAAAAAAAAATATATATATTTTACCTAAAATGCTTGTTTTCCCAAAATTTTTTTATTTTTAAAGAGGGTAATAGCAGAAAATACCCCTAAAAATTTGAAGCCCAATTTCTCCCGATTCAGAAAACACCCCACATGAGGGTGAAAAGTGCTCTGCTGGCGCACTACAGGTCTCGGAAGAGAAGGAGTCACATTTGGCTTTTTGAACGCAAATTTTTCTCTGGGGGCATGCCGCATTTAGGAAGCCCCTATGGTGCCAGGATAGCAAAAAAAAACACATGGCATACCATTTTGGAAACTAGACCCCTCGGGGAACATAACAAGGGGTTAAGTGAACCTTTATACCCCACAGGTGTTTCACGACTTTTGCATGTGTAAAAAAAAAATTTTTTTTTTACCTAAAATGCTTGTTTTCCCAAAAATTTTACATTTTTAAAAAGGGTAAAAGCAGAAAATACCCCCCAAAATTTGTAACACAATTTCTCCCGAGTACGGCGATACCCCATATGTGACCCTAAACTGTTGCCTTGAAATACGACAGGGCTCCAAAGTGAGAGCGCCATGCGCATTTGAGGCCTAGATTAGGGATTGCATAGGGGTGGACATAGGGGAATTCTACGCCAGTGATTCCCAAACAGGGTGCCTCCAGCTGTTGCAAAACTCCCAGCATGCCTGGACAGTCAGCGTCTGTCCGACAATACTGGGAGTTGTTTTGCAACAGCTGGAGGCTCCGTTCTGGAAACAGTGGCGTACCAGACGTTTTTCATTTTTATTGGGGAGGGGAGGGGGGCTGTGTAGGGGTATGTGTATATGTAGTGTTTTTTACTTTTTATTTTATTTTTTGTGGTAGTGTAGTGTAGTGTTTTTAGGGTACAGTCACACGGGTGGGGGTTCACAGTAGTTTCTCGCTGGCAATTTGAGCTGCAGCAGAAAGTTTGCGGCAGCTCAAATTTGCAGCCAGATACTTACTGTAATCCTCCGCCCATGTGAGTGTACCCTGTACGTTCACATTGGGGGGGACATCCAGCTGTTGCATAACTACAACTCCCAGCATGCCCGTTGGCTGTCGGTGACTGCTGAGAGTTGCAGTTTTGCAACAACTGTAGGCACACTGGTTATGTATCACTGAGTTTGTGACCTAACTCAGTGTTTCACAACCAGTGTGCCTCCAGCTGTTGCAAAACTACAACTCCCAGCATGTACAGTGCATGGTGTACGGTGACTGCTGAGAGTTGTAGTTTGCAACAGCTGGAGGCACACCGGTCGTGAAACACTGAGTTAGGTAAAAAAAAACTCTGAGTTTCACAACCAGTGTGCCTTCAGCTGTTGCAAAACTACAACTCTCAGCAGTCACCGACAGCCAACGGGCATGCTGGGAGTTGTAGTTATGCAACCAGCAGATGCACCACTACAACTCCCAGCATGCACTTTAGCTGTTTGTGCAAGCTGGGAGTTGTAGTTAGACAACAGCTGAAGGTACACTTTTCCATAGAAAGAATGTGCCTCCAGCTGTTGCAAAACCATAAGTCCTAGCATGCCCATAAGGGAATGCTGGGAGTTGTGGTGGTCTGCCTTCTGCTGTTGCATAACTACAGCTCCCAGCATGCCCTTTTTGCATGCTGGGAGCTGTTGCTAAGCAACAGCAGGAGGCTGTCACTCACCTCCAATGATCCAGACGCTGCAGGTCAGTCCCGCCGCCGCAGCTGCTCCTGGGGCCCCGATCCCAACAGGGGCGCCGGGGATCGGGGTCCCCAGCACCCGGGGTGCACGTCCCGCACCCGCTCACGTCCTCCAGAAGAGGGGCGGAGCGGGTGCGGGAGTCACACCCGCAGCAGGCGCCCTGATTGGTCGGCCGGTAATCCGGCTGACGAATCAGGGCGATCGTGAGGTGGCACCAGTGCCACCTCACCCCTGCAGGCTCTGGCTGTTCGGGGCCGTCAGAGACGGCCCCGAACAGCCAGTAATTCCGGGTCACCGGGTCACTGGAGACCCGATTGACCCGGAATCGCCGCAGATCGCTGGACTGAATTGTCGCCGACATGGGGGGCATAATGACCCCCCTGGACGATATGCCGGGATGCCTGCTGAACGATTTCAGCAGGCATCCGGCTCCGGTCCCCAACCGGCTAGCGGTGGGGGCCGAAATTCCCACGGGCGTATGGATACGCCCTCGGTCCTTAAGGACTCGGGATTCAGGGCGTATCCATACGCCCTATGTCCTGAAGAGGTTAAATGAAGTGAAATGCTATGGTAGGAGATTAAGGAGTACCCCACTGCTGACACAGAGACATAAACATGTGTATAGCAAAACATGTGTTACTGCAATCCTATTCTGTGAGAAATATCAGGGGTGCCAACTAGAGATGAGCGAACTTACAGTAAATTCAATTCGTCACAAACTTCTCGGCTCGGCAGTTTATGCCTTATCCTGCATAAATTAGTTCTGCTTTCAGGTGCTCCGGTGGGCTGGAAAAGGTGGATACAGTCCTAGGAAAGAGTCTCCTGGGACTGTATCCACCTTTTCCAGCCAACGGGAGCACCTGAAAGCTGAACTAATTTATGCAGGATAAGTCATCAACTGCCGAGCCGAGAAGTTTGTGACAAATCGAATTTACTGTAAGTTCGCTCATCTCTAGTGCCAACATTTATGGCCATGACTGTAGATAGTTATATAAAGATAGATAGATATTAAATAGATAGATAGATGTGAAATAGATAGATGGATAGCTGTTTTTTTTTTTAATGCTTTTTATTTTCAGGTAAGAAGAGGAATACACCATACACAATAGTTATAAAAAATGTAAATTGTAAAACTTATCCATTTTCAGCATTTTTAAAATGTTCTATGTGTTGCCAACTTATGGCCCTTGTTAGGCAGAAGATACTGGCTCAGCAATTCTTATATTATGCCTTTAGCAAAATCCGTTATCTAAACGTGTTTAAATATCTTAAAATGTGATGCTCAGTAAGCATTTAAAACTCTATATATCCTTTGTGTATATATCCTTTGTGTATATCTGCTTCTTCTAAACCTGCTTCTGTAGTTCATGCTTCTGTTTTGAGTTTTATTAACTTGCATTATTGTTAACAGAATCTCTTTCCATATTTAAACCTTCAATTCTAACATTTTTAAATATTTATTCTACAAGGTTTATGGATCTAAAAAATAACAACTAATATATTAGACACTGTAAACAAATATGGGAATTAAAAAAATATATATATATTTTACAGTCATGGCCTTAAATTTTGGCTCCCCTGAATTTTTCAAGAAAAATAAGTATTTCTCACAGAAAAGGATTAAAGTAACACATTATTTGCAATACACATGTTTATTCTCTTGTTGTGTGTATCATAACTAAAGTAAAAAAGGGAGGAAAAAAAGTAAATTGGACATAATGTCACACCAAACTCCAAAAATGGGCTGGACAAAATTATTGGCACCATTTCAAAATTGTGGAAACAATGGGGGGCATTTACTAATCTTTTACTATGTAGTCTGGTTTTTACCCTGTTTTTTTCTACTTCATTTTTGACTATGTGCGACAAATTTACTAAATTGTTGCACGGCATTAATAAATTTGGCACACATAGGCAAAAGTGGGAAATTTACTTCATGTAGTAGAAAAAATAGTCTGTTCCTTTTTCCTGCTGTCTGAATAGGTTTGGCTGCTGGTTTCCTTCTGGATCTTTTGTTTTTGAGTTTTTTTTTTAGCTTTTTCACCACATCTAAATAATTCAATAACTACAGTGGTCCCTCAAGTTACAATATTAATTGGTTCCAGGAAAACCCTTGTAAGTTGAAACCATTCTATGTTGAGACCAGAACTCTATGGAAACGTGGTAATTGGTTCTAAAGGCACCAAAATGTCATCCAAAATAGGAAAAAGTGTTTCCCAAGCAGGGAGCCTCAAGCTGTTGCAAAACTATAACTCCCAGCATGCCTGGACAGCCAAAGGCTGTCCGGGCATGCTGGGAGTTGTAGTTTTGCAAAAGATGGGGCCACCCTGCTTGGGAAACACTGTCTATGTAGAGGACAGGAGCTTCTTCAGGGGTTCTGTACAGTACAGGCAATGTCCCAAACAAGTAATGGAGTCGCCCTCACCTGGTGTCCAAAAGAGCAGCTAACCCTGATACAGGTAAAGTGTACAGAACATGTAATACCAGACACCAGTCAGTGCATACACTTCAGTAATACAGGGGTTTTACCAGTGAATGCCCATTTTGTTTGGTTGGTTCTTCCAGCCATTGACACGTTTCACAGATCTGGACTGTCTGTAGCATTGTATGTTGAGTCTGGTTTCAACTTACGATGGTCCAGAAAAGACCATTGTATGTTGAAACTATTGTATGTTGAGGCCATTGTAAGTTGAGGGATCACTGTAAATTGTAGTCATGGCTCAGAAGTGGTAAACGGTGTTTAGTGTGTGTGTGTTTATTACATTTTTTTAACACAGTTTTTTTCTCCCTAAATGTACTTACACTTTTTTTTTTTTTTGGTTACTTCTTCTACAGATCTGTGTATCCTGTGGACTCCTTCGGATTCGGTGGACTACTTCGATGACCAGCGTTTTTCTTTGCTTGATGTTAATAAAATGGTTAACGAGGGCTTGTGGGGGAGTGTTTTTTGTAATAAATTTTTTTTAAAACCTGTTGTGTTTTATTTTTATTTTACTTTACTAGACAGGCTTAGTAGTGGAAGCTGTCTTATAGACTGAGTCCATTACTAAGCCGGGCTTAGCGTTAGCCACAAAAACAGCTAGCGCTAACCCCCAATTATTACCCCGGTACCCAACACCACAGGGGTGCCGGGAAGAGCCGGTACCAACAGGCCCGGAGCATCAAAAATGGCGCTCCTGGGCCTAGGCGGTAACAGGCTGGCGTTATTTAGGTTGGGGAGGGCCAGTAACAATGGTCCTCGCCCACCCTGGGAACGTCAGGCTGTTACTGTTTGGTTGGTATTTGGTTGAGAATAAAAATAGGGGGACCCTATGCGTTTTTTTAATATATTTAATTATTTATTTAAAAAAAAAAAACGCATAGGGTCCCCCCTATTTTCATTCTCAGCCAAATACCAACCAAACAGTAACAGCCTGACGTTCCCAGGGTGGGCGAGGACCATTGTTACTGGCCCTCCCCAGCCTAAATAACGCCAGCCTGTTACCGCCTAGGCCCAGGAGCGCCATTTTTGACGCTCCAGGCCTGTTGGTACCGGCTCTTCCCGGCACCCCTGTGGTGTTGGGTACTGGGGTAATAATAGGGGGTTAGCGCTAGCTGTTTTTTTGGCTAGCGCTAAGCCCAGGTTAGTAATGGACTCTGTCTATAAGACAGCTTCCACTACTAAGCCTGTCTAGTAAAGTAAGAAAAAAACACAACAGGTTTTAAAAAATTTTTATTACAAAAAACACTCCCCCACAAGCCCTCGTTAACCATTTTATTAAAATCAAACAAAGAAAAACGCTGGTCATCGAAGTAGTCCACCGAATCCGAAGGAGTCCACAGGATAAACGGATCTGAAATGAGAAGAAAACAAAAAAAATGGGTTAGTACATTTATTATCACCTGCTCACACATCTCCCGCCCCGCATGACTACAACTGCCAGCATGCCCTTACAGTAAGGACATGCTGGGAGTTGTAGTTGTGTGGTGCAGGAGATGTGTGGGCAAGTGACAAGCTTGTCCCCTGCCCCCAGCTGCAGGACTACAACTCCCAGCATGCCCTTACAGTAAGGTGGGGCGGAGGCCGGGCACAGTGTTTCCCAACCTGGGACTTGTAGTTTTGCAACATCTGGAGGCACCCTGGTTGGGAAACACTGTTTTAGGCCAGTGTTTCCCAACCAGGGTGCCTCCAGATGTTGCAAAACTACAAGCCCCAGCATGCCTGGACAGTCAAAGGCAGTCTAGGCATGCTGGGAGTTGTAGTTTTGCAACATCTGCAGGCAACCTGGCTGGGAAACACTGGCCTAAAACTGTTTCCCAACCAGGGTGCCTCCAGATGTTGCAAAACTACAAGCCCCAGCATGCCTGGACAGTCAAAGGCTGTCTAGGCATGCTGGGAGTTGTAGTTTTGCAACATCTGGAGGCAACCGGGCTGGGAAACACTGGCCTAAAACAGTGTTTCCCAACCAGGGTGCCTTCAGATGTTGCAAAACTACAAGCCCCAGCATGCCTGGACAGTCAAAGGCTGTCTAGGCATGCTGGGAGTTGTAGTTTTGCAACATCTGGAGGCAACCGGGCTGGGAAACACTGGCCTAAAACAGTGTTTCCCAACCAGGGTGCCTTCAGATGTTGCAAAACTACAAGCCCCAGCATGCCTGGACAGTCAAAGGCTGTCCAGGCATGCTGGGAGTTGTAGTCTTGCAACATCTGGAGGCACCCTGGTTGGGAAACACTGTTTTAGGCCAGTGTTTCCCAACTGTTTTAGGCCAGTGTTTCCCAACCAGGGTGCCTCCAGCTGTTGCTAAACTACAACTCCCAGCATGCCCGGACAGCCAAAGGCTGTCCAGGCATGCTGGGAGTTGTAGTCTTGCAACAACTGGAGGCACCCTGGTTGGGAAGCCTGCGCAACTTACCGGCTTCCGTAGGATCCAGCGCTGCACGACACTGCCGCGCGACACTGCCGCGCGACAGTGCCGCGCGACGATCTCCGACAGCGATCGTCGCTGGAGCCTCGGAAGGGTAAGTGAACTTCTTCGCCGGTCCCCTTCAGCTGTTTAGTTTTGCAACAGCTGGAGGACTACAGTTTACAGACCACAAACCAGTGGTCTGCAAACTGTGGCCCTCCAGCTGTTGCAAAACTACAACTCCCAGCATGCCTGGACAGCCAATGGCTGTCCAGGCATGCTGGGAGCTGTAGTCTTGCAACATCTGGAGGCACCTTGTTGGGAAACACTGTTTTAGGCCAGTGTTTCCCAAAAAGGGTGCCTCCAGCTGTTGCAAAACTACAACTCCCAGCATGCCCGGACAGCCAAAGGGTGTCCAGGCATGCTGGGAGTTGTAGTCTTGCAACATTTGGAGGCACCCTGGTTGGGAAGCTTGCGCAACTTACCGGCTTCCGTAGGATCCAGCGCTGCACGACACTGCCGCGCGACACTGCCGCGCGACAGTGCCGCGCGACGATCTCCGTCAGCGATCGTCGCTGGAGCCTCGGAAGGGTAAGTGAACTTCTTCGCCGGTCCCCTTCAGCTGTTTAGTTTTGCAACAGCTGGAGGACTACAGTTTACAGACCACACACCAGTGGTCTGCAAACTGTGGCCCTCCAGCTGTTGCAAAACTACAACACCCAGCATGCCCTGACAGCCAAAGCCTATGGCTCTCAGGGCAGGAGCCCGGGCTGACATTACAGTGCAGCCGCCCGGGCTCCTCATACGGCCTCCCCGCTGCCCCCCCCCTGTCTCCCGCCCGCGCCGCTCAGCTCCCGCTGCTACAAGACTACAACTCCCAGCGTGTCCTCACTGTAAGGGCATGCTGGGACTTGTAGTCTTGCAACAGCAGACAGATGGGAGTTGTGTGGCGCTGGCAGGTGAGAGGGGGGGGATATAAATCACTGCAGTGTCCCGGTAGCGCAGTGAGGGTAGCGGGGAGAAAGTATGTCGGAGCCCGGGCGGCAGGAGCTTTTCCTGCTCCATGTTGGAGCTGGAGTAAATTTAGTCAATTTTTACGGCCGTTGCGACAGTTTATTGCGCAACTGCGACTGTCTCAGTTAATAAATTCCTGACCACTGCAAGTAAAAACTGAAAACTTGCGTAAATTAAGCGGGAAATTTTTTTTTGACTTTCTAGCTCTTGCTAGGGAAAGTCGCACAATTTATAGGGTAGGCGCAATTGCGACAATTTTGCGCCAAAAATAGTCAGAAAAAAATGACTAAACCCCTTAGTAAATGCCCCCCAATAAGATTGTTTCAAGCATGTGATGCTCCTTTAAACTCACCTGGGGCAAGTAACAGGTGTGGATAATATAAAAATCACACCTGAAAGCAGATAAAAATGAGAGAAGTTCACTTAGTCTTTTCATTTTGTGTCTGTGTGTGCCACACTAAGCATGGACAACAGAAAGAGGAGAAGAGAACTATCTGAGGACTTGATAACCAAATTTGTGGAAAAATATCAACAATCTCAAGGTTACAAGTCCATCTCCAGAGATCTAGATTTGCCTTTGTCCACAGAGCACAACATTATCAAGAAGTTTGCTTTCCATGGCACTGCAATTAATCTCCCTGGGCGTGGACAGAAGAGAAAAATTGATGAAAGGTGTCAACGCAGGATAGTTTTGCAGATGACTTGTTCCTCTATCTATTGTCTCCCATCACCACCCTCCCTTCCCTTATACACACGGTCCATCAATACTCGGAAAACAGCAACTTCAAGCAGAATGCCTCTAAATGCGAAGCCCTAAACATTACCCTGCCCCTCCATTGTCTACCACTTAAAGACATCATATCCCTTTAAATGGAAACCGACCTCCCTCAAGTACCTGGCTATTTTTGTCCCCACGCATCTATCAAATAACTACAAAGTTAATTTCCCGCCCCTTCTCCATACCCTGAAGTCCGACTCGACTAGCAAGGACTTCTCCTGGCTGGGTAGGATAAACATTTTCAAAATGAACATCCTCCCAAGACTTCTTTACCTCTTCTCCTGCATACCGAGTCATCTACCCCATGGCTTCTTTAGAGAGGTCCCTGCGCTCCAATCTAGCTTTATTTGGGCACATAAATGACCCAGATTGTCACGTCATGTCCTTATACAGTCTAAGACTGGTGGGGTCAGGCCCTCCCAGACTATCTCACCTATCATCTGGCTGTAATCCTGACGAGGGTCCTGGACTGCTTTCACCACCGCGCTGATAAACAGGGGATCCAACTCAAAACGACAATATCTGACATTGATCTGCGATCCCTGATGTGGCTCACCCGCTACTCATCCTCCTTTTCCACTATACCTCCCAACCTCCCCCCCCATCATGACCTCCATAGCCAAGGCCCGTGCTTCCTATATTTCACATGCCACCCCATTTCGCCCAGATGGCCCACTAGTACTCATGTTTGGCAATCCGGCCTTTCCACCTGCCTGCACCGCCAACTCGTTCTTAAACTTCACTAAAGAATCGGGAGTGACCTTCCACGACCTAATGACCCCATCAGCTCTAAGACCACAGTCGGACCTCCTCCAAGGGATCCCCCCGACGCCCCTACATTTCTTTCAATACTTACAACTCCATCACTTTTATTCTGCTAACGTGCAGGCCATGCACATGCATAGACCCCTCACTAAATTTGAACACTTATGCACTTTGTGGGAAACTGCGACTCACACTATTAGTATATTATATCCTCTCGTGCTTGAAGCATATACAGTCAAACCACTCCCATACAGACAGGGTTGGGAATCTGAACTGGATTGCCCAATTCCTGGCGATGCCTGGTCTGAGGCCCTACCCGGTGCTATCATACCTCCATCTTGTGCAAGGCCCAGGAGACTCATTTTAAAGTTTTATTGAGATGGTACAGAGTACCGACACTTCTGACTAAATTTTATCTTGGAATCCTGGACATGTGCTGGAGATGCGGGGGTGCTGGTGGCTCGATACTTCACATCTGGTTGTCAGGTCCCCTCCTCTCGAGCTACTGGAGGCATGTTCTTGAGTTAATATACCGTATTATGTCCATACTCTTACTGCACACACTTGAGACCCTGCTTCTCTCAATACTGCCACCGAGATTGCCACGGGGTACCGCCAGGTTGATTTCCTTCCTCCTCCTAGCGACTAGGGTAGTGATACCCTGTCTGTGGAAGTCCACCATCCCTCCACTGCTTCGTCCTGGCTCTGGGAAGTAGTGCACCTCCACAGGATGGAGGAACTATTAGCAGACTTCCCTGTTCAATTAGCTAAATACACCAGAGTATGGCGCCCCTGGACCTCATTCCTTTTCTCTGCTGACTACACATCATTATGCTTGGCCAATTGATAGCTGATGACCTCCTTTCACACACTGACTGACAATTCTACATCTCTTACAATTCTCAGCCAAGCACATGTCTGGGTGCAGTCTCCCCCATGAGGTGAGTTCATCTTCTTATCTCTACTTCACTTCTTCCCCCTCCCGCACCTCCACATTCGCCTCTCCTTAGCCCCTTCCACCTTTCCCGTCCCCTACCCCTGTTCCTTTCTTCTCCCCCTTCCTGCTTTCCTTCCTTGCTGGCTTCAGCCTATGGTTAGTGTTACGCCTAGCGCTCCGGGTCCCCGCTCCTCCCCGGAGCGCTCACGGCGTCTTTCTCCCTGCAGCTCCCCGGTCAGTCCCGCTGACCGGGAGCGCTGCTCTGTCATGGCCGTTGGGGATGCGATTCGCACAGCGGGACGCGCCCGCTCGCGAATCGCATCCCAGGTCACTTACCCGTTCCCGTCCCCTGCTGTCATGTGCTGGCGCGCGCGGCTCCGCTCTCTAGGGCGCGCGCGCGCCAGCTCCCTGAGACTTAAAGGGCCAGTGCACCAATGATTGGTGCCTGGCCCAATTAGCTTAATTGGCTCCCACCTGGTCCCTGACTATATCTAACCTCCTCCCATGCACTTCCTTGCCGGATCTTGTTGCCCTTGTGTGTTTAAAACCCTGTGTACCAGAACTTCTGCTATCTCCCCTGACTACGAACCTTGCCGCCTGCCCCCGACCTTCTGCTACGTCCGACTTTGCTTCTGCCTACTCCCTTGTACCTCGCCTATCTTCAGCAGCCAGAGAGGTGAGCCGTTGCTAGTGGATACGACCTGGTCACTACCGCCGCAGCAAGACCATCCCGCTTTGCGGCGGGCTCTGGTGAAAACCAGTAGTGTCTTAGAACCGGTCCACTAGCACGGTCCTCGCTATCCCTCTCTGGCACAGAGGATCCACCTCCTGCCAGCCGGCATCGTGACAGTAGATCCGGCCATGGATCCCGCTGAAGTTCCTCTGCCAGTTGTCGCTGACCTCCCTACGCTGGTCGCCCAGCAAGCTCGTCAGATCGCCCAGCAGTCGCAACAGATAGCGCAACAAGATCACCAGCTGTCGTACTTGACCACCATGACACAGCAACTCCAGTCACAACTACAGCAAGTACAGTCGCAGCTACAGCAGCAACAACCATCTCCTCCGCCAGCTCCAGCACCCCTTCCGCGGCGAGTGGCCGCTCCTAGCCTCCGCCTGTCCTTGCCGGACAAATTTAATGGGGACTCTAAGTTTTGCCGTGGCTTTCTTTCGCAATGTTCCTTGCACTTGGAGATGATGTCGGATCAGTTTCCTACTGAAAGGTCTAAGGTGGCTTTCGTAGTCAGCCTTCTGTCTGGAAAAGCCCTGTCATGGGCCACACCGCTCTGGGACCGCGATGACCCCGTCACTGCCTCTGTACACTCCTTCTTCTCGGAAATTCGAAGTGTCTTTGAGGAACCTGCCCGAGCCTCTTCTGCTGAGACTGCCCTGCTGAACCTGGTCCAGGGTAATTCCTCCGTTGGCGAGTACGCCATACAATTCCGTACTCTTGCTTCTGAACTATCCTGGAATAATGAGGCTCTCTGCGCGACCTTTAAAAAAGGCCTATCCAGCAACATTAAAGATGTTCTGGCCGCACGAGAGACTCCTGCTAACCTGCATGAACTCATTCATCTAGCCACTCGCATTGACATGCGTTTTTCTGAGAGGCATCAAGAGCTCCGCCAGGAAAAAGACTTAGATCTCTGGACACCTCTCCCACAGTCTCCACTGCAATCTGCGCCTAGGCCTCCCGCCGAGGAGGCCATGCAAGTGGATCGGTCTCGCCTGACCCTGGAAGAGAGGAATCGCCGTAAGGAAGAGAATCTTTGTCTGTACTGTGCCAGTACTGAACATTTTTTGGTGGATTGCCCAATCCGTCCTCCACGTCTGGGAAACGCACGCTCGCACCCAGCTCTCGTGGGTGTGGCGTCTCTTGATGCCAAGTCGGCTTCTCCACGTCTCACGGTACCTGTTCGGATTTCCACTTCAGCCAGCTCTCCCCTCTCAGCCGTGGCCTGCCTGGACTCTGGAGCTTCTGGGAATTTTATTCGGGAGTCCTTTGTGAATAAATTCCGCATTCCGGTGACCCGTCTTGTCAAGCCACTCCTCATTTCCGCTGTCAACGGAGCCAGGTTGGATTGCACCGTGCGTTACCGCACGGAGCCCCTCCTAATGTGCATCGGACCTCATCACGAGGAGATTGTATTTTTTGTCCTTCCTAATTGCACTTCTGAAGTTCTCCTTGGACTACCCTGGCTTCAACACCATTCCCCAACCCTGGATTGGTCCACTGGGGAGATCAAGAGTTGGGGTCCCTCTTGTTCCAAGGACTGCCTTCAACCGGTTCCCAGTACTCCCTGCCGTGACCCTGTGGTTCCTCCTGTATCCGGTCCCCCTAAGGTCATTAAGGACTCTGCCTGCCACAGGAAATGCCCCTCCCCCCCTCCCAGTTCCATCAGGCAAGCTTCTGTGTCCCCTCATGGCCCTCGTCCTGGTGTCACACTGCCCCGTGCCAGGTCTCGCCCTCTGCCCTCTCTCCCCATTCCTACTCCTGCGGTTCTGCCTGCCGTTGAGGAATCCCTCCATCCTTTCCCGGTGTCCTCATCCCAGGGGAGGCAGTTACCCGATAAAGAGAAGGGGAGACCTAAGGGGGGGGGTACTGTTACGCCTAGCGCTCCGGGTCCCCGCTCCTCCCCGGAGCGCTCACGGCGTCTTTCTCCCTGCAGCTCCCCGGTCAGTCCCGCTGACCGGGAGCGCTGCTCTGTCATGGCCGTTGGGGATGCGATTCGCACAGCGGGACGCGCCCGCTCGCGAATCGCATCCCAGGTCACTTACCCGTTCCCGTCCCCTGCTGTCATGTGCTGGCGCGCGCGGCTCCGCTCTCTAGGGCGCGCGCGCGCCAGCTCCCTGAGACTTAAAGGGCCAGTGCACCAATGATTGGTGCCTGGCCCAATTAGCTTAATTGGCTCCCACCTGGTCCCTGACTATATCTAACCTCCTCCCATGCACTTCCTTGCCGGATCTTGTTGCCCTTGTGTGTTTAAAACCCTGTGTACCAGAACTTCTGCTATCTCCCCTGACTACGAACCTTGCCGCCTGCCCCCGACCTTCTGCTACGTCCGACTTTGCTTCTGCCTACTCCCTTGTACCTCGCCTATCTTCAGCAGCCAGAGAGGTGAGCCGTTGCTAGTGGATACGACCTGGTCACTACCGCCGCAGCAAGACCATCCCGCTTTGCGGCGGGCTCTGGTGAAAACCAGTAGTGTCTTAGAACCGGTCCACTAGCACGGTCCTCGCTATCCCTCTCTGGCACAGAGGATCCACCTCCTGCCAGCCGGCATCGTGACAGTTAGCTTAGTGTCAATGGCACGAATAGTTAAATGTGAACTCCTACATAGCGTATGAACACTGCTTCTTCACATGTTCCCATCTCCGTGAAATGTCTGTACACTTGAAGTGTTCATGTAGTGAGTTAATACCGCCACTTAACCTTGCCTCACCTTTTGTTTGTTACAAGTCTACCGTTACAGACCTTTGTATCGCCTTTATGCTTTTTGCTGAAAGTTGGCGTATCATGTTTCCATTTCTCTCTCTTTATGTCTTTGTTTTTGTATTTTATTGAAAATTAATAAACTTTTATTTTGAAAAAATAAAATAAAATAGAAAACCGTTTTGTTGGTGTAGGGGGTAAGAGTGTTACTAGAACCAGCTGTTTTAATACCAGTCTTAATTAAAGAGTGTTGGAATAAGATGCACCGGTCCTGTTAATACATCCATTGTATATTTGGCCGTCCATATGCCCTCTCAAATTCAGAGCTTCTTAACCCCTGTGTCTCATTGTAGCCACAAAGTGGGTCTTATCAATCCATATGCAAGCAGATGTTTTTGGGTACAGAAGGCAGAGCTTTTTAATCTTATTCTGTTGTCTGTGTACTTAAAATACTTAAATAGTCCCATGAGTTTTAAAGTTAACTCACTAAAGTCAATTACTCCACAAATGAGAACACCTGCCATTTATTTTTTTGTGCATTTCAATGTGATTTGTCTTGTTTCCTACATCTGGAGGCATTAATAAAATTCTTTCAGTGTCATTTAAAGTGTATTTGTACTCGTCAGTTTTTGTTGTTGTTAGGAGTTTGCAATTCACTACTCATCCTGCTGAACTTCATTAATATCAATGGCACAGATTGAAAGACAACTGCTGAACAGCATGAAACACAGATGCAACATGTATAGATTTATATTTTCAATCAAAGGGATTTCTGGATTTCTTTCAATATGACTTCAAAAACAGGGCATTATGCCCAACATAAAAAAAAAAGTAAATATTTTTTTAAGAGTAATGCTAGAAATGTAACTTGTTTAGTCTTACTTAGCAAGAAGATATAACTTTTTAGAGACAATGATCTATAGCTGTTACAACTACTGAGAATAGTTTTTAAAACTGCCAACTGCCAATCCTTACAATCTTTGTGACACCCCTCCCCCGCCACTCCACTTCCATGTATGAGCTATATCTTTTACTACTTTTTTCAGCTTCCAGTATAGCAATTGTTAGTAAGTAACATATTTTTGTTTCTTACATTTTGCATGTACATATGGAAAAAGGAAGTCTACAGTGTATTTTATTAACAGGCTTACTTACAGTCACTTATTGGTATACTAGCTACTAATGATGTTTCAACACTCACAGAGTGTTGGTGTAAGTAAAATAGATTGATCTGGCTTTGACTATGCTGGGGCATGATTTATAGTACAATACTATAGATGACATACAAAAGAAAAAGGGTTACTGAAGCAGAAAGGACAGGAGTAACAGCAGCACAGCAAGTAGAAGGTTACACTAAGAACTGAACTGCTTAGATGTTAGGGAAACTTAGATTTTCCCTAAGGGACTATATGGATCATCAAGAGTACAAAAAATCGGATTTACACACCCATGCTCTTTCTTTCATGACAATATCAGTGGCTAAGATCTCCCCTTGACTGAGCCTAATAATAAGCAGTGAACAGAATATTTTCTGGAGGAGAAAAATGCAGAGTTTCCAAGGGCTTTTTTTTTCTGGAGTAAGGAGATATTTTTAATTTATAAATACATTACAGATCACATAGGCTATCAAATTGAGGAAAGTGAGTTTTTTTTACAACATTGAACATTTTATACACTTTTTTTGGTCTCACTTTTTACTAGTAAATGCAACTTTACACAAGTTGATACACAGTATATAAGGAAAGTCACATCGGATATCATAAAAATGCAATATCAGTTTCCAATTACACACAGCAAAGGAACCATTAGAAAAGATATTAAAAAAAACTGTGTACCGCATGGGCCACATAACATTATTAATGTATGCAATAAAAATATTTACAGTATTACTTTAGTGCAGGAGAAAGCTAAATGTTGTATTTAGCTTTTCCCATTAATATTTTGCTTTCATTTGATACATGCTTTAAGAATTCCCTATCATCACATACATACTGAAGATATTTAATAAACATTAGACATGGCAATTATTTAGAGAACTTAATAAGGCATGTATGAAATGATTCGGAAGGTGTGCTATATATTTAACAAATTAACATTTTTCCAGTAGAGCTCATTTCAAGTAGCATATAACTAACAAAATAAAACAACACAAATTGCTTGGAAATGTTAAATTACTCTTTTATGCTTTACATGGCAATGATAAGAAACATAACACTAGTGAACACTACTTTTATTACCACTTATATTACAGTGTGATTCTGGTAACATTGAGGTGCAGATTCTAAATATGGCATCAGTTTTGCCAGATTGCCTGTTTTTAAGATAGTGGATGTTTCATTGAAAACATTAAACACTTAAAAAATATTGAAACATCCTTGGCCTGTTTACAAATCATATGGAATTTGTCTATAAAAAAAAAACAACTTATATCTATGTATTTATATGTATATATATATATATATATATATATATATATATATATATATATATGTAAATGCATTGTATGTTTAGCACGACAACAGAAGAAAAACATCAGTTAACCCCTTAAGGACGAAGGACGTACCGGTACGTCCTTGGTCCTGCTCCCGTGATATAACGCGGGGTTACACAGTAACCCCACATCATATCATGGCGGGCCCGGCGTCAAAGTGAAGCCGGGACTCGCCGCTAATAGCGCGCAGGGCCGATCGCGGCGCCACACGCTATTAACCCTTTAGCCGCGTGCTCAGAGCTGAGCCACGTGGCTAAAAGTGAAAGTAAAAACTGCCGGTTAACTCAGTGGGCTGTTCGGGATAGCCGCGGCTAACAGCTTACAGGACAGCGGGAGGGTCCCTACCTGCCTCCGATCGCCGAATGACTGCTCAGTGCCTGAGATCCAGGCATGAGCATTCAAGCGGCAGAATCATCGATCACTGGTTTCCTATGAGAAACCAGTGATCAATGATAAAGATCAGTGTGTGCAGTGTTATAGGTCCCTATGGGAGCTATAACACTGCAAAAAAAAAGTGGAAAAAAAAAAGTGAATAAAGATCATTTAACCCCTCCCCTATTAAAAGTTTGAATCACCCCCCTTTTCCCATAAAAAAAAACACAGTGTAAATAAAAATAAACATATATGGTATCACCGCGTGCGGAAATGTCCGAATTATAAAAATATATTGATAATTAAACCGCTCGGTCAATGGCGTACGCGCAAAAAAATTCCAAAATAGTTCATTTTTGGTCACATTTTATATAATTTAAAAATGATCAATAAGTCCCATCAATGCAAAAATGGTACCGTTAAAAACTCCAGATCACGACGCAAAAAATGAGTCCTCATAACACCCCATACATGGAAAAGTAAAAAAGTTATGGGGGTCAGAAGATGACAATTTTAAACATATTAATTTTCCTGCATGTAGTTATGATTTTTTCCAGAAGTGCGACAAAATCAAACCTATATAAGTAGGGTATCATTTTAATCATATGGACCTACAGAATAAAGATATCGTGTCATTTTTATCGAAAAATGTACTACGTAGAAACGGAAGCCCCAAAAGTTACAAAACAGCGTTTTTGTTTTTTTTTTCAATTTTGTCGCACAATGATTTTTGTTTCCGTTTCACCGTTGATTTTTGGGCAAAATGACTGATGTCATTACAAAGTAGAATTGGTGGCGCAAAAAATAAGCAATCATATGGATTTTTTGGTGCAAAATTGAAAGAGTTATGATTTTTTAAAGGCAATGAGCAAAAAACGAAAATGCAAAAATGGAAAAAACCCCGGTCCTTAAGGGGTTGAATCACAATTGAGGTACATTTTTACGTGGTTTATTAGGATTCTCATATTTGCCCCTTTTATTTTAATATTGTTCCTCCATCGCCTTGATACTGTAATGGAATTTCCTCCTTAAAGGGGTGCTCTGGTGGAAAACAGTTTGTTTTTTTTAAAGTTAAACAGATTTGTAAATTCCTTCTATTTAAAAATCAGAATCCTTCCAGTATGTATCAGCTGCTGTATGCTCCACAGGATGTTCTTTTCTTTTTGAATTTCTTTTCTGTCTGACCACAGTGCACAGTACTTACAGAGGTGTCAGGAATTGTCCAGAGCAGGAGAGGTTTGCTATGGGGATTTGCTCCTGCTCTGGACAGTTCCTGAGATAGACAGAAGTGTCAACAGAGAGCCTTGTGATCAGACAGAAAATAAATTCAAAAAGAAAAGAACTTCCTGTGGAGCATTAAGCAGCTTTACGTAGGTATACTCTCCTCCTCTTTCAGAACACATATATTATCATTTTGGAAGAGTGTGTTGAATAAACAAGTTGTTTGAAGTTTATGGAAAGCTTTAGCCATAGGCACCTTAATTTCTTAATCTTGCATTTTTTTTGTCTTTCTACCGGATTGTGTTTCTTAATAAATGTGTTTATTTTACTACAGCGAATTGGTGTGTCTTGGAAATATTTAATCAGTTGCTCTCAAGTCTTTTATTCTGGAATTCTGCCAACTCAATTTGTAAAAATTTCAGATTCAGCAGAATAATATCCGCAGATTATTTATTTGAGATCTCTTTGAGTCTTGTACGGAATGTTGTGTTATTTGGATATAAATTAGGTTGTAGATGTGAATTTGTAAGAATGCACATTGCATTGTAATACATGTATTTCACAGATGCAATCTCAATAAGGTAGCACAATGGAACTGATTTTTTAAAATCTGTACTACCATTTGGTTGTGAGCAAATAGGACTAAGGAATTAGCTTTTTATGAGATTATTTGATTATTTTATGAGCTTATTTATTATAGTGTAATGCTAAATAACAATCATTAAATATATATATATATATATATATATATATATATATATATATATATATATATATATATATATATATATGTTTGTTTGTTTGTTTTTAAACCAACTGGTGCCAGAAAGTTAAACATATTTTTAAAGCACTTCTATATAAAAATCCTATTCCTTCCAGTACATATCAGCTGCTGTATTCTCTGGAGTAAATTGTATAGTTCTTTCCTGTCTGCCCACAGTGCTCTCTGCTTACACCTCTGTTCATGACAGGAACTGTCCAGAGCAGAAGAGGTTTGCTATGGGGATTTGCTCCTGACATGGACAGAGATGTCAACAGAGAGCACAGTGGTCAGGCAGAAAATAATTACCTCACTCTGTAGCATATAGCAGCTGATAGGTACTGGAAGGATTGAGATTTTTAAATAGAAGTCATTTACAACACTGTTTCACTTTTTGGCACTAGTTGATAAAAATTTAAAAAAAAGGAATGTTTTCCACCGGAGTACTCCTTTAAACTATAATATTCATATCTTCAGTACACAGGTGGAAAAGAAATGTGAATACAAGGCAGATAAGAAATGGAAGAAGTTAAAAGTCATAATTTTAATCTACAATTATTTAGTAAATAGTGTTGTGAGACCTTTAATGTCTAAGCATATTATCCATTATTTCCAAGTCCTATGAAAACCATCTACATGTCAATTTGCATTGTTAAAATTTTGAAATAAGCTATTTTTCTAAAGGCTGTACATTTGGCAGCAACCAAGGACAGTGAAGTGGATTTTCACCTATTCACATATATTAATGTATCACCAAAAAATACAGAAAAAATTATGCACAAATAAACAAGAAATGGAAGAAAGTTAACAAAATCTTTATTAAAGTATATCATTGATTAAAAAACAATAGCACAAATACATAATAAAAACAAGGCACCGAAAAACACTACAGATGGGTAGGTGAGGACTGGAACTGAGTATAGAGAGGTAATAAATATAAATATAAGAGTAACAAAGGGCAATAAGAGTATATGCATTCTCCTGCTTGGGAGCCCGGTCATATGGTTGATGTACCACATGACCGTACCCGATTTGCGGTAGAACTCAGTGCGCCTGCGCACGCGTTCTCAAAGCCCGGTCACATGATCACATTGATCATGTGACTCGGCTCTTTACCGGAAGTACGCCAATGGCGTCCCGGATATGTGAGCTCTGGCGGACACCAGCTCCAGGCAAACCCGGAACATCATTGGATATAGCCTGATCTTATGGGCGGTGATACTTTTTAAGATGTATTGATTGGGGAAATTTATGTCAATCTTGATATGATGAGATGTAATTGGCTGTGATGCGGCATATTAGGCCAGTGAGAAGGTAGGATAGCCACACCCCCTGAGGAAGCCATTTAGTGGTGAAACGATCGTTGGGGTTGGTAGGTAAGGTCTGGCATACTTGTTTCCTCTGGTCCTTGGGTTTGATCCCTTTGTTCATTTTCTCCTTGCCCTCGGGCTTGCGTTCAGCAGCCATTTGGTGCGTCTCCACCTCTGACATATACTCTTATTGCCCTTTGACCTCATATTTATATTCATATTTATTACCTCTCTATACTCAGTCCCAGTTCTCACCTACCCATCTGTAGTGTTTTTCGGTGCCTTGTTTTTATTATGTATTTGTGCTATTGTTTTTTAATCAATGATATACTTTAATAAAGATTTTGTTAACTTTCTTCCATTTCTTGTTTATTTGTGCATAATTTTTTCTGTATTTTTTGGTGGTGCTTCTATCATGCACATTACTTACCTCTTTGAGGTATAGTCTCTTATGTAGGTGTCTATATATTAATGTATACCTAAGTTTCCACTTTCTGGATCACATGACTCATGTATATATCCTCCTCTATCTTCAACCTGCCCACTGCTCTTTCCAGGATTTACAATTCATGTAAACCAACTGAAACAATTATTCACTTGGCACCAAGATTACAGTCTACCAAAGTCATATTGATACCTGATATAAAATAGCACATTTCTATGTACTGATTGAACATGAATATTGTCTGAATGTTATATTTATTTCAGTAAATTAATGAAATAAAAGGGTTTTCTGGGCAAAATAACATTATGAGATATCCTCAGGATAGGTCATTGATATCAGATTGTATGTCACTGGCACCTCTGCCCATCAGCTGTTTTCCATGGAGCTACAATACACAATAAAATATAGCAGGAAGCAGACAGCTCCATACATTGTGTAGTGGTCATTTTCGGTTACTACAACTCAGATATTATTCACTTCAATGGGAGCTGAGTTTCAGTAACCCACCTAGGCCCTATACAATGTATGGAGCTGTGTGATTCCTGCTCTGTTCATTGTGTCTGGTAGGCCCATGTTTATGCAGAAGCAGTGCCAGCTGTCAGAACCCTCTTTTAAGTACATGTCATCAATACATTCTGCAGTGTTAAGATGCCCTTTTACTTTTGTGCCCATAGTGCCTCACAGTGTCTTATAGATTAGAATACTTCAAGAATATGCTGATGTGCATAGGTACCATGTAATACCAGACTGCCTGTGATTCCATGCTATAGATTTCATGCACATAGCTCTATATATATCTATATATATGCATAAGGCTTTAGTGCCCTACTATTTTTTAAACTGACCTTTTCAATCAGTACACTGGGTATTTGTTATTAAAAGAAACTAGAAATGTATTCTGTCACATTCTATAGTGCATGCAAACAACTTTTGTTTCTCAATGAATAAAATACAAAAGAAAAATTCCAGCTTAGTTTCTAGTTAATGTGGGCATCCTGATATTAATAGCAGTATAAACATACAACTACTACCCAAGAAAGGATCAAGGCAAACTGCTAACAGTAATTTCTTATTTGCAGTGAAAGATGATCAATACAAACTTGAATAACAACTCCTAAATTTGTAATCCGTTGAATAATTTCTAGTAATACGGTTAAAGTTTTTTCCTCCTCATACGCCTACACAAAGTTCCCAAGAAGTTATTAGAATAAAAGATGTCAATTTAATATTTCATGGCTTCTTTTTTTCCTCTCATGCTTCTCAAAGGATTGATTGTTGTATTATGAATATAAAAGTAACTAATAAGCCAATGCTACAGAATGTAGCAAGCAGAGAACAGAGGGCTGTCAGCGGAAACACAAGCCTATAAAATTAAGTTGCTGCTATTTAATTAGTTGCTGGATTTCAAGGTGCTCAAAATAAGTTTTTGTTGACAGTCTTTAGGGAGTGGCTGACTTGTTTCAGTGTTTTCATGTAGCTTGTATAATTAACCTGTCATTGTAAAGGCTAAGTCCTTACTTCTTTCTGATATTCTGGCTTTTAGTTAGTCTTGTAGATGGTAGAATTATGTCACATATGAAGTAATTTTTTATTTTTTTGCTTATGAAACTTCAATTAACAGGTGACAGGATTGCTGTTCTGCGATTTATTAACTGATGAATGTGAATAGTCCACTCATTATTCACTATGTAGACAAGTAATGACTATGTGGTTACTGGCAACAGTATATTTTGTTACAAGAACCACTCGGGACACATAAAACATAAATAAAGCTTTCGGAGTAAACCCAACTTCAAGGGAGTGGTCTAAGATGACAGGCAGGAAGTGCTCAAAACCAAAATGCGGATGTGCATTTATACTAAGGGAGAGCAAGTCCTACATTTGTGGTTCGTTGCTATGGGCAATCCCCAGCAAAAAATGCATACAATAGAGGATGCCTGCAACCACAATGGCATCCTTCTCCGATGATGGGTGTGGATGTAAATCATATAAAGTACAGTAGTACAAAAACACAACAACTACAAATATAGGTGCTCTACTGTGGTGGATGTAACAATGACATTAGCTAACCCTCAAAACTGATATAAAATTGAGACATTAGCCAGTATATCCTTATATGAAGGACATACCTGAGCCCGCACACCAACGCCAAGGTTTCTCAAATGGCACAGGACCTAACCTTAAACCTGCCTGTGCATGATAAGCAAAAAACAGGGGCCAGTTCGCAATTACAAAAGCTTTTGGTGCGACTTACAGACTGCTCCCACTGTTACCTCCAGTGTGAGTGAACACACATACAATGGAAGGAGGGAGGCAGGCTATAAGCCCCACCCAAGTAGGCTGATGAGTTGCCGGCCTCACATGTGCACCTGAATGCTACCTATACATGATAATACAGGCGCATTAGTATAACATTTCAGAGTAAACACAACTACAAGGGCGTGGTCTAAGATGACAGGCAGGAAGTGCTCAAAACCAAAATGCGGATGTTCATTTATACTAAGGGAGAGCAAGTCCTACACTTGTGGTCCGTTGCTATGGGCAATCCCCAGCAAAAAATGCATACAATGGAGGATGAGTGCAACCGACCTCAAGTACCACAATGGCATCCTTCCCCGATGATGGGTGTGGATGTAAATCATATAAAGTACAGTAGTACAAAAACACAACAACTACAAATATAGGTGCACTACTGTGGTGGATGTAACAATGACATTAGCTAACCCTCAAAACTGATATAAAATTGAGACATTAGCCAGTATATCCTTATATGAAGGACATACCTGAGCCCGCACACCAACACCAAGGTTTCTCAAATGGCACGGGACCTAACCTTAAACCTGCCTGTGCATAATAAGCAAAAAACAGGGGCAAGTTCGCAATTACAAAAGCTTTTGGTCCGACTTACAGACTGCTCCCACTGTTACCTCCAGAGTGAACATACATACAATGGGAGGAGGGAGGCAGGCTATAAGCCCCACCCAAGTAGGCTGATGAGTTGCCGGCCTCACATGTGTACCTGAATGCTACCTATACATGATAATACAGGCGCATTAGTATAACATTTCAGACTAAACACAACTACAAGGGCATTGTCTAAGATGTCAGGCACGAAGTGCTCAAAACCAAAATGCGGATGTGCATTTATACTAAGGGAGAGCAATAAATATAAAGCTTTATTATATTCTTACCAAAGGAAACTTACTACATTTTTTTGGTTGAATATGAATGGTCAGTTTATTTATTTTTTCCCACAGTATGCCTGTCAATGGCAATGTGATGATTCCAATGCATGTTTGAAGAAATGTAAGACATATTCTGGCAAGAGCTCTATCAGCTTCCCTGCTGATATGACGATCAATATATACATCGCAGTAAAACAGAAAGTAGGTGATTTTATTGTCCCAGCTTATTTTGTAGCTATTTATGTACAATCATACATACTAGTGGTTGAAGCTATTGTTTCTAGAAAAAGGCTGTACTCAAAAGTCCTGAATATATGTTAACAGTTTTCAGCAACATTACAACAACAAGCTTTGTCCTCAAATTACCTGCAAAAAGAAAAATACAACATCTACACTTCGGAATTGCTCATTTATGTTTTGTGGACTTTATTGACTTTTTTTGTAAGACAATTAGTGAACAGTGAAATATCAAGAGAATTATAGTCATACAATGTTTAGAAAGGAAAAAAGGATTCACATAATAGTATTGGTATACTTATAGTTAAATAATGATACAATGCATTGAAAAAGGAAAATATGGTTACTGATTTAAGAAATCTCAACGTAATCCCAAGTCACTGAAGAATAAACTAATGCTCTGTTCACACAGGAATCATGGGTTCAATGGCTGATATCAATCAGGTTTTTATGTTTGATGGCTTTTGTTTTCTCCTGAAGAAAATATTAAAGTATTTTATGAAACTGTGACTGTCAAAAAACATAAAGGAAGGGAAAAAAAGAATGGCATCAACACATCCTTTCTATAATATCTATGGGTAAGATAGAAAGGCATACCCTCAAACATAATATCATATGTAAATTACATGGAGGTATCATTAATTTTTTTTAAGCTCATGAGTCAAAAAGAAGTGTTGTATTTCTTTTCCATATATTCTCTGATATGGAGAGGGAGAAGTAGGCAGTGATGGATAGTCTTATGCCGAGTACTCCTACTGCATAAGAATTGTGTTGAGTTAAAGCGGTATTCTGGGCATATAAAATGTCCTATAATAGAGTAGAGTGTTTTCTAAATAAAAAAATTATGCTTCCCTAAACTCCTACAGCACTGTTTTGATGGCTTCCAAAGTTTAAGAGGGGTTTGGATATTGGGCAAAAAAATGCTGCAGAATACACAAGTTGTGGTCATACTACTTTTTTTGACTAAATATAGTTAATGGTAATGCAGCCCGAATTTTTAACTTATCTTCAAATAGTGGTATCAGTGGGGACACATTAGGTTAAACTATGTCTTTATAGTCTCTAGCAAAATGCACACCAATATATTTAAATTAGGACGTTGTGCTCAATCTCATAACTGTAGGGTCAGCCAACTAGGTGTATTGGGGAGAAGGTACATCAAGTAGGATTTAAACCAATAATCATTTGGCCAGAAAAGAAAATTAACCTATTTATCATTTAAATAGCCAAGGGTCAACATAAAGTGAGACAATGGTCGGCATTTATCATTATAGGTGTAAGTGAAGCATTTTTCTACACCTTTTTTTTGTGTGCTGGTAATGTGTAGGAGCACCAAATTTATTAAATGGTCACAGAGCATTTCATACATTTTGTGCAGGTCACATTTCCTGAAATTTCTCCCTTCACATACACCAAAAAGCTAAGCTAAGTCTGGGCTGGTGTAGTTTTAGAGACTTTTCAGTGACTTTGCACCTTTTTTTGCGCCTTTTCACAAAAAGGTACAGTTCATAAAACCTTTCCATATTATGTGTATTGCCAAAATCAGTGGATTGCAACTCAAAATCAGCAGAAATGTATAAACCAAAAGGCGCAAATAAACCCTGCTTGCACCTTTTTTTGCGCCTTTTGGGAAGAATACACATGAACATACTCTTTACCCTAAGATATAATGATCAGTGCCTCAGTTATCTCCTCCAGGGTTATGAATTATGTCCTCTATTTTGTATTTAAAGTGGGTCAATTTATGTCTGCTAAGTACTCTAACAATTCTCAGTCTGAGTATATTAATTTGTATGGGTCTTAGCAATATATTGTAATTCCAGCCAGTAAATATAAGCATTTCACTCTTGGACCCAGGCAGCACAATGTCTTGGGCCAGCCGTGGGTGTAGCTTTAACCTTTTTTTTGGGAAACTGGTACACTACTCAATAGTTGTGAAGTTATTGCATGTGTGTATTACATTTGAAGAAGCTTGTTTTATTAGTTGTTTGGCTATATGGACCTGTACATTTATTTGTGAAGTACATTCTAATTATAAGAAAAATATCTGTGTTACATATGTTTTCAAGAGGCTTGTTTCATGAGGAAGAAACATGTCCTTCAAACTACTTTGTTAAATTATTTTCTTACAACTGCATGTGATGAAATGTGTTATCTTTTCAAGTGATACCATTTGCTGTCTGTCATTCTTTGCTCTAAAGAAACTATAACTTTTTCTTCCATTGTGCTTTTTCCAGCTTGTCACACAAGATGTGATGATGGATTATATTGTCTGACCTTGAGTTATGCAGCTTTCACATATCTCTAATACTTTAAATGTCCTATCTACAATCCTGGTTTGTCGTCTTTCAACTTTTCCTATTGTGCTCTGTGTAATTGCAGTTTTAAAAACCATCATGCCTGTGTCTGTAAAGAATAGAAAAGTAAAACCCTGATGCTATAGAAATATATTAGCTTAATAGTGACAAAAATAATGCTGTTTAAATACATGATGTACTCATATATGGGAACAGTCACTGTTGCTTTTAATGTTATTTTTTTGTTTCTGTTGGATATTTGCAGCACATATAACACACATAGGCACCAATCGGGTGTATATAAGATTAGTTTGGCCCTAACAAAATTTTCTGCAATATTTCTACATACATTTAGAATTATACACACACTATATATGTTTTTTTTTATATTTTTTTTTTTTTGAGCTGTATTTGTGGGTCAATGCAAACTAAAATGTTCCAATTCGGCACAAAGCTCTGTTTAAGAAATAGATAGAAATATGATTGGCATCTAGATTAAGGTCACCTTGATATTGTTCAGTATTTTCATACCTTCAAGTAGTGTTGAGCGGCATAGGCCATATTCGAATTCGTGAATATTTGCGAATATATGGACAAATATTCGTCATATATTCGCGAATATTCGCATATTTGAAATATTCTCATTTTATTTTTGCATATGCGAAAATTCGCGGATGCGAAAAATTAGCATATACAAAATTTAACATATGCGAAAATACGCATATGCGAAAATTAGCATATGCAAATGTTCGCATATGCGAAAATTCGCACGCCAGTCTCACACAGTAGTATTAGAGCCTTCTTTACACCACACAAGCTGTTGGCAGAGAGGGGTGATCACTGTGATGTGTACTGTGAAAAAAAAAACGAATATGCATAATTACGAATATATAGTGCTATATTCGCGAATATTCGCGAATTCACGAATATGCGATATTCGTGAATAAAATTCGCATTGCGAATATTCGCGAGCAACAATACTTACAAGTAACCTGATGATGAATCTTTTCTAAAGGTTTTACCTATGTTTTACTATTTAGAGTGCATGCTTTTATATACTGCATGCAAATGGACTAAAAACCATTTTGTATTTTTGACCCTAGAGGTGTAACTGTAGAGGATGCAGAAGTAACAGTCCAATCCAATCCCTGCTATGAGTCCTAAAAAGCATTTTTATTTATTAATTTTTTATTCATTATTTATTATTTTTAAATTGGTAAAATAACAAAAGTATAAATTGGGTATCCATTTTAATGATACTGAGCTGCAGAATAAAGATAACATATCAGTTTTACTGTTCAGTGGATGGCACAAAAAACAAATTCCTCAAATTTTCGATTTTTTTTTTCAATTTTAGACTACAAATATTTTTTTTCTGTATGACAGTACATTGTATGATAAAATGAAGGGTGTTTTTAATTAGTACAATTGTTCCTGAAAAAAAAGCTGTATGTGGGGAAAAAAAAGGTGTTATGGCTCTTGGAAGATGAGGCGTTACAAATGTGACAAAAATCGCTGACCGGGTATGGGGTTTATGGTTGAAAAAAACACAGGTCTGTATCCCTACAAATCAAATCAAATGCATACCAAAGTACAGTTGGTCTGTAATGCAGCTGTTTCCATAAAGTCTAACACATCAGTTTATAGCTGCATTTGTAGCCATTAAGTTGTAACTAAAGATGAGCAAGCCTGAGATTAGTATTCAGGAGGTTTCACGTGAATTGAGCTGTCAAATTCATTCAGATTTGGCACTGAATTTGGATTCGACCGTACATTACCTGGGCTAGGTGCACAGGTCCCAGACTATGGAGTGTAATTGCCACTTAAAAGTTGAGTGGCAATTCATAGAATCACCACTTATCTCAGTGGGCCATACAGTAAACAGTGATGCTTAGCACAAAATGACATTAGTCCCTGTTCTCTACATAGTTTTCATGACATTCAGGACTTTGTGTACGGAGATGGATGCCTTCTCAGTGTAAAGAGTTTAAGTATTTATCCACCAGAAAAGGATTTTTTTAAGCACTTGGCCACATAATGGTTAAAAAAGAAAAATATGTTACCGCCTGTGCTCCAGCATTGGCTCTGGTGACCCTTTCTGATCCCCGGATCCTCTGATAAAATCGTGACGCCCAGGCCTGAAGTGACTTCCAGACCTTTCTGGACATTGCCCCTCAGCCAATCACTGGCTGTGGCGATGTCCTGTCTTGGCCAATAATTTGCTGAGGGGCAGTGTGACCCTCCAGGTCCTGACTTGTGACCCTGCTATGTGGCCAAGTGCTGAAAAGAAACATCCTGCTGAATAACCCCTTTATGTAGTGATGCAAAGACTTTAAATAACAGTAAGCAGTGATACATAGTGCATCACTGCTTATTTTAAACACTGTTGTCCCTGCTTCTCTACAGGGCACAATAAACATGTCCACTCACAGCCTATTCCTGTCTATGACCTGGACTGGCATTTTACTGTGAGGCCACTTGTGATCATTTCTTGGTTACTAGAGGCTGCAAAGGAAAATATAGTTTCAGGCCTTTCCACAAACAAGAGCAGTAAAGCAAGTTAGTATTTTTACAGCAAATACCATATCACTTAGGGAATGATCTGCCAGATAAATGCAAAGTGAATAATACAACATTTTTAATTCAAATAAAAAAAAAGTTATAAATCTGATTTATTCCCAATCATCTCACTTATCACCAGTTGTAACATTAAATAATTGTAGCAGAGTTGAAGAATTATTGTGTAGTGTAGTGCTTGTACATGAGTGATATTGGTAGAACTGTACTAGTAGGTTCACATCTGGATGACAACAGTATTTGCGGGGAACAATTGGGAAGCATGAATGAGAATAGGATGGCACGGGAACAATGTGAAGTTCTCCTAATTACACATAACAGGCTTCTTGAAATGATTGATTACACACAGTAACAGCTGCTCGGAGTTCATCGCTACTTCACTGAAATTGTCTGGAAACATAATTAAAATTACCAAACATTTTCAAATGAACTGGTCTGGAAAAAGAAAAACAAAGAGAAAATGCAAGAAGCAAATGTTCATTCTCAATGTATTCCTTTGTTGAGACTATTCCATAAGTAATCCAGATGGTAACATTAAAACAAACTTTGAAGCCCATACAATGGGGTATGATAATACAATGAAACATACAGTACAGGAAATCCATTTTGCATACCGATGTGCCCCTCCTTAATTTGTGTTTAAGCCTAACATATCCCAAGACTTATGATATACAATGCTAAATAACCATGAAAGTACACAGATGTCCAAGGAAGGCCTTGATGAATTCCATCCATCATTTATCCATCTAGCCCTCGTCCATTAGGCACTTTATAAAATGAAGTATACCTTAAATGTATACTTTTTTACTGAATGGCTGAGATGGATACCATTGACTGATACCTTATGTAACATGTTAAACTCAACTTATAGTTGTGCTACAGTTGTGAAAGAAAAAATGTCATAGAAATCCACCATGCGAACTTGGCGGTTTTGTTATAAAACAGGTAGATGCAGAAACGTTTCATTTTAGATGCAGTCTTGGTGCAATGTGGACGTTTTCCTAATTTTTTGGACACAAGCATGACAAATATGTCTGACCCGGGTTAAGCAACTGCTGCATTATCTAGATTAGTTTGTGTAACTTGAAACCTACTTATTGTAGTAGCCTTACTTTTGTGTTACTTAAAACCATCTATAAAAGTAGACAGCAACGAAAAGACTTATTTTAAGTTCTTGGCAAACTAGAATATTTCATAGGTTAAAGGGGTACTCCACTGGAAAACTTTTTTCAACTGGTGCCAGAAAGTTAAACAGATTTGTAAATGACTTCTATTAAAAAATATTAATCCTTCCAGTATTTATCAGCTGCTGTTATGACCCACAGGAAGTTCTTTTCTTTTTGAACTTCCCTTATTCCTGACCACAGTGCTCTCTGCTGACATCTCTGTCCATTTTAGGAACTGTCCAGAGCAGGAGAGGTTTTCTATGCTTATTTGCTCCCACTCTGGACAGTTCCTAAAATGGACAGAGGTGTCAGCAGAGAGCACTGTGGCCAGGCAGAAATGAAATTCATAAAGAAAACAACTTCCTGTGAATCATACGGCAGCTGATAACTAATGAAAGGGTTAAGATTTTTTAATAGAAGTAATTTACAAATCTGTTTAACTTTTTGGCACCAGTTGATTTAAGAATTTTTTTTTCCAGTGGAGTACCCCTTTAACCCCTTCCCGACCTATGACATACCTGTACGTCATGGGTGGCAAGGTGTTCCCGACCCATGACATACAGGTACGTCATGAACATTACTGCCGCTACTCGCGGCATCCCGCAGCGCCCGGAAAGATGGTGGCTATGACTGATAGCCAGCCATCTTACCGTGCGACCACGGGGGGTTTCATCCCCCACCCCCCCTAGCGATCGCTGCTATCAGCTGATCAAATCTGACTAGCTGATAGCAGCGTTTCGCTATCAGAATACTTAGCAGCGCGGTGTGTGAGTCCCGATCACGGGGATCGGGACACACACCGCTCTGCTAAGTGTCCCTGGCCCGTCCCCCGGCGTCACTAACCCGTCCGAGCGGTGTCCCGAGCGGTCCCGGCGGTCCCGGCGTCCTCCATGCGGTCCCGGCTGCGCTGCGTCCCCGCGGTGAGTTTGCAGCAGCAGTGCGGCATCTTCATTGGTAGCAGTGAGATCGCCGTAAAGCGATCTCACTGCTGCCTCTGAGAGTTTCAAAACTGCAACTCCCAGCATGCCCAGACAGCCTTTGGCTTTCTGGGCATGCTGGGAGTTGTAGTTTTGCAACATCTGGAGGTCCACAGTTTGGAGACCACTGTATAATGGTCTCCAATCTGTGCTCTTCCAGATGTTGCAAAACTACAAATCTCAGCATGCTCAGTCTGTCCAGGCATGCTGGGAGTTGTAGTTCTCTAACATCTGGAAGAGCACAGATTGGAGACCATTATACAGTGGTCTCCAAACTGTGGACCTCCAGATGTTGCAAAACTACAACTCCCAGCATGACCAGACTGCCCAAGCATGCTGGAAGTTGTAGTTCGGCAACATCTGATCCTTCAGATATTGCCGAACTACAACATCCAGCATGCCTGGGCAGTCTGGGCATGCTGGGAGTTGTAGTTTTGCAACAACTGGAGGCACACTAGTTGGGAAATATTGTCCGTTTCCTACCTCATTGCCTCCAGCTGTTGCAATTGTTGCAAAACTATAACTCCCAGCATGCACTGGCAGACCATGCATGCTGGGAGTTGTAGTTTTGCAACAGCTGGAGGCACACTGGTTTGGAAACACTAAGTTTGGTTGCAAAACACTTGAAAGTTTATTACTTAACTTAGTGTTTCCAAACCAGCGTTCCTCCAGCTGTTGCAAAACTACAACTCCCAGCATGCACGGACAGCCAAAGGGCATGCTCGGGGTTTGCAACAGCTGGATGTTTGCCCCCCCCCCCCCCCAATGTGAATGTACAGGGTACACTCACATGGGCGGAGGTTTACAATGAGTGCTGCAAGTTTGAGATGGCGCAAATTTTGCGCTGCAGCTCAAACTTCCAGCGGCAAACTTGCTGTGAACCTCTGCCCATGTGACTGTACCCTAAAAACACTACACTACACTAACACTAACCTAAAATAAAGTAAAAAACACTACATATACACATACCCCTACACAGCCCCCCTCCCCCCAAAAAATGAAAAATGTCTGGTACGCTACTGTTTCCAAAACGGAGCCTCCAGCTGTTGCAAAATAATAACTCCCAGTATTGCCGGACAGCCATTGACTGTCCAGGCATGCTGGGAGTTTTGCAACAGCTGGAGGCACCCTGTTTGGGAATCATTGGCATAGAATACCCCTATGCAAATCCCTAATTCAGGCCTCAAATGCGCATGGCGCTCTGTCGTATTTCAGGGCAACAGTTTTGGGACACATATGGGGTATCGCCGTACTCGGGAGAAATTGCCTTACAAATTTTGGGGGGCTTTTTCTTCTTTAACCCCTTATGAAAAGGTGAAGTTGGGGTCTACACCAGCATGTTAGTGTAAAAAAATTAATTTTTTACACTGACATGCTGGTGTTGCCCTATACTTTTCATTTTCAAAAGAGGTAAAAGGGAAAAAAGACCCCCAAAATTTGTAACGCAATTTCTCCCGACTATGGAGATACCCCATATGTGGGCGTATGGGAGCGCACAGCAAGGCCCAGAAGGGAGAGTGCACCATGTTCATTTGAGGTGATTTGCACAGGGGTGGCTGATTGTTACAGCAGTTCTGACAAACGCAAAACAATAAATATCCATATGTGACCCCATTTTGGAAACTACACCCCTCACGGAATGTAATAAGGGGTGCAGTGAGCATTTACACCCCACTGGTGTATGACAGATTTTTGGAACAGTGGTCTGTGAAAATGAAAAATAAAATTTTTGATTTGCACAGTCCACTGTTTCAAATATCTGTCAAACGCCAGTGGGGTGTAAATGCTCACTGCACCCCTTATTAAATTCCATGAGGGGTATAGTTTCCAAAATGGGGTCACATGTGGGGGGGGTCCACTGTTCTGGCACCATAGACGCTTCCTAAATGGGACATGCCCCCCAAAAACCCTTTCAGAAAAACTCACTCTCCAAAATCCCATTGTCGCTCCTTCCCTTCTGAGCCCTCTACTGCGCCCGCCGAACACTTTACATACGCATATGAGGTATTTCCTTACTCGAGAGAAATTGGGTTACAAATTTTAGGGTGATTTCTCTCCTTTTACCCCTTGTAAAAATTCAAAAATTGGGTCTACAAGAAAATGCGAGTGTAAAAAATGAAGATTTAGAATTTTCTGCTTCACTTTGCTGCTATTCCTGTGAAACACCTAAAGGGTTAAAACACTTACTGAATGTCATTTTGAATACTTTGGGGGGTGCAGTTTTTATAATGGGGTTATTTATGGGGTATTTCTAATATGAAGACCCTTAAAATCCACTTCCAACCTGAACTGGGCCCTGAAAAATTACGATTTTGAAAATCTTGAGAAAAATTTGAAAATTGCTGCGGAACTTTGAAGCCCTCTGGTGTCTTCCAAAAGTAAAAACTTGTCAATTTTTTTATGCAAACACAAAGTAGACATATTGTATATGTGAATCAATATGTAATTTATTTGGAATATCCATTTTCCTTTCAAGCAGAGACTTTCAAAGTTAGAAAAATGCTAAATTTTCTAAATTTTCATGAAATTTTTAGATTTTTTACCAAGAAAGGATACAAATATCAGTGAAATTTTTCCAATAACATAAAGTAGAATATGTCACGAAAAAACAATCTCGGAATCAGAATGATAAGTAAAAGCATTCCAGAGTTATTAATGTTTAAAGTGACAGTGGTCAGATTTTCAAAAAATGCCCAGGTCATGAAGGTGAAAATGGGCTGGGTCATGAAGGGGTTAATCCTTTAAGGACCCGGGCTTTTTCCGTTTTTTCCATTTTCAGTTTTTCCTCCTTAACTTAAAAAAATCATAACTCTTTAAAATGTTCACCTAAAATTCTATATGATGGCTTATTTTTTGCGTCACTAATTCTACTTTGTAATGACATTAGTCATGTTACCCAAAAATCTATGGTATAACGGGAAAAAAAACGAAAATCAACAAAATTTATGAAAAAACACTATTTTATACATTTTGGGGGCTTCCGCTTTTACGCAGTACATTTTTCGGCAAAAACAACACCTTATCTTTATTCTGTTGGTCCATACGGTTAAAATGATACCCTACTTGTATAGGTTTGATTTTGTATCACTTCAGAAAAAAATCATGAATACATGCAGGAAAATTTATACTTTTAAAATTGTCATTTTCTGAGCCCTATAACTTTTTTTATTTTTCTGTGTTCAGGGCGCTATGAGGGCTCATTTTTTGCGCTGTAATCTGAATTTTTTAGCGGTACCATTTTTGTTCTGATCAGACTTTTTGATCACTTTTAATTAACTTTTTTGTGGTATAAAAAATGATCAAAAATGCGCTATTTTGGATTTTTGAATTTTTTTGCGCGTACGCCATTGATTGTGCAGTTTAAAAAGCAGTATATTTTTATAATTCGGACATTTCCACATGCGGAGATACCACATATGTTTATTTTTCTTTTTCTTTACACAGTTTTTTTTTATTCTTGGAAATGGTGATTCAAACTTTTATTAGGGGAAGGGATAATTGAAAGGGTTAATTATTTTTTTTACACTTTTTTTATGTGATATTATAGCTCCCATAAGGGGCTATAACATTGCATTAACTGATCATTTACACTGATTGATGCATCCCCATAGGAATGGATCAATCAGTGTTTTCGGCGATTGAATGCTCAAGCCTGGATCTCAGGCTTGAAGCATTCATTCGGCGATCGGACTGCAGGAAGGAAGGTAAGAGACCTTCCTCCTGTGCTACAGCTGTTCGGGATGCCGCATTTTGAGCTTTGAGCGCGCGGCTAAAGGGTTAATAGCGCCTGGCTTCACTATGATGCCAGGCCCGCCGCGATATGATGCAGGGTCACCGTGTGACCCCGCGTTATATCGCAGGACCGGGACTCAGAGTGTAAGTTTATGCCCTGGGTCCTTAACAGGTTAAAGTACTGAATGGAAGAAGTGCCATGTTTCATTGAGAGTTTTTTTTTCCTCTTGGGGGGGGGGGGGGGATCAGTATTTCACTGGTCTGAGAAGTAACAAGAGCTCTAGAATTGCTCTTTTAATAGGAAAGTACAGTGCTAAGTTGCCATTTTGGAATATATCATTTTGCCAAAAATAGTTGGACATGTGTATGCTTAAACTCTTCCTCTCATGCTTATACCTCTCCTTAACTGGCATAAAAAACATAGAAGATTTTCCGCAGAAAGGGACCGCCTGGTTAGTCTAGTTGAGCTTTGTATTATTATCTTTTTATTTTTACCTTAGGATAGATACAGTCATGGCCGTAAATATTGGTACCCCTGAAGTTTTTCTAGAAAATGAAGTATTTCTCACAGAAAAGGATTGCAGTAACACATGTTTTGCTATACACATGTTTATTCCCTTTATGTGTATTGGAACTAAACCATAAAAGGGAGGGAAAAAAGCTAATTGGACATGATGTCATATCAAACTCCAAAAATGGTCTGGACAAAATTATTGGCACCCTTTCAAAATTGTGGAAAAATAAGATTGTTTCAAGCATGTGATGCTCCTTTAAACTCACCTGGGGCAAGTAACTGGTGTGGGCAATATAAAAATCACACTTCAGTTCCCTTAGCCTTTGCATTGTGTGTCTGTGTGCGCCACACTAAGCATGGACAACAGAAAGAGGAGAAGAGAACTGTCTGAGGACTTGAGAACCAAAATTGTGGAAAAATATCAACACTCAAGGTTACAAGTCCATCTCCAGAGATCTAGATTTGCCTTTGTCCACAGTGTACATCATTATCAAGAAGTTTGCAACCCATGGCACTGTAGCTAATCTCCCTGGGCGTGGACAGAAGAGAAATTGATGAAAGGTGTCAACGCAGGATAGTCCGGATGGTGGATAAGCAGCCCCCCCAAAATTTAAAGATATTCCAGCTGTCCTGCAGGCTCAGGGAGCATTAGTGTCAGCAAGAACTATTTGTCGATATTTAAATCAAATGAAACACTATGGCAGGAAACCCAGGAGGACCCCACTGCTGATACAGAGACATAAAAAATCAAGACTTCATTTTGCCAAAATGAACTTGAGTAAGCCAAAATCCTTCTGGGAAAACATCTTGTGGACAGATGAGACCAAGATAGAGCTTTTTGGTAAAGCACATCATTCTACTGTTTAACGAAAATGAAATGAAGCCTACAAAGAAAAAAAACACAGTACCTACAGTGAAATATGGTGGAGGTTCAATGATTTTTTGGGGATGTTTTGCTGCCTCTGGCACTGGGTGCCTTGAATGTGTGCAAGGCATCATGAAATCTGAGGATTACCAACAGATTTTGGGTCGCTAAGTGTCAGAAAGCTGGGTTTGAGTCCGAGATCTTGGGTCTTACTGCAGGACAATGTCCCCGAACATATGTCAAAACGCACCCAGAAATAGATGGCAACAAAGCGCTGGAGAGTTCTGAAGTGGCCAGCAATGAGATCAGATCAAAATCCCATTGAACACCTGTGGAGAGATCTTAAAATTGCTGTTGGGAAAAGGCGCCCTTCCAATAAGAGAGACCTGGATCAGTTTGCAAAGGAAGAGTGGTCTAACATTCTGGCTGAGAGGTGTAAGAAGCTTACTTATGGTTATAGGAAGCGACTGATTTCAGTTATTTTTTTCCAGAGGCTATGCAACCAAATATTAAGTTAAGTTTGCCAATAATTTTGTCCAGCCCATTTTTAGAGTTTGGAGTGACATTATGTCCAATTTGCTTTTTTTCCTCCCTTTTTTGGTTTAGTTCCAATATACACAAAGCGAATAAACATGTGTATAGCAAAACATGTGTTGCTGTAATCCTTTTCTGTGAGAAATACTTCATTTTCTAGAAAAATGTCAGGGGTGCCAACATTTACGGCCATGACTGTATGTTTATTAAAGACATTTTATGGTCACTTGTGTGATTTACCAATAACACCTGCTAAAAGTTTGTTCCAAGCATTTACCACTCTTTCAGTAAAGTTATATTTTCTGATGTTGCATCTGAACTTCCCCCAAGTAAATTCAGATTGTGCCCCATTGTTCTTGTGTACTTATACCCTTTTCAAGTGTGGCTAAAACCAATGCGGTATATATATGTAGAGTTTTGATCATTGTATCTTGCAGGAATGGAAAGAGCCGTTCCACTACCATGATGGCTAGCTGCTTGAAATATATGGAGACCAGGGAGGGCGCAACTGTGGGGGTGCCGTTCATCCCCGGTGCATTGACCGCAGAGTCCTGGGAGATGAGAAACAGCTCCAGTGTAGACAGTAGGGAGGCTTCCATATCGTCAGTTCCAAGCACCACTGGCAGCAGTGGTTGTGAAGGGGGGAGCAGAGTTGCACCATCTGGCCCCTTCACTTCAGTCGCCATCTTGTTTAAGGAGTGCTGAGAGGCCTGGGATGCAACAGTGATTTCAGAGCATCCCTGAGCATGGGTAAGGAAACGATCCATATAAAGCCACCCCAGAGAACTCCCCAGGGAAGGTTCAGCCACCGACTGTGAGATTAATGTGGGTATAAGGATGTGGCGGGTGGATATAAGGTGTACGGGATGGAGCTGCTAACAGAGCGTCCTTACGTCCCGACTCCAATTTTATGTAAAAATTGTGTGCCAAACTTTTGGAGCCTTTTAGCACACAGCATCTTATTTGAGCTGCATTCCCTTTTCCCAGTCTCCTTTTTGAATAAGACACAAATTGTCTTAAAATTGTCTAAAACAAATCCAAAGTGTGGTGCAGGTCATGTTAGCCAATTTTTTGTGTGAAATGTTTCAGATTGCTGGTGCACACTATTTTATTTATCTCTTCCTATGTTTCTGAACTGAAGTTCTGTGCTAAGGAATACTGTATGTTAGTGCTTTACTAATGTAAATGATTAAAAAACCATTAAAATGTCATTTGGAAGAGTAAAAAAATCAACAACTCTACCCAAAAGTCATTTTTAACTATTAAACTGAGTTTTGCATGAAATAGAGAATCCTTTTGAAAAAGGAATAAAGCACTAAATCCAGGATATAAGAAACTGAATCCTCACTAGTCTAAAGTAAAAAAAAAAAAAAAAAATCAGTCTACATTTAAACAGTTCTGTTTTTCACAGACCTGTCCCGAAAACAGACCATGAAAAGAAAGCAGAAGATGAGATCTTGCTGAGAGTTACATGCCAAGGTGACTTAGTAGCCCCAGTTGAATGCTCTGAAGTAAATTGCTTATTAAGATATATCAGAGATTACTGAAAATCTCAGCTAAGAATGGCAAATGCATCTTTAACTCATGTAATAGTGTAGCACAGAAAAACAGATATAACAAGTTTAATGGCATAATGGAATACAAATTAGTGTGCCTGAGCATTCTTGGCAGCCTAGTTAGGCAGGCCACTGTGAAGATTGTAACATTAATATAATGTAATCTCCTGTGGACTTTAATAGACAATATTGGCAAAGATGCATGGTGGCAAAGATGCTGCATGCATTAAGTATACCTTTTTATACTTTTCTGTGACTGTCTGGGACAGCTTGTTATCACAATAATAAATCTGATTTATTTTTCTCTTGATTAAAAAGAGAAAAAACCTATACGCAGAAAAATATTATTTCCTTTTTAAGAAAAACTAAAAGCCAATAAAGACACATTGAAGTTAAATGATTTTCTGCAATGAGCAAACATCAAGATAATCAAGAAGCAATAATATATATATATATATATATATATATATATATATATATATATATATATATATATATTGCACTGTGGCAAGTTAAAAGGAGCTGTTTATTTTGGACTGCCCCCTTTAATAGTCTTTATTGCGAAATATTAGGGAATAAGGGTTCCCTCTACTTTATTACACCAGAATGGGCATCCATTGATTTCACTGTGTGTATGTAAGGTACTATTTTTGTTTTCTCATTATATTGAAGGTATACTCTGGCAATACTCCAAATGTATAACTCTGACAAAGACCTCCTACACATGCTACTGTATAAGCTTATTGCAGCAAATGTTGGCCATTGTCTCTTATAGTACTATCTTAGTTGTATAAACTTTCCGATATGTACCTAATGAATTAATCACATGCCACTGTATAGACAACCAATTGCCCAATGACTTCTACAGAAAAATGTATACCACACTATATATATTTTTTTATTGTGCTTAAATGCATAGCAACACTTAGTAGACCATATGCTTTCTTATAAAGTGACAAAAAAAATTTACATCTGTGCACACTTGCCTATTGCCTGTCCCAGTAACATAATCTAGAAAATGTTTAGCATTTACTTCCAAGAACACATGACAAAAAAAGATGACAGCTGAGGCACAAACTATATTTCCCTTGTGGTATTGCAGCTGTAGTCACTTTTAAGAAACAACATATAAAGTTTATTTGGTATGGTTTATTTGGTAAACTTTATGAAGACTTAAAATAAAAGTTAACTGGATCTCTAGGTAACCTAATAGTATAAAACATCAATTAAGTGGTGAACTACAATACAGTGCTTTGGTAACTTGGCAACACAGATTATTAAAGACCATTTCTTAATCATCTAACAGAAATCAAAGGATCATCTAAACATGAAATGTTTAGAAATGTAAAGCAGACATGATACAATAAATCAGAATAAAGTTTATCAGATGAAGTTGGAAAGTTCATCAAATAAAATAATGACATTCATCCAAAAAAAAAACTAGTTGATCAAATAATGCATAATACTAGTAAAAAAACATAAAAAAAAAATAAAAAGGGTTCAATAAGATCTAAAAAAAATAAAAAATTAAATAGACAATAGTTGACATTGTAGATAATGTCCAAGCCTGGAGTTAAAGGGAGCCTGTCTGGTCTCTTGGGAATTACACACTGGCCCTGGGACCTCACAGGCCAGGAGAACAGATTCTGTGAAGTACTTGAAATTATTGTAACAGTAAGCAGTGTTTTTCTTCTCAGTGGACACCTACCAGAGCCTTGTCTTTCTATTTCCACCAGATGGCAATGACACTTAAAGTGGTCATCTACTGTTTAAACCTATTTGTGCCAAGAAACTGCACTGTGTTCAGATTCGTTGGCACACTTTTCCTTATTTAGCTGAAGTGCTTGTCTGTACACCATCTGAAACTATACCCCAGATAACTTTCTCACAGTACAAAATGTATAAAAGTAAATGAGCAGTCGCTAAACTTCAGTAACCCTAGGGAAGTATGCCCTGGCATACACAACAACTAGATCCGCTCAACAAGGATAGTGTGGATGTCTGACCCAATGTCAGTGTTCCTACCTGGACTACCTTGTTGTACTCTGATGACTTTTATTTTCTCTGGATAGAACTAGTGAAATATTCTTAGAAAAGCCTAGCTGGTATAAGCGCTAACTGAAATGTCAGACCCACAAAACTTTAACCCCTATTTACAGTCAATAATTATGGCTCTTTTTTTCCAACAGAACCAAATAACAGTGTTTGTAAAATATTTACTATTGTCAGTGGTGTATTTACAACATTTAAAAAATGGAGAAAAAAGCTGCTGGTATTTGAAACATTCTTTTCCCTGGAAAGAAAAATGTTACATAATAATGTATTAGCAAATTGCAATGTTAAGAACTTGGACATAGAGGCTATATTTAAGCTCAGAAGCTTAAGTTACATAGGCTGAACATTTACTATAATAATAGTAGCTTGATTTCCAAAAACGTTTAAATGTCAGTCAAAGTGGCCGATATTTTCAAATTCAGGTGATTTGCATTTCAAGCTAAATGACATCTATTAGTTATGAAGCTATTAAAGGTGCTAAAACCCTAGTAGATGTTATAGATTTCATGCGAAAAGAATAAGTTTGTCAAATAATAATACAGCTTCAGCTTTAAATATATAATAATATGAAAGTATCCAGCAAATAGTAAATAATACAATTTAAAATGTAAAACGATATAACACAAATTGTAACTATGTAAGCCATTAACTAGACCATGAGGTGTATATCTTAGTGTATCCATATTGAAATTGTCATATTTCTGAAATTATTTCCCTCACTTTCCGCTTCCATAATGTAAAGCTTGAGTTATACAGCTAGGATATCTATTAAACACAACAAACTATTTGTACACAGGCCTCTCTTACCAGATTTATTTCATATTTGGGATCCATGTCATAAACAGTAGATCCTTTTTACTTCATGAAAATGTAGTAGGTCTTTCAGAAATATAGATGCCAGCATCCAATTATGGGTATTTATTTCTGCTCAGTAATATACCTCACATGTTTAAAGGGGTACTCCAGTGGGAAAAAAAAAATGTAATCAACTGGTGCCAGAAAGTTAAACAGATATGTATATGTATTACTTCTATTAAAAAATCTTCCTTCCTTTCTCCCCCTTGCCTTCCCTTTAGCATTTGTTTTAAAGGAGGCCTTAGTAGTAGTAGAATTATGTTAATGTTGATTGTTGTATGTTGAGAAATATTAATAAAAAAATATAAAAAAAAAAATCTTAACCCTTCCAGTTATTATTAGCAGCTGCATTCTACAGAGGAAATTCTTTTCTTTTGGAATTTATTTTTTGTCTTGTCCACAGTGCTCTGTGCTGCCACCTGATGCCTGTATCAGGAACTGTCCAGAGCAGGAGAAAATCCCCATAGCAAACCTATGCTGTTCTGGACAATTCCTGACACAGACAGAGGTGTCAGCAGAGAGCACTGTGGACAAGACAAAAAAGAAAAAAAAATTGAATTTCCTCTGTAGCATACAGCTGCTAATAAGTACTGGAAGGGTAAAGATTTTTTAATAGAAGTAATTTACAAATCTGTTTAACTTTCTGGCACCAGTTCATAAAAAAAAAAAGTTTTCAAATGGAGTACCCCTTTGAGAATTGGATATGAATGTGCCTATATGACAGTATTGTAAATCTAATCTAATAAAAAGGAACAGCAGATGGAATGATAGTGTCAACATTTACACTAAATTGACAATCTGGGTACTGACTGGGTAATGAACCTGTACACACTTTTTGACCATACAATTTTAGGGGCCATGACTGTCTCTCTACATACCTTATTTTATTCTCATGCTGTTTATCTTGTTTCTTTATAGTCTGTAAGTAAAAAATTAGTGATATGGTCAATAAGATGTCATATAGCTATTCTCTACTAATAGTATTGCTTTGCGGTGACTATATTACTTCTTACAGAGGAACTATAGATCTGTAAATACACAAAGAACCCTATTCAGAGAGCTCACCGTTATGTGCCTCCATTGGAGGCAAATAGAATACCCAATACTCAACGAATCCCATAAAATGTCTTTTTTATTGCAGATCCATTAAAAGCATGTATATCAGAAAATAAATTACTTGACATGTTTTAGGGATAACCCCTTCCTAAGCCTATGGGTGTGTAATATGAACATGTAGTGCATTTCATAGTCATTCAAGATCGCATGTACAAAATGTTAACGTATTGACATTCACCATCTTTGCAAAACTGTCTATACATTTTCAAGCTGTTTAGCGCAATGTACTCATGTATTTTACTACAATATACAGTGAGACTAACAAGAGAAATACTCACACACTTATTTGCATGATTGTTCCAAAGAATGCATGTTGGATAGAGAGATCCATTGTAAAACATGTGATATTTAATTGAAATTCTACAGAGATTCTATGCAGAAAATGTACAACAAAGGGGTTGTGCAACAACGGACATTTATCACCTATCCACAGAGTAGGAGGGGATCTCTCTGAACACTAGAATAGAAGACGTTATTGTGATCATACATGAAGAAGATGAGTTTGAATAGGGCAATGTGTACACATATGCTCTGCCCCTCTATTTATTGCCTAAGGAGCCAGAAGATATAGTCAATCTCTTCAGCCCCATATACTTTGTAGAAGCAGGGCACATGTTTGACCATCACACCTTTCAAACTTAGTTTTCACTCTGAATAGATTGTAATTGTCCTTTGTGACATAGAATCTTAAAATGATGTTTAACCCCTTAAGGACTCAGCCCATTTTGACCTTAAGGACTCAAACAATTTTATTTTTACGCTTTAGTTTTTTCCTCCTCCCCTTCAAAAAATCATAACTCTTTTATATTTTCATCCACAGACTAGTATGAGGGCTTGTTTTTTGCGCAACCAGTTTTCCATTGTAATGCCATCACTCACTTTACCATAAAATGTATGGCACAACCAAAAAAATACTATTTGTGTGGGGAAATTAAAAAGAAAACCGCAATTTTGCAAATTTTGGAAGGTTTTGTTTTCACGCCGTACAATTTATGGTAAAAATGACATGTATTTTTTATTCTCTGGGTCAATACAATTAATATGATACCCATGATTGTACACTTTTCTATTACTGTTGCGCTTAAAAAAAATCGCAAACTTTTTAACCAAATTAGTACGTTTAAAATCCCCTTATTTTGAAGACCTCTAACTTTTTCATTTTTCCGTATAAGCATTGGTTTGATGGCTCATTTTTTGCGCCGTGATCTGTACTTTTTATTCATACCATATTTGCTTATACAAAACTTTTCTTACATTTTTTTAAATTTTTTTGGGAATAAAATGTTATAAAAAAGCAGCTATTTTGGACTTTTTTTTTTTTTTTTATGTTCATGCCGTTCACCTTACGGGATAATTTACATTTTATTTTAATAATACGGATATTTACGCACGTAGCAATACCAAATATGTATATGAAATAATTTTTTTACACTTTTTGGGGGTAAAATAGGGAAAATGGGACAATTTACGTTTTTATTGGGGGAGGGGGTTTTTCAATTTTTTTTCACTTTTTTTTAACTTTTTTTACTTTTATTTTTACACTCTTATAGTCCCCATAGGGGACTATTTATAGCAACCATTCGATTGTTAATCCTGTTCAGTGCTATGTATAGGACACAGCACTGATCAGGGTTATCGGTCATCTTCTGCTCTAGTCTGCGGGAAGGCAGATCAGAGCAGAAGACTCCCGGAAGACAGCGGAGGCAGGTGAGGGGACCTCCGGCTGCCGTGCAGGATGATCGGCATCGCTCCGATGCCCGAGGTTATGCTCAGGACGTAAATGTACGTCCTGGTGCGTTATGTACCACATCACCAGGACGTACATTTACGTCTTGCATCGTTAAGGGGTTAATACCAATAGTCCCAAAATGCTTGTAGTATAGGTTATTGTAATAAGTAATTTTGAGTATAAAAAGCATAAAATCCCCCTTATCATAATTGTTTGCTTACATACCCTCATGTTTCTGCTGCTAATCCATGATGCTCAAAGGAGGGCTTTGGAAAAAGCAGTTTCCTTCTTCCTCTGGCAGCTGTCAGTATAGCCCCTTCCTTCTTTTAAATTCAACTATATGTTACTCATGAAGCCATACAGATGCTTCACATGTTTTTTATGTATCCAGCTTCTGTTTTTGGCTCACAAATTTCTCTGTTCTGATATTCACTTATTCTGATATCCACTACTCACGAAGGGGCATGTCCACTGCTCACTTACTGGACTTTGACAGAGCCTGAACTGCAGGTGGGACAAAGATGCTGCTGCAGCCAGACAGGATTATGTTCTAGATCAGGGGTCTCAAACTCAAATTATCTGGGGGCCACTGGAGGAAGAGGCTGGGTGAGTCTGGGCCGCATGCGCCCCTCACATATAATGCCCCCATCATGCGCACCTCACATATAATGCCCCCATCATGCGCTCCTCACATATAATGCCCCCATCATGCACCCCTCACATATAATGCACTTATCATGCGCCCCTCTCATATAATGCCCCCATCATTCACCCTTCACATATAATGCCCCCATCATGCACCCCTCACATATAATGCCCCCATCATGCGCCCCTCACATATAATGCACCCATCATGCACCCCTCACATATAATGCCCCCATCATGCACCCCTCACATATAATGCACTTTTCATGCGCCCCTCACATATAATGCCCCCATCATGCGCCCCTCACTTATAATGCCCCCATCATGCACCCCTCGCATATAATGCACTTATCATGCGCCCCTCACATATAATGCACCCATCATGCACCCCTCACATATAATGCCCCCATCATGTGCCCCTCACACATAATGACCCATCATGGACCCCTCACATATATTCCCCCATCATGCCCCCAGACAGGCCCCCAGATAGATATGACCCCATCTGGTAGGGCTCCCCATCAGATACACAGGCCCCCAGATAGATATGACCCCCATCAGGTAGGGCTCCCAAGTAGGTATAGAGGCCCCAGATAAATATGATCCCCAATACTGATGGGGGTCATATCTATCTGGGGGCCTGTCTACCTTCTGGGGAGCCCTGCCTGATGATCAGGTAGGGGTTCCCAATAGGTGTACAGGCCCCCACATAGATATTACCTCCAGCATGTAGGGCCCCTATTTTAACAATTATGCCCCCTAAGAAGATAGGTTAGCCTCTGGTGATAAGCAGGTCCTCCCTTATTAGGCAAGTAATTAGGCAAGTTAAGTTTCACAGCTATAGTACTTACATCTCCCTGCTGCAGCCTAAAATTAACCAGGGCTAAATGCCTGAAAAAAATCCCCTGCCCGGCGCCCTGGCCGCAAAATTTCATTCCGTGGGTCGGGATTTTGAGACCCCTGTTCTAGATGATATGGGGACCCCTAGTGGTTTTTCTTCAGAAGCCATGATTTCTATAAAAAGACAATAAAACATTTTTTTAATGAAATATATTAAAAAAGTTAATGTTTTGCCAAGATGCACATATTTTTTTTTTTATTCTGACAGTTCCCATTTAAGCAAATAACTAGAAACTTTTTATTTTAGCAATATGTGGGATATTAGTTTTCTTGCCATTAGTTTTGGTGTAGATCCTTAAATATACACTATCCTGTAGACACCACTGAAACAACATTAACGTTAAGCATTAAGAATGGTTTTATTTTTATTTTTTTTATTTCTTGTGAAGCATGTAAAATACACAATGGTTGGTATCTATTGATGCTCCCAAATTCTGGATTTTGCTCTCTTCTGCTATAAAGCCTGTTTCAACCTATTTACTTTACATTTAGAAAATTACAACGTTTAAATGGGAAACATTATTTAAGACATTATAATTGTTACAATAGATGCAGAATTCCTGCCAGCAAAGCAGTTGCTATTTATGAAGTACTATATACTTAAAGCAATTGAATGGAAAAAAAAAGCATGCAGGAATTAAATGTGGAGAAAGATAATTATTATATTTTAATCAGGTACTTTATTATTAATTACAAAAGAAGGTATTGCACATTTCTTGATTAGGAGCTGTTACACTCATGTTGTGTTATTTAGAAATAAAGCTGCTTAAGGAACTAGGTTTCTATCCTGCCAAAGCCGCAAATTTAATATAACTACAAAATATAAAGTGCTTGGCTACTTACACATCGTCGATGTGCACTGCCCCCACAAACCTAGACAGACACCTTTCTGGATGGACGCAAGTGACAGCCGACTTGGTCATTTACCGGCTGAGGCAGGACATCGCTGTGGACGGTGATTGACTGAACGAGCTGTTCAGCCAATCATCGGCCACAGCGATGTCCTACCTCAGCCGGTAAATGACCAAGTCGGCTGTCACTTATGTCTGTCCAGAAAGGTGGCTGCCCCATAAAGGAGATCTAGAGAGGTTCCAGTGGTCAGACACCCTGATCAGACACTTATCCCCTAGTATGTGGATAAGGAATAAATGATAAGTTCAGTTCCTTGGACTATCCCTTCAACCACTTGTATTAGTGACTGTAGTGTATATAAAATAGTCTTACCTGATTAATAAGAAAAATTATTCAGGAATAGCTTTAGGATTCAGGCTCTATGCATTTCTCTAAGGTCTCCATAAATTTCTTAAAAGAACATGCTGAAATTTAACAAACTTTAGAAAAGGTTATAAACCCAATAAAGGAGGAGCCTGGACATGAGCTCTGCCTAACCAAGAGACAATCTGATATGTACTGGATTACGTCTGCATATACCAACTGGTAGTGCATCATCTTTATTTGCATTTACTTACTCCTACAGTATTTATTTGACAACACCAGGAATGTGAACAAGCAATGGAGTTTCAGGTTTATATATAAAACTATGTCAGTCTAAAACACACCAGTTCATTTAGGTTTTATTCAAGTGTGTTTTTAGATATGTGTGTGCTATGAATACATTTTAAGTCAATTTTGGCCTTAAGGACGCAGCCAGCTTAAATTTTTTGCAGTTTTATTTTACCTCCTTGCCTTTTACGTGCCACGACTCTTTGATTTTTCCATCCACAGAGCTATATGAGGGCTTGTTTTTTGTGCAACCAGGTTTTTGTACCATAAAATGTACAGCGCTGTTACGCCGAGCGCTCCGGGTCCCCGCTCCTCCCCGGAGCGCTCGCTTCTCTCTCCCCGCGGCAGCGCTCCGGTCACGTCCTCTGACCCGGGGCGCTGCGATTCCGCTGCCAGCCGGGATGCGATTCGCGATGCGGGTAGCGCCCGCTCGCGATGCGCACCCCGGCTCCCCTACCTGACTCGCTCTCCGTCTGTTCTGTCCCGGCGCGCGCGGCCCCGCTCCCTAGGGCGCGCGCGCGCCGGGTCTCTGCGATTTAAAGGGCCACTGCGCCGCTGATTGGCGCAGTGGTTCCAATTAGTGTGTTCACCTGTGCACTTCCCTATATCACCTCACTTCCCCTGCACTCCCTTGCCGGATCTTGTTGCCTTAGTGCCAGTGAAAGCGTTCCTTGTGTGTTCCTTGCCTGTGTTTCCAGACCTTCTGCCGTTGCCCCTGACTACGATCCTTGCTGCCTGCCCCGACCTTCTGCTACGTCCGACCTTGCTTTTGCCTACTCCCTTGTACCGCGCCTATCTTCAGCAGCCAGAGAGGTGAGCCGTTGCTAGTGGATACGACCTGGTCACTACCGCCGCAGCAAGACCATCCCGCTTTGCGGCGGGCTCTGGTGAAAACCAGTAGTGGCTTAGAACCGGTCCACTAGCACGGTCCACGCCAATCCCTCTCTGGCACAGAGGATCCACTACCTGCCAGCCGGCATCGTGACAGTAGATCCGGCCATGGATCCCGCTGAAGTTCCTCTGCCAGTTGTCGCTGACCTCACCACGGTGGTCGCCCAGCAGTCACAACAGATAGCGCAACAAGGCCAACAGCTGTCTCAACTGACCATTATGCTACAACAGTTACTACCACAGCTTCAGCAGTCATCTCCTCCGCCAGCTCCTGCACCTCCTCCGCAGCGAGTGGCCGCTCCTGGGATACGCTTATCCTTGCCGGATAAATTTGATGGGGACTCTAAGTTTTGCCGTGGCTTTCTTTCCCAATGTTCCCTGCATCTGGAGATGATGTCGGACCTGTTTCCCACTGAAAGGTCTAAGGTGGCTTTCGTAGTCAGCCTTCTGTCCGGAAAAGCCCTGTCATGGGCCACACCGCTCTGGGACCGCAATGACCCCGTCACTGCCTCTGTACACTCCTTCTTCTCGGAAATCCGAAGTGTCTTTGAGGAACCTGCCCGAGCCTCTTCTGCTGAGACTGCCCTGTTGAACCTGGTCCAGGGTAATTCTTCCGTTGGCGAGTATGCCGTACAATTCCGTACTCTTGCTTCAGAATTGTCCTGGAATAATGAGGCCCTCTGCGCGACCTTCAAAAAAGGCCTATCCAGCAACATTAAAGATGTTCTGGCCGCACGAGAAATTCCTGCTAATCTACATGAACTTATTCACCTAGCCACTCGCATTGACATGCGTTTTTCCGAAAGGCGTCAGGAACTCCGCCAAGATATGGACTCTGTTCGCACGAGGCGTTTCTTCTCCTCGGCTCCTCTCTCCTCTGGTCCCCTGCAATCTGTTCCTGTGCCTTCCGCCGTGGAGGCTATGCAGGTCGACCGGTCTCGCCTGACACCTCAAGAGAGGACACGACGCCGTATGGAGAACCTCTGCCTGTACTGTGCTAGTACCGAACACTTCCTGAGAGATTGTCCTATCCGTCCTCCCCGCCTGGAAAGACGTACGCTGACTCCGCACAAAGGTGAGACAGTCCTTGATGTCTACTCTGCTTCTCCACGTCTTACTGTGCCTGTGCGGATGTCTGCCTCTGCCTTCTCCTTCTCTACAGTGGCCTTCTTGGACTCTGGATCTGCAGGAAATTTTATTTTGGCCTCTCTCGTCAACAGGTTCAACATCCCGGTGACCAGTCTCGCCAGACCCCTCTACATCAATTGTGTAAATAATGAAAGATTGGACTGTACCATACGTTTCCGCACGGAGCCCCTTCTTATGAGCATCGGATCTCATCATGAGAGGATTGAACTTTTGGTCCTCCCCAATTGCACCTCGGAAATTCTCCTTGGACTTCCCTGGCTTCAACTTCATTCCCCTACCCTGGATTGGTCCACTGGGGAGATCAAGAGTTGGGGGTCCTCTTGTTCCAAGAACTGTCTAAAACCGGTTCCCAGTAACCCTTGCCGTAACTCTGTGGTTCCTCCAGTAACCGGTCTCCCTAAGGCCTATATGGACTTCGCGGATGTTTTCTGCAAAAAACAAGCTGAGACTCTACCTCCTCACAGGCCTTATGATTGCCCTATCGACCTCCTCCCGGGCACTACTCCACCCCGGGGCAGAATTTATCCTCTCTCTGCCCCAGAGACTCTTGCCATGTCCGAATACGTCCAGGAGAATCTAAAAAAGGGCTTTATCCGTAAATCCTCCTCTCCTGCCGGAGCCGGATTTTTCTTTGTGTCCAAAAAAGATGGCTCCCTACGTCCTTGCATTGACTACCGCGGTCTTAATAAAATCACGGTTAAGAACCGCTACCCCTTACCCCTCATCTCTGAACTCTTTGATCGCCTCCAAGGTGCCCACATCTTCACTAAATTGGACTTAAGAGGCGCCTATAACCTCATCCGCATCAGAGAGGGGGACGAGTGGAAAACGGCATTTAACACCAGAGATGGACACTTTGAGTATCTGGTCATGCCCTTTGGACTGTGCAACGCCCCTGCCGTCTTCCAAGACTTTGTCAATGAAATTTTTCGTGATCTGTTATACTCCTGTGTTGTTGTATATCTGGACGATATCCTAATTTTTTCAGCCAATCTAGAAGAACACCGCCAGCATGTCCGTATGGTTCTTCAGAGACTCCGTGACAACCAACTCTATGCCAAAATTGAGAAATGTCTGTTTGAATGCCAATCTCTTCCTTTTCTAGGATATTTGGTCTCTGGCCAGGGACTACAGATGGATCCAGACAAACTCTCTGCCGTCTTAGATTGGCCACGCCCCTCCGGACTCCGTGCTATCCAACGCTTTTTGGGGTTCGCCAATTATTACAGGCAATTTATTCCACATTTTTCTACCATTGTGGCTCCTATCGTGGCTTTAACCAAAAAAAAATGCTGATCCCAAGTCCTGGCCTCCTCAAGCAGAAGACGCCTTTAAACGACTCAAGTCTGCCTTTTCTTCGGCTCCCGTCCTCTCCAGACCTGACCCTTCCAAACCCTTCCTATTGGAGGTTGATGCCTCCTCAGTGGGAGCTGGAGCTGTTCTTCTACAAAAAAAATTCTTCCGGGCATGCTGTCACTTGTGGTTTTTTCTCTAGGACCTTCTCTCCAGCGGAGAGGAACTACTCCATCGGGGATCGAGAGCTTCTAGCCATTAAATTAGCACTTGAGGAATGGAGGCATCTGCTGGAGGGATCAAGTTCTCCTGTTATTATCTACACCGACCACAAGAACCTCTCCTACCTCCAGTCTGCCCAACGGCTGAATCCTCGCCAGGCCCGGTGGTCTCTGTTCTTTGCCCGATTTAATTTTGAGATTCACTTTCGTCCTGCCGATAAGAACATTAGGGCCGATGCTCTCTCTCGTTCCTCGGATGCCTCAGAAGTTGAACTCTCTCCGCAACACATCATTCCACCTGACTGCCTGATCTCCACTTCTCCTGCCTCCATCAGGCAGACTCCTCCAGGAAAGACCTTTGTTTCTCCTCGCCAACGCCTCGGAATCCTCAAATGGGGTCACTCCTCCCATCTCGCAGGTCATGCGGGTATCAAGAAATCTGTGCAACTCATCTCCCGCTTCTATTGGTGGCCGACTCTGGAGACGGATGTTGTGGACTTTGTGCGAGCCTGCACTATCTGTGCCCGGGATAAGACTCCTCGCCAGAAGCCCGCTGGTTTTCTTCATCCTCTGCCTGTCCCCGAACAGCCTTGGTCTCTGATTGGTATGGATTTTATTACTGATTTACCCCCTTCCCGTGGCAACACTGTTATTTGGGTGGTCGTTGATCGATTCTCCAAAATGGCACATTTCATCCCTCTTCCTGGTCTTCCTTCTGCGCCTCAGTTGGCTAAACAATTTTTTGTACACATTTTTCGTCTTCACGGGTTGCCTACGCAGATTGTCTCGGATAGAGGCGTCCAATTCGTGTCTAAATTCTGGAGGGCTCTCTGTAAACAACTCAAGATTAAATTAAATTTTTCTTCTGCATATCATCCCCAGTCCAATGGACAAGTAGAAAGGATTAACCAGATCTTGGGTGATTATTTGCGACATTTTGTTTCCTCCCGCCAGGATGACTGGGCAGATCTCCTCCCATGGGCCGAATTCTCGTATAACTTCAGGGTCTCTGAGTCTTCCTCCAAATCCCCATTTTTCGTGGTGTACGGCCGTCACCCTCTTCCCCCCCTCCCTACTCCCTTGCCCTCTGGTCTGCCCGCTGTGGATGAAATTTCTCGTGACCTTTCCATCATATGGAGAGAGACCCAAAAATCTCTCTTACAGGCTTCATCACGCATGAAGAAGTTCGCGGATAAGAAAAGAAGAGCCCCCCCCGTTTTTTCCCCTGGAGACAAGGTATGGCTCTCCGCTAAATATGTCCGCTTCCGTGTCCCTAGCTACAAGTTGGGACCACGCTATCTTGGTCCTTTCAAAATTTTGTGTCAAATTAATCCTGTCTCTTATAAACTTCTTCTTCCTCCCTCTCTTCGTATCCCTAATGCCTTTCACGTCTCTCTTCTCAAACCACTCATCCTCAACCGTTTTTCTCCCAAATCTGTTCCTCCCACTCCTGTTTCCGGCTCCTCGGACATCTTCTCGGTCAAAGAAATTTTAGCTGCCAAAAAGGTCAGAGGGAAAAATTTTTTTTTAGTGGACTGGGAGGGTTGTGGTCCTGAAGAGAGATCCTGGGAACCTGAGGACAACATCCTAGACAAAAGTCTGCTCCTCAGGTTCTCAGGCTCTAAGAAGAGGGGGAGACCCAAGGGGGGGGGTACTGTTACGCCGAGCGCTCCGGGTCCCCGCTCCTCCCCGGAGCGCTCGCTTCTCTCTCCCCGCGGCAGCGCTCCGGTCACGTCCTCTGACCCGGGGCGCTGCGATTCCGCTGCCAGCCGGGATGCGATTCGCAATGCGGGTAGCGCCCGCTCGCGATGCGCACCCCGGCTCCCCTACCTGACTCGCTCTCCGTCTGTTCTGTCCCGGCGCGCGCGGCCCCGCTCCCTAGGGCGCGCGCGCGCCGGGTCTCTGCGATTTAAAGGGCCACTGCGCCGCTGATTGGCGCAGTGGTTCCAATTAGTGTGTTCACCTGTGCACTTCCCTATATCACCTCACTTCCCCTGCACTCCCTTGCCGGATCTTGTTGCCTTAGTGCCAGTGAAAGCGTTCCTTGTGTGTTCCTTGCCTGTGTTTCCAGACCTTCTGCCGTTGCCCCTGACTACGATCCTTGCTGCCTGCCCCGACCTTCTGCTACGTCCGACCTTGCTTTTGCCTACTCCCTTGTACCGCGCCTATCTTCAGCAGCCAGAGAGGTGAGCCGTTGCTAGTGGATACGACCTGGTCACTACCGCCGCAGCAAGACCATCCCGCTTTGCGGCGGGCTCTGGTGAAAACCAGTAGTGGCTTAGAACCGGTCCACTAGCACGGTCCACGCCAATCCCTCTCTGGCACAGAGGATCCACTACCTGCCAGCCGGCATCGTGACAAGCGCAACAAGGCAAATATTATGTGTGTGTGTGGGTGGGTGTGTGTGTGTGTTGTTTGGTGCTAGTTTAGCAATTTTGCTACTGGGAGGGTTGTTTTTATACAGTACACTTTGTGGTAAAACGGTCATGTTCTCTTTATTCTGTAGGTCAATATGATTAAAATCATACCCACATTTACATGTTCGTCTGTTACTGTACCACTTTTATAAAAGGTTACAGTATTTTACTGACCCCTATAATTTTCCTTTTTTTCTGCATATACTGCTGTATGAAGGCTCATCTTTTGCACCATGATTTGTAGTTTTCGTCTGTAGCACTACATATATCAGTAGTGATATATGTAGTGCAAAGTAAATTTTTATAAATTTTTTCAGGAAAATACAGGATGACCTCGTAACACTTTAAGTGGGTAAATACATGGAACAGTGTAAGTCATTCTGTAAGAGTCCAAGGTCCAATGTAACAGGCGTAAAATAATCAGAACAATCTATGTCTCACAGGGTCTTAGGGACCCAAAACGCGGGGTCGTGCCACTATCGTAACTTTGACACTAGGGTATCAAACAAGGTAGGGAGGGGAACAAGCGTGTCAGAAATAAGTGTGAATAGGGCGTGGCAGCAGGCCCGTAGGATATCGTAATGTATAAGAGCACATGGGCTATCTAAGGACATCGGACAAACACATCAAGAGGTCAGAAACTGAATACAGTACAGGACGGGGGAAAAACATAAAAAAGGGGGGGAAGGGAAATAGAAGAGAAGGGAAATGAGTAAGAGGATTAGAGGAGGGGGGGAAGGGAGGCCAACAAAGGAAACAGTGTAGGGATTTCGGCAGTGATAAGTTAAGAGGACCTTTGAGAGAGTGCTGGAGTGTGTAGATGTAAGGTTTCAAATTCAGGTGAGGACATAAATTCAGTCCAGGGTCTCCAAATGCTATAGAATCTGTCTAGTTGATGGCGAGAGTCAGCAAGGAGTTCCTCCATGCGGTATAGGTGGGCGACCTCACGAAGCCAGGATGAAAGCGTGGGCGGGGGGGGGGGGGTTGCAGACTTCCACAGCCTGGGGATTACTGTTCTGGCCGCCAGTAAGAGAAAGTGCAGGAGTCTCGTCCGTGATTTTGGCCAGAGTGTGGGAACGTCTGAATTTTTTTATCACTTTTTATTTCAATTTTTAGGATGTGATATGACCAAAAATCTGGATTTTGGTATTTTTGTTTATTTTTTTTATTTACTGTATCTAGGAACAAATACATATCAAAGCTTGTAATGCACCCATAGGTTTCTAGTGAACAAAAGGGGTACTCCAGAGAAAAAAACATGTTTTTAAATCAACTGGTATCAGAAAATTATATATATATATACATACATATATATATATATATATATATATATATATATATATATATATATATATATAGTTAAGCCTATTACTATTAGCTTCCTAATGTATTTATTTAAAATATGTTTTACTTAAAGAGGTGTTTTACTTAAAGGGAAGGGGTACTCGGGTGGAAAACAATTTGATTTTTTTAAATCAACTGGTGCCAGAAAGTTAAATATATTTGTACATTACTTATATTAAATAATCTTAATCCTTCCAGTACTTATTAGCTGTTGTATACTACAGAGGAAGTGTTGTTGTTCTTTTCTGTCTGACCACAGTGCTCTCTGCTCACACCTCTGTCCATGTCAGGAACTGTCCAGAGTAGGAGCAAATCCCAATAACAAACCTCTCCTGCTCTGGACAGTTCCTGACACAGACAGAGGTGTCGGGAGAGAGCACTGCGGTCAGACAGAAAAGAACAACTCAACTTCCTCTATAGTTCACAGAAGCTGATAAGTTCTAGAAAGAATATGATTTTTTTATATTTTTTTCATAAAAATAAAAAAGCCCCAAAGCCACCACAATGCCTGTGCTGTGTCCCTTGTAGTTATCCATGTGACTTTGCCAGCTTCTGTGGCCCTGGTGTCTTCTGATTATACTTTTTCAACGCTTGCAGCCCAGACTACAACTATCAGCAGTCAGTGTGGCTCTGTGTAATGACTGCCAACCAATTGCTATTACTATCTTACTGCATGCTGAGTTGTTGTAAACACAGTCAGCAGCAGATGTCAGGTACACACTGTACAAGTCTTTTCTTTCAAACTATCCTTCCCCAGCAATAAATCATGCTATGCTCTAAATGGCAGAAGTCAGTCATTAGATCTACAGCAGGCAAAGAGCAGCATTATGGCATTATGTACTGAGTTGTGACTGAGATTCTTCACAGGCGACGCTGGGCTGTTTCTCTGCCAGAAAGATCCTCACACAGGGAGAGGAGGGGAGGTTTGGCTGTAAAGCCAGACTCCTAGACAAGACATACACCACGTAGTCTTTGTCTTCCAGAAAGGTGGGTCTACTGTTAGTGAGGGCTTTACACAAAGACACAGTTTATCTGATAATTATGTCTTTCTCTCATTCTCTGCATGTAAGTGTGAGCTAAAGAGGGGAAACTGGTCTATATAGCTTCTGAGTGATATTTAGACAAATAAACAGGTTGGTGAGAGGGAAAGGATTAGTTCCCCAGAGTATCCCCTTTAAATGGGTTAAATTAACCCCTAAATGTTTGGCAACCAGGTATTCCTTCAGGTCCTTCCTGCAGTCCTCTCCCCTGACATTGCAATATTCTCTCCCGCAGTGGCCTGGAGGAGTTAAAAGTCTGAAAATGAGGTGGGACCTCAGCTATGAACAGCACTTCGCTCTCTGCCTGTCAATCAAGCAGACAATAGTAAGCGCTGTGCATGGCAGGTCTGTTCCAGTCTCCCCCCTCTCTATGTTACACATGCAGTATAAAACAGTGAGAAGATTATTGACAAGCAGCCTGCCATGATTGGCTACCTCTTCTGTGTGCATTCCTGTGTGCGAGCATTGCATAGAGGAGGGAGGGTGGAGGTTCTACTTAGCAGAGCTTTGTATGATGTCCGGCCTTTGGGGGAACACCCCCTCCCATTTTGCGGAGCTCATTGAGAGTGATCAGCAGAAAAAGGGTCAAATAACCCTGAAAAACTGTAAAAAAATTAAAGCAGGTGCGGGTTATCATGATAGGCAAAGCTTAGAGTGAGGGGGTAAATAATTTAACTACAAGATAGCAGGTACTCTTTAACTATCTTAATCCTTTTAGTGATTATCAGCCAGAGAAAGTTGTATAATTCTTTCCAGTCTGACAACAGTGCTTTCTGCTGCCACTTGTGTTAAGAACTGTCCAGAACTGTCAAAATCTCCATAACAAACCTCTCCTGCTCTGGACAGTTCCTGACATGGACCGAGGTGGCAGCAGAGAGCACTGTGGTCAGACTGGAAAGAACTACAAAACTATACTTGGAGCATACAGCAGCTGATAAATACTGGAACGATTAAGATTTTAAATAGAATTTATTTACATATCTGTATAATTTTCTGGCACCAGTTGATTTGAAAAGATTTTTCTTCTTCCAGAGTAACTTTTTAACAAATTTATGATAAAAAGAGTCTTTGGAATGTATACCAGGTTGTCATCAGGATGCAATACTTGACAGTATCAAAAGCATAGATTAATAGAGTAACAAAGGCATTAGTTACATTTTCCAATTGTGTCAATTGTCATTGTTAAAACTGTAGATGTGTCTTTCCTTACTTTCTTCTTGATTCTGAAAGATTGGCATGAGATGACCTAATATTAAAAAAAAAAAAAAAACACATCATACAACACATCATGCAATGTTTATTCTGTATATGTGGTCACCCAGTTCTTGTTATATGAATTGTAGCCTGTTGAGGGTTTGGCTCATATTATGTCACACTTATAAATTGAATTTGCATTATGAGAAATTGGACTCCTTAACAAAATCCATGAAAATGCTTCTTACTGAGTTACAATTCCAGACACATCCAGCACAAGTGTAATGTTAAAAAACGTAAATAAAAATAAATAAAAATCTGACCCTTTTTGCAATCTCATACAACCAATTTAATTCCCCACTTGTATACAAATGTTTCTGTTGTTACCAACCATAATCAGTATTTAGTTATAGCTCATTATAATTGATATGGAAAATAAATAAAATTTCATTAGAATCATGGAATGTTTACCAATGAGAGTCCAAACGTTATATTGAATTCTTAATGCTGTCTGGTTTTTTTTGCAGAATACATTTTTCATTCCTTTGTATCTCAATGTTAATTCACAGATTTGTTTATATTCTGTTATAGTAGCCCATCAGTTGATTTCACCCCTCAAACTCTCAATAACACATTTTACATTAATTTAGCAAGAAATAGTTATTAATATTCAGTATTCAGGTTTTTTTGTATAACTTCTTGAAATATCATGCTTTCTATTTTTTTTTATTCAGAAAACCTTCACAAAACATATTTTACATTTATATGGAGTAGGGGTATGAAATACTAAGATATGGTATACAGATGACACTGTCTGTTTCCTAACTGCTTCTATTGTGTCTAGAAAAAAAAAGGCTATGTGCATGACATTTTGTTATGTTACTGAAACATGCTTATAAATGTTCATGACAAAATAATGCTGTCTATAAAATGTTATATTCTTACCACCTCTTATTTTTCCCAATAACTATTATAAATGTTGTTATAGTATCTATTAGTTGTTAAGATAAATGTAAGCACTACAAACACAACAAATGACTTGGGCCCATTTCATCACTCCCCTTGTGTCATTTCTTTGCCCCCCTCCTGTTGTGTTATTTTATCACCCATTCTTTGTTCCAGTTAAAGGGGTATTCCAGGATTTATTTTTATTTGACTATGCTACAGAGGCTGCAAAGTTAGTGTAGATCATAATAAAGTGTCCACATGGAAGGCAGCACACCTTTGCTTCAATGGGTGGGGTGGCTGATGTGTGGGAGGGAGAAAAGTGACCTCACACTTACAACCAAGGTATTATGGGTTTTGTAGTTTGAGAGATTTAACTTTAACAGGAAATACCCAGTTCACAAAAAGATAGCCACAGTGTTATGGTAATCTCACAACATTTAGCCCCAAGACAAGCACAAATCCTTCCTAAGCATGTCCATTACTGTCACCTTATGGTGGATAACCCCTTTAATCACTCCCTTAGTGTTATTTGATCACCCCCCTTGTGCCATTTCATCACTCCCCCTTGTGCCATATTATCACCTCCTTGTGTGCCATTACATCATCTTTCTTGAGCAATTTAATCACCCCCTGGAGCAATTTAATCACTCCCCTTGTGCCATTTCATAATTTCCCTTGTGCCATTACATCACTCCCCAGGTGCCATTTAATCACCCCCCTGGTTCCATTTCATCACCCCCTCTGGTGCCATTTCATCACCCCCCTGGCCTCCTGGTGCCATAACATCCCCTCCCTGGTGCAATTACATGAACCCCCCGGTGCCATTTCATCAGCCCAGTGCCATTTCATCACCCCCTTGAGCAATTTAATCACTCCCTTGTGCCATTATATTACTCCACTTGTGCCATTTCATCACTCCTTGTACCATTTTATAACTTTTTCTACCATTTCATCACCGCCTCTCCTCTTATGCCATTTTATCGTTCCTTGTGTTATTTTCTTACTCCTTGTGCCATTTAATCACCCTCTTCTGCCATTTTGTCACTCTCTTGTGCCATTTCTTCCCACACCTGGGCTCAGAGGCTCAGTGGTCTGTGTATGTGATGTGGTCCCTTCTGTGCATCTATGATGCATCGCTGAGCGCTGGGATAAAGTCATAGGATGTGACAATCACTTTCTTCCTGTACTGTGTCATATGCGACACTACTGGCTTGGAAGGGAGCTTCACCACAGCCAAGGGCCAGGCTGCCACTGCACAGACATTTGTGGGAGTGTGCAGGATTTTACAGGACCCGCTGTATGTTCTCTGACTGCCTGCTCCCACCAAGTCAAGACTAAAACCCTCACCTGACTGCAAGTTTTATATCAGGTCCCATGGGACCCGCGAGATCCCATTTCCATTGCAGTCCTCTAGTCTCTGTTGCCATTCAACATCTGTTGCTCTTTAACTTGTCCCATATAAACTCATCTAAATTATTACCAGACTCAGGGCTGTATTACAATGGGTGATTATCTGGCAAACAAGCCAATTTCACGATGTGTTATATGCCCTGTGATCAGCTGACCAACTAGCAAACACTTGTTTGTCAGCTGACCAGTTTACGTGAAGGATCCAACAACTTTCCTTGCAGCCCTTATAATAGGCTCCTTAAATGAGCACTGATCAATACGATTGTCTCTTGTTTACAACGAGCATTGGGCAGAGTAATAGGGTCTTTAAACATGCCACCATGCAGCACCATTACAGTCCCCTGTAATGAGGATTACATTTCTAAAATCCCTTTAGATTGAAAATATGTTTTTAATAGATTGAAATCTTGTAAACCAATGTATTAAATGAATATTTCTAAGTAATAATAAATAACAAATGGTAGTGTTTGCAGTCTCTTTTGCACACGGTATTGAGTAGATCAGCCAGATCAGTATTCCTTGTAAATACCAATAAGCCCTTTCTGAATAACTTTATAAAAAGGCTAAAACTCATACAGTTGGATAACTATCTGTGTTTAGCTTGAGGGTGAACACATATTTAAGAAACTCATGGCACAGTAAGTATTCCTGGCCCATGTATATAAAATAGCTATTTTATACAGGATAATCCTGCCTGTTCTCTTTTCTCAAGCACAATGGATGAAGTACTGTATCTCAAAAAAATGTTTCAGATAGTTCAAGCATGATCACTTAATATTTTATAAAAAATTATATATCAATAGGACTCCCCTCTAAACACTAAGATAATAGAAAGCAATAACTATTGAAGAAATACAATATATAAAACACTTTCTGAAGATCCTTAGAAAGGTTTTATGTCCTGTAATATTTTTTTTCTAAGATAGATTCTCCAGCCTCATAGCTGTCAGATCTCTCTCCTTGGAATCAATATCAAATGGACTGCTATAGGGTATCATTACTGTGAATAAGGGTCCTGAGACAGAGAAGGTTTAGTCATACTGCTGCCAAGATGCTGAAGATTTTCCCAGTTCTATCTGACAGGGTAAAACATTCTTATGAAATATAAGGCGGGTTTACAGGTGCTTGAAATTGTTATCTTAATAGGTAAACACTGTATCCCTATTTCTTACTGATAGGTAGAATAAACAGGGTGGCTCAGCAGACACATCATCGACCAATCTCTCAGGGAGGAGAAATCCCAGGTAAAAATCTGTGGGCAGTCAGGTGAATGAGACCTGCAGCGGTTCTATGAGACACCAGAAAGACAACTCAGACAATCACAAATAAACATCAAAGAACAGTCTCTTGCACACATATAACATGTATCTGTACTCCTCTTCGGAAATCCTGGAGGACGGGAAGACAGCTACATGGTGGGGTGCTCCGAAATCCCAGGTAAATATCTGTGGGCAGTCAGGTGAACGAGACCCGCAGCGGTGCCATGAGACATCAGTAAGACAACTCAGACAATGGCAAATAAACATCAAAAAGCAGACACTTGCACACATTTACTCTCTGTACTCCTCCTCTGAGACGCAGTGAGATGCGCTTCTTTCAGCCTCCGGCCTGACTGTGCATAGTTTAATAATATTACTTGTTACTTTTACCAATCACATGTTACAAAAAGACAAGTAAAAAAAAAATTAAATGACCATGTTGCCAGAAAAATATCAGTAATATTTATATTTGACGGGTTTATTGGGTTTAGAAGTTTCAGTGCCACCTGTTAAAAACAGGTGCATATAGTCAAGAACGAAGCCAAGTAATCTCCATAGACAAAAATTGGCAGCAATGACCTGCCTTAACCAGTGATTGGCTGAGTAGGGTTGACACATTACAGAAACCATGAAAGAGAATCTAAGAACTGGTTCACCCGCACTAAACCCAATATACAGAGTTAGGGTATGTTCACACACCCTAACTCAGCGGAGATTCCGTCAGGCAGCTGCCGCCGAAAATACTTCGGCAGTAGGACCACGGGGCACTGCGTCGTCACCATTGAAGGCTATGCAGTACTTAATTCCGCTCAAAGAATGACCATGTTCTTTCTTTGTGCGGAACAATTTCGCAGTATGAATGGGTTTCACAGAAGACCCATTCACACTGATGGTACTGTTCACTGCACGGAATTCTACTTATGGAATTCTGGGGGAATTCCGCCGTGTGAATGTACCCTTATAGTGTGGGTGAAAAGTAAAATGAGGGGTTACTTACTATTTTCTGTTGCTCCTGTGCAGACTTATGTCGGCTTATTCTTTTATTCATATTGTGCTCCAGCGTGCAATGGAGGTGTTGTCTTATCAATATTCTGCCTCGTCTTGAATATTAAATGTCAAGTGTGAGAGCCAGAGGGATGAGGTGAGTGCAGGGGCTGGTGTAGCAAGGCTTCAGATGAGCCTTCCCCCTGGTGCATGTTGGTTGTAAGCAAGACAGTGGAGGAAGCTGTGCCTGCGCTCTGCGAGCAGAGCACTCACCTCCCTCATCAGCTCTCATGTCGGACATGATGTGAGAGTGAAGACTCTGCATATTCAAGACGAGTGTTGAATATTTATGAAGCAGAGGAGATGAGTTCCTGATTAATAATGGGTAGCCAAATGTGTAATCTTGATAAGAAAAATATCACTACATGGGTTATCAGAGAGATATTGCCTTTAGCACAGTGGTGTTAGCATTTTAAGTCTTTGATCAGCCGACTTGGGGTTTGAAGATTGTGGTATCCAATGGTCTAATGCAGAGTCTGACTCCAGGTATGTTCGTGGCTGAGGAGCTGCTACATTTTTTACTCTACTATTGTCAGCTGATTGTATTTCAGAAAACTAACACATCAGTACAAGAGTTACAAATATTATTTACTAATATTTTTATCTTTTACGTTATCATAAGGTCAATTACAAGGTCCCTGTGGCTTGTTATTGGTAGCATTGTTATTATATTTTGGTCTGCATTCTATGCTTTTTATGCTTGTTAATCATTTTTACTTATCACAAAATGTATTCACATCATATTGTACTTTTAATATCTACTTTTAAACTTTACTTCTTTTGAATACATACATATGCTTATTGAAATACTGATTGCGTCAAACCATCCTCTATACTCCTTTAATAACCACCACATTATTACCCAAACACCCCCATATGTCACACCTCCTTATAGGACTTCAATTTACTGTTTTTATTGGTTTGTTTGTATTTATGAAAATGATTGTGTTATGTCAGCACAAAGTGTCAAAAGAAAAATTAGATTTCTAAGGGCCAAAATGACCAGTTTATTTTGGCCCTTAAAGGTCTCCTTTAACTTTTGTTAATTGTTATTTTATAAGTAATATGACAGTATAAAGGTGAATTAAAAACAAATTCCTTGTTGTCTGGATATTTTTTATGATTGCAGTACATTGTAGTTGTCAATACAGGGAGAAGTTATTTCTTCTGTACCAATAAAGGGCACGTCACATATATCTGGTCATGTGGCTCAGTTTCCCTGAATTGCCAGACTGGCTGAAAGGGGGAAGGCATCTTGCAGCATTCCCCCATCTGGAATGCATCAATAACTGGGCAATAGACCATAAACAACTGCTTAGAACTGAAAAAACTTTTCCAAAAAGGTTCGGTTCACAGCAAACAGGTTTTCTGTGAACCAGCAATGTCTCTAAAGCCCTATATAACACTGCAAGGATCACCTAGGATTTCGTTTTTTGCTCCTTGCCTTTAAAAAATCATAACTCTTTCAATTTTGCACCTAAAAATCCATATGATTGCTTATTTTTTTTGCCACCAACTCTACTTTGTAATGACGTCAGTCATTTTGCCCAAAAATCTATGGTGAAACGGAAAAAAAAAATCATTGTGCGACCAAATTGAAAAAAAAAACGCTGTTTTGTAAATTTTGGGCACTTCCGTTTCTACTTAGTACATTTTTTGGTAAAAATGACGCCTTATATTCTGTAGGTCCATACGATTAAGATTATACCATACTTATATAGGTTTGATTTTGTCGTACTTCTGGAAAAAATCATAACTACATGCAGGAAAATTAATAAATTTAAAATTGTCATCTTCTGACCCCTATAACTTTTTAATTTTTCCGTGTATGGGGCGGTATGAGGGCTAATTTTCGTAATCTGAAATTTTTAATGGTAGCATTTTTGCATTGATAGGACTTATTGATCACTTTTTATTCATTTTTAAATTATATAAAAAGTGACCAAATATGCACTATTTTGGACTTTTTTTGCGTGTACACCATTGACCGAGCGGTTTAATTAACAATATATTTTTATAATTCGGACATTTCCGCACCCGGTGATACCATATATGTTTATTTTTATTTACATTTTTTTTTTTATGGGAAAAGGGGGGTGATTCAAATTTTAGGGGAGGGGTTAAATGATCTTTATTCGCTTTTTTTTTTTTTCACTTTTTTTTTGCAATGTTATAGCTCCCATAGGGACCTATAACACTGCACACACTGATCTTTCACATTGATCACTGGTTTCTCATAGGAAACCAGTGATCGATGATTCTGCCGCTTGACTGCTCATGCCTGGATCTCAGGCACTGAGCAGTCATTCGGCGATCGGACAGCATGGAGGCCGGTAGGGACCCTCCGGCTGTCCTGCAAGCTGTTCGGGATGCCGCGATTTCGCTGCGACTATCCCGAACAGCCCACTGAGCTAACCAACAGTTTTTACTTTCACTTTTAGCCCCGTGGCTCAGCTCTGAGCGCGCAGCTAAAAGGTTACTTCACTATGACGCCGGGCCCGCCGTGATATGATGCGGGGTTACCGTGTAACCCCGCGTTATATCACGGGAGCAGGACTAAGGACGTACCGGTCCTTAAAAACTCATTGCACTAGCACATTTTATATGATTTACACCTTAAGGACTGAGCCCTTTTTCACCTTAAGGACTGAGCCCTTTTTCGCAATTCTGACCACCGTCAACTTATGCATTAATAACGCTAAAACGCTTTTACCGAATATTCTGATTCTGAGATTGTTTTTTCGTGACATATTCTACTTTATTTTGGTGGTAAATTTTCGTTGTTACTTGCATCCTTTCTTGGTGAAAAATCCCCAAATTTCATGAAAATTTTGAATTTTTTTAACTTTGAAGCTCTCTGCTTTTAAGGAAAATGGATATTCCAAATATATATTTTTTCTCAAATACAATATGACCACTTTATGTTGGCCTCTCTGTCCTGCTCTGCCATTGGTCAGAACTCCGTTCTGACTAATGGCAGGGGATAGGAGGAGATTGCAGCACTGCGACCTCGCTCCTATCCCTCAGGATGATTGGGGCTGTCACTGACAGCTCCAATCATCCCTATTTTCCAGGTGATCGGGTCACCAGAGACCCGATCAGCCCAGAATAGAAGAAAATTGCATGTCTGAATTGACATGCGATTTTCTCCAATCGCCAACATGGGAGGGTCTCAGGACCCCCCTCGGCGATGTGCCGGGATGCCTGTTGAATGATTCCATAAGGACTTTAAAACGGGGGGCATATGGATACGCCCGCCGTCCTTAATGGGTTAAAGACTAAAAATAAAGGTGCATAGGTGCATAAAATATCCCTGTTTGTTGACAGATACCTTTCAGTGTTTAAATGCACATGAAAGTATCGAAGATGCAATGGCTTTTACCCAGCTTTCCAAAAATTCTAGTTGCAACATAATTGGTGACAGGCTCTCAAAATAGTAAAGACATATCTTTTGTAAACATTGAAAAGTGTAAAAAAAAAATATCAACAGTTCTCCCTTTTTGAGAGTTGTAACAGGATTGGTGATAGTGTTGCAAAATAGTAAAAATAGTGAAGAATTAGTAGATAATGAAGAAATAACTTTTGAAATATTTCAAAGTTGAACATAGTCTAAAAGGTTCTCCCTTTTTGTGTCCGAACATCGTGAAGAATAAATAACTTTAGTAAGAAAAGTGAAAAAAAAATCCTTTTTTTCTTTAGTATCATGAGCTGTGAATGTGTAGACCATGTGTAGCAGCAACAGAAAGGGTAGTGGGATGATGGTAACTGAAGTCTTGTAGTATCCAGTGGAAAGCAGACAATAGTGGATTAGGGGTTGTTGTAGTAACAAGTGAAAAGCAGGCAGTAGTGGACTACTACTAGTAGTAGCCAGCAGACAGAAGGCATTAGTGAACTAGTGATTCTTCTAACAAGGCCTTGTGATGCCACTTAATGTGACTATGTAGAGCTGTCATTTCTAAACTAGACAACACTGTGCCTGGTTTCCTGCATCTGGTGAGATGGAAAAGGTATGCCCCATGGCAGGATACCATAAAGTGATAGGTACACCACCACCTGACTATAATGCCTACTACCCCCAGTCTACTAATGCTTTGCTTGGCCACTGCTTCCACCTTCATCACCTCTACAACACAATCCAAAGGCTGTCTGTGAGAAAAATCATCATAGCTAATGCTATCCTTCTGCTTGGCCTTAGGAGGTGGAGCAAAGACAAAGATGATGGAATTAACTGTCTAGGATGGACATTTCCACCACATCATGTAACTGTAGATGACGAGGAATGCATTGACATCTGGCTCAATGTCATATCGTCAGACTCTTTTTCCTCCTTCTCAGAAGGCTTTGAATGTGTCAACCAGTCCACAAGGTCAGTGCAACCCCTGGAAACAGTTACAACTTTTGCTTGGTGATGCTACTGTTACTGCTACCACCATGCATCTGGCTGCTGCTACTTGTACTGCCCTGGTACTGCTGCCAACATTCTTACTGGCAAAGGATATGGCATAGTTACTCTGTCCTCTACCCTTTCCATCAATTCCTTTAACAGACATTTTTTTTAATTGAATAAGATTTGGAGGTTACTTTTAATGTTTTTAGGGTGATTTGTCAACTTTCACTCTTTAAGCTAGAAATATGTCTTTATGTTAACCCCACCATGCCATGAAACTGTAGATGATGAGGAATGCATTGACACCTTGCTCAATGTCATATCATGACTCTTTTTCCTCCTTCTGAGAAGACTTTGAATGTGTCAACCAGTCCACAAGGTCAGTGCAACCCCTGGAAGACAGTTACAACTTTTGCTTGCTGATGCTACTGCTACTACTACCACATGCATCTGGCTTCTGCTACTTGGTACTATTACTGCCGCCAACATTCTTAATGGCAGAAGACATGGCAGAGTTGCTCTGTCCTCTACCCTGTCCATCAATTACTTTAGCAGACATTTTTTTATTGAATGAGATTTGTAGGTTACTTTTTATGCTTTCACTCTATAAGTCAACTTTCACTCTTTAAGCCAGAAATATGTCTTTATGTTAACCCAGCTACAAATTCAATTTTTTTTCTCAAACCCAGAAAATACAAGCAACTTGGCATAAAATGCCTTTTCTGTATTTGCTCAATCTGTATTTATGTTAAACACAGGTAGAAATACAATATGCTTAATTAAACGTAAAATATTGTCAACTTACCCGGGGATGCGGGAGCCTCTCCGGTCCATACAGTGGAAGCGGAGTGGCACTTGGTGACAGGTCGTAAACGCAAAGTTACTAAGTGTCTTTAAAAAGGGTTTCTGTATATTTGTGATTCATGTTACTGTTCCCTGCCATGTATATTAGCTACTCACCTTTACCGCTAGATAGTACTTCTGCTGGAATTATTGTTTAAGGTCCTGCCCTGTTCTTTCCTTATGTGACACTTGTAGGCCTAGCTGCGGATATGATATGTTCCTGTCCCCCACATGGCCTTTAATATGATGCTTTTTTCCTCCTTGTTCTTTATATGTTCTGTCTTTACCTTGTTTCTGTTTGAGTTTTTCTCTCACTGTTGTCCTTTCTGGTATGCTCCATGGTTGGCACGCGTGCTCTCACTACTGAGCACTCCTCGTTTGCTTCTGTTCGGCTGGTATGTCCCCATGTCCGTGATTTCCTGCCAAAGTGAATCGCTAGGGTTGGTGCACTTCTTTATGTCTTACAATGACTGTTAAACTGCTCTCTATTAATGTTAGGGGATTGAATTCCCCGTACAAACGCTCTCAGCTTTGGAGGGAAGCGAGGAGGTTGCAGGCTGACGTAGTGTGTATTCAAGAGTACCACCTTAATGTAGAAGACGCTGGACGTCTTACCCAGAAACGGTTCCCCCATATATTCCAAGCTCACGCTATAAACAAAAAAGGTGGGGTGTGTATAGCGGTTAGGGATTCCTTAGCTCTCTCTGTGCAGCATTCCAAGATAGATGAGAGTGGGCGATACATTATTCTGGTGTGTCAGATAAATAATGTGCAATACACTCTGGTTGCAGTTTATGCCCCCAATTGTGCCTTTCTCAAACCCGTGCTGTCTAGAATGGAAAGTTTAGCACAGGGCCACATTATAGCTTTAGGTGACTTCAACATGGCCATGTGGCCACGCGCTGACTCCATGACCCCTCATACGAGAGAGGGGCCCTCGGTCTTCTTCTTTTTAGTTTCTAAATTTGATTGTAGGATGTGTGAAGGATAGCTCATCCTATTGAAAAGGACTTTACCTTTTATTCCTCGGCACACCGTACATACTCGCGTATTGATTATGCCCTTACCTCTAAATCCTTGCTGCCCTTGATAGTGGATACTAAAATCCTTCCGCTCGAGTGGTCAGACCACTCCCCAATTACTGTCACATTGAGAGAGAAGTACCTCCAGCATCCAGCTTCGGTTTGGAAACTTAACCCTCTGGTCTTACATAACGCAGAATATGCAGAGGCTACTTCAGCAGTTATATCGACATACTTTAGAATAAATGACACTGGTGAGGTGTCCGACCCTACTCTCTGGTGCGCCATTGAGGCCACCATCAGAGGACACTTTATCAGTCAAACGGCCAATGATAGGAAAGTTAGGTCATCTCAAACATTAGAATTGCAACAGAAATTAGCGGAGCTCCATAGACAAAATATGGTCTCCTTCTCCCCGGATGTGGCTGCAGAAATCTCCCAATTGAATGCTAAACTCCACTCCTTATCACTCCACATATGTGAACTGGCCCTCAGAAAGCTGAAAATGTCATTCTATTGGCAAGGTAATAAATCCTCTTCTCTGCTTGCTAAGCAACTAAAGGGGAGAGTGGCTAGGTCTAGGATTGCATATCTGACCAATCCCATGGGTGCCAAGCTGACTGACCCCCAGGGGATTGCTGACAGTTTCGCCTCCTACTATGAAAAGTTGTACAATTTGTGGGATGATTCTGCTACACATCAACCGTCTGCTGCTGTCTCTTCTTTCCTCTCTTCTGCGTCCCTTCCCTCTCTGTCCCCTGAGCAGGCTGAAGAACTAGAAAGGGAATTCACTAAAGAGGAAGTTGTAGCTTGTATACGCGCTCTTAAATTGTCTAAATCGCCGGGTCCTGACGGTATGACAAAAAATTTTTACAAAAAGTTTTGTTCGGAGGTTTCCCCGGTTTTAACAAGGATTTTCAACTCTATAGCTTTGTCCGGGTTCCCCCCCCCCCCGGCAGAGATGCTGGAGGCACTCGTGGTTACTCTTCCCAAGCTGGGTAAACCTCGGGACAACACAGCAAACTATAGACCCATCTCACTACTAAATAGTGACATCAAATTATATGCTATGTTGCTTGCTAGGCATTTAGATGACTTCTTGCCTATGCTCATTGCTAAGGATCAGGTGGGATTTGTTAGGGGCCATCAGGCTTTGGACGGCACTGATTGTCAAGGCCCACTCTGATCGGACGCCTTCTCTGCTCCTCTCCTTGGATGCGGAGAAGGCGTTCGATTGGGTTCATTTGGGATATTTAAATGCAGTCCTGAACAAGTTCCGGATTCCCCATAGGTTTGCAACCGCAATAATGGCCCTCTACACTATCCCCACAGCGAGGATTTTTTTCTTCGGGGGCCCTATCTCAACGTTTCTCCCTTAGTAACGGCACTAGGCATGGCTGCCCCCTGTCCCCGGTCATTTTCACTTTAATCATGCCCTTTGCCCAGTGTATAAGGACGTTGTCGGCCATTGAAGGTATCCGTGTGGGATCTATGGAACACTGGTTAGGCTTGTCCGCCGATGATGTCGTTATATGTACCTCCAACCCAGATAAATCCTTGCCTGGGATTATGGCCATCATTACTGAATTTAGCGAAATTAGCTACTATATACTGAATGCATCTAAGTCTAGCATTCTGGCGCTTAATATTCCGACCCAATTAGAAATAAGCTTAAAGGCCAGATTCCCTTTTGTGTGGGCAGAGGGGCACATGCCCTACTTGGGCATTACCCTGACCTCTTGTCCTGATAGACTAGTGCCCGCTAATTTTGCTGTCCTCAAGTCGCAGCTCAGCAGGGATGTAGCGGAGTATTCTTCTCTGCTAGTTTCTTGGGCGGGTCGTGTTGCCGCATCCAAAATGATATTACTCCCTAAAATCCTTTACTTCTTTAGAAACCTACCTGTTGTCCTCCCTGCGTCTTACATATCGCAACTGCAGAAACTGCTGTTGAATTTCGTATGGGCAGGGAAACGTGCAAGAGTTAGTGCATCCGTAATGTATCAACCCACATCTAGAGGGGGAATGGGTGTGCACATTGATCCCTGTCCGTAAGCGAGATATTCCGCTGGGGGCGATTGAATCGCACTTAGTGGACTTGGACCTTTAGTTCTGGATTGATCAGGGAATTAGAACCGTTGCGGATGTCATGGACGCTGAGGGTGTGGTCCCGTTTGCCTCTTTGAGATCCACTTATGGAATCCCCCAAATGGACTTCTATAAATACCTGAGAATTAGACACTTTGTAACCTCCCTTAAGTGGCCTACCCCTGAGTCTCGAACCCTGTACGAGGCCCATTTCCATAATGATAAATCGCTTAAAAGGGGCAGAACTGTAGGATATGCCGAGATTCTGGATATTGGAAGGCCTGACCGATATCCCTTCCAGAGTAGAAGGGAGGAAGATTTGGCACACATGTTTACGGACGAACAGTAGGAGTTTGCCTTCTCGCTACCGAAAAGATACTCTAGATGTGCAAACCACTTTGAGGCGTCTCGCAAACTGTTATATAGGTGGTACTATATTCCAGTTCGGCTTTCTAAAATATACCCTGGTACCTCTTCTGCCTGCTGGCGCTGTGGCGCTCCTGAGGGATCCTTGTTACACGTCTGGTGGGAGTGTCCGTACATCAAGCCCCCTTGGTCTAAAATTAAGGATCTTCTAGATACTTTGTTTAATGTCCCGTTTAGTTGGGGTCCAGGGGTTGCTCTGTTGTCATTGCAATTGGAAATGCTCCCGTACAATGGGATTACTATGATGTTTCATATTCTTACTGTTGTCCGTACCTCTATTGCCAGACTCCTGAAATTCCGGACTTGACTGTTATTACAACAATGGTGCGTCACAACCTCACCCTTGAAAGACTGATAGCTAAACGGATGGGACTACCTAAACTACGCATTGACCTGTGGACTTTCTGGATTGATGCTCTTTAAGATTTTTCAGATTTAGGCCTTTTTTCCTACACCTGTGTGCCTTATTCTGGAATGCTCCGTGTATGTACGCCATATACCAGACAGACCTTGTTGTGTTTTTTCTCTTTTCTTGTTACATTTAATCTTGTTGGGGAGATTGCATGTTATTATCTGATAAACTTAAATAAAGTTAAAAAAAATAAAATAAATATGGAGGGGAGATTTGTCGGGGCGTGTGCGGAGGTGGACTTGTCCGGTTGCCCATGGGGCCAATAAGCTTGCTTCTTAAATTTTTAGGAAGGCCTATGAAAAGCGGAAGAGGTGATCTGGTTGGTTGCTGTAGGAGGCTGGACCTCTGCACAGGTTTTTATAGATTTCCCCCATTGTCTGATCTCCTCTATTTTACATGCTTTACATGACAGTTATGTTAAAGTGGTTTGAGATTAGAAAACATACTTTGCTTCTTTCCAGACCCTTATCCATTTGCTTTGTCTACTATTACTGTTCAGGTCCATAAAATAACATGATCCTTGGGAGATGGGAATGTTGTCATAGGTCACATATATACGTTCTTCTCACTGATGGCTCATAAATAAATTGCCAATAACTTGACAGACCAATAAAGTACTGTATTTTTGGACTTAAAAAATAAAAATTAAAATATTGTCAACTTGACCTTAGCTGGCTATTCCACACTCACTTTTAATGCTTCCAATACATATTTATGTTAAACACAGGTAAAAAAAAATAACATATATATATATATATATATATATATATATATATATATGATTATACCCAGAAGATGCAGGCAACTTGGCTTAAAGTATTCCACTGGAAAACATTTTTTTCAGTCAGCTGGTGACAGAAAGGTAAACAGATTTGTAAATTACATCTATTAAAAAATCTTAATCCTTCTAGTACTTATAAACTTCTGTATAGGATTCTGTAGTTCCTAAAATTGACAGAGGTGACCGCAGAGAGCACTGTGGTCAGACAGAAAGGAAATTCAAAAAGAAAAGAACTTCCTGTGGACCATGCAGAAGCTATTTTTTAAAAGAAGTAATTTACAAATCTGTTTAACTTTCTGGCATTAGTTGATTTAAAAAATAAAAATGAAAAAATTCCAGTGGAGTACCCCTTTAAGATGGATATTCTGCATTTACTCTTAATGCTTTTAAATGCATATTTATATTAAATCCAGGAAGAAATACTATATATTTAATTAAACCAAGAAAATACACTTAACTTGGCCTTGAATGCATAGTCAACATTCACAATGCTTTAAATGCATTTTTATGTTAAAATACAAGTCAGCCCACTGCTTTTTTCAGCATGCTTTGTTTTGTAATGGGATAGCTATTATGTACTGAAACTGCAGTGACACTGCTGGCTGGGATCAGTCCACTGCTCAATGGTTTGCTCCGCATGTAATGTGATAGCTTTTTTGGGCTCATTCTGCACTGACACTGCTGGCTAAGATTTGTAGTGTACCAACTGGACACAGTAATGCATGTGAAAGGAGATAAGCCCACTGCCCAGCTTGCTTTCAAATATTAAATAGGGATAGGGGATAAGATGTCAGATCATCGGGGTCCCGCTGCTGGGGACGCCCGGGATCTCGGCTGCGGCAACCTTCTGTCATTACTGCACAGAGTAGACTCACTCCATGCAAATGATGATTGAATAACCTAGGGTCATGTGATCTTGATGATCGTCTCATCTTTTCTGCTATCATTATTGCCATTATCAGTAGAGATGAGCAACTCGAAGTTGACGAACCCGAATTCGTTATGAATTTCATGAAAAATTTGATTCGCAACGAATACGAATATCGCCGCGATTCTATCGCACAAATCGCTTCATTAAACTCCATTTTACAGCATTCCAGGCTATTGGAGACCTAAGATGGCGGATCCACATGTGAGTACATGGGGCAGGGGATTATGGGAGGGCGGGAAACAGCGGCGCGAATGAAGGTAGGCGGGCTGACCCTGAATCACATGTGAGATGTAGCCTTTCAGTGTTCACTGACCCCTGTGATGTCACAGCCCCTATATAATCAGCAGCCATCTTGCCTCTCTTCATTTCATCTAGGCACTCAGATAGAGAGGACGAGACTGCGTGTGTGTGAATAGCTCATACCACAGCGTTACACTGCAACTGCTAGTCACATCAGCATTAGGGAAAGGCAGGAGTGCAGAGTGCTGTGCTGTTACTCTGAGAAGGATCATTGATAGCTAAACCTCCTATTCACGTTATTGAGCATTGCAGCAGAGAGGGGCAGATAGCTGTCAGCTGCCTCATACAGATCTCCAAGCTGCCTGAACTTTCTGAAGCATCTTATCTCCACATTTTTCAGCCCAATTGATTTTTTTTTTTTTGCTCCACAAATCTTCTGCTGCTCAGAATTGTGTGACAGAGTGCAATTTAGGGTTTAATCCCTGGATTTTTTTTTTTTGTGGTTCTGCACTGTTGGGTCCTGCTGCTGTTCAGAAATAAGTCATATTAGTGTGGACTTTAGTGCCTTTCACCTGTTACTCTGTCTCTGTGCTAAATTCAGTGTTATACCACACGTTATACACCTGCCGGTGTGTTAAAAAGGACAAGTATGCTCCTAATCTGGGGGACATCTATGCTGCCTAATCTGGGGACAACTATGCTCCTAATATGGGGAAAACTGTTGCTTCTGGCCTTGGGCCTATAATTTTTTGAAGTTTAGCAATAGCTAAATACATGCTTAATGCAAATGTCAACATTGATCTTTAAATGTAAGGGGTTATGAAACCCTCTTGGATACTGTGAATGCCTGCTCCAGACTCATTCTGTGTCTTTCACAAACTACTTGCCTCCCTGGTGCCTCAGGCCTTGGGCCTATAATTTTTTGAAGTTTAGCAGTTGCTAAATAAATGCTTAATGTAAATGTAAACATTGATCTTTAAATGTAAGGGGTTATGAAAACCTTTTGGGTACTGCAAATGCGTGCTCCAGACTCATTCTGTGTCATTCAGGAACTACTTGCCTCCCTGGTGCCTCTGGCCTTGGGCCTTAAATTTTTGGATGTTTAGCAGTAGCTAGATACATGCTTAATGCAAATTTCAACAATGATCGTTAAATTCTCGGCACTCTTCCAGGGCCTTCTCCTACCCCACCTGGGCCAATCCGAGGACCTCACTAACCAACTCACTAACCAATCCAATCGCTTGTAGCGATGGGAGGTGTGTACAGAGGGCAGGGACTTAATCAACGCCAGCTTATGACCCTCACTTACTGGTAATTCCTCGTTTTAAGGTTAAATAATTGCAATCCCTATCACGAACTGGTTTCAGTGTGCAACACGCACCTGTCCTTGAAAGATAGATACACGCTTATCTGTTCAGTGGAGCGTGCCTGCGGCCCCGGACATCTGAGGGCATAACACGCCTGTTATTGCTCGATCTCGCAATTGATCGGGCAAGGTAAGGGGTTATTAAAGCCTCTTGGGTACTGCTGAGGCCTACTCCTGACTGCTCCTGGTGCAATGTATGGGGTAATTAAACACTCTTGGGTAGTGTTATTGTTAAATTTACTGGTAATTTTATCAGTAATAAAATAGAATTTTGCAGAATGCTAACCGTTACACAACGGAACGCTTGTTGCGTGTGATTTTTGGTGATTAGAATCCTTTTGTCATCTGATTTTTTGGAGACAGATGCGCTTACACACATGTAATAATTTTTTTTAACCAAATTTCAAACATTGTGTGGTTTATTATTTTTGAGAAGAATGTCTTTTGGTGGTCCACCATCCGGCATTATAGAGTCTTCTGAACTGCTGTATATGCGCTTGTTTTTTTTTTAAAAAAAAAGGTATTTTGTCAGACAATTTCAATAAAATGTTTCGTTTTTTGGGGTGGATTGTGAAGCCCGGGTGACGGGTGTGTAGTGTGTACTCGTGCATCAGTCAACTCCAGTCTGTGTCCGTTAGGCAATATATGGGTTACTGATGCAGCAGAGGTGGGGCCTTGGTCTTGGAATTTCAATTTTTTTAAAACTTGAACATATTGTGTGGTTTATTATTTTTGAGAAGAATGTCTATTGGTGGTCCACCATCCTGCATTATAGAGTCTTCTGAACTGCTGTATATGCGCTTGTTTTTAAAAAACAGGTATTTTGTCAGACAATTTCAATAAAATTTGGCTTTTTTTGGGGGTGGATTGTGAAGCCCAAGTGTGTACTTGTGCATCAGCCAACTCCAGGCTGTGTCTTTCAGGCAATCTATGGGTTCTTGATGCCGCAGAGGAGGGGCCTGGGTCTGGGAATAAAAAATTTTTGGATTGCAGGTGCTATCAAAAAAGATGGACACACCCTAATCCGTTCAGTGGAGCGCGCCTGCGGCCCCGAACATCTGAGGGCATAACACACCTGTTATTGCTCAATCTCAGGAGAAGGGGGTTCATCATCGGGAGAAGAGAGTTGCAGGTTGCCCTTGAGTCAGCAAGGCGGTAGCACGGTTGGCAGTCAGCGTGGTGTGGCAGTAGTGGAAATTCTGGAGCCAAACGTGCCCGGGGGAGACCATCTGCTTCGCGGCAGCTTACTTTTCCGGGAGTTAGCGGGTTACCAGCACCGGTCGATGAAAGATAGAGACACGCTAATCCGTTCAATGGAGCGCGTCTGCGGCCCCGGAAATCTGAGGGCATAACACACCTGGTATTGCTCGATCTCGCAATTGATCGTGCAAAGGTAGGGGGTTATTAAAGCCTCTTGGGTACTGCTGAGGCCTACTCCTGACTGCTCATGGTGTAATGTATGGGGTAATTAAACACTCTTGGGTAGTGTTTTTTTTTTTTTATTTACTGATAATTTTATCGGTAATAAAATAGAATTTTACAGAATGCTACACAACGGAACACTTGTTGCGTGTGATTTTTTAATGGAAAAAAAATATGGACAAGGATTAACTCTGCTTCATCATTTTGGGCGAAAAAAGTCCTTTGGTGATCTGATCTTTTGGAGACAGATGCGCTTACACACATATTGAATTAGTTTTTGTAAAAAAAATTCAAACACTGTGTGGTTTATTATTTTTGAGAAGAATGTCTTTGGGTGGTCCACCGTCCTGCATTATAGAGTCTTGTGAACTGTTGAATATGCGCTTGTTCTTACACAAAGGTATTTCTTGAAAAAATTTCTAATATGTTGTTGTTTTTTGGAGGGGATTGTGAAGCCCGGGTGTGTACTGGTGCACCAGTCAACTCCAGGCTTTGTCCTTCAGGCAATATATGGGTTCCTGATGCCGCAGAGGTGGGGCCTGGGTCTGGAAATTTCTAATTTTTGGATAGCGTGTGCTACCTATGAGAAATATTTGTCAAAAATTTCAGATATTGTGTAGTTTTTTTGGGGGGATTGTGAAGCCCTGGTGTGTACTCTTGCATCAACCAACGCCAGGCTGTGTCATGCAGGCAATATATGGGTTACTGATGCCGCAGGAGTGGGGCCTGGTTCTGGAAATTTCAACATTTTTGGATAGCGGGTGCTACCAATGAGAAATCTTTGACAAAAATGTCTCATTGTGTTGATTTTGGAGGGGGATTGTGAAGCCCTGGTGTGTACTGGTGCATCAGCCAACTCCAGGCTGTTTCCTTCAGGCAATATAGGGGTTACTGATGCCGCAGAGGTGGGGCCTGGGTCTGTTAATTTCAAATTTTTGGATAGCGGGTGCTACCAATGAGAAATCTTTGTCAAAAATGTCATATATTGTGTTTTTTTTTTATTTTTTTTGGGGGGGGGGGGATTGTGAAGCCCTGGTGTGTTGTGTACTAGTGCATCAAACAACTCAATGCTGTGCCATTCAGCCACTAAATGGTCTCCTCTTGCTGCCAACATGTCCACGCTATGTCATTCAGTCACTATATGGTCTCCTGACACTGATGCCACCACCAGGCTCTGTCATTGTGCTGCTGTGCGGCAGTGATTCTAAGAGCGATGTCGGTAATCTGCATGCTATTCTGAATAACAGTATTATTTCACTACCCCAGCACACTCCATATGCGTTTTAGGACACAGCAAAGTGTTCTATACCCCTATAGAGGCTGTATGTAGGCTAGAAATAGCATTTTTTTTATATCGATTCGCAGATTCAAATTTTTGAAAAGTTTACTCATCTCTAATTATCAGGCTTGCACAGTTCAAGTCTGGCAAAGTTCTGTTAGATGAATTTACCCTAAAGTTCTCAGCATACCTGTAATGGCACCTGTATTTAAATAACTAAAACGTGTGTACAAGTTAAATGAGCTCACAGTGCAGTCAACTTTCTAACTGATAAATCTGTTTGTAGTATGTTAGATGCTCTCTGTCCTGTCAAATAGGTTTGTCTGAAAGAGAAATATGTCACCTGCAGCTATAGCTTAGATATATTGGTAAATGTATCCAGAGGTTCCCTTTTATTTATATTGTTTATTGAATTGTTGATGGAGGTCATCAAATGAAGAGCCTTTAGCCATACACTGGATAAGGGCTGTCTTTGTAAAAACGTCAGCACTGGCAAAAAGGCTCGGGATCCTGTTTAACAAAGCATCAGCATCACAATCTTGATAGTGTACATTTAAAAAAAAAAAAAGTGTTGATGAAAATACCAGTTATACGTTGTAGTGACAGATTCTAGCTTTTACAAATTCTTATGACTGGCATGAACGATTTTTGGCATTTGCTGAACTGCATATCATTTTAAAAGAAAGGATTCAAGAAACAAAGCCATTGGGATAAAAAATGGAACAAACTTAGCCTCAGGCATTCGTCTTATGATTTATTGTGCAATTATTACAATTTAAAAAAAAATATGTGCCTGTGTGTGTGAGACAGACAAAATAACCATTTGTCACAGTTTCTTAAAGAGCACCTTGCTGACCTGCATACTCCATAATACCATGCCTCAAAGAATGTAAATAAGTAAATGCTATAGAAAAAAAAAACATGCAAGCAACAAAATGAGGGTTGTTCTCATTTACAGTTCATTAAATGTGTGAAAATATACAGACCTTTAGGTCACATTCAAATATGTCTCAACAATGTTTTTCTAGTAGAACACTAAGCTTTTTCTTTTTATAGGTGAATATGTCTGTTTGATTAAGCTTTAGACTTCTCTTAAAGAAGGGATGACTGTACTTTTCCAAGTTTTAGCAATAAGGCGTTGATCTTTTAAACTTAAAGGGGAAGATTTATCAAAAACTCTGCAGAGGAAGAGTGGTACAGTTGCCCATGGCAACCAATAAGATTGCTTCTTTCATTTTTAAAGAGACCTGTGAAAAATGAAACAAGCAATCTGATTGGTTGCCATGAGCAACTGCACCACTCTTTCTCTACACGGGTTTCAATAAATCTCTCCCCAAAGGTAATATACAGATTTGTTCTTGTTGATTTGATAATATTATAGGGAACAAAAGTAAGGCTGGAAAGTATCAGGCTATAGTCCCATTAGGGAGCTCCGTTCGCTAATTCTGTTGAAATAACAGGACTTAAGCCGACATGTTTTCTCTGCTAACATGTTTAAAAATAACAGATATTTAACAGAACCCCAGCAGATATCATTCAAAGTGAACAGGATCTGTTGGTGTCCAGTGTCACACTTGCTACCGAGCCACGCTAACAATGTGTGTATTGGAGCTCCGTAACAGAGCACCGTAACTTTGATGTGAACATAGTCTAAGAAGTGAAATAAGGGGTTTAATCAGGGATGTTATTATATCATTGGCATGTAAGACAATGTTTTGTTCTACCATACGTTCTTTTGTTCCATGAATAGATAATTGCTGATGAATTAATTTTTACTATTGGATCCATAAATAACGTAAATATAAGAAAAGTCAAAGGTCATACCATTAGTGTACCATTGCTAACGAAAAAATGCTAGTAAGATGCATGAAGTACACTGCATAAACAGGTTAAAGGTTTAGGAAAAAAAAAGAGCTGTTATAACTTGTTTATAAATTCCTTAAATCCAAAGCTATTTACCATGATACTCACTGGGGACCAATGGTGGACTGCCACTGTACGACTTCCACCACCAAAGCATGATGCTGCAACCACCATGCTTCACTCAGGTATGGCATTGGGTAGGTGGTGACCAGTACCTGGTTTCCTCCAGACGAGACGCTTTGAATTGTGGTAAAAAGTTACATAGTTATTTAGTATGGTTGAAAAATGACATACAATCAAGTTCAACCAAGGAATTGAAGGGAAGGGGTGTGGTTGGATGGAAGGTGAGGGAATGTGATTTTCAATTTTTTCAAATGCATTAATGTTATACTGTTCTAGGAATATATCTTACCCTGTTTTGAAGCTTTAAACTTTTCCTGCTGTGACCAGTTCCTGAGGTAGACTGTTCCATAAACACACATTTCTTATGGTAAAGAAATGGTTCTCATAGTAAACAGGTTATTTTTTTTTTATCAGACCACAGTATCATGCCTATGTTTTTGCTTTAATATGCATTATCAATTGATTTACCTCATGTGACACTAATTCCATTTTCTTGGTATCTCAAATCTCTAAAGATATTTCTTTGAAGATATAGTGATCTTTTTTGTTACACTAGCTTTAGGGTATAGTATTTTTAACATATAATACTTTTTTGGGTCAATTGTTACTTGAAATCATACTCAACATGCAAACTTAAATGAAGCAATCCAATTGGTTGCCATGGGCAACTGGACAACTTTTCCTCTGCAAAGGTTTTGATAAATCTCCCCTATGTGGAGGAACATTTTTGTAAACATCCCATCTTAGAGGTTGTTCAGCGTTCCATAACATAGTTATCTGAACAGAACAGAAAAGGTATATCAGAGCTTTTCCATGTAGAAGCAATTTTTGTCTTGGCAGCTCTCAAAATACAAATATCCATCGTCACATTGGCTAGAGTCATTTTGTCCAATAGTTAATGAAATAAAAGTGCCACTTCTAGGCCCCAGGGAAGCTTACATTTTAACAAGGAGCACAATAACCCATACATTGACTGCCAGAAGAGATTAGTTACACTACAGTATCACCAAATATATTTTATAGTGCCGTAGTGAGAGCATAAAGGCAAGCCGTGGGATGAGCTGGAAGGGGTCAGGGACTTATATAACATTGGGAGTTACATAAACACATAAACAGCAAAGTTTGTGTGGTTATGCTATTTGCATAAATCCCATTAAGGTCAATGGAAGCTTTGCGTATCCTCTCAACTTTAGCTGCTTACGGCTTTTCCGATCACCTTCGGTTTGTATTGCAGGTTTAACAGTAAAGTATTGTGGCTGGAAGAAATTGATGGTGAGGACCAGATGGAGAAAAAAAGGAAACAACGCTGATTTTAGAAGACGTCCCGTGTGAGTTGCTGTATAAATCTACATACCCACAGATAAATTGATGCTGTACACTGCATTGCGGCTTTCCTTTTCTTTTTACTTTTTTTTCTTTTGCTCGTTCACTTTGGTAGGGGTTCCCCGCGAAAAAATTTTTTTCAAAGGGTTCTCTGAGCCAAAAAAGGTTGGGAAACACTGCCTTAGAACAAAAAGTCTTCACGCAGTTACTGTACATGACAATACAGGATAACAGGGGAGTTTAAAAAAAATAAGTGTCAGCATGTTCTTTTTAATACAATATTATTTATTCTATTCAAAAAAATTATATTTTTGTACTATTTGTAACTAATAAAAAACACTACATTATTTGCAAAATGTTTGCCCTTTATTCATAAATGTTGCTGCCATGAAAAGGCATTGTAAAAATAAAGAACAAAGTTTAAGCACATGTGTTCAAGTTGACATTTTCTGTTAAGGTGTTTTCTGCTTTTTTTTTTTTTTAGCATTCTAAATTGTTCTTCTTCTGAGTATTATTCAACACTGAGAACATGCTCAAATAGGCTGTACAAATTGAAGCACACTTTAAAAGCAAAGGTTTACAATTCAAAACAGATGCTTTTCATAAAAGAGATTTTGAGTGCTAATGCATCTTGTGTTTTTTGTCTTTTAACCACAGACATTCAGGCTAGATAGTTTGATTAAAAAATATTTTTATTTATAACTATTACTTTTATTTACTCAAAAATGTGAATATTTAAAATGTAGAAGTAGCGATAATAGTATTAGTAATGGAAGTAGAAAGAAGTAGAAGTGACATGTTACATTAGCTTCATCCCTTAAAGGGGTACTCCGGTGAAAAACTTTGGTGCCAGAGAGTTAAACAGATTTGTAAATTACTTCTATTAAAAAATCTTAATCCTTCCTGTACTTATTAGCTGCTGAATACTACAGTGGAAAATATTTTCTGTTTGAAACACAGAGCTGTCTGCTGACATCATGAGCACAGTGCTCTCTGCTGACATCTCTGTCCATTTTAAGAACTGCCATGAGTCTGCTGAAATCATGAGCACAGTGCTTTCTGCTGACATCTCTGTCCATTTTAAGAACTGCCCAGAGTAAAAGGAAATCCCCATAGCAAACATATGCTGTTCTTGACAGTTCCTAAAATGGACAGAGATGTCAGCAGAGTGCACTGTGCTCATGATGTCAGCAGACAGCTCTGTGTTTCAAAAAGAAAATAATTTCCGCTTTAGTATTCAGCAGCTAATAAGTACAGGAAGGATTAAGATTTTTTAATAGAAGTAATTTACAAATTTGTTTAACTTTCTGACAATAGTTAATTAAAAAAAATAAAGTTTTTCATCGGAGTACCCCTTTAAGGATGCAGGGTTTTTCCGTTTTTGCATTTTCATTTTTTCCTCATCACCTTATAAAAATCATTTTTCGGTAAAAATAACAACTTATCTTTATTCTGTAGGTTCTTACGGTTAAAATTATACCCTACTTATATAGGTTTGATTTTGTATTACTTATGAAAAAAATCATAACTACATGCAGGAAAATGTATACGTTTAAAATTGCCACCTATAACTTTTTTATTTTTCCATGTACGTGCCTGTATGAAAGCTCATTTTTTGCGCCATGTACTGAAGTTTTTATTGGTACCATTTTTGTTTTGATTGGACTTTTTGATCGCCTATTATTCCTTTTTTGTGCTATAAAAAGTGACCAAAAATACGCTATTTTGGACTTTGGAATTTTTTTGCGTGTAGGCAATTAACCATGCGGTTTAATTAACAATATATTTTTATAGTTTGGAAATTTCCACACTTATCAATACCACGTATGTTTATTTTTATTTACATAGTTTTTTTTTTTTGAAAATGGAAAAAAAGGGGGTGATTCTTAGTTTTATTAGGGAAGGGTTTAATTAATCATTAGTAACAATTTTTTTCACCTTTTTTTTGCTGATGATCAGTGTTATCGGGGCTTGACTGCCTAGATCTCAGGCATGGAGAAGTCAATTGCCAATCGGACACTCTGGAGGCAGGTAACGGACCCTCCACTCGTGTCCTAGCTGAACGGGACATTGCGATTTCACCGAAATGGTCCCGATCAGCCCGACTGAGCTGCCGGGATGCAATTTTTTCAATGGTAGGTGCTGCACACTTTTAGCCCAGGGTCCTGGCTTTCATTAGCCACCGTGACTGACCCGCTATGATGCCGGGTCACGGCGTGACCCCGTGTTATAGACCGGGACCGAGCGCAGGGTGTACAGGTAAGCCTTGCGTCCTTAAGAGATTCCTTTTTTTTTTTTTTTACTGTTTGGGATCTTATTTTATAGCATTGATGAAAGACTTAAGCTCACCTCAAATTCCTGTAAGGCTTCATGCAGGTGTCAATTATGATGCCTTTTAGTGTTTTCATATGGTTGTGTCTACAGAATACTTTCATAATATGTCATCTGATTAAGTCAATTCCTTGACTCTTTTCGAATGGCTTGCTTTTGAATAGAAAAGCCCTTGTTATTCTTCTGTATAAAATTATAGGCATATAGGGGTACAGTATAGTCCCATAGAGTGCTGTAGGGTTGCATGGTGTAGCTCAGCAGTTCCCAATCTGGAGCACAAGTAACCCCAGGGGTACTTAGCAGTACTTCAAGGGGTACTTGAAAAAAAAATCAGTAATGGTAGTGGCAGTCATTGGTCATTCTTCTAAAGGGACCACAGCCACTTTAAAATAAATAAGCCATAGCTGTTGGTACACTGACTTTGCTGCGCGGAGCAGTAGGAGAGCAAAGGAGAAGCGCATGTACCGGGTTGCTGTGAGCAGTAACTACCATCAGCTTTGTTGCTCCACTGATTCTCTGGACTAGGGACCTACCGCTATGCACCTAAGGAACAGTGAAGCACTGAAGAAGTATGGGGGGGTGACAACTATATATAGGTGCACTCTGGGGCCCTAAAACTTAATATGGGGGCAATATTGGGGCCCACAGCTATACATGGTGGCACAATCAAAGACTAGGAATAAAGGGAGAGAAGCAGGAGGCCTTTGGAAAGGATATGGAGTAAAGAAAATCATGTACCGTATTTATCGGCTTATAACGCACTGGCGTATAACATGCACCCCCATTTTAACAGGGAAATTTAAGTTAAAAAAAAAATAAAATGTAAAATAAATGACTTGGACTAAATGCCACATCATCCCCCCAACTTTGTTTTCTTCTGTTCCTCAGTTTGGTCCTGTCACCTCCAGTGCCACATCGTTCCTTCTCTTTTATCAGTCCCTGTGCCACATTTACCCCTCTCATTGCCACCCCCATCTCTCATCATCCCCCCATGTCTCATTGTATCCCCGTGTCATAGACCACCACTAGCCATACAGACATTAAGCCTTTAGTGCCTCCCCCCACCATCATTTCCCCCTGTCTCATCATCCCCCACCCTGTGATATCATGTCCTCCATCATTATCCCCCCCCACCCTGTCTCATCATGTCCCCCCATCATTCCCCCATCATCATTTCCCCCTGTCTCATCATCCCCCCACCCTGTCTCATCATGTCCACCATCATTATCCCCCCACCCTGTCTCATCATGTCCCCCATCATTCCCCCTCATCATTTCCCCTGTCTCATCATCCCCCAAACCCTGTCTCATCATGTACCCCCATCATTCCCCCTCATCATTTCCCCCCTGTCTCATCATCCCCCCACCCTGTCTCATCATGTTCCCCCATCATTCCCCGCTCATCATTTCCGCCTGTCTCATCATGATCGCCATCATTCCCCCCTCATTATCCCCTCACACTGTCTCATCATGTCCCCCATCATTCCCCCCTCATCATTTCCCCCTGTCTCATCATCCCCCCACTCTGTATCATCATGTCCCCCCCCCCGTCATTTCCCCCTCATCATCCCCCACCCTGTCTCATCATGCCCCCCATCATTCCCCCCTGTCTCATCATCCCCCCACCCTTTCTCATGATGTCCCCCATCATTCCCCCCTCATCATCCCCCACCCTGTCTCATCATCCCACCCAACCTGTCTCATCATCCCCCCATCATTCCCCCCTCATCATTTCCCTCTGTCTCATCATTCCCCCATCATTCCCCCCTCATCATTTCCCCCTGTCTCATCATCCCCCCATTATTCCCCCCCTCATCATTTCCCCCTGTCTCATCAAGCACCAATCATGTTCCTCCTATGAGTGGTCTTCAACCTGCGGACCTCCAGATGTTGCAAAACTACAACTCCCAGCATGCCCAGACAGCCAACTGCTGTCCGGGCATGCTGGCAGTTGCAGTTTTGCAACGTCTGGAGGTCCGCAGGTTGAAGACCACTCTTCCCCTTTCCTTACCTGCTGCGCTTCGGCAGGTCAGGCAGCGGGTCTTGCGGGCTGTGGTCAGTGAAGCATGTGAGTGACGTCCTCTCCCGGCTCCTTGCGTGGCATCAGGGATGTCACTTTTCGGCAGCGACTACAGGAAATGAAAAGTGACGTCACTGATGCCATGCAGAGAAGCAGGCAGAGGACGTCACTCACCTGCTTCACTGACCGCAGCCCGCAAGACCCGCCGCCTGACCTGCCGAAGTGCAGCCAGGTAAGGAAAATAAAAAAAACTATAAAAAGCGGGGGGAAAGGGGGAATGATGACGGAGGGGGGAGGTAAGGAAAATGAAAAGTAAAACTGTCACTTGTTTTCTCCCGCACTATCCACAGGGACTGGTGGATAGTGCGGGAGATGCTGATTAAAAGGTAGAGCAGATCCAGACAAGGTAGGGCTAATTTTAATCAGCGTCTCCCGCACTATCCACCAGTACCTGTGGATAGTGCCAGAGAAAACAAGTGACAGTTTTACAGAGGGGGGAGGAGACACCGCTGGTCACTGATTTAAAGTGGGCGTGGCCGTGCTGCTAATACTTAATAAGTATTCAGTGACCAGAAGATTTATCGGCGTATAACACGCAGGCAGGCTTTTTGCCTTAAATTTAAGTTTTAAAAGTGTGTGTTATACGCCGATAAATATGGTACATTTTACTATATTAATTACTTATGCCCTTTTAATATATAGTAAAAATGAACATAAACTATTCATCTCACAGGAAGAATGCACATTTTCCACAATTATCCTAATTAGGAAATATCATTTTGTGCAGAGTTAGGCTTTATTTCAGTGTTCATTTGTTTTGTGAGTTATGATTTACACTTCCAAATCTGTGTTAACGAAAAATAGACGTTTTAATTTTACATCACTTTGGTAATTGGCTAGCTCATTCTTGAATTACATTAGACTTAAATTTAATATGCCACCAACACTAAAATATCAGTAATTATAGCAGTTTATTAATAAGTGATAAACCTTTTTCTATTAATGATTTTAATTAAGTATTTATGAGATCCTATTTTGTTTTTTAGAAGAAAAAATGTGAAAAAAATGTGATTAGAATTTAAAAAGAAATGAAGTGGAGGGAAATGATCAAAGTGGGGGAGGGCAACTACATTTTCATATATTTACACTTTAAATAACCCAACCCAACCCATGTTTTTTATCAATAATTCTATCCAACAAGTTAATTACATGCATAGCTTGTGATTCTGTAGAGGTCTTCTCATGACCCACACATGGCTAACCTTTCAGTTCTGTTGAGGCTTGTTTATGGTCATTTATTTGATGAAAAAAGTATAGTTAATAGTTTTTGTAGGTCAAAAACTGTAGCCTGAATCTACTTTTAAGGGAATCTGTCAGTTTCAGATTATGCTCAGAGCTCAATGTTAAAGAGGCCGAATGAAACACAGCAAGACCACCAGGAGACTGAGGGCAGGTAAGTATATTTTTGTTCTACGATCTCAGCAATATATATATATATATATATATATATATATATATATATATATATATATATATATATATATCATTATTATTATTTTTTTCAAGACGGCCAGAATACCCCTTCCTTTAACAACATACTTATTGGACTTGTTGTCATTGGCTGTATTGAGAGAACAGCAAGAATCTTTAATCTAAAATTGGTTGTGCACAGTGTTAATCTCAGACCTCTAAGCACTGACATTTTGGTCTTCTGCATTCATTTTGCCTTTGATGCTGTTCATAATCCAGACAATTTATAAATAGTTCTGGTTTTGAACAGTTTTTTTAGTCACTTGGGACATCTGTAGCAAAATACATGCTTCTTTTTAATTGTACATGCATGCCTAGAAACATGCTAATGGATTATCAACCATGGATGGTTTTATTACAAAGGAACCCATATCTAAGAACATGCCATACTACCACATTACCAATATTTGTTCATTTCCACCATTATAACAAAAAAAAAAAAAAAAAAAAAATATATTTTTTTTGTCCTAACTATGAGACATTTTATGAGGTAAGGTGCATCCTTTAAGATCGCTCTCTTCTCCCAATCTGACAACTCTTGGCATTGCTAGTAGTACCTCAAAATGCCCTAGAAACTTTTCTGGATGCAAATAGATCTATCTATTTATTGATAAAGATACAAGAAACATTGCACATAGGACAATGATGCCTCAGTCCCCTTCAAAGTAGGCACATTGGAAACTCACACAATTCTCTTAGGGGGAGATTTATCAAAACCTGTGCAGAGGAAAAGTTTTCCATAGCAACCAATCAGATTGCTTCTTTAATTTTGCACAGACCTTTTTAAAAATGAAAGAAGCTATTTGATTGGTTGCTATGGGCAACTGGGCAACTTTTCCTCTACACAGGTTTCGATAAATCTCCCCCTTAGTGCCTCTTTCCTTTCTCCCACTGATGAAGCTCTAAATCACCAGTTGCTCATATCTGCAGTTGGTTTTGCTCTATTGCATATCTCAATGTACAGAACAGTTAGGTACTACTACTTATTAGTTGTTTGGTCCAAAGGAGCTTACTCATTACCTTCCCAGTCAAAAAACACCGTAAACATGGTTTTGATCTAACTGTGACCTTGCCATGCCTTCTTCATGCATGAAGAACCAGGTGACTTCCAATGATACGACTTGGCCTTGGTTTTAGGATAAAAGCCATACCCCACAATTCATCTCTGGTTCTTCTTGAAGTATAGCATTTTAAATCACTGGTCACTGTGTACACATGCTTATTCAACAGCATTCCCACTTACTAATACAGTGAAGTCATCATTGTTAGCACTTGCACATTCCAATCTACTCTCTTGGCTTCCAGGTTTCATCAAAGTGATGCAAACTGTTATACTTTGTACTACATAGGTTTAGTATGAAATAAGTTTTGTATTCTGGAATGCCCCTTTGAAACGGAGTTATAATTCCTTTAAAAAAATGTATCTAATTTCTTATGTTTTGAGTGTTGTTATTGACATCATATTTGAAAAAGTACTACATTAAAAAATGTCACATGCTAAATGTAATTTTGAAATACCTGGTTGTTTTTTTATCTGTCTGTTTTCCTCTGATGCCATGTCCCCTCCACACTTAAGTAAAGGTTAGCTTTAGTTTCAGATCACTCTATCATTTTTATTGTCTCATATTGTTGAACTGGTTATAGGTCATACAGGTGAAGCCCCATTGGCATTGTCTGTCTGATGGAATGACGGTCTATCCTATTTTTTCTTCAGTATTTGTTGACTGGGTTTTATATGATGTTATGTGACTCACACAGATGCTGAAGCTGTCACATGTGACATAACACATCATAGCAAGATTTATAATGTGTCAAAACACCACTGGCAATAGTATTAAGGTTAAAAACTTTTAACAAGGAGTCTCTGACAGATGCCTTAAATAGTAGTAGATTGATGTATTCAATTCAGCGTAACAACTCTGAGAGAATATCTAGTATGGTCAATTGTCAATGTATTCACATGGCACACTATTTGGGAAACGACACCACACAAGGAATGTAACAAGGGGTATAGTGAGCCTTATCACCTCACAGGTGATTGACAACTTTTCGTTAAAGTTGGACTTGAAAATGAAATTTTTTTTTTTAACACTATAATACTGGTGCTATTCCAAATTTTTCCTTTTCACATCGGGTAATAGGTAAAAATGCCCCCTAAAATTTCTCCCAAATAAATAAATACCCCATATGTGGTCGTAAAGTGCTCTGCTGGCGCACTAGAGGGCTCCGAGCAGAAGGAGTGCCATTGGGCTTTTGGAGAGAGAATTTGGCTGGAATGGAAGTTGGGGACCACCTTCCCCCTCATATGACAACTTTTTGGAAACTACTCCCCTCCAGGAACATAACAAGGGATAGAGTGAGTACTTACATCTCACAGGTCTTTTATTTTTAACAGTGGATGTTTAACAGATCTTTGGAGCAGTGGGCTGTGCAAATGAAAAATTTAATTTTTCATTTTTACGGACGACTGTTCAAAAAATCTGTCAGACACCAGTGGGGTGTAAATGCTCACTATACCCCTTATTACATTACTTGAGGGGGGTAGTTTCCAGAATGGGGTCACATGTGGGGGGGTCAATTGTTCTGGCAGCATGGGGGATTTGTAAATGACATGGCCTTCAATTCCAGCCAAATTCTCTCTCCAAAAAACAAATTTTGCTCCTTCTCTTCTGAGCCCTGTAGTGCGCCAGCAGAGCATTTTACATCCACATATGGGGTATTTTATTACTCAGAAGAAATGGTGTTACACATTTTGGGGGACTTTTTCATCTATTATCCCTTGTGAAAATGAAAAAATTGGGGTAACACCAGCATTTCAGTGAAAAAAAAGAAAATTTTTCATTTTCACGTCCAACTTTAACGAAAATTTGTCAAACACCTGTGCGTTGTTAAGGCTCACTGTACACCTTGTTACTTTCTGTGAGGGGTGTAGTTTCCAAAATGGGGTCACATTTGGGTGTTTTCCTTTTTGTGTTTATGTCAGAACCGCTGTTATGCACTGTGCTCCAGCTGGACATACCGGCCGTGAACGCACCTCAGTGTGTATGACTGCCGCTGGCGGGCCTGGTATTCCCAGCCCGTCTCTCACCTCTGTCCCTGGTCTCTGTTCCTCAGCTCCTAGGTCGCGCACGTGCCAGAGCTTTGAAATTTAATGGGCCAGTGCGCCCATAATTAGTTACACAACTGTACCTCTGTTATAAGTTCCAGCTCCTCCCTATTGCCCTTGCCAGATATTTGTTTGCCCTAGCGCCTTAGAGAAAGCAGTATTTTCATGTTCCTTGCTGTGTACCAGACCTTGCATTCAGTGAGCTGACCGCATTCCTAGCCACCTGCCTATTGACCTTCTGCTACCCTGCTGACTACGCTCCTGTGCCGCCTGCCCAGACCTCTTGCTAGCCTGACTACGTCCTGTCTATTTCCTTTTGTGCCATGCTTCACCTCAGCCGCCTGTGTGGTCGAGCAGACTGTCCAGGCATGCTGGGAATTGTAGTTCTGAAGGGCCAGATGTTACAGAACTACAACTCACAGCATGCCTGGGCTGTCTGGGCATGCTGAGAGTTGTAGTTTTGCAACATCAGGAGGACCACAGTTATGAGACCATTGCACAGTGGTCTCCAATCTGCGGCCCTCCAGATGTTGCAAAACTACAACTCCCAGCATGCCCAGACAGCCTTTGGGCTGGGAGTTGTAGTTTTGGCAACTTCTTGAGGGCCAAAGTTGAAGATCACTTATCAGTGATCTTCATACTGTGGCCCGCCCCCACCCATCATCCCCGCTGCCGGCCACGTGATCTCCGTCCTGACATCCTGCTGCTGCAGACAGCAGTGAGTGACACTGTATCCTCCGTTACCCCCGCTGTGCCCGGACTTCTATTGGTGGGCAGAGCGGGGGATCTTGACTTTTGACCCCATGCCCCCTCCTGTCATTGGTCAGTCAGTCCTGACAAAAAAATGGCAGGGGAAAGGAGGAGGAGACACCCTTGCCACCTCTCTCCTATTCTTTAGGATGATCAGGGCTGTATCTGACAGCTCAGATCATCCTTATTTTCTGGGCGATCGGGTAACCAGAGATCTGATCAGCGTAGAAAAGCTGTAATTGAATGGTCAGAATTGACTGTTCAATCCCACCTTTTGCCATTATGGGGGGTGGGTCTCAGGACCCCCCTGGGTGATATCACATGATGCCTGCTGAATGATTTCCCGGTGAGCGACTGTGATCGGATATACGGAGGGCATACAGGTACACCCTCCATCTTTAAGTACCGGGACGTGAGGGTATACCTGTACGCCCTCCGTCCCCAACAGGTAAAACAATGTGTCAGGGTGCTGTTGCATATCTCTGACCATCCAGCTTAGCTTTTCTGGCACTGTAGAAAAGCAAATTGAACTGATCTCATTGAGGCATGATGGAGAAATACATCTTGAAGCGTTCTGTATGGACTGCAGAAATAACTGGATACCAGACCATCCCACAACTGATGCACTTTGCCATCACTTTTTCGTATCAATTATGGCCGGTGATCCTGCTCATTACTGAGCCAGATTGCTGGACAGCATTCTTGTTCTAAAATAGATGTGTGTTGTTTTATGATAAGGAACAGGCCACTTTGTGAGTCATCGTAACTATTTGCACAGAAAACAAAGTGAATTTATGTCACAACTATCAGTCGTTAGTAATGAAGTGCGAAACATGAATAAAATACACAGGGCTCCATAGCAAATTTAAAGGAGTTATCCACTATAAGGTTATTTAAGTATGTACCTGCCAGACTGTAATGGACATTCTTAGGAAGGATTAGTTTTCACACCAAATATTTCCTCGATCTCGACTCTAGAAGATGTAGAAATTTTTAAAAATGATACTGAGCACTTGCAAATACGGACACATTTCAAGAAAGTCGATGTTATTAGTTTCCTGAATTTTAACAGTTGCCATTTTCCCAAGGGGATTATGAATGTTCATTATGGACAATACCAGCGCATTAGAAAAAATTGTAGCAACAAATCTGACTATCGTATACAGTCCAAGATTCTCCCAAAAAGATTTTAACTATGGCTTTTAAGAAAGTAAGTACTCTAAAACAGAAGGATCTGATTTTATAACCCAAAAACTGTGAGAAAACTACCAATAAAACTACTAATAATCAAATGTTTCTTAACAATAAAAGGAAGTTTAAGGGGTTAATTTTATGACCACCTACAATAATGCCCCTAAAAAAGTATGTGGAATACTTACCAAACGTTGGCCCATTCTCCTTGCAGATCCTATTTTGAAGCAAGTCCTTTCTAAAAAAAAAAAAACCCTTGACATTCCGCAGAGCAAAAACCCTTAGTAACCACTTTGCACCCAGCAGGCTAAAAATGATAGATAAAAATAAAGACAAAAAGAGGGAACCAGAATCAATGAAAAGGATGAAACACCGGGCACCTCTTGATGTGGAGTATCGACGTATCTCTGTTGAAAGAGGATCCCTATCACAGGCATTGATTGTATCAGTTATCGCTATCATTAACTGTGCTTCATCCTATGCTATCTATATATTAGCTTGTAAATGTGGGGTACAGTATATTGGACACACTGTGCAGAGTTTGCAAGAATGAATAAACATCGTTCGAATATTGGGAATAAATTTATGCAGCAAAGCGTTTCTCGCCATGTTACCCTTTCCCATCCCGGAGAAACCGATTGCCTTTCGGTTTGTGTTATTGAAAAGATTAATGATAATGCTCCCAACAGATATCAGCAACTCATTAATAGAAAATCCTATTGGATTTTCCGGCTTAACATGATGTGGCCAGAGGGAATAAATGAATGTAATAAAAAGAAACTGACTACTAAATTGCCGATTCAAACTAAGGTTCTTTTATGGATATTTATACTTTTTAAATTTTGATTAATATTTTCATATTTATATTTGTATTTATTAAAAAGCCCTTTGAATATTCGTGGCACTTTAGCCATTGGTAAGTTTTTTTGCATTTGATTGCACTTTAACCCATGATATGCCTTTGTGTCCTCTGACCTTTGTCGTCCGATATGTCACTTCCCATTGGTGACGTCATTCATTGATATGACTCCTTCTCTTCCATGCAAAACAATTGTAAGTGTTGTGCCTAGAATATGCACAACCACGCCAGGTGAGCGTGTTTCATACTTGCCACTACATTGTCATCTACTCTAAGGATTCTTCACAAGGATGCGCTCCTGTGTTTTTTATACAAAGGAATGATCTGTGCTTATCTTGGGGTCAAATGGCTATGTTGTGAAAATATCATAACACTGTGGCTATCTTTTTCTGAACTGGGTATTTCCTGTTGGAGTTTGTTCCTCCCACACATCAGCTTTCCCACCCATTAAAACACACCTGTGCTACCTTCAATGCAATACACCAGTGTTTTCTGACCAGGGTGCCTCCAGCTGTTATAACTTCTTGCAAAATGATCTCCCTCCCACTCAAGGGTCGCTCCACCCATTGATGCAAAGACAGACTCCCTCTGAACACCTGACTAGTGTTCTAATGTCTCAAGCCGCACTGCAACCTGAGACAACACTAATTATGTATGCTGGTAAAAGTAAATGTAGGGGCAAAAATCACAGAAGAATTGCGTGACCATCATAACACACAGTTACAGACACTATATTATGATCTCCACTAACTTTACAGCCCCTGTAGCAAAGTCAAATGAAAAAAAAAAATCCTGGAACACTCCTTTAAGAATGAGCCAATAGCAAAGTTGAAAAATACCTACCATGTTGACTATAGACTGAAACATATTAACTCCTTAAGGACCCAGCCTATTTTCACCTTAAGGACCCAAGCATTTTTTGCACTTGTGACCACTGTCACTTTAAGCATTAATAACTCTGGGATGCTTTTACTTATGAATTTGATTCCGAGATTTTTTTTTCAAGACATACCGTATATACTCGAGTATAAGCCGACCCGAATATAAGCCGAGGCCCCTAATTTCACCCCAAAATCCCAAGAAAAGTTATTAACTCGAGTATAAGCCTGGGGTGGGAAATGCATCATCCCCCCTGTCATCATCCAGACCCCCGTCATTAACACCCTCATCATCATCACCCTGTCATCATCCCCCCTTCATCATCACCGCCTGTCATCATCCCCTTGTCATCATCCCACACCCCCCTTCATCATCCCCTTGTCATCATCCCACACCCCCCCCTTCATCATCCCCTTGTCATCCTCCCACCCCCCCCCTTCATCATCCCCCTGTCATCATCCCACCCCCCCTCATCATCCCCTTGTCATAATCCCACCCCCCTTCATCATCCCCTTGTCATCATCCCACACACCCCCTTAATCATCCCCTTGTCATCATCCCCTCTCCCACTTCATCATACCCTTGTCATCATCCCACACCCCCCTTCATCATACCCTTGTCATCATCCCACACACCCCTTCATCATCCCTTTGTCATCATCCCACACCCCCCTTCATCATCCCCTTGTCATCATCCCACCCCCCCTTCATCATCCCCTTGTTATCATCCCACACACCCCCTTCATCATCCCCTTGTCATCATCCCACACACCCCCTTCATCATCCCCTTGTCATCATCCCCTCCCCCCCTTCATCATCCCCTTGTCATCATCCCCTCCCCCCTTCATCATCCCCTTGTCATCATCCCACACCCCCCCTATATCATCCCCTTGTCATCATCCCCTCCCCCCTTCATCATCCCCTTGTCATCATCCCCTCCCCCCTTCATCATCCCCTTGTCATCATCCCCACCCCCCCTTCATCATCCCCTTGTCATCATCACCACCCCCCCCCTTCATCCTCCCCTTGTCATCATCCCACACCCCCCCTTCATCATCCCCTTGTCATCATCCCCTCCCCCCCTTCATCATCCCCTTGTCATCATCCCCACCCCCCCTTCATCATCCCCTTGTCATCATCCCACACCCCCTTCATCACCACATGTCATCACCGCTTGTCAATGTCTGATACAGTGGTCTTCAACCTGTGGATCTCCAGATGTTTCAAAACTACAACTCCCAGCAAGCCATCGGCTGTCCAGGCTTACTGGGAGTTGTAGTTTTGAAACCTCTGGAGGTCCGCAGGTTGAAGACCACTGCGGCCTTCGACATCATCCAGCCCCCCCCCCCCTCTCATCCCCTTTAGTTCTGTACTCACCTCCGCTCGACGGGACGTTAAGTTGCGCTGGTGCTGCAGGACTGTCCGGTGGGGAGGTCGTCCAGTGGGATAGTGGTTCCGGGCTGCCATCTTCACCGGGGGGCCTCTTCTGCGCGCTTCGGGCCCGGAATAGAGGCGTTGCCTTGACGACGACGCAGAGTTACGTTGGTAATGAACGTCCCTCTGCGTCGTCGTCAAGGCAACATGACTATTGTGGGGTCGGGCCCGAAACGCGGAGAAGAGGCACCCCGGTGAAGATGGCAGCCCGGAACCACTATCCCACCGGACGACCTCCCCACCGGACAGTCCTGCAGCCCCGGACCAGCGTAACCTAACGTCCCACCGAGCGGAGGTGAGTACAGAACTAAAGGGGGTGGGGGGCTGGATGATGTCAAAGGCCGATGGCTGCCCAGGCTTGCTGGAGGTCCGCAGGTTGAAGACCACTGAGGGCGGAGAGTTCACTCGAGTATAAGCCGAAGGGGGTGTTTTCAGCACGAAAAATCGTGCTGAAAAACTCGGCTTATACTCGAGTATATACGGTATTTTACTTTAACATAGTGGTAAATTTACGTGCATAATTTCTTGGTGAAAAATTCCAATATGTCATGAAAAATTTAAAAATGTTGCATTTTTCTAACTTTGAAGCTCTTGCTTGTAAGGAAAATGGACATTACAAATAAACTTTATATTTATTCACATATACAATATGTCTACTTTATGTTTGCATCATAAAGTTGACATGTTTTTACTTTTGGAAGACATCAGACGGCTTTAAAATTCAGCAGCAATTTTCAAATTTTTCACGAAAATTTCAAAATCGGAATTTGTCAGGGACCAGTTTAGTTTTGAAGTGGATTTGAAGGGCCTTCATATTAGAAATACCCCATAAATGACCCCATTATAGAAACTAGACCCCTCAAAGTATTCAAAATGACAGGAATAGCAGCAAAGTGAACGAGAAAATTCAAAATCTTAATTTTTTACACTTGCATGTTCTTGTAGACCCAGTTTTTGAATTTTTACAAAGGATAAAAGGAGAAGAAACACCCTAAAATTTGTAACCCAATTTCTCTTGAATAAGGAAATACCTCATATGTGTATGTAAAATGCTCTGTGGGTGCACTAGAGGGCTCAGAATGGAAGGAGCGACAATGGGATTTTGAAGAGTGAAATGGTTTTTGGGAGGCATGTCACATTTAGGAAGCCCCTATGGTACCAGAACAGCAAAAGAAAGAAAAAAAACACACATGGTATACTATTTTGGAAACTACACCCCTCAAGGCACGTAATAAGGAGTTCAGTGAGCCTTAACACCCCACTGGGTGTGTGACAACTTTTTGGTAAAGTTGGATGTGTAAATGAAAAAAAAAATCACTAAAATGCTGCTTTTCCCCCAAATTTTACATTTGTTAAGGGGCAATAGGAGAAAATGCCCCTCACAATTTGTAACCCCATTTCTTCTGAGTATGGAAATACACTATGTGTGGACGTCAAGTGCTCTGCTGGCACATTACAATGCTCAGAAGAGAAGGAGCGCCATTGAGCTTTTGGGGAGAGAATTTGGTTGGAATTGTAGTTCACCCGCAGAGTACTTTACATCCACATATGTGATATGTTCTTACTCTTACAAATCTTGGGGGGGGGGGGGAGGGGCTTTTTTTTTCCTATTTTCCCTTGTGAAAATGAAAACTTTAGGATAACACCAGCATTTTTGATATTTTATTTTTTTATTTTCCCATCCAACTCATTAACCTGTCACTTTACCCCTTGTTACATTCCGTGAGGGGTGTAGTTTCCAAAATGGGGTCACATGTGGGTATTTTTTTTGTGTGTTTATGTCAGAACCGCTGTAAAATCAGCCACCCCTGTGCAAATTACCAATTTAGGACTCAAATGTACATGGTGCGCTCTCACTCCTGAGCCTTGTTGTGCATTTTATGTCCACATATGGGGTATTTCCGTACTCAGGAGAAATTGCATAAACAATTTTGGGGGTCTTATTTTTCCTTTTACCTCTTGTAAAAATAAAAAGTACATTAACAGGCTGGTGTAGACACCAACTTTTCCTTTCCATAAGGTAGGAGAAAAGGAGAAAAAGCCCCCCAAAATTTGTAACACAATTGCTCCCGAGTACGGAAATACCCCATATGTGGTCCTAAACTGTTTCCTTGAAATACGACAGGGCTCCTGAGTGAGAGAGCGCCATGCGCATTTGAGGTCTAAATTAGGGATTCCCTAACAGGGTGCCTCCAGCTGTTGCTAAACTCCCAGCATAACTGTCAGTCATTAGCTGTCCGGAAATGCTGGGAGTTGTTGTTTTGCAACAGCTGGAGGCTCCATTTTGGAAACACTGCAGTACGATACGTTTTTCATTTTTATTGGGGGGGGGGACAGTGTAAAGGGGTGTATATGAAGTGTTTTACCCTTTATTATGTGTTTGTGTAGTGTAGTGTTTTTAGGGTATATTCTTACTGGCGTGTGTTTACGGTGAGTTTCCAGCTAGGAGTTTCTGTTGCTGCCGAATATTTGCCACAGCTCAAACTTGAAGCAGGAAACTTACTGTAAACCCGCCCGTGTGAATGTAGCCTGACAGACCATGCTTGCTGGGAGTTGTACTTTTGCAACAGCTGGAGGCACACTGGTTGAAAAACCGTCAGTTATGTTCTGTTACCTAACTTAGTATTTTCCAACCAGTGTGCCTCCAGCTGTTGCAAAACAACAACTCCCAGCATGTACTGATCGCCGAAGGGCATGCTTGGAGATGCAGTTATGCAACAGCTGGAGGTACGCAACTACAACTCCCAGCATGGCGAGATAGCAGTTTGCTGTTCGTGCATGCTGGGAGTTGTAGCTTTGCAAGATTTAGAGGGCCACGGTTTAGAAACCACCGCACAATGATCTCGAAACTGTGGCCCTCCAGATGTTGCAAAACTACAAATCCCAGCATGCCCAGACAGAAAACTGCTGTGTGGGTATGCTGGGAGTTGTAGTTTTGCAAGATCTAAAGGGCCACAGTCCAAACTGTTGCCCTCCAGATGTTGTTAGGCAAAAACTCACCCACCAGTCACCACGCAGTTCCACCGTTCTCCCCGGACAACCATGGGTGGGCAGAGTGGGGGAACCAAACTTTAACACCCCACCCGCCCCCGATCTGCTATTGGTCGGTCGCTTCTGACCAACCAATAGCAGGGATAGGAGGGGTGGCACCCCAGCCACCTCACTCCTATCCATTCAGGGGGATCGGGGGTGTCTTGGACAGCCACAATACCCCTTATTTTCAGGGTCACCGGAGATCTGTATTACTCTGAATCGCCGCAGATTGACGGTCTGAATTGACCGGCAATTAGCAGCGATCGCCCACACGGGGGGAGGGGTTTGCACAGCATCCCGGTCTGATCCCCGCCCAATGATGCCCTGGGTCCTTAAGTACCAGGGAGCCTGGGCGTACCCGTAGGCCCTAGGTCTTTAAGGGGTTAAAGAGGTACTCCACTAAATCAACTGGTACCAGAAACTTAAACAGATTTGTAATATACTTCTATTAAAAAAGTACTTATCAGCTGCTGTTATGATCCACAAAAAGTTATTTTCCCAAAGCAGAGACATGCTCTGTTCCTTGCACATGTGTCTACATTTGACTGTCCCTCCTCAGCATCTGGCCCTGTAGCAAGTGTTATGGCTATAAATATGGCCTTGTTTCACTAAGTGGTGCTATTAAGTTCACACTTTAAGAGTGTCACGGTCACAGACTGTTTTGAAAAATCAATATCACATACATTTACTGCAATTTGTTTTACACTTCCAGGTGTTCAAACGATATATTTTCCGGTTCTATTTCAATAAGTGCTGATACATCTCTTTGTAAAAGTATTGCAGAGTTGTTTTTTTCATTGCATCCACTCACAAAAAATAAAAAGACATAATATGCATTTAAACGAACATGCCATTAAAAATGTAATTTTTCCCATGAGCTAGGGATACAAAAAAAAAAAAAAAAATAATTAAATATTGTGTTCTCAGGTTAAAAAATTTTTTTAACCTAAAATGCTTGTTTTCCCAAAAATTTTAAATTTTTTAAAAGGGTAAAAGCAGAAAATAGCCCCTAAAATTTGTAACACAATTTCTCCCGAGTATGGCGATACCCCATATGTGACCCTAAACTGTTGCCTTGAAATACGACAGGGCTCCAAAGTGAGAGCGCCATGCGCATTTGAGGCCTGAATTAGGGACTTGCATAGGGGTGGACATAGGGGAATTCTACGCCAGTCATTCCCAAACAGGGTGCCTCCAGCTGTTGCAAAACTCCCAGCATGCCTGGACAGTCAATGGCTGTCAGACAATACTGGTAGTTGTTGTTTTGCAACAGCTGGAGGCTCCGTTTTGGAAACAGTGGCGTACCAGACGTTTTTCATTTTTATTGGGGAGGGGGGCTGTGTAGGGGTATGTGTATATGTAGTGTTTTTTTACTTTTTATTTTATTTTGTGTTAGTGTAGTGTTTTTAGGGTACAGTCGCACGGGCGGGGGTTCACAGTAGTTTCTCGCTGGCAGTCTGAACTGCGGCAGGATACTTACTGTAAACCTCCACCCATGTGAGTGTACCCTGTACTTTCACATTGGGGAGGGGGGGGGGACAGCCAGCTGTTGCAAAACTACAACTTTCAGCATGCGCTGACAGACTGTACATGCTGAGAATTTTAGTTTTGCAACAGCTGTAGGCACACTGGTTATGTATCACTGAGTTTGTGACCTAACTAAGCGTTTCACAACCAGTGTGCCTCCAGCTGTGGCAAAACTACAACTCCCAGGATGTACGTTGCATGGTGTACGGTGACTGCTGAGAGTTGTAGTTTGCAACAGCTGGAGGCACGCTGGTCGTGAAACACTGAGTTAGGTAAAAAAAAACTCTGAGTTTCACAACCATTGTGCCTTCAGCTGTTGCAAAACTACAACTCTCAGCAGTTACCGACAGCCAACGGGCATGCTGGGAGTTGTAGTTATGCAACCAGCAGATGCACCACTACAACTCCCAGCATGCACTTTAGCTGTTTGTGCAAGCAGGGAGTTGTAGTTCTACAACAGCTGAAGGTACACTTTTCCATAGAAAAAATGTGCCTCCAGCTGTTGAAAAACTATAAGTCCCAGCATGCCCATAAGGGAATGCTGGGAGTTGTGGTTGTCTGCCTCCTGCTGTTGCATAACTACAGTTCCCAGCATGCCCTTTTTGCATGCTGAGAGCTGTTGCTAAGCAACAGCAGGAGGCTGTCACTCACCTCCTGCTGCTGCTCCGGGACACAGGTCAGTCCCTCGCCGCCGCCGCTCCTGGGGCCCCGATCCCAACATTGACGCCGGGGATTGGGGTCCCCAGCTCCCGGGGTCCACGTCCCGCACCTGCTCACGTCCTCCGGAACGATTTCAGCAGGCATCCGGCTCCGGTCCCCAACTGGCTAGCGGTGGGGACCGGAATTCCCACGGGCGTATGGATACACCCTCGGTCCTTAAGGACTCAGAATGCAGGGCGTATCCATACGCCCTATGTCCTGAAGAGGTTAATGGCACACAGTTAAACTTTTAATAAGGGGGAATAAAAGTGTGCGCACCCAAACTTTTGTGCAAAAGTGGGTGTGCTTTTGTGTAAACAGGCATGGCTCAAATGCACAATATATATATATATATATATATATATATATATATATATATATATATATATATATATATTAAAAACTAAGCCAAACTAAAGATGGTGAAAACGAAAACTAGACATTCTAAAGATGGTGCAGTTGTACATGATCTTTTTAAATTATTCTACCCACTGTCTGAGTTTAGTGTTAGTTTAGTGAACAGGGAATACATTTTAAACACACAAACAATCCAGTGCCATGCCAAATGTTTATTTTATAGTAAAACACTGTCATAAATTTAGGTCATTGTGTTTTACTTAAGTAATGTAGAAAAGTCAATGCAACGGCTGTACCATTATATGGCCCAATTTAACTTTAGCTAAAGTTTCACTCAAGAATTTATCTTGCCTGGATTTTAGTTATTATATTCGTAAATTGATTTGCTCAATTTGCATTATATGACTATTCTTATGATACTGTTTCAGCTCTGTAAAGTATAAACAAGCTTTCTGTCATGTAATGGCTTTTATATTGATTGATCAAAAGGATACAATTTTCTTATAATTAACAAAGCCTTTCATTTTAGTGCCACTTTTAAATTCTTGTCCTTCTAGTAAATTATATAATCTGTTTCTTCCATTGCTTTATGCACTCAAACAAGGTTTATCTTAGGTCTCCCAAAAATTACAAAAAATCAAATTGTATCAATTTATCAATGTTTTATTGATACATTAAACATAAATTGAACATGTATTAAACATAAAATTGTTTAACTAAAAGCAAATTCATTATAGTAGAAACATGATAAGGTGCCTGGACAAGCTACCCAACTGTATTTTATAATTTTTTTTATTTGTCTTTTGGTTCCTGTCCTTTTATGATGGGCTTACCAAGCACTTTCGTTTAAATGGTTTTTATTGGGTTTTTACATTACAAAAATCCTGGGCACATCAAGGGAAATAAAACAGCATTAAGCAATACAAAGTAATGTATGGTAACTAAATACATCCAACAGGACAACATTTGAAAAAAAATATACATGGTTGATATGCATAAGGCAAGAATGAAATTATTGTGCAAAATGAAATTAGAGACCAATGAGAAGTGCTGATTACAAGAATGTATGAAATCTAAATCAGAAGCACTACCTGGGAAAGAGAACAGTTACATCAGAATATGGATGAACTAGATAGCATCCCCCAATACCTCTAATCAGTTCTGACAGCTTATTTAAGGTATGGAACAATATGAGGAATGTTTCCAATGTTTCCAATAGAACCATTTATGGTTGAATGCCTTGTAAGAGTTATGGAAATTATTTTTTTCATAGGAGTATGTCATGTTTAAAGAGTCAATCACTTCCTTAATATTTGGAACGGTAGAGGTCTTCCAGCATTAGAGTAAGGTAATGTTGGCTATTATACACATTACACAGAAAATAGCTCTAAATTTACTGGGAAGAATGTTAACTCCCATAAATAAAAGGATTACACGTGGTGACCAATCAATAGGACAGAGAGTTAAGGATTCCAGGAGAGACTTACAGGAAGTCCAATAAGAGCTGATAAGTGGACAGGTCCACAGGATATGCAGCAAGGTACCTCTACAACCACAGCCCCTCCAGCATCACTTTGAATGAGCCTGGCCACTCCTTGTCAGAACAAGGTTAACTGCGGAGGGGATGGAATTTCTGAAATGTATTATTATGTAGGAGGGAGTTATAAAAGAACTTCAGACCCTTTTTAGTTCCTGACAGATGTACATTGGTCAAGGTGTCTATCCCAAGACCAGATGGGTTCAATCCATTGAGCATGTGTCTAACTTGTAAATATTTTTAGAAGTCCCTAGGAGAGATAGAGAATCTAGAGCTAATGTCTTGGAATGTATGAATGGGGGATGAATCATATAGGTCCCATACGTTGCTAATACCCCTGGAGGACCATAGGGAGAGATCAACATGTGACAACAGAGCCATTAGACAGGAGAATGGGAGAAATCAAACATCAGGTCGTCCCAGGAGGAGTTATACACCAAAATGGCAAGTGTAGAATATCTTGAAGGGTATATGGGGACACTAGTGAGTTCTCAGTATGTACCCAAGGAATATCAGTGTGAGCTTGTTTCCATTGTATAAGCATCAAGACCAATGTAGCAATATAGTAGTAATGTAGGTCAGGAAGGGCTAAACTTCCCATAGAGCGGCCCCTAATTAAAATAGAATGTGCTACTCGCAGTTGTTTATTCCCCCATACAAAAGTGGAAAGTAAAGAGTGAGCCTTTGTGAAGAATTTGGTGGGTAAATGTATGCTATATAAATATAAAAATTTAGGGAGTATGAGCATTTTGACTGTTGCAGATCTGCCCACCCACGATGTTTCATGTTTTGACAAGCGAGTCAATTCTTTTTAAACATTCCCTAGTAATTGCTCATAATTCATGGAGTACAACTGGGTACTAGATGTTGATAAAGTGGTTCCTAATTATATCTATCCCTTTAGTTCGCCAATCTAAAGGATATGTGGCACTGAGATTCTCAACCAAAGCCTGAGGGAGGTGGATGGGGAAGGCTTGAGTTTTGGTAGAGTTCAAGTGGTAGTATGAGAGGGAACCCTATTGTGGAATAAGGTCCATTACTGCTGCTAGTGATTGTTCAGAGTTAGTGAGGGAAAGAAATAAGTTGTCCTCATAGAGTGAAATGATATGATTCATATTCCCAATTTCAACTCCCCGGATTTGGCTGTCCCTTCTGATGGCTAGGGCCAGCGGCTCCATTGCTTTTATGAAAATTAGGGGGGATAGGGGTCATCCCTGTCTTGTTCAGTTTGTAAGGTCAAAGGGCATGGAAAGGGCATGGAAAGGGCACCATTCACAAACGTCCGGGCAGAGGGGTTATGATATAATGCTGCCATGCCGACATAATACCACCCTGAAAACCCATTGTACGGAGTACCAAGAAGGTGAAATCCCAGCGGAGCTGGTCAAACCCCTCGGCGTCTAGTGCTAATGCAAGCATGGGAATTTTGTGGGTTTCTACATATTGGAAAACACCTAGCAAGCGTCAAGTATTAAAAAAGGTCTGTCTGTTAGGGACAAATCCCATCTGGTCGCCATGTACCAGTGAGGGGAGTACTCCTGCTAATCTGGAAGCTAAAAGCTTCTCATAAATTTTGATGTCTTGATTAAGGAGCGATATGCGGCGGAAGTTTTGGGGACAGTCTGGAGATTTACATTTTCTTTAGGTACTGTACCAGTATTGATAGCTAATTGGCAAAATTTGCGGAGATGAGGCGCAAGAAGGGCGCAAAACTGCCTATAATAATGCCCAGCAAGTCCATCAGGCCCAGGGGCCTTATTCTTCGGTAGAGATTTATTGATTTTCTCTACCTGACTCACCGTGACTGGGTCATTTAAAGTTTGGTGCTGATAAAGGGAAAGTTGCGGAAAATACTTTGAAAATAAGTTTGAATGTCATTTTATATAGTTCTTGAAGAGGGAGTAGAAAATTTCAGGTAATACAGGTTGGCATAATAATCCTGAAAGCTGTTGGCTATATCCGTTGGTGCATACAATTTGGTTTTAGTAAATGGATGTAAGAGATGTGGTATTTTGCTTTTAATCTGTGTGTCCCGAATGCGAGAAACTAAAAGTCTGCCTGCCTTATTATTTTGGGAATAATAAGAGGCCTTTGGCTTACGAAAGGCTTATTCATAAGTAGTGAGCATCAAGCCCCTAAGATCATTGAGGTCACTGAGATTTTTAAGCTTTTCCGCCAAGTCAGCTGAAGGGGAGGTTTTATTATGGGCATCAAGTATCTTGATCTGCGTTTGTAAATTATTAATTTGCTCATCTCACTGTTTTTATATTTCACACCCTGTTTTATAAATGACCCTCGGATATATGCTTTATGAGCATTCCATAAAGGGAAACAGTGGGTGTGTCATTGTGCAAGAAGTATTCCTTCAAATCCGCCTCTATATTATTCCCATGTGTGTGGTGCGAGAGCAAGAAGGGGTTATTCCTCCATATGTAGGTAAGTAAAACATTAATGGACTAAATGGATGTCTAAAGTAATTGCGGCATGATCCTACCATTTGATCGTTTCTATGGATGTGGACATGATATGGGCAACAGTTGTCTGTCTAAAAGAAACATCTTGATTCTTGAGTACATATTATGGACCCCGGAGAGGTAGGTATGCGCCAGACATCATATAGGTCTTCCCTCCACAAAAACTGGGACAGAGAGGCTGGGGGACGGTTAGGGTGTGTGGTTGTGTCAATGGTGGGATCTAAGGTAATATTGTAATTCCCAGATCAAATAAGTTTCCCCTGTCTAATGTCATTAACCTTTAAGCGTTTACGAACAAATTTTAGTTGTGCCACGTTAGGCGCATAAAGCGGTACTATGGTATAGCGTTCATTATTAATATCACATATCAAGATAAAATATCTGCCTAAGGGTCAGTGTATGTAGAGATGGGTGAAAAAGCTACAGTATTTTTTTTCCCAAAATATTGTTTTTATTGACGTTTTCAGTACAAAATAAAGTAAAACAAACATCAGCGGTATACAAGGTCTGGAGTATTTAACAGGCACAAATGTAGCAATACATTAATAAACATAGGAGAAACAGATAACGAAGTGAAAAGTATTCACTAAAGCCACAGTAGAACCCCCTTAGTCCAGTTCACGCGGTAGGATCAGTCGGAGAAAGATTTCAGGAGTCCGGTAGGCAGAGCAGGAAGATATCATGTCTACAACAAACTCGGATGAGAACAGCAAACAGTTCTGCGCAATGAGACCCAACTAGTTTTGCGTGTATTAAATGGGCTCCTCTCGGGACCTGAGAGAGCCTGTGGTCTGGGAGGGTATCTAGGGGTGGTGGAAGGCATACATCATCGGAAGGGTCGCCATCTCTGAACTCTAGGGGAGGCCACAGTTGTCAATAATAACAAGGAAAAAGAGGAAAAAGTGAAAAGCATAGACAAAAGGGCACAGGAAAAAGTAGACAGTAAGCAGGGAGAAAGGAGGTGTCAGGAGAGGAGGAAGAGGGAAGAGAAGAGGGTCTGGTTGACAATCTGTTGAAACTCCAAGTCGTATGCAGACTCCAGGATCACCCGGGCACCAGGCACGAGGGCAGCAGGGTAAGCGGAGCTAGTGGGTTGAGTTTGGTGAGAGATAGCCAATTATGAATCAATGTATAGGGTATTGAAGGCTACAGTATTTTTTATCTCTATCGTTACTCCCCTTGATTTAGAGTGAAAATGGGCCGGTATACATGAGGGAATGCTCTATGTTTTAATCTGAAAGCATCAGTGTGGAGCAGATGAGTCTTCTGTATACATAAGACATCATATTTTAAAGCTAGAGCTTCCTTCCATAAATGCACTCTGCGCATAGGGTTGTTCAAACCATTAACATTCATACTAGCTAATTTTAATACCATTGTAGAACAATAATAAGATAAGCATATAATTGTAAAGAAATCTATCAGTAGAGGGACACAGCACGCCTCCCAGCGAGAGCACCTGTATCCAGATGACACAGGTAATCCAGCATAGGTCACTGGATTAGAATTTGCCAAAACATAGAAAAAAATAAAATAACCAAAAGAAAAACATCAAACATAGGTTTTGGTACAGTTGGCTTAGCAAAAACATAACCTACAGAAAAATAGACAACTATTTATCTATATCCGTGGGGGGAATGTTCATTCTGAAGCCTAATGATCAGAAAACCATAAACAGCCGAAAAAATAGCACCAACTTCACAGCCTTTTGCGGGCAGGTCCGCCATGTCATACCAGCCTTCATGTTGCCATGGAACAGTCCTTTCGCAGCTTTCACGAGGAAGAAGAGCCTGGAGGCTCAGGAAGGACAAACGATACATTCCAGCTGTGCAGGAGCTTCTGACCCTCCGCATGGGTCCTGATAATGTGCAGTTCATTTTTGTGGTGCACAAGCAGGCTCATCAGAAAGGCGAATCAAAAGGCTGCTGTTATAGGTAACAGGACCTTTCTCAGTTGCAGGGTGACAGATCAGCAAATAGGAGAATCTTGTGGAACGGAGCAGGGAAGCCCCAATTCTGTCTGGAGGAGGACAGTAGGGATTCCTTCACTCTGTAGAAATGTACCCTGGCCAGTACATTCCTAGACACAGAGACATCAATGTGCTTGGGCCCTGCACTCTGTGTGTGCAGTCTATTTCCAGATCCTGGTTGGGACAGTCTGGGAGTGCCACTTTGATGAGGGACCGAACATAGTCAGGAATGTCCCTAGGTAGGACAGATTCCAGTCTGCCTCTATTGTTGTGCCAGCCTCTGTCCTCTAGGTCGGCGAGCTTCAATTTAAGTGCATCACCTCATCGGTTGCGGCCCGGGGGAGGGGAAGGGGCCTTCGCTCTCCTGACTATCACCTGCATAACTAGTAGGGCACAGTCTGTTGGGTGGCTCTGGGAGACAATGTTATACCTTGTGGTTAGACGGACAACGAGGGAGCCGAGGTAGAACGCCTCAGTGAGGGCCGCTGTGGCTGAGGGGAGGAGGCTGAGGTAGCAGACCGTGAAGGGGAGCAGCTGTCTTCCTCATCGGCGCCATCTTGGTTCCCGCTTGTGTCCTGAGATAAATAGAATCTCCCCCGCATACTGAAAGGGTTCATATACCGGTATATGCTTCAATGTTGAGGCTGTTTGCATTGTAAAGTTGCTATTTCTAGCGCTGGAGTCGGAGCTCAGGCTCTATGCATGCATTCAGCTAGGTAGCCACACCACGTCCCCTTACCAAGCACTTTCACACAACCATTCATCTGTGAAGTATGATGGTCTAGATGTTTCTTTACTGCATGTTACCTTAATGAATGAATGGTTAAGAGAAATTCTTCAACTTACCTGACAACTTCATTTTGTTCTGGCTGTTTGGAAGGAGGGGACCTGGGTAGGCATTATGGGGGGAATTTATCAAACGATTTAGCCTTTTTTTATTTGTAAAAAGTCACAAAAAAAATTTGCATGTGCGCTTTGTGCAACTTCTTTTTTTGCGACTTTTAACTGCGGATTTGTGAGAAATCACTATTCACAGTGAAATTTTTTTTTCAATAGTAATATAATGGTTACCAGTTTTTTGGAATAAAAGTTTTTTTAATGTGTTGTGTTTTTTTTTTTAAATTGGCTTTACAGGATTAGTAGTGGAAGCTGTCTTATAGATAAGAGTCCATTACTAAGCCGGGGCTTAGTACCCACCACCACAGGGGTGTCGGGAAAGCCGGTACCAACAAGCTCAGGGCATAACAAATGGCGCTCCATGGCCTAGGCGGTAACAGTCTGGTGTTATTTAGGCTTGGGAGGGCCAGTAACAATGGTCCTCGCCCACCCTGGTAACGTTAGGCTGTTGCTGTTTGGTTGGGTTCTGGCTGAGAATAAAAATAGGGGAACCACACATTTTTTCTTCTTATTATTATTTAATTATTTATGCACAAAAACGTGTGGGGTTACCCGTATTTTCATTCTCAGCCAGACACCAACCAAACAGCAATGGCCTGACATTACCAGGGACTGTGAGGACCATTGTTACTGGCCCTCCCAAGCCTAAGTAATGCCAGCCTTTTACCGCCCAGGAGCGCCATTTTTAATGCTTCAGGCCTGTTGGTACTGGCTCTTCCTGGCACCCCTGTGGCATTTGGTACAAAGGTCATAATTGGGGATTAGCACTAGCTGTAATTGAGGCCAACACTAAGCCCCAGCTTAGTATTGGACTCAATCTATAAGACGGCTTACGGCTTCTACTACTAAGCCTGGTAAAGTAAATTGAAAAAAAAAAAGCACTTTTGAAAACTTCTATCCAAAAAACACTCCCCCACAAGCCCTCATTCACTATGTTATTAATATTTAACAAAAAAAGTGAGTTAACGATGTAGTCCACCGAATCTGAAGAAGTCATCTGCATACATGGATCTGAAATGAGAAGAAAAAAAAAACATGAAAAAATAGGTTAGTACATTTATATAGAGAGTCATAGGTTAGGGATAGCTGCCCCAACATGTGTCTCTCTATATGCTACACAACTACAACTTCCAGCACCCCCTGAGTTTTAATAAATGTGAATAAGCCTCTCTCCTAACAACAATAATAATAATTTACCCTCTTTTCCTATTTTACAAATAAAAAAAAGTTAAACAATGTCATATATAAACATATTTGGTATTGCAACAGGTGGAAATGTCCAAACTATCAAAGTAAAATGTTAATGATCCCGTGCAGTGAACGGTGTAAATGTAAAAAAAATACCAAAGTACAAAATTGCTGATTTTCTGGTCACATCATATACCAAAGTCAAAGCAAAAAAAGTGACTATATACCACATATACGGAAAAGTGATACTGCTAAAAACGACAGATCACGGTTCAAAAAATGAGCCCTCATACAGCTCCATGTATGGAAAAATAAGAGAGTTATGGGGGGTCAGCAAAGGGTCAACACACAGCACATAACACCAATACTTTCAAAAGTGACTGTGCTGAGGTAATTTTTCCTAGCTGTGTATTATATGCTGTGCGGCATTTCATAAATTTTACGCATGTCAGCACTTTCACAGCTAAAAATGATTAACTGTAAAACACGTCCACCACAGACAACTATGATAAATTCTCCCCTATGTTCCATATTACATGTAGCTAACTGAGTATCCAGTGTCCACCTCGTACCTAAAACCCAAGTTGGAACTGGATCATCTTCAGAGTCTTTGCAGTGTGATGTTGAATGCCTGCAAGTCTAAAAAAGAAAGAAAAATTATTTCTCTTTAGAAGGAGACATTAGGGTGCAAATTAGAGATCTAACCAATAGGTACGGTCAATTTAGGAGGTTATGAATCCAAAAAATAAAAATGGCAAAATGTGCTTCTTTCAAGGGGCACACACATGTAAGACAGCCCAAACCACCAACGTATACCAACTGAACAGGTACACAAGGCTTGATACATCAGCTCCCTAATTCTTAAGACAATTGGTCACCAGTGGATAGCAGTATGTTTCCTTCCATGGGGCCCGTAACGTGACCTTTTACAATCCAGTTAAAGTTGACTGGTTGAATATAGTGAAGTTGGCATTGTGGGTTCTTTGAAAAATAAGTCAAGTAAACAAAGAAAATCCATCATGGTATACTAGAGAACATTGAAATGAACAGTGGGGGAGATTTATTGAAGTCAGTGTAAGTACACTGATTTTATACAGGTTTTGATGATGTCATTGGAGTTTAAATGCACCAAATTTATTAAAAGGTACAGGGCCTGTGATGAATATGCGCCAAGTACACATTTCTGTGAAATTTTACTTCAGAACACAACTTTGTATGATCCCCTTCTCTGCAACTTTTGTGTGACTTTTTCCACCTGCACAACTTTTGTGCGGCTTTTTGAAAGCCAGTTTTGTAAGCCAGGTCTGTTCTGGTATAGGTTTTTTGAATAACTGAAGGCTGTGCGACACAAATCTGCACTTTTTTGGAAAAGTTGCACGTCTTAAATCACTGATGACTGCAAAGTAATAAATAGCTCTCGTGTAAAACATCTGTTCTGTGAGAAATTGTGCAGGCTGGCGTACCACTTAAAGGGGTACTCCCCCCCCCAGACATCGCGGGAGTCCCGCCCATGCGGCACCCACCTGTAACGGCTTCCGGAACCGCTGAAGGCCCTCAGGCTAATATGATCCCGACCACGGGGACGTAAGATCGTGATGTCACGACTCCCCCCCGTGTGATGTCACACCCGTCCCCTCAATGCAAGTCTATGAGAGGGGGCACCAGCCAGCACAATTTCTCACAATCCTTTGGATAGGGGATAAGCTGTCTAGGGGTGGAGTACCCCTTTAAAGTCGCACATAAAGTTGCACATGCAACATTTTTGCGAAATATATACACAAAAAAACCTGTGTAAATACCTTGATAAATTCCCCCATTGTATATTATATTGCAATTTACAGTTGATGTGCTGTACCTGTAGCTATTGAAGTGGGCAAAAACGAGTGGTCTTTAACCCCTTAAAGGGGTACTCCGCCCCTGGCATCTTATCCCCTATCCAAAGGATAGGGGATAAGATGTTAGATCGCCACTGTCCCGCTGCTGGGGACCCCGGCTATCGCCGCTGCGGCACCCCGCCATCAATACTGCACAGAGCGAGTTCGCTCTGTGTGTAATGAGGGGCAATACAGGGGCCGGAGCAGCGTGATGTCATGGCTCCGCCCCTCATGACATCACGGCCCATCCCCTTAATGCAAGTCTATGGCAGGGGGCGTGACGACCGCCACGCCCCATCCCATGGACTTGCATTGACGGAGACGGGCCGTGACATCACGAGGGGCGGAGCCATGACGTAACTATGCTCCGGCCCCTGTATTGCCAGTCATTACGTGCAGAGCGATCTCGCTCTGTGCAGTAATGATAGCGGGGTGCTGCAGCAGCGATCCCCGGGGTCCCCAGCAGCGGGACCCCGGCGATCTGACATCTTATCCCCTATCCTTTGGAGGATGGGGTACCCCTTTAAGGACCCAGCCAATTTTCACTGTAGGACCCGGCCATTTTTTGCACATCTGACGACTGTCACTTTAAGCATTAATAACTCTGGGACGCTTTTACCTTTCATTCTGATTCCGAGATTGTTTTTTCGTGACATATTCTACTTTATGTTAGTGGTAAAATGTTGTCGATACTTGCATAATTTCTTTGAAACTTTGAAGCTCTCTGCTTATAAGGAAAATTAATATTCCAAATAAATTATATATTGAGTAACAAATACAATATGTCTACTTTATGTTTCCATCATAAAGTTGACATGTTTTTACTTTTGGAAGACATCAGAGGGCTTCAAAGTATAGCAGCAATTCTCCAATTTTTCACAAAATTTTCAAAATCTAAATTTTTCAGGGACCAGTTCTGTTTTGAAGTGGATTTGAAGGGCCTTCATATTAGAAATTCCCCACAAATAACCCCATTATAAAAACTGCACCCCTCAAAGTATTCAAAGTAAACATTGCTAACCACAAAGCCTCTATACTACTCACATACATGCCCAATGACACTGAGGCAAAAAAAAAAAAAAAGTTGGGAAAGGGATGGATTAAAATTATGGTCTATCCCAAAAAATGAAATAAAAGGGTCAGACTACCCCTTTAATTATTCTATGTTCTTAAATCACACACACACACAATATATATATATATATATATATATATATATATATATATATATATATATATATATATTAAGGCTAATATATTAGCCTGTATTTGTGGGAAGGGCGGAGTGCCTATTAAAAGCCTCATCTCCAGCTGGGCTGCAATGTTCCACATTACGTCAAACCCACCCAACCCCCCCCCCTTTCAGTCATCATATTACCTTTACTCTTTATCCAGGGTATGCCCTCTTTTAGTTGTACTTTTACGCACAATTCAGGCTGCTTAGTTTAGGTAGTTGGTGTTCAGGATAGGACTCTTGTTCTTACATAATAACTGAAGCTGCTTAGTGCAGGTATTTAGGGTTCATGATACTGTGACCATACAACATAGCCACGACCACAAATATATATATATATATATATATATATATATATACATACACACCTACCTTTTTTTTTATATATTTTAATATTTTAATTATCACATTTATCTTTACAAGATTATATAAGAATGTTACTAGGATTTATCTCCTAAGGTTTCCATGTGTAAGATTGTTGGTGCAACTTTAGTCATACACAGAAGATAGATAAAGTATGTCACCTTACTGCTGTATATTGAGCCCAGCAGCCTGCACCTGTAAGCCAGGTCCATATAATAGTTTGGAATCAATAGTGCTGGCCAACTTATTCTTTGGTTGTATTACACATACGGGGGAGTGGCTACCTCTATGTTGGCTCTTGCACCCCACCCACCTCTATCAGGTGTATATAAGGTGCCTTGGGTGTTTCAGATCCTGCAATGCCTGCTGAATTGTTCACACAGAGGCATATTCATAGTGTAGGGTCCATCCCAATATGAGGTCACCATACCGTGGTGGGACGGTCCAAGCTATTTGGCCGCCAAAATTGCAAGCTAAGTACCTTACTGTTTCATAATTTCATATTTTCATTTGTTGCACAGCTGTATAGCTTATCATGTTTTATCTATATACTCATGTTTCATCTATATATTCATGTTTTATCTATATCTTTGTGCTAGTAGTGTGCTGCTGTATTCTCCTGTTGCTGTATATTTAGCCCAGCAGCCTGCACCTGTAAGCCAGGTCCATATAGTTTGGAATCAATAGTGCTGGCCAACTTAATCTTTGGATATATATATATATATATATATATATATATATATATATATATATATACACACACACACACATACCTTTTTATATATTATAATCATCACATTTATATTTACAAGATTATATAAAAATGTTACTAGGATTTATCTCCTAAGGCTTCCATGTGTAAGATTGTTGGTGCAACTTTAGTCATACACAGAAGATAGATAAACTATGTCACCTTATTAACAGATTGAATCTGCTGCTACTTCTGGAGAAATGTGATTTTGTGTCAGCATTGTTTTAGAATTGTGAAGCTGTTGTTAAATGTGGGATTGGTGTGAAAAATAGTTTGCCAGGCTAAAAATATCTGAAATGACTGTAAAAAACAATGCAACTGTACTTTCCAAAATATGAATTACATGAATTACATGTTAAGGGATATAGAGACAAGGAATGTATAATTTCTTAGTGCTGTATATTCTTTGTGTATTGATGCAAAAACATATACCTTATATCACATTATAATGCAAGTAATATAAGATGGAGCATCTTAAGTACAGGAACTTACAGTATAGGAAATATCCATGCCACATCTATCATTTCTCATAGTTACATATACTGTATATTCAGATATCACTGCTGTATTATCACAGAACCACTAAAACATAACATTTACAGATATCTTATTAAAAAAGTATCACTAGATCCTATTGCCACCCAACTGAAGAAAAGGGCTGCACTCAAAAACAAAATCAATCAATGTGCAAACTCATAATCAAGAGGAGCTTTTCCAAACATATAACAGTACAAGGTGTCTAAGGGAAAGGAGCAGGGCATGGGGAAAGGGAAAAAGGATTAGGGGTGGGGGGCTGATGTATTTGTGACCCAAACCTACTCCGATTTCTAGCTGAAGTTTAGGCTCTTAGAAGAGTGTAAAACCTAACCTGTCCAGTCCCTGAGTATAAAAAAAATAGGATAAGGCACTCTGTCCTGTCTACCTCTAATGGATGGGAGGAGGAAAGGATAGGGGACACCTATTGCCACTTGCCAGGGATAGGTTTTAATCTGAAATCATATATATGAAATAGAGTTACCAATAGTGTAGGGGGACAGTTGTCAGTTGTGAGTACTAAAATGAGTACTAAAATATTTACTACAAAATACAAGAAGCAAGACAGAGAGAATTGAAACTCCTTAACCCCTTGGGACTGGAGGGTTTTCCAGTTTTTGCACTTTCGTTTTTTCCTCCTTGCATTTTAAAAATCATAACCCTTTCAATTTTGCATCTAAAAATCCATTTGATGGCTAATTTTTGCGCCACCAATTCTTCTTTGTAATGACATCAGTCATACAGCGGAATGGGGAAAAAAATCTTTGTTTTGACATAATTGAAGAAAAAATGCCATTTTGTAACTTTATGATTTTTTTTGCTCGTACGCAATTTACCATGTGTTTTAATTGACAATATATTTTTATAATTCGGACATTTCCACACACAGCGATACCACATATGTTTATTTCTATTTTTATTTACACAGTTTTTTCTTAATTGGGAAAAGGGGGGATTCAAACTTTTATTAGGGAAGGGGTTAAAGGATCTATATTCACTTTTTATTCCACTTTTTTTTTCCACTTTTTTTTTGCAATGTCATAGCTCCCCTAGGGGGCTATAACACTGTCCACACTGATCTTTTACATTGTTCAATGGTTTCTCATAGGAAACCATTAATCAATGATTCTGCCGCTTGACTGCTCATGCTCGGCGATCGGACAGCGAGGAGTCCGGTAGGGACCCTCCAGCTGTCCTGTAAGCTGTTCGCGATGCCGCAATTTCACCGTGGCGATCCCGAACAGCTCCCTGAGCTAACCGGCACTGCTTTATTTTCCCTTTAGACGCGGCGTTCAAAGTTAAATGGTTAATAGCACGTGGCACCGCGGTCAATGCCGGGTGCTATTAACCACGGGTCCCGGCCGTTGTTAGTGGCTGGGCCCGACCCGCTATGACGTGAGGCCACGGCAGGGCCCCGTGTTATAGACAGGGAGCGGGCTGAGGATGTATAGGTACTCCCTCCATCCCCAAGGAGCAGTGTGATAAGTATAAAATATGTTATTGTACAATTAAAGTTTAATTTAACTTCAATTGAAAAACTACAAAAAAAATACAATGGAAAGAAAGGATAACTACTAATACGGTTGTACCCGTTGAAATGTTTTACCTGTAACATTTGTTCCTAACACTCCCATGCAGAACTAAGTGAATTCCACTTGTGTTGACGGTTTGTAGTCATGAAGTAATGGGTATAGTTACAAAATCACACACAAATGCAGTTTTGATGGAGTTTCATATGAGAAATAAAATACTCCAAAAGAAAAAGGTATATGGAAAAATATTTACTTTTGGTCTTCCACTTTTGGACCCACCTCTGCATTTAAAAAAAAATAATAAAACTGCAGGAAGGAATCCAAAAACAAGGAAAGCTTTGATGATGTTTGTATCTCATTCATAGACCCATACATTTCTACTAGACTTTCAAGTAAAAAAAGAAAAAAGTAAAAACTTGGGTGGAGATTTATCATCTATGCAGAGGAAAAAATGGTGCAATTGTCCATAGCAATTACCCCTTCCTCCAAATGGCCCCACTGTGTATGACATTCGCTCAGCATATCTGGTTGCTATCAGCAACCGGTACACACAGCTAATGCTGGCCATTGCCAATCGGGCTGATGTCTGTCATTAACCCTTTAGACATAATGATCAAAGTTGATTGCAGTGTCTAAATGTGGTAAATCCCATTCCCAGCTAGCTCAGCAGGAGGATCAGGATTGCCGCGGTGAAAACCGTGGCATCCCGATCAGCTGAGTGGATGGCGGGAGGTCTCTTATCTTCTTCCCTGCTGATCGATGCTCCAAACTTGCAGTCAGTTATGCCCGGCTGAAGCAATGGAGCACCAATAACGCTGATCAATACTCTCTTATGGAGAAGCATGGATCAATGTATGCAATCTAAAGAGAGGGGGGAAGGGAAAAAAGAAACCTTAAAAAAATTCGGTCCTGAAAGGGTTAATCATATTGTTTTTGTTTAGTTACTTTGTATTTTTTTCTCATTTTTCAAAAGCCTTTTTATTGGTCTTTCTTTTTGTTATAATTTTAATTAAGTTACCAGAAGATAATTCACTACTTTTACATATCCTTTACACACAACATGTTAAACAATAAAAGATAACTGATACTTTGTCAATCACAAATGTAATCAAAAAGCTGGATTCATTTTATACGCCTTTGATTTTTTTCTAGCCTTTGTGAAAGAACATACATCTATAAGATTAGGTAGAATGCAGACTTTTTTTGTTCATTGGGCACCCTAGGCATAAAGGGGGGAGATTTATCAAAACCTGTCCACAGGAAAAGTTGCCCAGTTGCCCATTGCAACCAAACAGATTCCATCTTTTATATTGCAGAGGCCTTGTTAAAAATGAAATAAGCGATTTGATTGGTTGTTATGGGCAACTCAGCAACTTTTCCTCTGCATATGTTTTGATAAATCACACTTATTGTGCCCAAGAACATGTAAGCTATATTAAGCATGATATTTGAGATATAGACAGGCAAACAGCTTCCTTAAAGGGGTATTACCAGAATTTTTTTCATTTCATTATGCTACAGGGGCTGTAAAGTAAGTGTAGTTCATAATATAGTCTATGTACCTGTGTGTGAGGGTTTTCTCACAATTCTTCTGGAATTTTTATCCCACTATTTATTTTTAACAGCATACAAAATGACTGTTGTCTCGGATTTTTCCCAGCTTGCAATGCGGCCGAGACCTGACTCACTAGTCAGCTGATGACAGGGAACCTGTCTGCTTCAATGGGTGGAGGAATCAATCTGCAACTAATGCAACAGCTGGAGGCACCCTGATCGAAAACCACAGGTCTTTTGTTTCAATGGGTGGGGTGGCTGATGTGGGGGAGGGAGGAAAATGGAATTGTGGGAATAGTAGTAAAAAAAAAAAGAAAAGTCAAACAGGAAATACTAGTTCACAAAAAGCTAGCCACGGTGTTAAGGTAATCTCACAACATAGCCATTTAGCCCCAAGACAAGCACAGATCCTTCCAAAGCAAATCCATTACTGCCTGCCAGGTACGTACTAAAATCACCTTAGGGTGGATAACCCCTTTAATGTCTCAATTCTGACTAGAAGTGTGATCGAGTGGTTACTTCACAAGTCATTTTAGGCTATTTCAGTGGGATCCTGTGGGATTTTTAAACCCTTTCATAATCATGGATACAATTTGGATAAACATGTATAATCCAGAGACCAATTAAAATAATAATGATTAACTCATTACCGATGTCCAAAAAAGTTCAAGACACAGTAGTCGACAGTCAAGGCAATGCATTTATATGGGACAAAGATAAAATTATGCTTACAGATTACCTGAGAAAGTGAACAACCATCTCAGCAAAATATGATCTTGAACATCTCAAGCAGCTACTGATAAGCTACTATAAATGTTGGGGGAATTTTTTTTAACCCCACCAGGACCAAGGGCATACAGGTACACCCTTCCGTCCTGGGACTTAAGGACCAAGAGAGTACCTGTATGCCCTGGTCCCATTAACGGGGTTTAAACCATTCTCATGAGCAGAGAACGGTTTAAACCTGTTGGGTCCCTTTTGCTAAGGGCAGCTAGGACCCATGGCTAATGCCGGGAACCGCCAATCGGGCCAATGCCAGGCATTAACCCTTTAGTCACTATGATCAAAATTGATCATGGCGTCTATAATGCAGGGCTAATGGTGCCAGTAGGTCAGTGGAGCTGATTGGGACATCCATGGCGATATTGTGGGTCCCAATCAGCTGAGTGAATGGCACACTAGAACAGCAGAGGCTATAGCAGCAGAGCACCGAGAACACTGATCAATGATATGCATTTGCATGACATTGATCAATCCCTATGGGGGCTAAAAATATAAAGTACAAAATGTAAAAAAATAAATAAAAGAGAGAATAAAAGTGAATTAATACCTTCCCTATTAAAAGTTTATCCGGGCAGCGCTGGAGGAATGGGACACAGATACCAGTGAAACAGGGGAAACGTTGGAAGGAGAATTAAAGTTTCTTTTTTTTTTTTGCAGCCCGGGCACAGGGAAGGTTAAAAGTTTAGCGCCGCATTTCTCCTTTAATGTTTAAAAGAAGGACTGCAGAGTCTCCCTCACATTTTGGTAGTGTTTTACCTTGCCGCAGGCCAGGGAATAAAAAAACTAAAAAAAACTTTCGTGATCGAGAGACTGAGGTTTTAGTTGAACAGGTATTTTTTTTTTTTTTTACCTTTCACCTTTTTATATTTTACTGTCACCACTTTGTCACATATTTTTTTTAAACTTGGGCACATGAAATCGTGAGATGTTGGCCATTGTTAACAATCTTATTGTTTCTTGCATCTCTACCATTCCTGTTTTACCTTAAAAATATATCTGATTGTTTTATCTGGACAGCTGCTTTACTTTTCCTTGCACGTTTTTTAAAATCTTTTATGTTTAAATTCTCTCTCTCTTTTTTTTGTGCAAAATTTGCGCAAAAATCTAAAACATGCAGTTCATAAATTTGTGACCACTGCATCCATTACTTCAAAAAACACAAAAAGACAGATTTTGGAACAAAGCAAAAAAAAAAAAAGAAAGAAAACCCGCAAATAGCGCAAAAAAAAAACCTGCAATGCAAAAAATTTTGAACAAAAAAGCACAAGAACACAATGATAAATAACCCCCTGTGTTCTTGGATAAGTTAAAGAATAGAAGCAAAATATGTATAGCCCATGCCAGATGTATTAATCTCTTACAAAAATGTGTCAGGTTTTTGCATAACAACCAATCACAGCATAGCTTTCATTTTACCATAGTTTTTAACCCCTTAAGGACCACAGTTTTTCCCCTTTTTGTACTTTTTTCCTCCTCACTTTCTAAAAATTATAACACTTTCAATTTTCTTTAATTTTGCAAATCAATTTTACTTTGTAATGACATGAATCATTTTACCACAAGATCTATGGCGAAACCAGAAAAAAATATATTTGTGGAGCAAAATTGAAAAAAAAATGCCATTTTGTAACTTTTGGGGGCTTCTGATTCTACAGAGTGCACTTTTCAGTAAAAATGACACCTTATCTTCATTCTGTAGGTCAATACAATTAAATTAATACCCAAATTATATAAGTTTCATTTCGTATTACCGTATATACTCGAGTATAAGCCAACCCGAATATAAGCCGAGGCCCTTAATTTTACCCCAAAAACCCAGGAAAAGTTATTGACTCGACAATAAGCCTAGGGTGGGAAATACATCATCCCCCCATGTAATCATCCAGACCCCCGTCATCACCCCCCCCCCTTTATCATCACCACCTGTCAATCCCTTCATCAGTGGTCTTAGACCTGCGGACCTCCAGATGTTGCAAAACTACAACTCCCGTCCGGACATGCTGGGTGTTGTAGTTTTGAAACCTCTGGAGGTCCACAGGTTGAAGACCACTGCGGCCTTGGTCATCATCCAGCCCCCCCCCCCCCTTTTTGTTTTGTACTCACCTGCCCTCGGCGGGAAGTTAGGGTGAGCTGGTCCGGGCCATCTATGCTGCAGGGACTGTCCGGTCGGGATGGTTAGCTGTTGCGGGCTGTCCATTTTCACCGGGGGGGCCTCCTCTTCGCGCTTCGGCCCAGGCCCCGGGAATAGTGATGTTGCCTCTACGACACCGCACAGGGACGTTCATGCGCAATGTCCCTGTGCGTCGTCGTCAAGGCAACGTCACACACCAGGCCCGAAGCGCGGAGAAGAGCCCCCCCCAGTGAAAATGGACAGCCCGCAATGACTAACCATCCCCACCGGACGATCCCTGCAGCATAGATGGCCCGGACCAGCTCACCCTAACTTTTCGCCGAGGGGAGGTGAGTACAAAACAAAGGGGGTAGGGGGGGCTGGATGATGATCACATATCTTTATGTTTATTTTTGTTTACATTTTTTTTTTATGGGAAAAGGAAGTTATTAAAACTTTTATTAGGGAAGGGGTTAATTCACACTTATTAACTTTTTTTAAAACAGTTTTTTCACAAATTTTTTGTCCAAATAGGTGACTATTACATGCAATCTTCTAATTGCATACACTGTTCACTGCTATGCCATAGCATAGCATTTATCAGTGTTATTGGTGCTCTGCTGCTCCAGCCTACCATGGCTGAGTGGAGCTTCAAAGCAATGATCGAACAGTGAGGAGGCAGGTAAGGGCCCTCCTGCCATCCTCTAAGCTGATTGGGACACCGCAGTTTCACCGCGATGGTCCCGATCAGCTCCACTAAGCTGTTGAGACTTTTTTTTCTTTTTAGACTCTGCAATCAACTTTGATAGCAGCGTCTAAGGGGTTAGTGGCGGGCATCAACGGGATCGGTGATGTCCAGTATTAGCCTAGGGTCCCGCCAGCTGATAGCTGTCAGGACCACCCCACTATGACACAGGGTCAACTCCTGAGCCCGCGTCATAGAAGGGGGCCGGGAGGAGGGCGTACAGGTACGTTCTTCGTCCTTAAGGTGTTAACAGTGTTAAATAACTAACCTATGTTAGAATAAATTTCTGCTATTTCTGACAGAAAAAAAAATTAGTGCATTGCCATTCATAGAAATGAATATGATCCATTAACTTTGTTAACTTCTATGTATTTGACATTATATACATATATATCGGAATGTGGGAAAAGGGATCCTTATAGGACACTGTGGATTTATGTGACATGGGTTTATGATATAGAATTATATATATATATATATATATATATATATATATATATATATATATGTATATTTATTTATTTATTTTTTACTTATAGTGACAAAATATTTTTAAAGTGTACTTGTCCTTAGCAAAAACTTTTTTATATAATGTGGATAATATCATTCTATGTATATTTGTTATATACATTGGTTAAAAAATGAATGTTTTTGGATGAAAAAATGCGGTCCCTGCAGCTAATGCCGGTGTGTCTCTATGAGAAGACCAAATGCAAGAAGTGTGGGCGGGACAAGTAGGGCTCTGTGCATGTTCCTGGCTTGTCCATCATCCTGCTGTGTGAGTCGGGAGTGTGTCACAGAGCCTCGCTGCACAGAGCCCTGCTTGCCCTCATTGTACAGAGTCATGCTTGTCCTCAGTGTACAGAGCCATGCTTGTCCTCAGTGCACAGAGCCCTGCTTATCCTCAGTGTACAGAGCCCTGCTTGTACTCAGTGCACAGAGCCCTGCTAGTCCTCAGTGCCCAGAGCCCTGCTTATCCTCACTGTAAAGAGCTCTGCTTGTCCTCAGTGCACAGAGCCCTGCTTGTCCTTAGTGCACATAGCCCTGCTTGTCCACAGAGTCCTGCTTGTCCTCATTGCACAGAGTCCTGCTTGTCCTCAGTGCACAGAGCCCTGCTAGTCCTCAGTGCCAAGAGTCCTGCTTGTCCTCAGTGCACAGAGTCCTGCTTGTCCTCAGTGCACAGAGCCCTGCTTGTCCTCACTACACAGAGCCCTGCTTGTCCTCACTGGACAGAGCTCTGCTTGTCCTCAGAGTAGAGAATCATACTTGTCCTCACTGTACAGAGCCCTGCTTGTCCTTAGTGCACAGAGCCCTGCTTGTCCTTACTGCACAGAGTCCTGCTTGTCCTCACTGCACAGAGCCCTGCTTGTCCTCAGTGTACAGAGCCCTGTTTGTCCTCAGTGTACAGAGCCCTGCTTGTTCTCAGTGTACAGAGCCCTGCTTGTTCTCAGTGTACAGAGTCCTGCTTGTCCTCAGTTTACAGAGCCCTGCTTGTCCTTAGTGCACAAAGCCCTGCTTGTCCTTAGTCCACAGAGTCCTGCTTGTCCTCAGTGCACAGAGTCCTGCTTGTCCTCAGTGCAGAGTCCTGCTTGTCCTCAGTGCACAGAGTCCTGCTTGTCCTCAGTGTACACAACCCTGCTTGTCCTCAGTGCACAGAGCCCTGCTTGTCCTCACTGCACAGAACCCTGCTTGTCCTCACTGGACAGAGCTGTGCTTGTCCTCAGAGTACAGAATCATACTTGTCCTCACTGTACAGAGCCCTGCTTGTCCTTAGTGCACAGAGCCCTGCTTGTCCTCACTGCACAGAGCCCTTCTTGTCCTCACTGCACAGAGCCCTGCTTGTCCTCAGTGTACAGAGCCCTGCTTGTCCTCAGTGTACAGAGCCCTGCTTGTCCTCAGTGTACAGAGCCCTGCTTGTTCTCAGTGTACAGAGTCCTGCTTGTCCTCAGTGTACAGAGCCCTGCTTGTCCTCAGTGCGCAGAGCCCTGCTTGTCCTCAGTGTACAGAGCCCTGCTTGTTCTCAGTGTACAGAGCCCTGCTTGTCCTCACTGTACAGAGCTCTGCTTGTCCTTAGTGCACAGAGCCCTGCTTGTCCTTAGTCCACAGAGTCCTGCTTGTCCTTAGTGCACAGAGTCCTGCTTATCCTCAGTGCAGAGTCCTGCTTGTCCTCAGTGCACAGAGTCCTGCTTGTCCTCAGTGTACACAACCCTGCTTGTCCTCAGTGCACAGAGCCCTGCTAGTTCTCAGTGCCCAAAGTCCTGCTTGTCCTCAGTGCACAGAGTCCCGCTTGTCCTCAGTGCACAGAGCCCTGCTTGTCCTCACTGCACAGATCCCTGCTTGTCCTCACTGGACAGAGCTCTGCTTGTCCTCAGAGTACCGAATCATACTTGTTCTCACTGTACAGAGTCCTGCTTGTCCTTAGTGCACAGAGCCCTGCTTGTCCTCACTGCACAGAGCCCTGCTTGTTCTCGGTGTACAGAGCCCTGCTTCTCCTCAGTTTACAGAGCCCTGCTTGTCCTCAGTGCACAGAGCCCTGCATGTCCTCAGTGTACAGAGCCCTGCTTGTTCTCAGTGTACAGAGCCCTGCTTGTCCTCACTGTACAGAGCTCTACTAGTCCTCAGTGTACAGAGCCCTGCTAGTTCTCAGTGCACAGAGCCCTGCTTGTCCTCACTGTACAGAGCTCTGCTTGTCCTCAGTGCACAGAGCCCTGCTTGTCTTTAGTGCACATAGCCCTGCTTGTCCTTAGTCCACAGAGACCTGCTTGTCCTCAGTGCACAGAGCCTTGCTAGTCCTCAGTGCACAGAGTCTTGCTTGTCCTCAGTGCACAGAGTCCTGCTTGTCCTCAGTGCACAGAGCCCTGCTTGTCCTCACTGCACAGAGCCCTGCTTGTCCTCACTGGACAGAGCTGTGCTTGTCCTCAGAGTACAGAATCATACTTGTCCTCACTGTACAGAGCCCTGTTTGTCCTCAGTGCACAGAGCTCTGCTTGTCCTCAGTGTACAGAGCCCTGCTTGTCCTCAGTGTACAGAGCCCTGCTTGTCCTTAGTGCACAGAGCCCTGCTTGTCCTCAGTGTACAGAGCCCTGTTTGTTCTCAGTGTACAGAGCACTGCTTGTTCTCAGTGTACAGAGTCCTGTTTGTCCTCAGTTTACAGAGCCCTGCTTGTCCTCAGTGCACAGAGCCCTGCTTGTTCTCAGTGTACAGAGCCCTGCTTGTCCTCAGTTTACAGAGTCCTGCTTGTCCTCAGTGTACAGAGCCTTGCTTGTCCTCACTGCACAGAGCCCTGCTTGTCCTCAGTGTACAGAGCCCTGCTTGTTCTCAGTGTACAGAGTCCTGCTTGTCCTCAGTGCACAGAGCCCTGCTTGTCCTCACTGTACAGAGCTCTGCTTGTCCTTAGTGCACAGAGCCCTGCTTGTCCTCAGTGCACAGAGCCCTGCTTGTTCTCAGTGTACAGAGCCCTGCTTGTCCTCAGTTTACAGAGTCCTGCTTGTCCTCAGTGTACAGAGCCCTGCTTGTCCTCAGTGCACAGAGCCCTGCTTGTTCTCAGTGTACAGAGCCCTGCTTGTCCTCAGTTTACAGAGTCCTGCTTGTCCTCAGTGTACAGAGCCTTGCTTGTCCTCACTGCACAGAGCCCTGCTTGTCCTCAGTGTACAGAGCCCTGCTTGTTCTCAGTGTACAGAGTCCTGCTTGTCCTCAGTGCACAGAGCCCTGCTTGTCCTCACTGTACAGAGCTCTGCTTGTCCTTAGTGCACAGAGCCCTGCTTGTCCTTAGTGCACAGAGTCCTGCTTGTCCTCAGTGCACAGAGTCCTGCTTGTCCTCAGTGCAGAGTCCTGCTTGTCCTCAGTGCACAGAGTCCTGCTTGTCCTCAGTGTACACAACCCTGCTTGTCCTCAGTGCACAGAGCCCTGCTTGTCCTCACTGCACAGAACCCTGCTTGTCCTCACTGGACAGAGCTGTGCTTGTCCTCAGAGTACAGAATCATACTTGTCCTCACTGTACAGAGCCCTGCTTGTCCTTAGTGCACAGAGCCCTGCTTGTCCTCACTGCACAGAGCCCTTCTTGTCCTCACTGCACAGAGCCCTGCTTGTCCTCAGTGTACAGAGCCCTGCTTGTCCTCAGTGTACAGAGCCCTGCTTGTCCTCAGTGTACAGAGCCCTGCTTGTTCTCAGTGTACAGAGTCCTGCTTGTCCTCAGTGTACAGAGCCCTGCTTTTCCTCAGTGCGCAGAGCCCTGCTTGTCCTCAGTGTACAGAGCCCTGCTTGTTCTCAATGTACAGAGTCCTGCTTGTCCTCAGTGTACAGAGCCCTGCTTGTCCTCAGTGTACAGAGCCCTGCTTGTTCTCAGTGTACAGAGCCCTGCTTGTCCTCACTGTACAGAGCTCTGCTTGTCCTTAGTGCACAGAGCCCTGCTTGCCTTAGTGCACATAGCCCTGCTTGTCCTTAGTCCACAGAGTCCTGCTTGTCCTCAGTGCACAGAGTCCTGCTTGTCCTTAGTCCACAGAGTCCTGCTTGTCCTCAGTGCACAGAGTCCTGCTTGCCCTCAGTGTACACAACCCTGCTTGTCCTCAGTGCACAGAGCCCTGCTAGTTCTCAGTGCCCAAAGTCCTGCTTGTCCTCAGTGCACAGAGTCCCGCTTGTCCTCAGTGCACAGAGCCCTGCTTGTCCTCACTGCACAGATCCCTGCTTGTCCTCACTGGACAGAGCTCTGCTTGTCCTCAGAGTACCAAATCATACTTGTTCTCACTGTACAGAGTCCTGCTTGTCCTTAGTGCACAGAGCCCTGCTTGTCCTCACTGCACAGAGCCCTGCTTGTTCTCGGTGTACAGAGCCCTGCTTCTCCTCAGTTTACAGAGCCCTGCTTGTCCTCAGTGCACAGAGCCCTGCATGTCCTCAGTGTACAGAGCCCTGCTTGTTCTCAGTCTACAGAGCCCTGCTTGTCCTCACTGTACAGAGCTCTACTAGTCCTCAGTGTACAGAGCCCTGCTAGTTCTCAGTGCACAGAGCCTTGATTGTCTTTAGTACACAGAGCCCTGCTTGTCCATCCACACTTCCTGTGTTTGGTCTCCTTACAGAGACACACAGGCAAAAGCTGCAGGGAGGGACAAAAATATAAAAAATTTTAACCAATGTATATTATAAATATATGTATAATGTTATTATCTACATTATATAAATAGTTTTAGCTAATGACAGGTATACAGCTAATGCTACTTTTTTCTCTAGAAAGTAGCAGTAGCAGGTTGGGAGCCAGTAAGGATGAGAAACATTTATGTACATCTTAAATAAAAATCACACTTTCTCCACTTGTCAGAGGTGTTAACAGAGCAAGGCACACATAGAGATTCCATAAGCTTGTTGAAGTCTTTGTCAAGCTAGGTCTGCTTTCACAAATTACACTGCTATATATTCAATGATTTGGCTTTTGAGGGTGTACTGTAGAGATATAAGGGAGAAGGATATTGTGCGCAGTGTTTGGGAGACTTCATAGCAGCTAGTTTTTACATACTATCTCAGGGACAACTGAAAATATGTTGCTTCTTATGTATGCAGTGGCAGACTGCTTATTCTGAAAAGTTACGTGAAATGAAAGGTATGCTCTAAAGTAAAATAAGCACATACACAATTAAGAAAAAAATTACTTGTATCCACAGTAGTCCTAAAGAAGTACTACTTTTTTTTATCAACTGGTGCCAGAAAGTTAAACAGATTTCTAAATTACTTCTATTAAAAAATCTTAATCCTTCCAGTACTTATTAGCTGCTGAATACTACAGAGGAAATTATTTTCTTTGGAGCACAGAGCTATCTGCTGACATCATGACCACATTGCTCTCTGCTGACATATCTGTCCATTTTAGGAACTGTCCAGAGTAGGAGAAAATCCCCATAGAAAACATATGCTGCTCTGGACAGTTCTTAAATTGGACAGAGGTGTCAGCAGAGAGCACTGTGGTTATAATGAGAGCACTGTGTTCCAAAAAGAAAATAATTCAAAATCTTCATTTTGTAGACCCATTTTTTTCATTTTTACAAGGGGTAAAAAGAAAGAAATCTTCCTAAAATGTGCAACCCAATTTGTCTCGAGTAAAGAAATATCTCATATGTGTATGTAATGTGTTCGGCGGGTACACTAGAGCGCTCAGAAGGGAAGAAGCGACAGTGGGATTTTGGAGAGTGAGTTTTTCTGAAATGGTTTTTTTTGGGGGGGGGGGGGGGCATGTCACATTTAGGAAGCCTCTATGGTGCCAGAACAGCAAAAAAAAACAAAAGAAAAAAAAACACATGGCATACAATTTTGGAAACATCACCCCTAAAGGAACCTAAAAAGGGGTACAGTTAGCCTTAACACCCCACAGGTGTTTGACGACTTTTCGTTAAAGTTGGATATGTAAATGACTTTTTTTCCACTAAAATGCCAGTTTGCCCTCAAATTAAAAATTTTTACACGAGGTAATAGGAGAAAACGCCCCCCAAAATTTGTAACCCCATCTTTTCTGAGTATGGAAATACCCCATGTGTGGACATCAAGTGCTCTGCGGGCGAACTACAATGCTCAGAAGAGAAGGAGTCACATGTGGCTTTTGGAAAGCAAATTTTGCTGAAATGTTTTTTGGGGGCATGTCGCATTTAGGAAGCCCCTATGAGGCCCGAACAGCAAACAAAAAAAAGACCCATGGCATACCCCTCAAGGAATGTAACAAGGGGTAAAGTAAGCCTTAGTGCTGGCGCACTACAATGCTCAGAAGAGGAGGAGCGCCATTGAGCTTTTGGAAAGAAAATTTTTGGGAATGGAAGTCAGGGCCATGTGTGTTTACAAAGCCCCCGTGGTGCCAGAACAGTCGACCCCCCACATGTTACCCCATTTTGGAAACTACACGCCAAAAATTTAATTTTTCATTTTCACGGACCACTGTTCCAAAAATCTGTCAGACACCTGTGGGGCGTAAATGCTCACTGTACCCCTTATTACATTATGTGAGGGGTGTAGTTTCCAAAATGGGATCACATGTGGGTATTTATTTTTTTGCATTTATGTCAGAACCGCTGTAAAATCGGCCACCCCTGTGCAAATCAACAACTTAGTGTAGTTACCAAAATGGGGTCACATGTGGGCGAGTCCATTGTTCTGGCACTATGAGGGCTTTGTAAACACATGTCGCCTTCAATTCCGGACACATTTTCTCTTTAAAAGCCCAATGGCGCTCCTTCTCTTCTGAGCATTGTAGTTCGCCAGCAGAGCACTTTACATCCACATATGGGGTATGTTCTTACTCAGAAGAAATTACAAATCTTGGGGGGGGGGGGGCTTTTTCCTATTCTCCCTTGTGAAAATGAAAAATATATGGTAACACCAGCATTTTAGTGAAATTTATATATTTTTTTTCCATCCAACTTTGAAGAATTTTCATTAAACACCTATGGGGTGTTAAGGCTCACTATACCCCTTGTTACGTTCCATGAGGGGTGTAGTTCCCAAAATGGGGTCACATGTGGGTGTTTATTTTTTTTGCCTTTATGTCAGAACCACTGTAAAATCCGCCACCCCTGTGCAAATCACCAATTTAGGCCTCAAATGTACATAGTGCACTCTCACTCCTGAGCCTTGTTGTGCGCTCGCAGAACATTTTAAGCCCACATATGGGGTATTTTCGTACTCAGGAGAAATTGTGTTACAAATTTTGGGGGTCTTTTTTTTCCATTTACCGCTTGTGAAAATAAAAAGTATGGGGAAACACCAGCATGTTAGTGTAAAATGTTTTATTCTTTTACAGGCTGGTGTAGCCCCCAACTTTTCCTTTTCACAAGGGGTAAAAGGAGAAAAAGCCCCCCAAAATTTGTAGTGCAATTTCTCCCGAGTACGGAAATACCACATGTACTGCACAGTGATCTCCAAACTGTGGCCTTCCAGCTGTTGCAAAACTATAGATCCCAGCGTGCCCAAACAGCTGTCTGGCGTGCTGGGAGTTGTAGTTTTGCAACATCTGGAGGTTTACAGTTTAGAGACCACTGTATAGTGGTCTCAAACTGTAGCCCTCCATGTGTTGCTAGGCAACTCACCGTCTTCCGAAGGACCCAGGGAGCTGTATCGCCATACTCTGCTGCCGCTGATCACCGCCGTCGATCGTCGCCTCTGCCACCGCCGATGGGTAAGTGGATCCTCCGCCCCCGATCTGCTATTGGTCGTCGCTTCTAGACAACCAATAACAGGGATAGGAGGGGTGGCACCCCTGCCACCTCACTCCTATCCCTTCAGGGGGATCGTGGGTGTCTTGGACAACTCAGAACCCCCTTATTTTTCAGGTCACCGGGTCACCATAGACCCGTATGACCCGGAATTGCGGTGATCGCCGACATGAGGGGGGTCTCATGACCCCCCTGGGCATGTGCAGGGGGTGCCTCCTGATCGATATCAAATTCCCACGGACTTATTGGTACGTCATGGGTCCTTAAGATCCAGGGTCCCATGACGTAGCGGTACATCATGGGTCCTGAAAGGGTTAAAGTGGTACTCCACCCCTAGACATCTGATCCCCTATCCAAAGGATAAGATGTTTGATTGCAGGGGTCCCCGCCTCTGGGTACCCCCGAGATCTCGGCTATGGGGATCCCATAGACTTGTATTGAGGGGGCGGGCTGTGACTTCATGAGGGGGTAGAGCCATGATGTCACAATGCTCCGGCCCCTTTCTCGCCCATCATTACGCAAAGAGCGTGTTTGCCACAGCCGAGATCGCAGGGGTCCTCAGCGGCGGGGCCCCTGCGATCAGACATCATATCCCCCTTTAATTGATATTGGGTCAAGTTTTTTTTTAAACTGAATTAGGCACCTAGAGTGCTGCACAATTACATTGTGGTATGTGTTTTATTGCAAATTGCCATATTTTTCAGTGTCATTTTCTGCAACCCAATTTTTTCATTGGACACATATTTTTTTTTAATTAAATATTTAATTAATATAGACAAACTATTGCTATGCCTGAACCGCATTCAGCTTTTTTTTAATAGAACAATAGCTTGAACAAAGTTTAATAGTTTTATTTTTAGACTCTTTAAATGTGAACATGGCCTTAGGCATTTCTTTTGTGGTTTTTACTGTGGTATCCGAAACAGCGGCAAAAATGTTGTGGTTTTACAGAGAAACTCTAGAAAAACACAACATAAGAAAATAAAAACTTACAACATGTGAACATCTTGCTCGACCTATTTAAATGATTGTAACTATTGATAAGCTGACATGCCCACCAAATTTTTATGATGACCTGAATCTGAACACTCTCGATTTGTAGATACCACCACACATTTTAAAAACCTATATGTAGGGCCATGGAGTAAACTAGAGATGAGCGAACTTACAGTAAATTTGATTCGTCACGAACTTCTCGGCTCGGCAGTTGATGACTTATCCTGCATACATTAGTTCAGCTTTCAGGTGCTCCGGTGGGCTGGAAAAGGTGGATACATTCCTAGGAAAGAGTCTCCTAGGACTGTATCCACCTTTTCCAACCCACGGGAGCACCTGAAAGCTGAACTAATTTATGCAGGAAAAGTCATCAACTGCCGAGCCGAGAAGTTCATGACCAATCAAATTTACTGTAAGTTCGCTCATCTCTAGAGTAAACCATTTTTATGTGTCAATCTGTCATATTCCTAGAGTAACAATGCAAAAAGAATTTAGATATCTTTGCGACCCTGCAGTTGAAAAAAAATATCATTGTTCCTATTTTTATGTTTCTTTTAATTCTTCTGACAAGACATGAAATGTGGTTTGGAATGTTATTTTGTGGCTTTTATATGTTCATACTAAAATGGAATACTTAAGCTTTTGCTCACCAATCAATTGTATGGTTTTATTTGGTGTTATGTTATATATAAACCATATGACTTCATAAAGTCCTGTGGTTGTTACAGCTGCTGTGCTGCAGCTTTGCCTGCATATTTATAATTTGTTATAAACTATTGTTTTGTTTTAAAAATAAATACAATGTCATTCCATCCAATAAATATGCAGCAGTATAACACTGTTGAGCTAAAGTGATAGTGCCAAAGACGTAGGTATGTGACACCACAACAGAATGTCCAGATAATCTAAACTAAATTTCCATCTATTAAAAGTAACACCATGTCTTTTTTATGTTTAAAATTCTGAATTAAATTTAATTTTGTAAATTATATACAGTGACCCCTCGACCTACGATAGCCCCAACATACGATAATTTCAACATGCAATGGCCTCTCAGAGGCCATCGCATGTTGAAGGCAGCATCCACAAACGATGCTTTTGTATGTCGGGCCATCGAATAAACGGCTATCCGGCAGCGCAGAGTGCTTCAGCTGCCACCGGATAGCCGTTTACAGTGCCCCTTGAGCTCCGGTGACGATTACTTACCTGTCCTCGGGGCTCCAGCGCGTCCTTTTCGGGATCCCCTGCATCGTCGGCGCTCTCCGTCGACGTCATCACATCGCTGCGCACGCCATCCCGTCATCCAATTGGAGCAGCGTGCGTAGCGACGTGATGGCGGCGACGGAAATCGAGGATGCCGGGGAAGCAGAGGCCTTACCGGAGCGTAGGGGACGTGGTGACAGCGATGGACGGCGACATTCCGGGCAGCGGTGACGAGCGTTGACGGTCCGGAGCGGCGGGGACAGGTAAGTATAACTTCCTCTACCAGTGGTATTCAAACTGCAGACCTCCAGATGTTGCAAAACTACAACTCCCAGCATGCCCGGACAGCCGTTGGCTGACCAGGCATGCTGGGTGTTGTAGTTTTGCAACATCTCAGAAGCGTCCCGCTGTAAGTCTAATACCGGATCGTCTGTACAGCCGAAGGAGTCAAACTACAGCAGCCTAGCTGTGAGTGTGGGTACCTTTTTCTTTAGTACTGTTATTTGTTATATGACTTTGAGTTTCCTTGGTCTCCAGAAAAAGTGGCTGCAGCACACCAGAGTATCCAGGATACAAAAAAGTGATTTATTCCAGCTAAAAATATGACAATGTTTCTGTGGTACAGTGGTCTCACACCACCTTTTCTATATTTTTTACTTCTGTACAACAGCTCCCCCTAGTGTCTAGTGCACAAAAGATGCAGTAGCAGGTTTAGGACACTAGGGGACAGCTAGTTGTACAACTAAACAGCTCCTTTACAATACTGCATTTGCTTCACTCGGAAGTGAAACATGCAGGCAGGCACAGTGTCCGCAGCTCGGGATGGATAAGGGACACCGGGGGAAGGGGGGCAGGTAAAGGACACTGAGGACTCCTAGCAGACCATTGTGTGTCCCAATCCCCGTTATCAAGACACACACCGTGCTGCTCAGGATTTTTATGTGTGAAACGCTGTCATCAGCTAGTCAGATTGGATTGGAGCAATCGCTGTGGGGGGTGGGGTATCCCGAGGCAAGATGGCTGGCTATTCCTAGGTCCCGAGGCAAGATGGCTGGCTATTAGTGATAACCACCATCTTACTGTGCGCGGCGGGATGCCGCGAGTGGCAGCCAGTATCTGCATGATGTACATGTGCATCATAGGTCGGGAAAACCTTCCTGGTCATGATGTACATGTATGTCATGGGTCAGGAAAGGGTGAGTTGGGCAGGAGGCGCCTTTACATTAGAAGACACGATTGGCACTTGATAGTTTAGAGCACTGTTATGGATTTTAAATTGAGGGCCACAATCTTCAAAAAGAAGAAAACAAGCCTTATTTTTAATGTACTGTGAGCATGATTTCTGCATTGTGTGCAGTCATAGCTCTTTTGTGCATTTTATAAGCATTTAGATTGACCAAAAGTCAACTAAGTCACCTTCTATAACTAGGGATTTAAAGTCATAGGGGGAGATTTTTCAAAGCCTGTGGAGATGAAAATTTGACAAGTTGCCCATATCAATCAATTAGATTGCCTTTTTTATTTTCAGAGGTCTTTTTAAAAATGAAAGAAGCAATCTGATTGGTTGCTATGGGCATAAGGTCAGCTTTTCCTCTGAACATGTTTTGATCGATCTTCCTATAGTCTACATTCAAATATTGCCTCATCAGTTGTCACACAGATCTTTTATGCTTGTCACAGCACCAAAACTGTAATATAAAATATGTAGTGCCAAAGAAATATACAGTATGCAACTATGCCATACCATTACTGTATTTGTATTTCTATAGATTTGTAGTATAGTTCTGGCTATTATCTATGGGCATGTCCTTGACCTGAGCAAGTCAATGAAAAACCATGCATGCTCTGTTGTAACAAAGAGTTTTATTATGATGAATGCAGATAAAAAAGATACATAAACAAATAGAACATATATTTATTATTAGAAATATTCTAATAAAAATGTGCATGATTTTTCTCGAACTGAATACACATAATTCTTTTAGGTATGTGATCAAGTGATTGCCATTTTTAATTAGTATTTCATTTCCTTGTCCCTTTTGCCATTCGTGCTTTCCAAGTTTTTTTTAAATATATGTTTTGCTGTTCAGTTCAGGACTTTTCCAATAACTATTCAGTTTCCTCTTTAGAAGACTGTTGGATTATTTTCATCAGTTCAAGGGCATTTGAGACAAAAAGTTTCAAATTGAGACTAATTGAATCTCTCATGATACTTATTTAAACTAGAAATTAGCAATCTAAATTCTGGATGTGCCTTTGGCAATTAGTTCTTTTCAGTTGGACTGATGAAACCCTGCCTTAAAATGGCAATACAAGTTTTAGATTTTCTATGGCTCACATTTCCTTTTATGATTATAAAAAGGGCACTTATAAATACAATTGTGGCAAAAAAAACTATTGAAAATGTGCATAATTTTTGTGCAAGGGAATCCTTGTTTCCCAGTGTAGCAGTGTAGTAGTTGTTTTGGCCTCTTGGGCCCAGTGAAGGCCAATAGACAGTCTTCCCCCTCCCCTTCCCACTTCCTTTTTCCTCCCTCCCACACAACAGCCACCCCACCCATTGAAACATAAATTAGCTGCATCCATTCAAAAGACCTGTGTTTTCCAATCAGGGTACCTACAACTGTTGAATAATACAATTAATTGTATATTGATTTCTCTCTCAGAAACAAGGCAAGAGAGGCATATGGGCCTCAGTGGGCCAAAGCAATGCCCTAAAAATCTATCCATAAAGGTTTCACAAACCAGAATGTGGGGTCCAAGAGTGTACATAGAGTGGCTATAACATTGACCAGAAATAACTATTTTCAAATATCTTTATCTACACTTTGAGATCTCTAAAAAAGTATTAAAGGACAACTGCAGTGGTACGCATTTATATATGCCCATACCTGGGCCTCAAAAATAAACAAAATAAACTCATACATATCTTCCTACGAGCCCCCGTTGGTCCGGCACAGGCCTCACTGTCCGGCAGTGCTGACGTCATTCTGGCGTCGTGCTGGCATATCACCGGCCGTGGCGATGTCCCGCCCCGGTCTGTGATAGGCTGAGCCCACTGTCATGTAAGGAGCTCTGGCCGGCTACTTACATGACAGTGGGCTCAGCCTATCACCGACTGGGGCGGGACATCGCTATAGCTGGCGATACGCCGACGGCTCTGCAGCATCCCCGTCCCCAGGAAGTGGAATAACGTCAACACTGCCGGAACGTGAGGCCTGTGCTGGACCAACGGGGGCACGTAGGAAGGTATGTACGAGTTTATTTTGTTTATTTTTTAGGCCGGGCATGGGCATATATAAATGCTTACCACTGCAGTTTTCCTTTAACTTTTCTCTTAATAAAACATTAGGCTCAGAACTTTAGGTGAGTTGATTTAAGTTATATATATTTTTTTTTTTCACATTAATTTTAATAAATTTGATATTTTGGTAGGTGCTTACCACTAAACACTAGACATAAAGACTGCAATTTCAGTAAATTATTCATCTTGTCATCACAATTTGTCTTTTTTAACCCCTTTACTCAACAGCCTGTTTTGTTTTGACCTTAAAGGGGTATTCCAAGCCAAAACTTTTTTTTATATATCAACTGGCTTCGGAAAGTTAAACAGATTTGTAAATGACTTTGATTAAAAAATCTTAATCCTTCCAATAGTTAGTAGCTTCTGAAGTTCAGTTGTTGTTTTCTGTCTAACTGCTCTCTGATGACTCACGTCCCGGGAGCTGTGCAGTTCCTATGGGGATATTTTCCCATCATGCACAGCTCCCGGGACGTGACATCATCAATGTGAGCAGTTAGACAGAAAACTTCAGAAGCTAATAACTATTGGAAGGATTAAGATTTTGTAATAGAAGTAATTTACAAATCTGTTTAACTTTCCGGAGCCAGTTGATATATAAAAAAAAGTTTTTGCCTAGAATACCCCTTTAATCACAAAGGCAAATTTTCTAAATCTGACATGCGTCCACTTATTTGGTAATTACTTTGGAACGCTTTTATTTATTAAAGTGATTCTCAGCTAGTTTTTTCGTGACATATTGCACTTTACATTAGTGGTAAATTTTGATTGCTATATTTAGCGGTTTTTGTAGAAAAAAATAAATTCTGCGAAAATAAATAAAACATTTTCATTTTTCTAGACTTTACATTTCCTGCTCGTACAATAAATAGTCATATCGCACCAAATTAATGATTAATTAACATCTACAATATGTCTACTTTATGTTCCCATCATTTGATAAACATTATTTAACTCTTTTAGAATCTTAGAAGGTATATAAGTTTAGCAGCAATTTTCCAGATTTTCAAGAAAATTTTGAAATCTGATTTTTCAGGGACCAGTTCCGTTATGAAGTGGAATATCACCTCATTTTATAAACTGCACCCCTTAAAGTAGTCAAAATGACATTAAAGAAGCTTATTAACCCTTTAGGTGTTTCACAGAAATGAAAGTAAAGTGGCTGATGAATTTAATAATTAAATTTTTTTGCAGTTTTTTCATTTTAATCCATTTTTTTCTGTGACACAGTAGTTGTTGAAAAAGAAATACAACTCAAGATGTATTCCCTGAATTCTGATCTATTTAGAAATATCCCATATGTGGCCTTTATGCACTACGTGTCTCTCACACAGGCCTCAGACATGAAGGTGTGCTGTGTGGATTTTGGGTTGTCCTTTTAGTTTAGGATATTTTGTTGGCATCATATAAAGTCACAGAGGCCTTGAGGTGCAAAAATATTTTTGGGAAACAAGTTGATGCTTTCATTGACCCCCCCCCCCCCCCCACCACCACCACTGATCGTGTCACTGTGTGAAGCAATGGAGGAGAGGGGGGAAGGAGGAGACCCTGGGGTTAAAGTCACACAGACCCCTTGATTGGGTTCACATTATGGAATCTCCAACTGGAAGAAATTCTTCCAGAGTTTCCAAGATGGAAGCTAGCATTGTGTGAACATTGCTGGCCCTCATAGAGGACAATGCATTCCACATGGTAAACTGCCAAAAGAATGACTGTTTTTTTATGTACTGTATGAATTGCCTTGACTGTAAGCTCTGCTGCTGAAATTCTGCCATGTGCACTGTGTAGCAGAATCCCATTGACAGCAATGGGACTCTGCTGAACTGGAATTTCTGGGTGGAATTTCTATGCTGAATTCCATTTAGAGCTTCTGTGGTGTGAACCCAACTTTATATTTACCTTTTCCATTACTTCAGCTGCAAGAAATGCTTGATCACTTACTGCCTAAAATATTCCATTCCTGACAGGAGCCATTGTCGTAAGATAACCATGTTATTCCCTTTTTCTGATTTAACATTATTGCTGATTGGTGTATATACCCTGTTTTCTTAAACGTCCTCCCTCAGACACAAAATTCAGTGTAATGCTTGCAAAAATTCTCAATCATTTTTATTCACTATTACTTTTGTCAGTTTCAAGTACTTTCAGGGAGCATTGTAAGATTTTCTGGCTTTAACAGAAGGGTATCAACAATTTTGTCCATGTCTGTAGTATAGTTTAGATGAAGGTTCAGTTTTTTCGTATACTCTCCAGAGAGATGATTTAGATGCTACCATTGTGAGGCTAGGTTTCCACTTATTTTTATTTTTGACAAAAACACAAATAAAAACACCCATTCTGCTGCATGGCATTTTTTTTTGTGAAAAAATGCTGCAGTTTAGATGTTAGCTACAAGTCAATAGGGAACTGTAAAATGCCATATCCACTTGGCATTTTTCAGTTTGGATTTTTTTTTTTAAATCCTTTTGGTGTTTTTCAGCTATTTTTGGCTCTTTGGCAGTTTTTAAAAAACGACCTCTTGTTGAGAATTTGGAATTTTTTAAGGAAAATCTTGGCATTTTTTATTCTTTTTTTGAACTTCAAAAAAGTGATGGTAGATACCTTTTATTAATAAAATGTCATTGGGTATCATTAAAAAAAATAATAAAAAAAAGATACAGTAATGATGGAAATAATAGTATTTAACAAAATTTATATTTTTTATAACAAAATTGTTATTAATGTTTAAACAGGGATCAATTTATGTGTGTAGGCAGGGTACTTTTTTAAGTGTAAAAAAACAAGTGGAAACCTAGCCTAAGAGAAAAATATTTTCTTTCTAGAGGGCTCGATTATTATCTGTATGTGTACCTTTGTAATTGAAGAGAAAATAGTTCAGATGCATATTTGTCTACCTATTTGTCCCATATCTGCTGGTAATTGGCTGAGAAGGCCATCAATTACATTCAGCACCAGTGTGTTTCCAAAGGTGGGTGCTGAGTTCACTGTCAAGAAGCAGCTGATGCTAAATGAGGTGAGAGATGGGTTCCTGTAGAAGACCCCCTGCAATCAGACACTTTTCAACCTATCATTTGAATAGGGGATACATATTTAATAGAAGGAGTACGCTTTGACTCTAGCAGGAAAAAAAACCTGCAAATACCAACAAACCTTTTGTTTGTTCTTCATCTTATCATAAGCACCTGAGCGGGAACTTCCCTTTTTTCCTCAGACTCTGTGAATTTAGGATTTAGAACTTTGAAATACTGGTATGTGTCCAATGTCGGTAATTAGGCAAGAAAATAAAAAATAATATTCATGGATGACTATCTTTATGGTAGCCTAACATATTAGTCAACTCAAAGCAATTCATTTATCCAGTACACATATTTTGGAGTATGTAGGTGCATACTTGAATAATTGTTGAGATTTAGTCATTGCATTTATATAATAATATTATAAATAATAATAATAATAATAATAACAATAATAGCAATAATAATAAATAATAATAATAATAATAATAGCAATGCTAGAGATGCAAATGCAGGGTAGCCAAGTCTAATAAGATGTTGTATGAGTTGATTTGCTTGCCATATACCTCATGCATTTAATGAACACTATTGTAATTTTAAATAAAGATCAAACATTTCATGGCCATAACTGTCTCATTTTAATGGAATAGTATTGTGACTTGAAGGTGATTTTTTATTTATTTATTTATTTATTTATTTTTGTCAAACGCTGAATTGTTTATTGAAAGGGTAAGTACTATAGTTACATAGTTACATAGTTACATAGTTAGTACGGTCGAAAAAAGACATATGTCCATCAAGTTCAACCAGGGAATTAAGGGGTAGGGGTGTGGCGCGATATTGGGGAAGGGATGAGATTTTATATTTCTTCATAAGCATTAATGTTATTTTGTTCCAGGAATGTATCTAATCCTGTTTTAAAGCTGTAAATTGTTCCAGCTGTGACCAGTTCCTGAGGTAGACCGTTCCATAAATTCACAGTCCTCACGGTAAAGAAGGCGTGTCGCCCCTTGAGACTAAACTTTTTCTTCTCCAGACGGAGGGAGTGCCCCCTCGTCCTTTGGGGGGGTTTAACCTGGAACAGTTTTTCTCCATATTTTTTGTATGGGCCATTAATATACTTATATACGTTTATCATATCCCCCCTTAAACGTCTCTTCTCAAGACTAAACAATTGTAACTCCTTTAATCGCTCCTCATAGCTAAGATGTTCCATGCCCCATATTAGTTTAGTCGCGCGTCTCTGCACCCTTTCCAACTCCGCAGTGTCCCTTTTATGGACAGGTGCCCAAAACTGAACAGCATATTCCAGGTGAGGCCTTACCAATGCTTTATAAAGGGGGAGTATTATGTCCCTGTCCCTTGAGTCCATGCCTCTTTTTATACATGACAATATCCTGCCGGCTTTGGAAGCAGCAGCCTGACATTGCATGCTATTCTGTAGTCTGTGATCTACAAGTACACCCAGATCCTTCTCTACCAGTGACTCTGACAGTTTAATCCCCCCTAAGACATACGACGCATGCAGGTTATTAGTACCCAGATGCATAACTTTACATTTATCCACATTGAACCTCATTTGCCAAGTGGATGCCCAGACACTTAGTCTATCCAAGTCATCTTGTAACTTATGCACATCCTCTATAGACTGTACCGTGCTACAAAGCTTGGTGTCATCTGCAAAGATAGAAACAGAGCTGTTAATACCATCCTCTATATCATTGATAAATAAATTAAACAACAGCGGTCCCAGTACTGAACCTTGGGGTACACCACTAATAACCAGGGACCAATCAGAGTACGAATCATTGACCACCACTCTCTGGGTACGATCCATGAGCCAGTGTTCAATCCAGTTACAAACTAAAATTTCCAAACCCAAAGACCTTAACTTACCTGTCAGACGTCTATGAGGGACAGTATCAAACGCTTTAGCAAAATCCAGAAACACTATATCCACAGCCATTCCTCTGTCAAGGCTTCTACTCACCTCTTCATAAAAGCAAATTAGATTGGTTTGACAACTTCTATCCTTAGTAAACCCATGCTGGCTATCACTTATAATACAATTATCCCCTATGTATTCCTGTATGTAATCCCTTATAAGTCCTTCAAACAATTTACCCACAATGCACGTTAAACTTACCGGTCTATAGTTTCCTGGGGAAGACCTAGAGCCCTTTTTGAAGATTGGCACCACATTCGCCTTGCGCCAGTCCCTTGGCACAATACCAGACACCAGAGAATCTCTAAATATCATGAACAGGGGTACAGATATTACTGAACTTACCTCTCTAAGAACTCTTGGGTGTAGTCCATCCGGTCCTGGGGATTTGCATACATTTATATCACTTAACTTACCTTGTACCATCTCTACATTAAGCCAGTTCAGTACATTACATGATGTGTTACCAGCACTGACCTGGCCAATGTCAGCTCCTTCTTCCATAGTGTATACAGAACTAAAGAACCCATTCAGTAGCTCTGCCTTCTCTTGATCGCCTGTGACAACCTCCCCATTATCATTATTAAGGGGTCCTACATGCTCTGTCCTTGGTTTTTTTGCATTTATATATCTAAAAAAATATTTAGGATTAGTTTTGCTTTCTTTGGCCACCTGTCTCTCATTTTGAATTTTTGCTGTTTTTATTACATTTTTACAGATTTTATTAAGCTCCTTGTACTGTTTAAATGTTATAGCTGACCCATCAGATTTGTATTTTTTGAAGGCTATTTTTTTGTTGTTTATTGCTCTTTTAACATCATGTGTCAGCCATGTAGGATTTAGTTTTAATCGTTTATATTTGTTCCCCTTTGGTATATATTTGGCTGTATAGTTATTTAGAGTTGATTTAAAGATGTCCCATTTACCTTCTGTATCAGTATTTGACAACACCTCCCCCCAGTCTATGTCCTGTAGTGCAGCCCTCAGCCCAGGGAAATTTGCCTTTTTAAAGTTATATGTTTTTGCCTTCCCCGCCTGTCTTTGTTTTCTACATTTTAAGTCAAAAGTAACTATATTGTGGTCGCTATTACCAAGGTTTTCCCGCACAGTTACATTACCAACCAGCTCTGCGTTGTTGGAAATGATCAGATCCAACAAGGCATCACTTCTTGTTGGGTCCTCCACAAACTGGCCCATAAAATTATCCTGCAATAAATTTAGGAATTGTCGCCCCTTTGTAGTTTTAGCCAACCCCGGACCCCAATCTATATCTGGATAGTTAAAATCTCCCATTATTACCACTGTACCTGCCCGGGCGGCCCTCTCTATTTGTTTATGAAGCTGAACTTCTATCTCTTCAGTGATATTAGGGGGTCTGTAGATTACACCAAATACTATTTTTTCAGTATTTCCCTCCTTTTGTAATTCTACCCACAATGATTCCACATCCTCAGAATCATCACACACTATGGCATCGTTCACACTGACTTTCATACCACTTCTTACATACAGACAGACTCCACCACCTTTTCTGTTCATTCTATCCTTGCAAAACAATGTAAACCCCTGCAGATTGACAGCCCAGTCATGCGAGGAGTCCAGCCATGTCTCAGTGACCCCAACTATATCAATATGTTCCTCCAGTATCAAGGCCTCAAGCTCCCCCATTTTATTTGCTAGGCTTCTGGCATTTGTGAACATACACTTTACATTTCCATCCTTTATGTTATTGGGGTTAAAAGGATTCAAGGGTGTAAGTTTTATTTTCCTATGAAGCTTATTTCTATTAACTATTCTAACCCCTCCCTCCGCTCCACCCCCAGGTACATTTATAATTCCCACCTCTCTATCTACACTATCTTCCCCCTCTTTGCTGTAGGTTCCCTCCCCCCAAGTCCCTAGTTTAAACACTCCTCCACCCTTCTAGCCATCTTCTCCCCAAGCAAAGCTGCACCCTCCCCATTGAGGTGCAGCCCGTCACTACGGTAGAGCCGGTAACCGACAGCGAAGTCAGCCCAGTTCTCCATGAACCCAAACCCTTCCTTCCTACACCAGCTTCTGAGCCACTTGTTTACCTCCCTGATCTCCCGCTGCCTCTCTGGTGCGGCTCGTGGTACTGGTAGTATTTCAGAAAAGACTACCTTGGAGGTCCTTGCCTTAAGCTTGCGGCCTAAGTCCCTGAAATCATTTTTAAGGACACTCCACCTACCTCTTACTTTGTCATTGGTGCCAATATGTACCATGACTGCTGGGTCCTCTCATCACTTATCATAATAATTGTATTACACCAATCATATGAAACTTTCTGTGACCATATTAATGAAATCAATATCTTATATAACTGAAGTATTTACTTTTGCCATAAGATTATCCCTTACCACTTCCAAGTAGTATTTTTTTTTAAGGGAAAATTAGTTTTATCATGAGCAGTCAAACTTCTATAATCGACAAAAAGAGTAATAAGTAAATCAATTTGCAGTGTTCACTTAGTAATTTTACTTAACTATATCATTTAGAATAACAAGGTATTTATATTGTGTCAATTGTTTATGTACAGTATTTTCTTTTGTGGCACATAGATAATTGTTTATATATGGATTCAGATATAACTTTGCTACCATATTACTGTGAGTTACATTGTTTACATTGTTTGATTTATTCAACATTTGCTCCCATGTGGGAAGTTAGGTTTTCATGTGCGAAATTAAACTTTTTACGTTGACAGTTCTTTCTGTGCCAAGGTGGCTCTATATCCTTGGTTGACTATGCGGAGAACTAAATGAGTCATGTATTTGTAAACACTTTTGGCACTAAGATTTACATAATGGCTTTATAATGTATAATGAACTATAGAGTAAGACCGCTTTTGGTGTGGAGGTCCATGAATATTAATACGTTTAGTGTATACCATAGATTACTGTAAATTATATTGAAGTCTTTCATTACAGACTCCCATAAAAACACCATAACTGGTAATGTATGTCACTTTTCAAATCTCTTCTTCAAAAAATGTCAATACAATGAAAATTAGAACAGCTTTATGCTTGGTAAAGAACTACAGACATTATCAGATAGAATGCATTTGGAAAGTCTTTAAACCCTTTAAAAAAAAATGTTTCATATTTTTTTATTTTGTAGCCTTATGCCAAAAAAATGCTCATGATTCTAAATTCAATACCCTATAATAACAGAGTGAAAACATTATATGGAAATCTTTGTCAATTTACTAAAAAAAGAAAAACTAGAATATTGCATTCATTGTATTCAGACCCTTTACTCAGTACTTAGTTGAAATGACTTTAGCAGCGATTACATCTTCCAGTCTTCTTGACTATAAAGATAATGTTGGCATAAATCAATTTTGTGATTCTCTGCCATTTATCTCTGTAAAGCCTTTCTGTCAGGATGGATGGAACGGTGGACAACCATTTTCAGTTCTCTCTGGAAATGTTTGATGGGTTTCAAGTCAAGTGAGGACTTTGGCTGGGCCACTAAAGGACATTCAACGAGTTGTCCTCAACCATTCCTATGTTGTCTTGGCTGTGTTTACTCAGGATAATTTTCTAGTTCAAAGGGGAATTTTGTCCTTGTTTAATGTCCAGAGAACATTAGGTTTGCTCCATTTAGCTTTCCCTTATTTTGAGTCTCCCTGTCCCGGACGCTAAAAAACACCTCTAAACCATGATGTTTCCACCAACATACTTTACTATAGGCATGGAATTGAGCAGGTCATACAATTCTCTTTTTCTGAGCTCTACAGGCAGTTTTTCCTCCTCATAGCTTGGCTTTTGCTCTATGTGTTGTCATATGTATCAGGGCTCATGTCCAATCAACTGAATGTGACTCTAATCAAGGTGTAGAGACATCTCAAAGACGATGAAGAGAAATGGGAGACCCCGACCCCCCCCCCCTCCCCCAGAACTAATTTTCAAGTGTTCTAAATTTCAAGTGTTTTAGAGACTTTCATTAACAAAATGATTACATTAAAAAAATTACCGTTTTTCACACCTATTTTATGGACATATTTTTCAGGTAATTTTATGATATAGTAACCAAACTTAAGGGACTTTATCTGTAAAGGTAAAAGGCAATTTGAACATTTTACAAATGGCCAGGAAAAGACACATAGGTGTGATTAGTTTTATCTAACTAGTACCTATCTGTAAGGGTTTGCAGCTTCATACCTGGTACAGAGCTGCCATACCAAAAACCAGTGACAGTTTAACTTTTCTTTTCTCAGAACAAGTATTTAAGGCTAAACTTTGGTTGCAAATTTTTTTTAAAGGATTTTTATTATTTATTAATAGATGAAGCTGAAGCCATGCCAATGTTGGGGGAGGCCTTTGGACATGCTTTATGGAAATAATAACTTAAATGCAATTTTCATAGATTAAAGGAGTTATTCAACATAAGGTCACTTTAGTACTTACCTGCCAGACAGTAATGAACATGCTTAGAATGGATCCATGCTTGTCTTGGGGCTAAATGGCTGTGTTGTAAGCCCACCATAAGCTGCTGTTTTCGTATTGTGAAATGGCTATTTCCTGTAAGAGTTCCCTCTCTTCAACTACAAGTTCCAGGATCCCTTGTTTGTAAGTTTGAGGTCAATTCTCTACCTCCCACACATCATCCACTCCACCCATTGCAGCACAGCTGAGTACCCTTCTATGAATGCCCTTCTAAGAATTGCGAGACCAGCCATCAAACACAGGTACAGACACTATATTATTAACTACACTAACTCTACAGCACCTGTAGAAGAGTAAAAAAAAAAAAAAACACGCGTATTAATCCTTAACCCCTTAACGACCATATTTCCGTCATTGGTCGGCTCCCGCCAAATATAACGCGGTGACCCCGCATCATATCGGGTCAGTCCCGGGCATGTATCTGATGCCGGGACCCGGGGCTAGTAGCGCACGGCAGCGATCGGGGTGCCGCGTGCTATTAACCCTTTAGACGTGGCGTTCAAAGTTGAACACCGCATCTAAAACGAAAGTGAAAGCTGCCCGGCTGCTCGGGGCTGATCGGGACTACCGCAGTGAAAATGCGGTATCTTGATCAGCTGGGACACGAAAGGAGGTCCTCTTACCTGCCACCGGCATGTCCCCTCGGCGATTGATTGCTCCAAGACTGAGATTCAGGCTTGAACAATCGACCGCCGATAACGCTGATCATTGCAAAGCTATGGCTTTGCAGTGAACAGTGCTGACAATCAGTGTGTGCAGTGTTATAGGTCCCTATGGGAGCTATAGCACTGCAAAAAAAAGGGTAAAGAAAAAGTGAATACATTTGATTTAACCTTTTCCTTAATAAAAGCTCAAATCATCCCCTTTTCCCATAAAAAACACCATGTAAATAAAAATAAATATAAACACATGTGGTATCGCCGTGTGCGTAAATGTCCGAACTATAAAAATATATCATTAATTAAACCACACGGTCAATGGCGTATGCGCAAAGAAATTCCAAATTCCAAAATAACGTATTTTTGGTCGCTTTTTATATCATGAATAAAAAGCGATTAACAAGTCCGATCAATAAAAAAAATGTTACCTCTAAAAACTTCAGATCATGGCGCAAAAAAAATTAGCCCTCATACCGCCCCATACATAGAAAAATAAAAAAGTTATAGTGGTCAGAAGTTGGCAATTTTAAACGTATAAATTTTTCTGCATGTAGTTATGATTTTTTTTACAGAAGTCCAAGAAAATCAAACCTATATAAGTAGGGTATCATTTTAATTGTATGGACCTACAAAATAAAGATAAGGTTTAATTTTTATCGAGAAATGTACTGCGTAGAAACAGAAGCCCCCCAAAAGTTACAAAATGGCGTTCTTTCTTCAATTTCGTCGCACAATGATTTTTCTTTCAGTTTTGCTGTAGATTTTTGGGTAAAATGACTGATGTCACTGCAAAGTAGAATTGGTGGTGCAAAAAATAAGCCATCATGTGGATTTTTAGGTGCAAAATTGAAAGGGTTCTGATTTTTAGAAGGTGAGTAGGAAAAAACGAAAGAGCAAAAATGGAAAACCCGTGGTCCTTAAGGGGCTAACTCCTTAAGGAAATGCACCATAAAAGTACAATGCTACAATAAAGCCAAACATTCATGGCACATCTATGAAGCGAGCGCAGGAACTGTGCTCGCTTCATGCCCAGTGGGTCCAGGCGACTGTCAGCAGCTGCAGACCCGCTGGTAATGTTGGTCATCAGAGATAGCAGTGATGTCCACCAATAACCCCTCAGATGCCGTGATCAATAGAGATCATGGCATCTGCAGCAGTGTGCCACTTTAAATGGCTGCTCGGATCAGATCAGCCAAGTTGGCAGAAGCAGGTCTCCTCACCTGCCTACGTCCATCTGCACAGAGTCTTCTCCTCTGGTCTGAGATCCAGCAGACCAGAGAAGAAGATCACCAATAACACTGATCAGTTCATAGCACTGAACAGTATTCTCAATGTAATTATAGCTATAAATTGTCCTCTATTGGGACTAAAAAAGTTTAAAATAAATGTAAAAAAAAGTTTTAAAAAAGCAAAAAAAATAAAAAAAAACATAAAAATGTAATCACACATTTCCCCATTTTAATCAAAAAAGCGTAATAAAATGAAGAATAAAAACATATTTGGTATTGCCGCATGTGAAAAATTTAACGAAAATCTAATGAAAAAATGTTGATCCAGCACGGTGTCATTACAAAGTACAATTGGTCGTGCGAAAAAACAAGCCCTCATATGGGTCTGTGAATGGAAATATATAAGAGCCATGGATTTTAGAAGGCAAAGGGGAAAAAAAACGAAAATGCTAAAGCAGAATTGGCCTGATCTTAAACCCTTTCAGAATCAGACCATTTTTTTTTGTTTTGTTTTTTCCTCCTTGCCTTCTAATAAACAACTGTTTTATTTTTCCATATAAAAACCAGTATGAAGGCTTGTTTTTTGTGTCATCAATTGTACTTTTGTAATGACATAGCTCATTTTACCACCAAATGTGAAGGGAAAAATTGAAAAAATAAAACACTATTTTGCTAATTTTGGAGGCTTTCGTTTCTACCCTTATATTTATTCTGTAGGTCCATATGACTAAAATGATACCCAATTCATATAGGTTTTGTTTTAATTTACTACATTTAAAAAAAATCAATTTTTTTTTATACTAAAATTAGTATGCTTAAAACTGTCCACTTCTGACCCCTACAACTTTTTTCTTTTTCCGCATACAGGGATGTTTGAGGGCTCATTTTTTGCGATCTGTAGTTTTTATTGGGGCCAATTATGTTTTGATGGCACCTTTTGATTGCATTTGATTAATTTTTTCTAGTATGTGAAGTGACCAAAAATGCATCACCGCAGCAGTCCTGATCAGCCCGCTGAACTAGCCAGAAACGGGATTTACAGCATTTAGACGCCACAATCAACTTTGATTGTGGCATCTAAAGGGTTAACAACATCTGACTGTGAAGTTGCTGCTTTACATTGTGATGTATAAGCCAATGAATATGTCATTTGTTCTTGATATCAATGCAGGGAAAACACTGCTATAAAAGTTTGTTAAACTTCCATGTCTTATAAGAGAGGCACATGGATAAAGTAAGAGATATAGGCCCCAGCTAGTAGAATACCAGTAACCCCAATTTGCCTTCTTTTGTCCATTGTCTATGAGTGGAGACATAACAATGCTTCTTGCAAATAAGAGAACACTTAGAATACCAATGAATATCTGGCTATTGTAATACAATGTTCTCTAACCTTCCTTTTAATCCCAAACACATACATTTACAAGAGTCCATTTTTATTTTCAATTTGTATTTCTACATATTTGTATAAAAACAATAACATATGCAACTACTATTCTAAAATATAAGCCTTGAAATGGCTTATTAGAGAGATAAAAATATTAATGATATCAACTACAAAATTATTAATGATACTAACAATGCTTCTTGCAAATAAGAGAACACTTAGAATACCAATGAATCTCTAGCTATTGTAATACAATGTCCTCTAACCTTTCTTTTTCTTGACTCCTCAAACAACAGATAATGTTTGGTGTATTGTATGGAGCGTCATTTTTATTTATAATTCAATACATGTAGAAGATTCAAATACCATAGAGCTGGTTATTGATCATATAATGTTTTGCTTTCCAGTTCATTTTCCACTATAATCATAGGAGTACAATAGAAGACACTTTAAAGCAGAGAAAAAAGTAAATTTATGAAAAGAAATGATTCTTCTACACTATGATGCTTACAAATATTTATTCTGCCAAAGAAGGACCAGAAATTAAACTTCAGTGACACCAATGAGTCCCAAAGTCTAAGTAAAAAGTTGCTATATTCAATTCTTAAAGAGCAGCGGGGCTTTGGTGATGAATGTATTTAATGTCTTCAAGTACATTTTGTTTCTCTATAAAATGTTATTAGATGTAATTCTCCTTTATGTAAACAATACAGGAACAAAAGCAATTTAGCAATTTCACATTGGACTTTACTAATGTGATGACATTTCAGAAGCAGATATGTTAGGCCTGACATTTATTAATAGTTACTTTTCAGCTTTTTGTGTCTACACATAAATCGGTTATTTTTCCATGTATGTGATATTTCATGCTGTTATGGCTTACGAGATCTCTTTATCAGGATAATTATTTACTGAAATATTACGGCTAGTACATTAAGATATCACTTTGACTGTCCAATAAAAACAGACCTGTTCCATGTGTTTTTGGGATTAAAAGCTGTCATGTAGCCAGAAACATAATTATTGTGTTGTAGAACATGAAATAGCTTTTATAGTATCTGGAAATCTTAGTTTGCTCTTTATTTCTTCTTTTGTAACATGTTTTAAAATCCTAAGCCCCTGTGTGACGTCACGCTCCGGCCCTCAACCCAAGCCTATGGGAGGGGGCGTGGCAGCTATCACGCCCCCTCCCATAGGCTTGCATTGAGGGGCAGAGGGTGACGTCACACGGGGGCGCAGGCGTGACGTCACACGCCGCCGGCCCTGTGATCGCCCGTAATCAGACCTGGAGGGAACATGCTCCGGGGACTGATTACAAATGGGGTGCCGCGTGCAAGATCATGGGGGTCCCCAGGTGCTGGACTCCCGCAGTCAGGCATCTTATCACCTATCCTTTAGATAGGGGATAAGATGTCTAAGCACAGGAGTACCCCTTTAAGGACCCAGCCAATTTTCACTGTAGGACCCAGCCAATTTTCAGTGTAGGACCCGGCCACTTTTTGCACATCTGACCACTGTTACTTTAAGCATTAATAACTCTGGGATGCTTTTACATTTAATTCTCTGAATCAGAATCTCTGTTTATAAGGAAAATGGATATTCCAAATAAATTATATGTTGATTCACATAAACAATATGTCTTCTTTATGTTTGCATTATAAAGTTGACATGTTTTTAATTTTGGAAGACATCAGAGGGCTTCAAAGTTCAGCAACAAATTTCCAATTTTTCACAACATTTTCAAACTAAAAAATTTTCAGGGACCAGTTCAGATTTGAAGTGAATTTGAAAGGCCTTCTTATTAGAAATACCCCATGAATTACCCCTTTATAAAAACGGCACCCCTCAAAGTATTCAAAATGAAATTCAAAACGTTTTACTTAACCCTTTAGGTGTTTCACAGGAATAGCAGTCAATTGAAGGAGAAAATTCAAAATCTTCCTTTTTTTATACTGGCATGTTTTTGAATTTTTACAAAGGGTAAAAGGAGAAAAATCTTCCTAAAATGTGTAACCCAATTTATCTTGAGTAAGGAAATATCTCATATGTGTACAGTGGGGATCAAAAGTTTGGGCACCCCAGGTAAAAATTTGTATTAATGTGCATAAAGAAGCCAAGGAAATATGGAAAAATCTCCAAAAGGCCTCACATTACAGATTGGACATTCTTATAATATGTCGACAAACGTTAGATTTTATTTCCATCATTTACACTTTCAAAATAACAGAAAACAAAAAAATGGCGTCTGCAAAAGTTTGGGCACCCAGCAGAATTTATAGCATGCACTGCCCCCTTTGCAAAGCTGAGACCTGCCAGTGTCATGGATTGTTCTCAATCATAATCTGGGAAGACCAGGTGATGTAAATCTCAAAGGTTTTGAATGCCCAGACTCATCTTACCTTGCCCCAACAATCAGCACCATGGGTTCTTCTGAGCAGTTGTCTAGAAATCTGAAACTGAAAATAGTTGACGCTCACAAAGCTGGAGAGGCTATAAGAAGATAGCAAAATGTTTTCAGATGTCAATATCCTCTGTTCGGAATGTAATTAAGAAATGGCAGTCATCAGGAACAGTGGAAGTTAAAGCAAGATCTGGAAGACATAGAAAAATATCAGACAGAACAGCTCACAGGATTGTGAGAAAAAAAATTCAAAACCCACGTTTGACTGCACAATACCTCCAGAAAGATCTGGCAGACACTGGAGTTGGGGTACACTATTCCACTATGAAGAGATACTTGTACAAATATGGTCTTCATGGAAGAGTCATCACCACAAGAGTCCTCACCACAAAAATTAGCATTTGAACTTTGCAAATGAACATATAGACAAGCCTGATGCATTTTGGAAACAAGTTCTGTGGACCGATGAGGTTAAAATTGAACTTTTTGGCCGGAATGAGCAAACGTATATTTGTAGAGGAAGGGGAACAGAATTTAATGAAAATTACCTCTGTCCAACTGTTAAGCATGGGGGTGGATCAATCCTGCTTTGGGGTTGTATTGCAGCCAGTGGGCAGGGAACATCTCACGAGTAGAAGGAAAAATGTATTCAATAACATTTCAGCTAATTTTGGATACTAACTTGATGCCATCTGTGAAGAAGCTAAAGTTAAAGAGAGGATGGCTTCTACAAATGGATAATGAGCCTAAACACACCTCAAAATCCAAGGGGGATTACATCAAGAGGCATAAACTGAAGGTTTTTTTCACACTCTCCTGACCTCAACATAATTGAAAATCTATGGATAGACCTTAAAAGAGCAGTGCGTGACAGACAGCCCAGAAATCTCAAAGAACTGGAAGACTTTTGTAAGGAAGAATGGGCAAAGATACCTAAAACAAGAATTGAAAGACTCTTGGATTTCTACAAAAAGCATTTACAAGCTGTGATACTTGCCAAAGGCAGCAGTACAAGATATGAACTCTGCAGGGTGCCCAAACTTTTGCAGATGCCATTTTTTAGTTTTCTGTTATTTAGAAAGTGTAAATGATGGAAATAAAATCTAACTTTCGTTGACATATTATAAGAATGCCTAATCTGCAATTTGATGCCTTTTGGAAATTTTTCCATCTTTCTTTGGCTTCTTTATGCACATTAATACACATTTGTACCTGGGGTGCCCAAACTTTTGATCCCCACTGTATGTCAAGTGCTCTGTGATGGCACTAGAGGTCTCAGAAGGGAAGGAGTGACAGTGGGATTTTGGAAAGTGAGTTTTTCTGAAATGGTTTTTGGGGGGCATGTTACATTTAAGAAGCCCCTATGGAGCCAGAAAAGCAACCCCCCACCTCACATGGCATACTATTTTGGAAACTACACCCCTCAAGGAACAAGGGGTCCAGTGAGCCTTAACACCCCACAGGTGTTTGAAGACTTTTCATTAAAGTTGGATGTGTAAATTATATATATATTTTTTTTTTCACAAAAATGCTAGTTTTTCCCCAAATTAACATTTTTTACATGGGGTAATAGGAGAAAATGCCCCCCCCCCCCTAAATTTGTAACCCCATCTCTTCTGAGTAAGGAAATATCCCATTTGGGGACTCTACTGGCGTACTACCATGTTCAGAAGAGAAGGAGTCACATTTGGCTTTTTTAAAGCAAATTTTGATGAGTGTTTTTTTGGGGGCATGTCGCATTTAGGAAGCCCCTATGGTGCCACAACAGCAAAAAAAAACACATGGCATACTATTTTGGAAACTGCACCCCTCAAGGAATGTAATAAGGGGTACAGTGAGCCTTAACACCCACAGGTGTTTGACAAATATCTGCTAAAGTTGGATGTGAAAATGAAAAATTAGATTTTTTTCACTAAAATGCTGGTGTTACCCCAATTTTTTTATTTTCACAAGGGGTAATAGGAGAAAAAGCCTCCCAATAATTGTAATCCCATTTCTTCGGAGTATGGAAATACCCCATATGTGGATGTAAAGTGCTCTGCGGGCGAACTACAATGTTCAGAAGAGAATGAGTGTCATTGAACTTTTGGAGAGAGAATTTGATTGGAATAGAAGTCGGGGCCATGAGCTTTTACAAAGCCCCCCGTGGTGCCAGAACAGTGGACCCCTTCACATGGGAATACATAGAATTTAATAAGGGGTGCAGGGAATATTTACACCGCACTGGCATTTGACAGATCTTTGGAACAGTGGGCCGAGCAAATGAAAAATTTAATTTTTCATTTTCACTGACCACTGTTCCAAAAATCTGTCAGACACCTGTGGAGTGTAAAGGCTCACTGTACCCCTTATTAAATTCTGTGGGGGATGTAGTTTCCAAAATGGGTCACATGTGAGGGGGGGGCACTGTTCTGACACACATGTCCTTCAATTTTGGACACATTCTCTCTCTCCAAAATCCCAATGGACCACCTTCTCTTCTGAGCATTGTAGTTTGCCCACAGAGCACTTTTCATCCACATATACGATATGCTCTTACTAAGAAGAAATGGGGTTGAAAATTTTGGGGGGCTTTTTTTCCTATTCTCCCATGTGAAAAGGAAAAATTTAGGGTAACACCTGCATTTTAGAGACATTTTTTTTCTTTTCATTTTCACATCCAACTTTAATGAAAATTCGTCAAACACCTGTGGGGTGTTTGGCTCACTATACCCCTTATAACATTCCGTGAGGGGTATAGTTTCCAAAATGGGGTCACATGTGGGTATTTATTGTTTTACGTTTATGTCAGAACAACTGTAATATCAGCCACCCCTGTGCAAATCCCCAATTTAGACCTCAAATGTACATAGTGCGGTCTCACTTCTGAGCCTTGTTGTGCACCCGAGATCACTTTACACCCACATACGGGGTATTTCCGTACTCAGGAGAAATTGCGTTACAAATTTTGGGGGTCTTTTTCTTCCCTTTTACCGCTTATGAAAATTAAAAGTATGGGGCAACACTATTTTTTTTTACACTAACATGCTGGTGTAGACCCCAACTTTACCTTTTCATAATGGGTGAAAGGAGAAAAAGCCCCCCAAAATTTGTAACACAATTTCTCCCGAGTATGGAAATACCCCATATGTGGCCCTAAACTATTTCCTTGAAATACGACAGGGCTCCAAAGCGAGAGAGTGCCATGAGCATTTGAGGCCTATTTTGGGGATTTGCATCCGCCACCAAAATACCATACGGCAGTGTTTCTCAAACAGAGTGTCTCCAGCTGTTGCAAAACTCCCAGCATGCCTTGACAGACAATGGCTGTCCGGCAATACTGGGTGTTGTTGTTCTTCAACAGCCGGAGGCTCCCTTTTAGAAACAGTGCCGTACAAGATGTTTTTTATTTATTTATTGGGGGAGTATATGTATATGTAGTGTTTTGCTTTTTATTTTGTGTAGTGTAGTGTTCTTAGGATACATTCACATGGGTGGGTTTACAGTGAGTTTCTCGCTGAGAGTTTGAATTGAGGCGGAAAATTTGCCACATCTCAAACTTGCAGCAGAAAACTCGCTGTAACCCTGTACATTCACATGGGGGAGGGCAAACCTCCAGCTGTTGCAAAACTACAACTCCCAGCATGCACTGACAGATCATACATACTGGGAGTTGTAGTTATGCAACAGCTGGAGGCACATTGGTTGGGCAACACTGAGAGTTTGACACTTAACTCAGTGTTTTGCAAGCAGTGTTGCAAAACTAGAGCTCCCAGCTTGTACAGTATCTCTGTGCATGCTGGGAGTTGTATTTATTTTTGACATAGCTGGACGCACACTGGTTGCGAAACACTGAGTTTCACAACAAATGTGTCTCCAGCTGTTGCAAAACTGCAACACTCATCATGCATTGACATTCGAAGGGCATGCTGAGAGTTGTAGTTTTGCAACAGCTGGAGGCACACTGCTACAACACCCAGCATGCCCTTTGGTAGTCTGTGCATGCTGGGAGTTGTAGTAATGCAACAGCTGGATGCACACTTTTTCATAGAAAAAATGTGCCTCCAGCTGTTGCATAACTACAACACCCAGCATGCACAGACTACCAAAGGGCATGCTGGGTGTTGTAGCAGTGTGCCTCCAGCTGTTGCAAAACTACAACTCTCAGCATGCCCTTTGACTGTGCATGCTGAGAGTTGTTGCTAAGCAACAGCACGAGGTAAACATGCTTCACCTCCTGCTGTATCCTGCCGCCTGCACTGCTGGGACCATCGCCGCTGCTGCTGCCGGGACTATCGCCGCTCCTGCCACCTGGACTGCCGCTACTGCTGCTGAGGGGAAAGCAGCCGGAAACTGCAATTTTGCAAATTTTGGAAGGTTTCATTTTCACACTGTACAATTTACGGTGAAAATGACAGGTGTCCTTTATTCTTTGGGTCAATACAATTAAAATGATACCCATGATAACATACTTTTTTATTACTGTTGTGCTTAAAAAAAAATCGTAAACTGTTTAACCAAATTAGTACATTTAAAATCCCCCTATTTTGAAGACCTATACATTTTTTTTTTCCGTATAAGCGGCGATTATTTTAATTTAATTTTATTTATTTATATAGCGCCTACAGATTCCACAGTGCTTACAATTATGGGGTACAAACAAAGAGAAGTATCAGACATAATATTACACAATAACTATTCAAAAAAGATGTGTGGGGATATGTTGAGGATATGTTGAGGCCAATTAAAGACTGTTATAGGCCTGTCTGAAGAGATGTGTTTTTAGGCCACGTTTGAAACTATGGATGTTGTTGTTGAGTCTGAGGGATTGAGGGATAGCATTCCAGAGAACCGGTGCAGCACAAGTGAAGTCTTGGAGACGGGAATGAGAAGTTCGGATTATAGGAGATGTTAGTGTGAGATTATTAGCAGGTCGGAGAGAACGTGTAGGATGGTAGACAGTGATGAGAGAGGAGATGTAGGCAGGTGCAGCATTGTGGATAGCTTTGTGTGTGAGACTGATTATTTTGTACTGTATTCTGAACTGAATTGGTAAACAGTGTAATGACTGGCACAGGGAGGAGGCATCGGTGTAGCGGCTGGAGAGGAAGATGAGTCTGGCTGCGGCATTAAGGATGGACTGGAGAGGAGAGAGTTTGGAGAAAGGAAGGCCTATTAGTAAAGAGTTACAGTAGTCGAGGCGGGAGTGAATCAAAGCAATAATGAGACTTTTAGCAGTTTCAGTAGTGAGAAATGGGCGGATTCTGGAAATGTTTTTGAGATGCAGGTGACAAGAATGTGAAATGGACTGAATATGCGGAGTGAAAGACAGATCAGAGTCAAGTATAACTCCAAGACAGCAACCTGCTGCCCGGGAGTTATGGTAGTACCACATACCGAGATGGAAATGTCAGGGTTAGGTACAGTATCAGTTGATGGAGAAAAGACAAGAAGTTCTGTTTTAGAAAGATTTAGTTTCAGATATAAAGAGGGCATGATGTCTGAGACGGCGAGAGACAGTCACTGGTAATCTGTAGGATTGCAGGGGTGATGTTGGAGGAAGAGGAATAGAGTTGGGTGTCATCAGCATAGAGGTGGTACTGGAAACCAAATCTACTGATAGTTTTTCCAATGGGGGATGTGTAGAGTGAAAAGAGTAGAGGACCCAGGACCGATCCCTGGGGAACCCCGACAGCAAAGGGAAGAGGAGAAGAAGTAGAGCCAGAAAATGAGACGCTAAAGGAGCGGCCAGAGAGATAGGAGGAAAACCAGGCGAGAGCAGAGTCCTTGAGACCGAGGGAGCGGAGACTACTGAAGAGGAGTTGGTGATCCACGGTGTCAAAAGCCACAGACAGGTCCAAGAGAATCAGTAAAGAGAAATTTCCATTTGATTTGGCCGTCAGAAGATCGTTAGTGACTTTGGTTAGGGCTGTTTCTGTGGAGTGAAGGGATATGAGGGCTCATTATTTGCACCATGATCTGTACTTTTTATTGATACCATATTTGCTTATATAAAACTATTAATACTTTTTTTGTAAAAAATGTTTTTAATAAAATGTTATAAATAAGCAGCTATTTTGGACTATTTTTTTTTACGTTCACGCCGTTCACCATACGGTATCATTAACATTTTATTTTAATAGTTGGGATATTTACGCATGGGGCGATACCAAATATGTATATAAAATATACATATTTGGTATCGGGGCGATCCGATCATCCATTTTAGTGCCCGCAATGCAGCAGATGCCGTGATCTGTATTGATCATGGCATCTGAGGGGTTAATGGCGGATATCCGCTCGATATCCGCTATCAGCAGCCAGGACCTGCCGCGCATGACGCGAGCATCGCTTCGATGCTCGCAGTTATGCTTAGGACGTAAATGTACATCCTGGTGCGTTAAGTACCAGCTCACCAGGAGGTACATATACGTCCTGCGTCGTTAAGGGGCTAAAGGTCTTAAAATTAGGTTATTAAAATCTTAGAACAATCACACAAACAGATTAGATCATAGCATTATTTATTCTACAAAAAATTATATAAAATGGTAAAAACCATGAGCGGAAAAACTACAGTACATAAAACCGTCACCTTTAGCAGTAACAGCTTGAAGTAAATGTTTTTCTATATGACTTTATCAGTCTTTCACATTGTTCTGAAGTAACTTTGGCCCTTTCTTCTTTACAGTGTTGTTGTGTTTAGTAAGAAGAGTATGCTCACTCTACAGAATTCCTGCCGAATTTCCAAGAGCGGAATTGTGTATAGAATTCTGCGGTATGAACTTTTGCATTGGCGTGAATGGGTTTTCTATGGACCTGTTCCCACAGCGCAATTTTAGCATCGCTGCTGAAATTCATCTGTTGAAAGATTGAACGTGGTCATTCTTTCGGCAGAATTATGCACACACTGCATTGTCTTCAATAGTGATGGCGCAAGGCCGCACAGTCCTAACACCAAAGGATTTTGACTGCGGATGCCTGGTAGAATTCTGTAGTGTGAAAATCCCCTTAAGGTGTACTTAAATTTTCACACCCTGCTTTTGCATTTTGGCAAGTACAAGCATAGAACAATATTCAAGTTTATTTATACATTTGAATCCTTTATTGGTAGATATGTCACACTTTACTGCAAGAATATTGCAGAAAGCAGTTCTATTCTTACTGTGAAAACAATGGCATATGACTGATCCAGCAATGCATTGCGTCTTCTCTTATAAATGGGAATAGGCCCAAGGTCAGAATGTTTATCCACTCGTAATTGGTCATGAAAAACTAGTATGTAACTATTATAAGACGTTTTAATGTGAAGGTCTTTTACAGAACATGTATTTGTCAATGATATTTTGAGCACAAACCTTATTTAAACCTTAGAATTAGTATTCATATTTGATCTTGTTGGCATCTATCGTCTTGTCTTGCTCTTATATATTCTATGTACTATTAGTTTTTCTTTTTCTGAATCCCCTAGTATTTAAAAAATTATGTAGATAGAAGAACAATGCTCCTTATTTGAATATTTCTATGCCAGTTTCTGCTTTCTCAAAATGTAATAAGCCTGTCAAAAATGAACTAACAATCTATATTATTAAATTAATTCCCTCAACTCTTTTTTACATATATTAAAATATGACACATTTGTTTTTAGCATTAAATAGGTTCTATCATTGTGCTAAATTCAAAGGACAAAATCAGAAAACAGGTAGGCCCAGGATCTTTTTCATACAATATATATGGAGTATTTTATGGTGGAGACAGGGTACAATAGGTTATGCTATTTAGCATCCATGAAAGGACACCTATAGTCTCCCAGGCACCCATGTTTTCTTACCAATACTCCTTTCAGGCAGTCTGTTAAGATTTCAGAGTCAAAAAGAAACCTTTTTAAATTTCAATAATTTTTGTTCATGTGTATAATTTGAATTACTTTTTGGATTTATATATACAGTATATAACTAAAAGAACTTCCACAACACACTAAACCTCCACTCCTGAGGTACTGGACAGGAGTGAAGAAACCTCTGACTAATCCTTCAGAAAGTCCAATGTGACCTAAAAAATTTGCCACAATCTCAATTATGACCTCCATGGCTGTTATTTTGATTGCCTGTTAGGGAATGTGCTAATCTCAAGCTTAAGGCTGGGTTCACACATTGATCAGAATTTTAAGAAAAATATCTGGGTTTACAGCAGCAAATCTTTTCTATTTAGTTTTTTCTTCTGCATTAGTTCCACTGTAGGTTTTGCTTAAAAATACAGATCAGAATCCTGACTAAAATATTGACCAAAAAAAGTGTGTATCCAGCCTAATAGAAATCTACCAGAACACTGAAATTGAAAAAGCATATGTAAAGCAAAAGTCTCTTATAAGGACTAGAGATGAGCGAAGTTACAGTACTTTGATTCTGCACAATCCTCGCGGCTCGGCGGTTGCTGACTTTAGTCTGCATAAATTAGTTCAGCTTTCAGGTGCTCCGGTGGTCTGGAAAAGGTGGATACAGTCCTATGTTTAAAAAAAAAAAAAAACATATATATTTTTTTAAGTAATTCAAGTTTATGACATAAAATATTAACAACATAAAATATTAAATAGATTTGATAATAATTTAGTGTTATTGATTTATGATGTAAAATATTAATTTTCTAGTCTATCAAATTAAATTTATAGCTATAGTGACTAGTGTTGGGCGCGAATATTCGCATTTCGAATTTTTAGCGTGAATATCACAAATTCGTGAATTTGCAAATATTGCGAATGTATTCGTTATAAATTCTAAATTGCTAATATTCGCTATTTTTTTGCATATGCGCATATGTGAATATTCGCATATGTGAATATTAGCATATGCGCATATTCATATATGTGAATATTCGTATATGCGCATATTCGCATATGTGAATATTCGCATCTTCCTTCTTTTCACTTGTGGGCCAATTAGAATTATGCAAATACACTTGTCAGAGGTTATCAACAACATCCCTAGCAATAGTAAAGTTGCCCACCCCCTCACTGTTTTTTTTCCTTGAATGTGCAAATATGTTTATAATTTAACGGATGTTATTTTGTGACGGGAGAAAGAACGGAAGAAATAGTGCATGCACAATTTCTCCTGTTACTTTCTCCTGTCACAAAATAACGTCTCTTATTAATAATGGGCTATGACGGGTTAAAACAGATTGGAAAAATAGAATATAAACACTCGGCACTGGGGTCCTGCTCAATGGATTGATGTATGGTAGTAGGGGCCTGTACTGTGCACTGGGCGGTGCAATGCAGCAATATACAGAGATGCAAAATTGTATAAACAAAGAATGATGACAGCGCAGCACTCACCCTTGATAGTGGTTTATTCAGATCAACGATATACAGGAAAGTGAAGATCCGCAGTACAGTGGAGTCCGGGGGGGGGGGGGAGAGAACAGGAATGAGGACTCAATGGAGTCCTTGCAGCAACGTTTCGCGGCCAAAAACGCTTGGTCACGCCTTACAGACCAGTGTGCACAGCCAGGTAATATCCTCTTACCTGGCCGTGTCAGAACAATGCCGCGATGATTGACACTGGTGCGCACCAATGGGATGCAAGTGATGCGCTACTGATGCACTACTGTACAACACATCTACGAATGGAGTGATCGTGTGTCACTGTGGGCACAATGTATGTAACTCCAGCTGTTCGTAATGTGCAAGCTTGAAGGGTGCATGACATAGCGGGTCCGCTGTATATCGCAACAGTGGGCAGGGAAGAACCTGATGCCATGGTGGGCATAAGTATGTGTCCCTCCAGCTGTTGCAAGCGTATCGTGCAGCACTCATCTCAAGGAGGACAGTAGTATTGCTGACAGGATTGGCAGGAATACATGTGACATTAAGTGAATACATGTCTCCTCGGAGTATTACTCCTATATAGAGACTGCCTGGAAAATACATATTACCCAAGTAGAGACAGTTTATACAAACATTACTGTACATTGGTAACTTCTGTATGGATCCTGTCCTGAAAGACAAAAAGAGGGGAAGGAAAGACAAGGGAGGCATGTGGCAGAAAATACGCTTGAAATTATGAATGCAAAAGATGACAAAAACCTGGTCAGCAGAAAATGTTCAGTTCATTTCTTTCATTGAATCCTGCTGGACTGATAGCGTTCAGTTTGGAGATCCATTTGGCTTCTGTCTTTAATAAAATTGTTTTTTTTTTTATTTTGTCCAGAATGAGCTGATTTCACAGTCTCTAGTTCGAAGAAAGATAGGAAGAAAGAAGAAAGAAAGGTCACCTCCATGCAGGTCCCTTACATGTTCGGAGATCCTTGGTACACCGGCGCCCAGCCTGGTGAATCTGAAATGTTCTCTGAACCGTAAGTGTTACGCCGAGCGCTCCGGGTCCCCGCTCCTCCCCGGAGCGCTCGCTTCACTCCCTCCGCTGCAGCGCTCCGGTCACGTCCTCTGACCCGGGGCGCTGCGATCCTGCTGCCAGCCGGGATGCGATTCGCGATGCGGGTAGCGCCCGCTCGCGATGCGCACCCCGGCTTCCCTACCTGACTCGCTCCCCGTCTGTTCTGTCCCGGCGCGCGCGGCCCCGCTCCCTAGGGCGCGCGCGCGCCGGGTCTCTGCGATTTAAAGGGCCACTGCGCCGCTGATTGGCGCAGTGGTTCCAATTAGGGTTTTCACCTGTGCACTTCCCTATATTACCTCACTTCCCTTGCACTCCCTTGCCGGATCTTGTTGCCTTAGTGCCAGTGAAAGCGTTCCTTGTGTGTTCCTTGCCTGTGTTTCCAGACCTTCTGCCGTTGCCCCTGACTACGATCCTTGCTGCCTGCCCCGACCTTCTGCTACGTCCGACCTTGCTTCTGCCTACTCCCTTGTACCGCGCCTATCTTCAGCAGCCAGAGAGGTGAGCCGTTGCTAGTGGATACGACCTGGTCACTACCGCCGCAGCAAGACCATCCCGCTTTGCGGCGGGCTCTGGTGAAAACCAGTAGTGGCTTAGAACCGGTCCACTAGCACGGTCCACGCCAATCCCTCTCTGGCACAGAGGGTCCACTACCTGCCAGCCGGCATCGTGACAGTAGATCCGGCCATGGATCCCGCTGAAGTTCCTCTGCCAGTTGTCGCTGACCTCACCACGGTGGTCGCCCAGCAGTCACAACAGATAGCGCAACAAGGCCAACAGCTGTCTCAACTGACCGTTATGCTACAACAGTTGCTACCACAGCTTCAGCAGTCATCTCCTCCGCAGCGAGTGGCCGCTCCTGGGATACGCTTATCCTTGCCAGATAAATTTGATGGGGACTCTAAGTTTTGCCGTGGCTTTCTCTCCCAATGTTCCCTGCATCTGGAGATGATGTCGGACCTGTTTCCCACTGAAAGGTCTAAGGTGGCTTTCGTAGTCAGTCTTCTGTCCGGAAAAGCCCTGTCATGGGCCACACCGCTCTGGGACCGCAATGACCCCGTCACTGCCTCAGTACACTCCTTCTTCTCGGAAATCCGAAGTGTCTTTGAGGAACCTGCCCGAGCCTCTTCTGCTGAGACTGCCCTGTTGAACCTGGTCCAGGGTAATTCTTCCGTTGGCGAGTACGCCGTACAATTCCGTACACTTGCTTCAGAATTGTCCTGGAATAATGAGGCCCTCTGCGCGACCTTCAAAAAAGGCCTATCCAGCAACATTAAAGATGTTCTGGCCGCACGAGAAATTCCTGCTAATCTACATGAACTTATTCACCTAGCCACTCGCATTGACATGCGTTTTTCTGAAAGGCGTCAGGAACTCCGCCAAGATATGGACTCTGTTCGCACAAGGCGTTTCGTCTCCTCGGCTCCTCTCTCCTCTGGTCCCCTGCAATCTGTTCCTGTGCCCCCCGCCGTGGAGGCTATGCAGGTCGACCGGTCTCGCCTGACACCCCAAGAGAGGACACGACGCCGTATGGAGAACCTCTGCCTGTACTGTGCTAGTACCGAACACTTCCTGAGGGATTGTCCTATCCGTCCTCCCCGCCTGGAAAGACGTACGCTGACTCCGCACAAAGGTGAGACAGTCCTTGATGTCTACTCTGCTTCTCCACGTCTTACTGTGCCTGTGCGGTTGTCTGCCTCTGCCTTCTCCTTCTCTACAGTGGCTTTCTTGGACTCTGGATCTGCAGGAAATTTTATTTTGGCCTCTCTCGTCAACAGGTTCAACATCCCAGTGACCGGTCTCGCCAGACCCCTCTACATCAATTGTGTAAATAATGAAAGATTGGACTGTACCATACGTTTCCGCACGGAGCCCCTTCTTATGAGCATCGGATCTCATCATGAGAGGATTGAACTTTTGGTCCTCCCCAATTGCACCTCGGAGATTCTCCTTGGACTTCCCTGGCTTCAACTTCATTCCCCAACCCTGGATTGGTCCACTGGGGAGATCAAGAGTTGGGGGTCCTCTTGTTCCAAGAACTGTCTAAAACCGGTTCCCAGTAACCCTTGCCGTAACTCTGTGGTTCCTCCAGTAACCGGTCTCCCTAAGGCCTATATGGACTTCGCGGATGTTTTCTGCAAAAAACAAGCTGAGACTCTACCTCCTCACAGGCCTTATGATTGCCCTATCGACCTCCTCCCGGGTACTACTCCACCCCGGGGCAGAATTTATCCTCTCTCTGCCCCAGAGACTCTTGCCATGTCCGAATACGTCCAGGAGAATCTAAAAAAGGGCTTTATCCGTAAATCCTCCTCTCCTGCCGGAGCCGGATTTTTCTTTGTGTCCAAAAAAGATGGCTCCCTACGTCCTTGCATTGACTACCGCGGTCTTAATAAAATCACGGTTAAGAACCGCTACCCCTTACCCCTCATCTCTGAACTCTTTGATCGCCTCCAAGGTGCCCACATCTTCACTAAATTGGACTTAAGAGGCGCCTATAACCTCATCCGCATCAGAGAGGGGGACGAGTGGAAAACGGCATTTAACACCAGAGATGGACACTTTGAGTATCTGGTCATGCCCTTTGGACTGTGTAATGCCCCTGCCGTCTTCCAAGACTTTGTCAATGAAATTTTTCGTGATCTATTATACTCCTGTGTTGTGGTATATCTGGACGATATCCTAATTTTTTCTGCCAATCTAGAAGAACACCGCCAGCATGTCCGTATGGTTCTTCAGAGACTTCGTGACAACCAACTCTATGCCAAAATTGAGAAATGTCTGTTTGAATGCCAATCTCTTCCTTTTCTAGGATATTTGGTCTCTGGCCAGGGACTACAGATGGATCCAGACAAACTCTCTGCCGTCTTAAATTGGCCACGCCCCTCCGGACTCCGTGCTATCCAACGCTTTTTGGGGTTCGCCAATTATTACAGGCAATTTATTCCACATTTTTCTACCATTGTGGCTCCTATCGTGGCTTTAACCAAGAAAAATGCTGATCCCAAGTCCTGGCCTCCTCAAGCAGAAGACTCCTTTAAACGACTCAAGTCTGCCTTTTCTTCGGCTCCCGTGCTCTCCAGACCTGACCCTTCCAAACCCTTCCTATTGGAGGTTGATGCCTCCTCAATAGGAGCTGGAGCTGTTCTTCTACAAAAAAATCCTTCCGGGCATGCTGTCACTTGTGGTTTTTTCTCTAGGACCTTCTCTCCAGCGGAGAGGAACTACTCCATCGGGGATCGAGAGCTTCTAGCCATTAAATTAGCACTTGAGGAATGGAGGCATCTGCTGGAGGGATCAAGATTTCCTGTTATTATCTACACCGACCACAAGAACCTCTCCTACCTCCAGTCGGCCCAACGGCTGAATCCTCGCCAGGCCCGGTGGTCTCTGTTCTTTGCCCGATTTAATTTTGAGATTCACTTTCGTCCTGCCGATAAGAACATTAGGGCCGATGCTCTCTCTCGTTCCTCGGATGCCTCAGAAGTTGATCTCCCTCCGCAACACATCATTCCACCTGACTGCCTGATCTCCACTTCTCCTGCCTCCATCAGGCAGACTCCTCCAGGAAAGACCTTTGTTTCTCCACGCCAACGCCTCGGAATCCTCAAATGGGGTCACTCCTCCCATCTCGCAGGTCATGCGGGCATCAAGAAATCTGTGCAACTCATCTCCCGCTTCTATTGGTGGCCGACTCTGGAGACGGATGTTGGGGACTTTGTGCGAGCCTGCACTATCTGTGCCCGGGATAAGACTCCTCGCCAGAAGCCCGCTGGTTTTCTTCATCCTCTGCCTGTCCCCGAACAGCCTTGGTCTCTGATTGGTATGGATTTTATTACTGATTTACCCCCTTCCCGTGGCAACACCGTTATTTGGGTGGTCGTTGATCGATTCTCCAAAATGGCACATTTCATCCCTCTTCCTGGTCTTCCTTCTGCGCCTCAGTTGGCTAAACAATTTTTTGTACACATTTTTCGTCTTCACGGGTTGCCTACGCAGATTGTCTCGGATAGAGGGGTCCAATTCGTGTCTAAATTCTGGAGGGCTCTCTGTAAACAACTCAAGATTAAATTAAATTTTTCCTCTGCATATCATCCCCAGTCCAATGGACAAGTAGAAAGAATTAACCAGATCCTGGGTGATTATTTGCGACATTTTGTTTCCTCCCGCCAGGATGACTGGGCAGATCTCCTTCCATGGGCCGAATTTTCGTATAACTTCAGGGTCTCTGAATCTTCCTCCAAATCCCCATTTTTCGTGGTGTACGGCCGTCACCCTCTTCCCCCCCTCCCTACCCCCTTGCCCTCTGGTCTGCCCGCTGTGGATGAAATTTCTCGTGACCTTTCCATTATATGGAGAGAGACCCAAAATTCTCTTTTACAGTCTTCTTCACGCATGAAGAGGTTCGCGGATAAGAAGAGAAGAGCTCCCCCCGTTTTTTCCCCTGGAGACAAGGTATGGCTCTCCGCTAAATATGTCCGCTTCCGTGTCCCTAGCTACAAGTTGGGACCACGCTATCTTGGTCCTTTCAAGGTTTTGTGTCAAATTAATCCTGTCTCTTATAAACTTCTTCTTCCTCCTTCTCTTCGTATCCCTAATGCCTTTCACGTCTCTCTTCTCAAACCACTCATCCTCAACCGTTTTTCTCCCAAATCTGTTCCTCCCACTCCTGTTTCCGGCTCCTCGGACGTCTTCTCGGTCAAGGAAATTTTGGCTGCCAAAAAGGTCAGAGGGAAAAATTTTTTTTTAGTTGACTGGGAGGGTTGTGGTCCTGAAGAGAGATCCTGGGAACCTGAGGACAACATCCTTGACAAAAGTCTGCTCCTCAGGTTCTCAGGCTCCAAGAAGAGGGGGAGACCCAAGGGGGGGGGTACTGTTACGCCGAGCGCTCCGGGTCCCCGCTCCTCCCCGGAGCGCTCGCTTCACTCCCTCCGCTGCAGCGCTCCGGTCACGTCCTCTGACCCGGGGCGCTGCGATCCTGCTGCCAGCCGGGATGCGATTCGCGATGCGGGTAGCGCCCGCTCGCGATGCGCACCCCGGCTTCCCTACCTGACTCGCTCCCCGTCTGTTCTGTCCCGGCGCGCGCGGCCCCGCTCCCTAGGGCGCGCGCGCGCCGGGTCTCTGCGATTTAAAGGGCCACTGCGCCGCTGATTGGCGCAGTGGTTCCAATTAGGGTTTTCACCTGTGCACTTCCCTATATTACCTCACTTCCCTTGCACTCCCTTGCCGGATCTTGTTGCCTTAGTGCCAGTGAAAGCGTTCCTTGTGTGTTCCTTGCCTGTGTTTCCAGACCTTCTGCCGTTGCCCCTGACTACGATCCTTGCTGCCTGCCCCGACCTTCTGCTACGTCCGACCTTGCTTCTGCCTACTCCCTTGTACCGCGCCTATCTTCAGCAGCCAGAGAGGTGAGCCGTTGCTAGTGGATACGACCTGGTCACTACCGCCGCAGCAAGACCATCCCGCTTTGCGGCGGGCTCTGGTGAAAACCAGTAGTGGCTTAGAACCGGTCCACTAGCACGGTCCACGCCAATCCCTCTCTGGCACAGAGGGTCCACTACCTGCCAGCCGGCATCGTGACAGTAAGAACATGGATCTGGTAGTAGATCCTATGTAGTACATTTGGCAAGGACATTTAATGCAGTAGACAACATGATTTGTCCTACAAGTGATGAAATATGTGACATACACCTGATTGCCACCTATTTGGTAATTTTTACCTGGTAGAAGAAATTTACAGAAAGAACAACTCCCGCATTTATATTTCCCAATGATCCTGGACTCATTCAGCCAAGTCCTTTTGGGTTCTTGACGTGTCTTGTAGGTACTTCGTACTAGGACATGTTTAATAGTTGTTGTTCTGCGGTATGTCACCACTGGTTTATTTTCGGCAATTTCTTTTAGGTCAGGGTCTTCTTCAATTAAATGCCAATGCCTGTGGATCGCCTGTCTGATCACGTCGGCCATGGGGTTGTATTTGAAAGAGAAGGCAAATTTTTTTATCTTCGTCATGTGGTCTAGGTTTTATTTTGTTAAACAGGGAATTCCTGACTATCTTTTTGGCTTTTTCCAAAGCCGCATCCAAGGCCTTTTTAGGGTAGCCTCTTGTAATTAAGTGTGACTTGAGCATGTCAGTTTGGAATAGAAAGTCCTCATCCCTACTGTTGATTCTCCGCAGACGGAGAAACTGACTGTATGGAACTGCTTCCTTTGTATGCGGCAGATGAAAGGAATCATGGTGTAAGTAGAGCAGTGGTGCTGAGGGTTTCCTATAGCTTTTCGTGGAAACTGAACCATCTTGTAAGGACACCACTACATCGAGGAAGGGGAGTTCTGTCTTGCTGTATGCTGCAGTGAAGAACATGTTCATTTGGTTATGTTCATTCAGATAAACCACAAATTGTCTAAACTCAGCCTCGGACCCATGCCAGATTATAAAGACATCATCTACATATCTTTTGTACATTTTCAAATGTCTTAGGTAAGGATTACTTTCGGTGTAGACCATTCTGGCTTCTAGGAATGCTAGAAAGATGTTGGCGAAAGTGCACGAGACGGGTGTCCCCATTGCCATCCCCGTGCACTGTTTGTACCATATTCCGTCAAATTGGAAATAATTATTTTTGAGGATGAAGCTGAGCACCTCTGTGATAAATCTAGTAACTTGTTCTGTCTTACCGGAGGCTAGCAGAAATTATTTTATGGTTTCTGTGCCCAAATCTTGAGGGATCCGAGTATATAGTGACTCTACGTCGATGGAAGCTATTTTATCTTCAGGATCCAAGGTAACATACTGTAGTTCTTCTAGGAATGCATTAGTGTCTTTCAAGTAAGATGGGGTATCCTTCAGAATGGGGCGGAGGACCCAATCCACATACTGGGATAGAAATTCTGTAACCCAGCCGTTCCCTGATGTGATTGGACGTCCTGGGGAGTTCTCCATATCTTTATGTATTTTTGGTAAATAATACCATTGTGGTTTAGAAATACATTCAGGGAGCAATTTCTCAGCAATTTTTTTTTTTAGATAGAGTACCTGCTTCAACTTGTTTCCTAAGGAAGGTCTGTATATTAGTTAGGACTCGTGGGGTGGGGTCCTCCTTTATTTTCTGATAGGTCCTTACGTCATTCAATTGGTGATGGGCTTCTCTTTCATATTGTTCTCTAGAAAGAATAACTGTATTGTTCCCCTTGTCAGCTTTCTTTATGATGATATCTGGTCTACTTTTTAACCATGCCAATGCTTTCTTTTCTTTATTGGTCAAGTTAGATGTAGCTGTAAGATATATCAATGCTTTCACGTCTCTGGTCACTGCTTGGGCAAACAGATCTATAGAGCCTCCTGGTTGTAATGGGGGTGAGAAGGTGGATTTATTGCCACCTTTAAAATCTTGGAAAAACACTTTGAGGGTCATCTTCTTATATTTGTGGGTCTGTGAGGCTGAGAAGGAGTTTGAGGTCAGTGGTATCCTGAGCGGATACTGCAAAATGACTGCTGAATCCTAATCTGCCCAGCATGGCGGGAATCTCTCCTTCTTTTCTTGCTTCTTCCGCAACTATTTTGTTGGCAAAAAACTTGGTGAGTTTCATTCTTCTAATCCCTTTATAAAGGTCTATTTCAAAATCAGCCCAGTTAAAATTCTGAGTAATGCAGAAATTCAGGCCTTTTTCCAAAACTGAGATGCAGTCGTCACTCAGTCGTCACTCACAAATCATGCTGTCTACTGCATTAAATGTCCTTGTCAAATGTACTACATAGGATCTACTACCAGATCCATGTTCGTACGGTTCAGAGAACATTTCAGACTCACCAGGCTGGGCGCCGGTGTACCAAGGATCTCCGAACATGTAAGGGACCTGCATGGAGGTGACCCGTCGGTCTTATCTTTCTTCGAACTAGAGACTGTGAAATCAGCTCGTTCTGGACAAAATAAAAAAATATATATATTTTATTAAAGACAGAAGCCAAATGGATCTCCAAACTGAACGCTATCAGTCCAGCAGGATTCAATGAAAGAAATGAACTGAACATTTTCTGCTGACCCGGTTTTTGTCATCTTTTGCATTCATAATTTCAAGCGTATTTTCTGCCACATGCCTCCCTTGTCTTTCCTTCCCCTCTTTTTGTCTTTCAGGACTGGATCCACAGAGAAGTTACCAATGTACAGTAATGTTTGTATAAACTGTCTCTAATTGGGTAATATGTATTTTCCAGGCAGTCTCTATATAGGAGTAATACTCCGAGGAGACATGTATTCACTTCATGTCACATGTATTCCTGCCAATCCTGTCAGCAATACTACTGTTCTCCTTGAGATGAATGCTGCACGATACGCTTGCAACAGCTGGAGGGACACATACTTATGCCCACCATGGCATCAGGTTCTTCCCTGCCCACTGTTGCGACATACAGCGGACCCGCTATGTCATGGCCCGATTCCGGGCCTCGTCGTGCACCCTTCAAGCTTGCACATTACGAACAACTGGAGTTACATACATTGTGCCCACAGTGACACACGATCACTCCATTCATAGATGTGTTGTACAGTCAGTAGCGCATCACTCGCATCCCATTGTTGCACACCAGTGTCAATCATCGCGGCATTGTTCTGACACGGCTAGGTAAGAGGATATTACCTGGCTGTGCACACTGGTCTGTAAGGCGTGACCAAGCGGTTTTTGCCACGAAACGTTGCTGCAAGGACTCCATTGAGTCCTCATTCCTGTTCTCCCCCCCGGACCCCACTGTACTGCGGATCTTCACTTTCCTGTGCATGGTTGATCTGAATAAACCACTATCAAGGGTAGGTGCTGCGCTGTCATCATTCTTTGTTTATACAGGGTTAAAACAGATAGTGTAAAAATCCCATAGACTATGATGGGATCTTGTAACGGCCATTTAAAGGCCGATTTTCAGAGTTTTCATAATGGAACATTACAACGGATCTTTAAAACAGATGAATGTATAGTGTGAAAGGGGCTTAGATGTGACTTTTGGGTTAGATGGGGCTAGATTTCTATTTATTAGCTTTTTATATTCTATTATGTGACCAAAAATCTGCAATTATGCCTGTACATTTTCCTTTATGCCATGAACATTAAGGAATTTATAACATTATATTTTAATAGATCAGTCAATTCGACAAGCGGCAATACCAAATATGTTTATTTGTTTTTTTTATGATATAGAGGGGTGATTTGATTTTTTTTTTTCTCATTCAATTTTTTTTAAGTTTTTCAATTAACAAGGAGTAGGGTACAAAAGAAAAAAGGGGAGGAAAAGGAAAGGGGATAAAAAAAATACAAAGATGAATACATATCTCTGTAGATGCTTCATAATACATGTAATTATATATATAATTGCATTGATATACAAAAACATAAAGACATAACAGGAAAAATATTGATACAAAAGAATAGCACTATCCCTAATAAGTAGGGAAACATATACTAAACAAGACATGGAACCCTAATCCCTAACTAGACCTAACTCTCAAATCAAACTTGTAGCAGTAAAATCAATAAATCAGCAAAAAGATCAAAATGATCCCGTATCCGCCAGTTAGTGAACACTTACAAAAAAAAACTAGGCTCGAAAAAGGTAGCTAAAATAAAAGAAAGTCCCATATCCATAATAAAAATTAGTATATTGAATATGAAATATACTGAGGTCAGACAATGCGTAAAATACAATAATAAGTACTATGTCTCCAAGAGAATTGTGTGGTATGGATTGTTTTATACATATCAGAATGTGTAAAGGTTACCCAAGGCAGTCACAGCCCATCAATCTTAGCCGAACAATTTGTAAATATAGTTCTGAGTTCTTCCATATGATGGAGGTATCCTATTTCCATAAGCCATTCTGTAATGGACGGAGATCGATCCGTTTTCCATAGATGGGGTATAACCATCCTGGCAGCTTGGAGAAAAAAGCAATGTAAAGAGTTAACCACTGACTTTTCACGCGATGGTAGGATAGACAAGAGTAAAGGGGCAGGAGCATGTTCTAGTTGTAAACCTGTCACCCTAAAATGGACAGAGATGTCAGCAGAGAGCACTGTACTCATGATGTCAGCAGAGATCAATGTGTTCCAAAAAGAAAATATTTTCCCCTGTAGCATTCAGCAGCTAATAGGTACTGGAAGGATACATTTTTTAATAGAAGTAATTTACAAATCTGTTTAACTTTCTGGCACCAATTGATAAAAAAAAAAAAAGAAAGTTTTCCACCGGAGTACCCCTTTATAGATTCTCTTCAATTCTTATGATAATGAAAAACGTTTTTTCAACTGAAGATATTTCGGGTTGCGGTTACCTAACCTTAAAGAGATCGGTACTAAATCCTCATATGGGAGACCAAATGAATCTCTTATTACATTATGAATATTGAGTGGTGAAGTGCGAGAAACAGTGAGAAATGAAGGGGTATATACTAAATACTAAATTACTTGTTAGGGGGTGAGAAGACCATCCGAGGTAAATAAGCAAACATTTTTAAGGTCATTACGGAATACCTACCATAAGGATTGGAAGGATGGAGAAAGAGAAGATGACGATGCCAATATCAAGGGTTTAGTTGTCCATGGGAAAGAGGTGATAGGAGCACCAATTAGTCTAGATTTTATGGAAACCCATATTCTAGTGTCAGAAAAATGGAAGCCATCTAATAGCCTGGTTAAAACTGAGGAGAGGTATTAAGAAAAACAGTCAGGGACACCCAATCTGCCTTTATGCTTCCTTTTAATGACGATACGTCTAGCTTATATGGAGGATTTATTAGCCCAAACAAAAGAGGAAAACATAGTATCAAGTTTCTTAAAATAGTCTTAGATAAGTACACAAGAACTGTTTGAAAAGATGAAGAAGACATGGCAAGACATTCATTTTTAAAATGTTGATGTGCCCAAGCCATGAGAAATCCTTATTATGCCATTTCAATAAATCTTTCTGTAGAACCAACAATATAGGGGGGAAATTAAGAGTGTAAGTATCATGTAAATCAACTGGAATGTAAATCCCTAAATATTTAAGAGAGTAAGGTGCCCATGTAAAGGAGAAATTGTGTTTTGTTCTAGAGACGATTTCCCGGAAATAGGCAAATATTTAAAGCCATACTTTTATTAATATTAATTTTATAATTGCTATCATAAGAATAAGATTTGACCACTGATATAAGTGTAGGGAGAGAAATATGTGGGGAAGTTAAATCTAATAAAAAATCATCAGCAAAATGAACACTTTAATTCTGAAAGGACCTAGAGGAATACCCTTAATATCAGGATGTGAACGAATTGCTTGTAAAAGGTGCTCCATGCAGAGAACATATAATAAGGGTGACAACAGACAAACCTGTCTGGTACCATTTCGTACATTACATGGGGCAGATAGGGAGCCATAAATTCTTACTTGAGCCCATGGTGTAGAGTATAAGGCCGCACAGAGTGAAGGGCTTATGCCAATTTGAGCAAGGGTAGCCATCATGAATCCCCAATCGATCCTATCAAAGGCCTTTTTGGTGTCTAAGGACAATAGCATTGAGGGATATTTTTCTTTCTTTGCTAAATAAACAGAAGCAAAGGCGCACAAAGTATTGTCCTGTGCTTCTCTATGAGGCACAAACCCAACCTGGTTGGGATGGATTAGGGATTCAGGATAAGGGGAGAGATGGTTAACAATGAGTTTCGCATATAATTAGCATCAACATCAATCAGGGATATGGGCCAATAACTAGAACAAAGTTATGGATCTTTCCTATCCACAACTTTGCAATGGCAAAATCCAGTTCCTGAAGGGAAAAGAGTTCCTCCATAGAAGCAATGGCATCAGATGAAAGGTTAGGGAGGGCCATGTCCCTAATATATTGATGTAAGGTCAAGGAAAGAAGCCTGCTGGGGGTCGGAGATTATAAAGTGAAGAATAATTTTTGCGGAAGACTTGAGCTATGTCATTCGTATTATGAGACAGCTAACCTGAGGAGGTTTTGTATAGAGGAAATAAACCCAGCTGCTTTTTTATCTCTGAAAGCACAAGCTAAGCATTTACTCGGTTTATTTCCACATTCGTAAAACATGCGCCTGCAAGTTTGAAGATATCTCTTCAACTTTTCATCCAAAAGCCCCTTTATTTCCAACTGGACTCTTTGCAGATGCCGAAACATTTTCTCACAAATGGAGCGTTTGTGAGCAGTTTCTAGGAAGGCTAGGGAAGATAAAATGGTACATCATTTAGCCTCAGCTTCTTTTTTTCAATCGAGACCCGTGCTTAATAAAAACACCCCTTAAAACACATTTTAAGGTTTCCCATTGAATCGGGGCAGAGGTGGAATCAGAGACATGGTTAAGTTGAAAGTCCCTAATAGAATTCTGTATGTCAGTAAGACATACAGCATCATCAAGAAGAGACTCATTGAGTCTCCACGTGAAATGAGGTTTGGTCATATTCGGCAATAGCACTGATCAGTGAGATAGGTGATTTGCTAGTAGACTCTATTAGGCTGGGTTCACAAATATTAGGCATCTCAGTTTTGATGCCGGATGGTTGGACATGCCAGAGGGCACCAGACAGGGGAACACAGCTTGCTGCATTCTCCTGTCCGCTGTGCAGAAACAATGGACGCCAGATGTCATACAACTGATGACAACTTGTCATCAGTTTTGTCGAGATCTAGGCTGAGTTAACCTATGCCAAATGCTGGACATACGTAAACCCAGCCTTAGCAGATCAGTCTATGGACAGCAAGGAGAACTCCAGAAGTCCTCAGGCTGCCATGAAAAGGGCTCAATCCTCCACAGTTACATTGTAAGGGGTCGAATGGACAGATGACATGCACAGCTCCTGTTAGGCTGGGTTCACATATATCAGGTGTCTGGCATAGTTTCCCTCCGGCGTGCAAAGGAGGGAAACTGATACTTGAACTGATCCCATTCAGTTGCGGCATCAGTTGTGTCGAGATTTAAGCTAAGTTCACCTATGCCACATGCTGGACATTTGTGAACCCAGCCTTACAGAACCTCTTAAATGCCACGATCATGGCATTTTAAAGGTAAATGATGAACATCAGCGTGATCGCTGTTTTCAGTCATTATGAGTGCTAGCTGCTGATATCAGCTGTCACTTATGGTCTATGAAGCGAGCAAAGGGTTTACCATAAATAAATAACTCTCTAAAGTTCTGCAAGTAAAATTTTAAACTATTAGTTCAACTACTAAATAGAAAAAAACAAATCCCTATTTTTTACCTCCAGGCTACTAGTCAGTAATAACATTGGCTCTGTGTTTCTTTTGTACTTAATCATAAAGGGCAATATTCAGGGGACTTCATTAAGAAGGTCCCCTATGTAAAAAAGAAAAAAAGAAAAAATCAATGGGTTTCATTTACACATGTACAATTTAAGACAGCTATGTGTTGTTTAGGAACTGCGTGAAATTGGTTTGCTGAATCATATCCCATATTCTTATTTGTTTTTGTTTGTTTTTTTACATTTTTTTTCTATTCCTGAAGAGTCTATATTGTTTCTGCAGTAAAGTTTTATAAACATGTACTCAATAGCCAAATAAACTCAACATAACATTTACAAGACACCGCACTGTTACAGAAATGCATTACTGTGATAGATGACTTTTAATATATGAAATCTTTAGAAACTATTATGACTACACAACTTCATGAAACAGAAGTAAGAAACATAAAATGCATTTGGTGCACTTATTGACAAAGCTTGTAATTCAATTGTAAACTTCATTAAAATGTGCAATGCTTGTTTTTCAGTGCTGTTTTATGTATGTTTTCAAAGTGCCTCTACTCGAGTTATAAATCTACACAATGCTAGGGCGGATATTGTTTCAAGCATACATTTTAAACATTATGCTTCTTTCCATAAAATCACTCTATGAAATGATACTGTTGTTTATTATGCTTTCCTATTTGTTTGCTCTTTGCATCATAAGTACATTAGAATGAAGTACAGTAAGTATATATAAAGAGAATGCTGTCGTCTTTAAATTGGTGGTTGTAGCATATGCTGTATGCACGGGTATATAAATGGTGGGTGCAAAGGTACATAAGCAGATATTAAATAATGTTTTGCATGTTTTGCAGTGGCGGTTGCCATTGGTTTCTACATGTGGGAGTTTATACCATCTTGAGTAGGTGTGGTTTTTTGACGTCACGTCCACCTGTCAGTGCAGGTGTGCCGCTACGTCATGTCCGCCCACCCACATGTATAAAACCCGGTCTTTTTGTACTACAAGCTGTGTATGACTAAGGCTTTGTTGTAAAGCCGAAACGCGTCACTGTACCCTGTGTTCCTGTTATGACCATCTGGTGAATAAATATTATCCTCCGAGTTTCTGGACGCTGGACTCCTCTTTCTTTTGCTGTTCATTTGGACGAGGTCCGCGCCCTGTCCGTGCGCACCTGGGGTGAGCTGAAGCACTGCTGTTTCTCTATCTTACCTGTGTGGACCAGCCTCGCGCTCCCCCAGCTCCCGAAGCTTGATTTACCTATCCCCCGGTGATATACGGCACTGGACTTGCATTGTTCAATATGGCCACGGGTGGAGGTGAAGCTCTTCAAAATGGGAATTTAACTCGTGAGGAACGCATGCACTGCATTTTTAATGCCACCAGTATGGACACTCAGGAAACACTTGATCTTAATATCGCACTCCGAGAATTGGAGGAAGCTATGCTGTCTGAAACCAAAATTTGGTGGGATATGACCACGTTAAAAAATTATGTGGATCAAACAATGATTCCCAGGGGACTAAGAATCAAAAAGTTCCCCACTACCGTCTTTTGCCAGCAGTTTAAGCAAGAGTGGGAACTTCTGCTAGCTGATTCATCTTTGAAGTTTATTAAACTGATAATACAATACGAAGAAAAAGCTCTTGCAGAGGTGAATGATAAAATCTCCACCATTAAATCCTCCTTGGAACAGCATGAACAGAACCCTATTTATGTGGAATACAACACTAAAATTACAGAACAGATAAAGAAAGTGGAATCCTCAATTGCAGATGTAAAACAAAGAAAATTCCTTCGAGATTTGGAGGACTATAAAACCAACTCTGTTTTCATCTGGCCCAACACTGGGAATAACATCACTCCCAGGTCCATCCTGAAGAAACAAGGGAAGAAAAATATATATATAAGAAACAAAATAAATCACAAAATAAAAAGGACTTGAGAGTCAGCTTTTCCTCTGTTGAATCAAGTGGAATGGATGACACCAGTGATCTGGGATCCCAAACTGGGACTGTGACCCCAAATGCTTCTTCTTCGCCTATGCCGACACCGCATAGGATGAAGATCCAGAATAAGGCGTCAAAAAACGCCGTGCCGGCAGAAAACATCGTTCAAACCAGGCTAATGAAGCACAATCAGAAGAGGTAAAGACTTCTATTCCCATATTTAATTTATCTGCCACCATTCTTTCTTATACACAACTGGAAGTTTTGTCCCGTGGACTTTCTTTTGCCCCCACATGTAGATTTGATTTATTCCGGACTTTACTTGATTTAAACCGTTTTGTTCGTAACATCACTTTACGTAAGCATTTTGTCAATATTGAGAAGAATACTGTATCTGATGTTACCAATACTTATTCTAGTGATGCTATTGTATCGGATGTGTCCAACATAAACATCTCCTTGCATTCATCTCATGTCTCTGGGTTCTCACATACATCCCCATTGAGCTCCACGGCTAGCTTTAGCTTTTCTGAACTTGCCCTGGCGTCCAATTTACAGGATCAGTGTGATACCAGTTTTTCAACTGATATCCCTGACTTTGTCACTTCCAATAGGGACTTTTACCCCATCATGTCCCGCACCCCAGCACTAGATAATTTTCAAGATGCTGTGGAGTCAGATTTGACTATGCTGTCCATGCAAAACCATTCTGTTAAATATAATTTATCATTTAAACAAAGGAATGCTCTCAAAGAATTGGAAAACATGGACAGCATAGTCATAAAACAAGCAGATAAAGGAGGAGCGGTGGTCATATTGGATAGGGGACTCTATAGCAAGTTAAATATGGAGATGTTAAATGACCTAGACACATACAGACCCCTTCCAAGTGACCCGACTCCGAAATTTAAGAAGATCTTAGAGTCCCTGGTGCATCTTGGTGCAGTGAATGGATATATCACAGAAAGTATTGCAAAATATTTAATTATTGATAGCCCTGTTATACCCATATTCCATTCGCTGCCCAAGGTGCACAAGGGGGTATTTCCCCCTCCACTTAGGCCTATCGTGGCGGGGATATCTTCTCTCAATGAACGGTTGTGCGAGTGGATTGATTCACTTTTACAGCCACTCATTCCCACTATCCCAGGCTACTTAAGAGACACAAAACATGTGTTAGAAATGTTGGACTTGATACAATGGCATGAGGGGTATCAGTGAGTGACAGCTGATGTCACCTCACTGTACTCTGTCATACCACATCATCTTGCTTTATTAGCCTTATCCTGGTTTCTGGAAACCTACTCTCGATACCCCGGTGGTCTCCGGGAATACATGCTATTGGTAGTAGATTATTTGTTAAAACATAACTTTTTTATGTTCAATGGCGTGTTCTTCCTGCAGACCACCGGTGCTTCGATGGGGGCGAAGTTCTCCCCCTCTCTCGCCAACATCTACATGTGTTGGTGGGAGAGGGGGATTCTCTTCGCCCCCAACAATCCCCACAGTCACGCTTTGGTGTGGTATGGCCGCTACATTGACGATCTCCTCTTTATTTGGAGGTCTGATGTAGCGGCCATACAGGAATTTTCGGAATACCTCAATCAGAATGAGTTGAATTTAAAATTCACTGTGACTGTGGAGAAAGAGGTGATCAATTTTTTGGATTTGCGTCTGTGGGGTGACAGAGAAGTCGGCCAGGTTATAACATCTACCTACAAGAAACATACTGCAGTGAATTCCATCCTGCATGCCGATTCCTGTCACCCCAAACACATCATAGAGAACCTTCCAACTGGTGAGCTCATTAGAGCTCGGCGTAACTGTACCCGAGAGGTTGATTTTAGTGGGGAGGCAGTCTCCATAGGCAACCGCCTTAGAGCAAGGAATTATCCACAGTGGACCATTGATAAAGCCCTTGCGGTTGCCAATGGTAAAGATCGCAAGTCTCTGATGGGCATTACTTCTGACATGCACGGTGAAACACATAATGGTGATGATAGAAATGTTACTCATAGCTATAGTGATAACAAAAATATTAAGTTTGATAACAGAAGTAATTCACCAGTAGTGTTTTCCACCCAGTATAGCATAGAGTTTCATACAATTAAGAAGGTCATCAATAAGTATATGCCGATCTTAAGTAGTGATCCAGACTTTAAACAGGCTTTGAAAGGGGGCCATAGATGTGTGTCTAAGAAAGCACCCACTATTGGCCAACGTCTCTCTCCCAGCCTGTTCCAGGATAAGGCTTCTACTAAACCCACTTGGCTGACATACATTGGATCATTCAAGTGTGGGGCTAAAAGGTGCATTTGTTGCAGCTATATTTCTAATTCTACTACATTTGTGTCTACAGTTAACCACACTAGTTTTCCAATTAAACAGTATGTAAACTGCAACACCACTGGTGTCGTATACCTGTTCACATGGACTAGCTGTCAGGTACAATATGTTGGCTGCACCACAAGTTCTCTGAAAATGAGGATTCGGAAGCATATTTCCGATGTACCACATTTCCTATCTAGGAATGTCTCAATGGTATCCAAGCACTGCGCGGAGGCGCATGCTGGGGATACCTCTGGCCTCCGGCTTCAGGGGATCGAAAGGGTCGCGGTTCCAACTAGAGGTGGTAATCTTAGACATAAGATTTTAGACCGTGAGATCTTTTGGATCCTGAAGTTGGGGTCTAGACATCCTCAAGGTTTGAACAAAAGAATGGATACGATCCCACATTACTGATATAATAATTTTTTGAATTTTTTGAAAGTTTTTTTTCTACTTTTTTCCTCTTCTCTGGGTCACTGCCCCTTCCCACCCCCCCTTCTTTTCCTTCCCCCCCCCTTTCCCCCCCCCTCTTTTTCCCTTCCCCCCCCCCCTTTTTTTCCACCCCTTCCCTTTCCCTCCCCCCTCTCCTTTCCCCCCCTTCCCCCTTTCTTACCTGTTTGTTTTCCAACGATTATTATGGTTCTAGCTGTTACATCTGTAGTGCGATAGCATAATTCCGCGATACACTCACATATGTTAACCATGAGTGTGAATGCTTCTAAGATATGCGGTTTTCTTTTCTTTTATTACTATGAGAGATAGATTTCTGTAATTTACAGATGATGTTGATATCTTTCTCCTTTTTTATATCTAATATATTTTTGTAATAAAGAAATTGTTATATCTATGTATGTTAATATATTTTAATACTGTTTCCATGTAAAGCGTCCATATTTGACAAATCTTATACAATTTTATGGATTTCTAATTTATGTTTTGCATGTTTTGCAGTGGCGGTTGCCATTGGTTTCTACATGTGGGAGGTTATACCATCTTGAGTAGGTGTGGTTTTTTGACGTCACGTCCACCTGTCAGTGCAGGTGTGCCGCTACGTCATGTCCGCCCACCCACATGTATAAAACCCGGTCTTTTTGTACTACAAGCTGTGTATGACTAAGGCTTTGTTGTAAAGCCGAAACGCGTCACTGTACCCTGTGTTCCTGTTATGACCATCTGGTGAATAAATATTATCCTCCGAGTTTCTGGACGCTGGACTCCTCTTTCTTTTGCTGTTCATTTGGGCGAGGTCCGCGCCCTGTCCGTGCGCACCTGGGGTGAGCTGAAGCACTGCTGTTTCTCTATCATAAGCAGATATTAGTAATATAAATGGCACATCATAGGTAAAGCCTTGTTACAAATTTGGTACTGAGGCCTAGTAGCTTCAGGTTATGTCCTTAATGGTAGCTAGACATGCCGATGCTCATATTAAGTTATTCATTGTCCATTTTTGGGGAAATAGATGCCTGCTGAGAGGTCAAAAAAAGTGAAACAGAAAGTAAAATGAGGACAGGTATATAAAACAAATAGACATTTTACCAGACAGACCACATTGCACAAACCCCAACACATGTTTCACCACTGCTTTACCCAGATGGATTTTCCCTCTGGACAAAGCAGTGACAAAACCAACATTGGTGATGTGCAATGTGGTCTGTTTGGTAAAATGTGTATATATTTTATATGCATGTCCCTGTGGTGGCAGTACTTTATCTCCTTTTTTTTTTTTTTTTTTTTATTTCGAAAATTTTTTGATAAGTGAGTAATTTGTTCACAATGCTTTTCAAAGATTATAATGTATACTTTTGGTTTTGTTATATGATGCAGACTGTGCTGCATTGGTCTTTGTGAATGCTTATCATGCCTTTTCAATTTGATGTTTTTTATATTCTTTTTGGTACACTAATAGATAGGAATAAGTGGAGTCCCTACATGTGATTTAATAGAAAATAAGAAACACTTATATTTTTGTATGGCTAGGGAGCAGCAGCACAGGCTCCGCACATGGTATGTTTGCCACTGTATATTTTTCCACCATCTTATACAGTTAAAGCTAACAACATCCAGCATGATATTGTGTCCCAGTCTTCAAATAGCTTTAATCCTCTTCCTTTTACACTTTCTATAGTTTACTTTCAGCATCTGACCCAATAATTGAGAAATAGATCTCTAGGCTCCTTTCTTTTTCTCGCCCTACTACCCGCATTAATGATCCTATTCCCTCATATCCATTCTCTCTTCCTAGCTGTCACTAGTCACTAAACTAAAAAAAATTAAGCTCTCTCTTTCTTTTGTTATCTTTATCTCTTTTTTAAAGCCAGTTGTTATAACTTCATTGGAAAAAAACATCTCTTGACCCAACCTGCACTGCTGTACTGTTAGTATCATCGGTTGACCATTCACTGTAGAATACAATATAATCATACTTACTCACACCCACAAAGCTCTTCACAGTGCTACAACCCCTATTTCTGTAAAACACCCTATATATGTTCCGTGTTCTACCAATGACCTAAGACTAACATTCTCCGTAATTTAAACTTTTCACTTTATTAGACTTCTCTTGCGCCTACAAAATGTCTTACCTTGGACAATTAGAGTTATTTCCAACTTCTACAGTTTAAGCATACAATTAAGCACATTTTTACAACCCTCACCTTTACTTAATACCCCCTAATGCACTTTATATTTCAGTATACACTGATACAGGCTGGGTGACTTGCTCATGCAACTTTGTACTAAATGTACTGCATTATTTTTTATAATAGATGGCTGGACCATTGTGCAAAAAAAAAGTACTTTTCTCCTCTTATTTTATCTCTATTCTCCCTATTCATAGAATGTAAGATCTTGAGACCTGAAACCTTATATCTTTTGCTTACTTTGTTTGTTGCTATTTTATATCTCATAATGTCTGTATGTATATCCTCTGAATTGAAAAATGCTGTGGTATATGATTACACTATATAAATTTAGTTTTTTTTTTACTATTGTTACACTAATACAGAATGCGTAGAATTGTCGGTTTTAAAATACCACAAGCCCTTAGCAATGCTACAACATTAAAACTTGGATAAATTCTCCCTCACCGCACTTAGCCTCTGTTAGTGGCAAACCCTCTGCAGTATTCTAAATAATTCTATCAGTCTCCATGGGAGTATGAAGATAAAATGATGTCACCCGCAGGCTATAACATTGTCTTAAGCAACACAATAGTGTAAGTGTTTCTTGACTTGGCTTTGCCAGAAGAATATAGAAATGTCTGATTAAGCAGAATGGACTCTAAAATCAGTTCCTATTAGAGTATAACATGGTGTATATTATATCAATAAACTATTAGCCAAAAATGAGTAAATAACTGAATACACTAACATTGTTAAACAAGTGTTTGTATTTTAAGTTCAGTTACTCAGACAAAGAGAATAGAGATGTTGTTGGATGCATGGAAGCATAAAACATGTTTATAAATTGATAATGCTATGTTTTATCTAATGTATTTAAAAAGCTCTAAAAGCATAAGTGCGTGCCTTATGCCGAATCACTTCTTATGCATCTGTCTACAGCTGGGTAAACTGCTACAAGTAATCTCATTTCAAAAACACATAATTGCTGATTTAAGACAAGTTGTAGAATTTTTTTTTTCATTTAAAAATGGATTAGGTTAGATTTGTGGTTTGGATTTATTTTTTTGTAAGACAGTTTTCCAATTCCTTTTCAAAATAAATGGTAAGAAGTAAGTCATCACAGTGGATTAGTGGCTAATCATTACCATTAGAAGCTGAATATAGAGAACCAAATAAGCCTGCATGGATTTGATACAGCTGCAATAATCCACAAGTATTTATGTCAGAAATATCGAAGTCTATTTAAAGATATCAGCTTAACTCTCTTGTTCATGCATATAGTTCCTATAAGTTCAGCCTTGGTGGTGATGGCTAAAAAATCCAAGTGGGCTACATTCCAAAAAAAATTAAAAATTAATACTTTGAAAGTTACAGAATTAAATTGCCCAACAGAATATAATTTTTAGGGTCTAGATGTGTAAGTGAAAGGAAGCAGTAAGGCTGGTTTCACATATTTCAGGTGTCCGGCATAGTTTCCCTCCGGCGCGCATCAGAGGAAAACTGATGCTCGAACTGATCCCATTGATTTGAATGGGACAGATCACAATCATCCAGCTTCTCAACTATGATGCTGGATTGTTGGAAACACTGGAGGGCATCGGACAGGGGAACACAGTTTTATGTCCGGTGCCAGAAACAATGGATGCTGGCTGTCA